>NW_024610199.1:0-744304 GCF_016920785.2 Ixodes scapularis | reverse complement strand
ATAATTTGCTTTCACCGCGGCAATAGGCGAGATCGTGGTCACGGTGAACGAATAAAACCGCGCCGAAAGTCTGTCGTCAGGGGCCGTGCTCTCTCCAATAATTTGCTTTCACCGCGGCAATAGGCGAGATCGTGGTCACGGTGAACGAATAAAACCGCGCCGAACGTCTCTCGTCAGGGGCCGTGCTCTCTCCAATAATTCGCTTTCACCGCGGCAATAGGCGAGATCGTGGTCACGGTGAACGAATAAAACCGCGCCGAACGTCTCTCGTCAGGGGCCGTGCTCTCTCCAATAATTCGCTTTCACCGCGGCAATAGGCGAGATCGTGGTCACGGTGAACGAATAAAACCGCGCCGAACGTCTCTCGTCAGGGGCCGTGCTCTCTCCAATAATTTGCTTTCACCGCGGCAATAGGCGAGATCGTGCACACGGTAAACGAATAAAACCGCGCCGAACGTCTCTCGTCAGGGGCCGTGCTCTCTCCAATAATTTGCTTTCACCGCGGCAATAGGCGAGATCGTGGTCACGGTAAACGAATAAAACCGCGCCGAACGTCTCTCGTCAGGGGCCGTGCTCTCTCCAATAATTCGCTTTCACCGCGGCAATGGGCGAGATCGTGGTCACGGTAAACGAATAAAACCGCGCCGAACGTCTCTCGTCAGGGGCCGTGCTCTCTCCAATAATTCGCTTTCACCGCGGCAATGGGCGAGATCGAGCACACGGTAAACGAATAAAACCGCGCCGAACGTCTCTCGTCAGAGGCCGTGCTCTCTCCAATAATTCGCTTTCACCGCGGCAAAAGGCGAGATCGTGCACACGGTAAACGAATAAAACCGCGCCGAACGTCTCTCGTCAGGGGCCGTGCTCTCTCCAATAATTCGCTTTCACCGCGGCAATAGGCGAGATCGTGCACACGGTAAACGAATAAAACCGCGCCGAACGTCTCTCGTCAGGGGCCGTGCTCTCTCCAATAATTCACTTTCACCGCGGCAATAGGCGAGATCGTGCACACGGTAAACGAATAAAACCGCGCCGAACGTCTCTCGTCAGGCGCCGTGCTCTCTCCAATAATTCGCTTTCACCGCGGCAATAGGCGAGATCGTGGTCACAGTAAACGAATAAAACCGCGCCGAACGTCTCTCGTCAGGGGCCGTGCTCTCTCCAATAATTCGCTTTCACCGCGGCAATAGGCGAGATCGTGCACACGGTAAACGAATAAAACAGCGCCGAACGTCTCTCGTCAGGGGCCGTGCTCTCTCCAATAATTCACTTTCACCGCGGCAATAGGCGAGATCGTGCACACGGTAAACGAATAAAACCGCGCCGAACGTCTCTCGTCAGGGGCCGTGCTCTCTCCAATAATTCGCTTTCACCGCGGCAATAGGCGAGATCGTGCACACGGTAAACTAATAAAACCGCGCCGAACGTCTCTCGTCAGGGGCCGTGCTCTCTCCAATAATTCGCTTTCACCGCGGCAATAGGCGAGATCGTGCACACGGTAAACGAATAAAACCGCGCCGAACGTCTCTCGTCAGGGGCCGTGCTCTCTCCAATAATTAGCTTTCATCGCGGCAATAGGCGAGATCGTGCACACGGTAAACGAATAAAACCGCGCCGAACGTCTCTCGTCAGGGGCCGTGCTCTCTCCAATAATTCGCTTTCACCGCGGCAATAGGCGAGATCGTGGTCACGGTGAACGAATAAAACCGCGCCGAACGTCTCTCGTCAGGGGCCGTGCTCTCTCCAATAATTCGCTTTCACCGCGGCAATAGGCGAGATCGTGCACACGGTAAACGAATAAAACCGCGCCGAACGTCTCTCGTCAGGGGCCGTGCTCTCTCCAATAATTCGCTTTCACCGCGGCAATAGGTGAGATCGTGCACACGGTAAACGAATAAAACCGCGCCGAACGTCTCTCGTCAGGGGTCGTGCTCTCTCCAATAATTCGCTTTCACCGTGGCAATAGGCGAGATCGTGGTCACGGTGAACGAATAAAACCGCGCCGAACGTCTCTCGTCAGGGGCCGTGCTCTCTCCAATAATTTGCTTTCACCGCGGGAATAGGCGAGATCGTGGTCACGGTAAACGAATAAAACTGCGCCGAACGTCTCTCGTCAGGGGTCGTGCTCTCTCCAATAATTTGCTTTCACCGCGGCAATAGGCGAGATCGTGCACACGGTAAACGAATAAAACCGCGCCGAACGTCTCTCGTCAGGGGCCGTGCTCTCTCCAATAATTCGCTCTCACCGCGGCAATAGGCGAGATCGTGGTCACGGTGAACGAATAAAACCGCGCCGAACGTCTCTCGTCAGGGGCCGTGCTCTCTCCAATAATTCGCTTTCACCGCGGCAATAGGCGAGATCGTGCACACGGTAAACGAATAAAACCGCGCCGAACGTCTCTCGTCAGGGGCCGTGCTCTCTCCAATAATTCGCTTTCACCGCGGCAATAGGTGAGATCGTGCACACGGTAAACGAATAAAACCGCGCCGAACGTCTCTCGTCAGGGGCAGTGCTCTCTCCAATAATTCGCTTTCACCGCGGCAATAGGTGAGATCGTGCACACGGTAAACGAATAAAACCGCGCCGAACGTCTCTCGTCAGGGGCCGTGCTCTCTCCAATAATTCGCTTTCACCGCGGCAATAGGCGAGATCGTGGTCACGGTGAACGAATAAAACCGCGCCGAACGTCTCTCGTCAGGGGCCGTGCTCTCTGCAATAATTCGCTTTCACAGCGGCAATAGGTGAGATCGTGCACACGGTAAACGAATAAAACCGCGCCGAACGTCTCTCGTCAGGGGCCGTGCTCTCTCCAATAATTCGCTTTCACCGCGGCAATAGGTGAGATCGTGCACACGGTAAACGAATAAAACCGCGCCGAACGTCTCTCGTCAGGGGCCGTGCTGTCTCCAATAATTCGCTTTCACCGCGGCAATAGGCGAGAAAGTGGTCACGGTGAACGAATAAAACCGCGCCGAACGTCTCTCGTCAGGGGCCGTGCTCTCTCCAATAATTTGCTTTCACCGCGGCAATAGGCGAGATCGTGGTCACTGTGAACGAATAAAACCGCGCCGAACGTCTCTCGTCAGGGGCCGTGCTCTCTCCAATAATTCGCTTTCACCGCGGCAATAGGCGAGATCGTGGTCACGGTGAACGAATAAAACCGCGCCGAACGTCTCTCGTCAGGGGCCGTGCTCTCTCCAATAATTTGCTTTCACCGCGGCAATAGGCGAGATCGTGGTCACGGTGAACGAATAAAACCGCGCCGAACGTCTCTCGTCAGGGGCCGTGCTCTCTCCAATAATTTGCTTTCACCGCGGCAATAGGCGAGATCGTGGTCACGGTGAACGAATAAAACCGCGCCGAACGTCTCTCGTCAGGGGCCGTGCTCTCTCCAATAATTCGCTTTCACCGCGGCAATATGCGAGATCGTGGTCACGGTGAACGAATAAAACCGCGCCGAACGTCTCTCGTCAGGGGCCGTGCTCTCTCCAATAATTTGCTTTCACCGCGGCAATAGGCGAGATCGTGGCCACGGTGAACGAATAAAACCGCGCCGAACGTCTCTCGTCAGGGGCCGTGCTCTCTCCAATAATTTGCTTTCATCGCGGCAATAGGCGAGATCGTGGTCACGGTGAACGAATAAAACCGCGCCGAACGTCTCTCGTCAGGGGCCGTGCTCTCTCCAATAATTCGCTTTCACCGCGGCAATAGGCGATATCGTGGTCACGGTGAACGAATAAAACCGCGCCGAACGTCTCTCGTCAGGGGCCGTGCTCTCTCCAATAATTTGCTTTCACCGCGGCAATAGGCGAGATCGTGGTCACGGTGACCGAATAAAACCGCGCCGAACGTCTCTCGTCAGGGGCCGTGCTCTCTCCAATAATTCGTTTCACCGCGGCAATAGGCGAGATCGTGGTCACGGTGAACGAATAAAACCGCGCCGAACGTCTCTCGTCAGGGGCCGTGCTCTCTCCAATAATTTGCTTTCACCGCGGCAATAGGCGAGATGGTGGTCACGGTGAACGAATAAAACCGCGCCGAACGTCTCTCGTCAGGGCCGTGCTCTCTCCAATAATTTGCTTTCACCGCGGCAATAGGCGAGATCGTGGTCACGGTGAACGAATAAAACCGCGCCGAACGTCTCTCGTCAGGGGCCGTGCTCTCTCCAATAATTCGCTTTCACCGCGGCAAAAGGCGAGATAGTGGTCACGGTGAACGAATAAAACCGCGCCGAACGTCTCTCGTCAGGGGCCGTGCTCTCTCCAATAATTTGCTTTCACCGCGGCAATAGGCGAGATCGCGGTCACGGTGAACGAATAAAACCGCGCCGAACGTCTCTCGTCAGGGGCCGTGCTCTCTCCAATAATTCGCTTTCACCGCGGCAATAGGCGAGATCGTGGTCACGGTGAACGAATAAAACCGCGCCGAACGTCTATCGTCAGGGGCCGTGCTCTCTCCAATAATTTGCTTTCACCGCAGCAATAGGCGAGATCGTGGTCACGGTGAACGAATAAAACCGCGCCGAACGTCTCTCGTCAGGGGCCGTGCTCTCTCCAATAATTTGCTTTCACCGCGGCAATAGGCGAGATCGTGGTCACGGTGAACGAATAAAACCGCGCCGAACGTCTCTCGTCAGGGGCCGTGCTCTCTCCAATAATTCGCTTTCACCGCGGCAATAGGCGAGATCGTGGTCACGGTGAACGAATAAAACCGCGCCGAACGTCTCTCGTCAGGGGCCGTGCTCTCTCCAATAATTCGCTTTCACCGCGGCAATAGGCGAGATCGTGGTCACGGTGAACGAATAAAACCGCGCCGAACGTCTCTCGTCAGGGGCCGTGCTCTCTCCAATAATTTGCTTTCACCGCGGCAATAGGCGAGATCGTGGTCACGGTGAACGAATAAAACCGCGCCGAACGTCTCTCGTCAGGGGCCGTGCTCTCTCCAATAATTCGCTTTCACCGCGGCAATAGGCGAGATCGTGGTCACGGTGATCGAATAAAACCGCGCCGAACGTCTCTCGTCAGGGGCCGTGCTCTCTCCTATAATTTGCTTTCACCGCGGCAATAGGCGAGATCGTGGTCACGGTGAACGAATAAAACCGCGCCGAACGTCTCTCGTCAGGGGCCGTGCTCTCTCCAATAATTCGTTTTCACCGCGGCAATAGGCGAGATCGTGGTCACGGTGAACGAATAAAACCGCGCCGAACGTCTCTCGTCAGGGGCCGTGCTCTCTCCAATAATTCGCTTTCACCGCGGCAATAGGCGAGATCGTGGTCACGGTGAACGAATAAAACCGAGCCGAACGTCTCTCGTCAGGGGCCGTGCTCTCTCCAATAATTCGCTTTCACCGCGGCAATAGGCGAGATCGTGGTTACGGTGAACGAATAAAACCGCGCCGAACGTCTCTCGTCAGGGGCCGTGCTCTCACCAATAATTTGCTTTCACCGCGGCAATAGGCGAGATCGTGGTCACGGTGAACGAATAAAACCGCGCCGAACGTCTCTCGTCAGGGGCCGTGCTCTCTCCAATAATTTGCTTTCACCGCGGCAATAGGCGAGATCGTGGTCACGGTGAACGAATAAAACCGCGCCGAACGTCTCTCGTCAGGGGCCGTGCTCTCTCCAATAATTCGCTTTCACCGCGGCAATAGGCGAGATCGTGGTCACGGTGAACGAATAAAACCGCGCCGAAAGTCTCTCGTCAGGGGCCGTGCTCTCTCCAATAATTTGCTTTCACCGCGGCAATAGGCGAGATCGTGGTCACGGTGAACGAATAAAACCGCGCCGAACGTCTCTCGTCAGGGGCCGTGCTCTCTCCAATAATTCACTTTCACCGCGGCAATAGGCGAGATCGTATTCACGGTGAACGAATAAAACCGCGCCGAACGTCTCTCGTCAGGGGCCGTGCTCTCTTCAATAATTTGCTTTCACCGCGGCAATAGGCGAGATCGTGGTCACGGTGAACGAATAAAACCGCGCCGAACGTCTCTCGTCAGGGGCCGTGCTTTCTCCAATAATTCGCTTTCACCGCGGCAATAGACGAGATCGTGGTCACGGTGAACGAATAAAACCGCGCCGAACGTCTCTCGTCAGGGGCCGTGCTCTCTCCAATAATTTGCTTTCACCGCGGCAATAGGCGAGATCGTGGTCACGGTGAACGAATAAAACCGCGCCGAACGTCTCTCGTCAGGGGCCGTGCTCTCTCCAATAATTCACTTTCACCGCGGCAATAGGCGAGATCGTGGTCACGGTGAACGAATAAAACCGCGCCGAACGTCTCTCGTCAGGGGCCGTGCTCTCTCCAATAATTCGCTTTCACCGCGGCAATAGGCGAGATCGTGGTCACGGTGAACGAATAAACCGCGCCGAACGTCTCTCGTCAGGGGCCGTGCTCTCTCCAATAATTTGCTTTCACCGCGGCAATAGGCGAGATCGTGGTCACGGTGAACGAATAAAACCGCGCCGAACGTCTCTCGTCAGGGGCCGTGCTCTCTCCAATAATTCACTTTCACCGCGGCAATAGGCGAGATCGTGGTCACGGTGAACGAATAAAACCGCGCCGAACGTCTCTCGTCAGGGGCCGTGCTTTCTCCAATAATTTGCTTTCACCGCGGCAATAGGCGAGATCGTGGTCACGGTGAACGAATAAAACCGCGCCGAACGTCTCTCGTCAGGGGCCGTGCTCTCTCCAATAATTCGCTTTCACCGCGGCAATAGGCGAGATCGTGGTCACGGTGAACGAATAAAACCGCACCGAACGTCTCTCGTCAGGGGCCGTGCTCTCTGCAATAATTCGCTTTCACCGCGGCAATAGGCGAGATCGTGGTCACGCTGAACGAATAAAACCGCGCCGAACGTCTCTCGTCAGGGGCCGTGCTCTCTCCAATAATTTGCTTTCACCGCGGCAATAGGCGAGATCGTGGTCACGGTGAACGAATAAAACCGCGCCGAACGTCTGTCGTCAGGGGCCGTGCTCTCTCCAATAATTTGCTTTCACCGCGGCAATAGGCGAGATCGTGGTCACGGTGAACGAATAAAACCGCGCCGAACGTCTCTCGTCAGGGGCCGTGCTCTCTCCAATAATTCGCTTTCACCGCGGCAATGGGCGAGATCGTGGTCACGGTAAACGAATAAAACCGCGCCGAACGTCTCTCGTCAGGGGCCGTGCTCTCTCCAATAATTCGCTTTCACCGCGGCAATGGGCGAGATCGAGCACACGGTAAACGAATAAAACCGCGCCGAACGTCTCTCGTCAGGGGCCGTGCTCTCTCCAATAATTTGCTTTCACCGCGGCAATAGGCGAGATCGTGCACACGGTAAACGAATAAAACCGCGCCGAACGTCTCTCGTCAGGGGCCGTGCTCTCTCCAATAATTCGCTTTCACCGCGGCAATAGGCGAGATCGTGCACACGGTAAACGAATAAAACCGCGCCGAACGTCTCTCGTCAGGGGCCGTGCTCTCTCCAATAATTCGCTTTCACCGCGGCAAAAGGCGAGATCGTGCACACGGTAAACGAATAAAACCGCGCCGAACGTCTCTCGTCAGGGGCCGTGCTCTCTCCAATAATTCGCTTTCACCGCGGCAATAGGCGAGATCGTGCACACGGTAAACGAATAAAACCGCGCCGAACGTCTCTCGTCAGGGGCCGTGCTCTCTCCAATAATTCACTTTCACCGCGGCAATAGGCGAGATCGTGCACACGGTAAACGAATAAAACCGCGCCGAACGTCTCTCGTCAGGCGCCGTGCTCTCTCCAATATTTCGCTTTCACCGCGGCAATAGGCGAGATCGTGGTCACAGTAAACGAATAAAACCGCGCCGAACGTCTCTCGTCAGGGGCCGTGCTCTCTCCAATAATTCGCTTTCACCGCGGCAATAGGCGAGATCGTGGTCACGGTAAACGAATAAAACCGCGCCGAACGTCTCTCGTCAGGGGCCGTGCTCTCTCCAATAATTTGCTTTCACCGCGGCAATAGGCGAGATCGTGCACACTGTAAACGAATAAAACCGCGCCGAACGTCTCTCGTCAGGGGCCGTGCTCTCTCCAATAATTTGCTTTCACCGCGGCAATAGGCGAGATCGTGCACACGGTAAACGAATAAAACCGCGCCGAACGTCTGTCGTCAGGGGCCGTGCTCTCTCCAATAATTTGCTTTCACCGCGGCAATAGGCGAGATCGTGCACACGGTAAACGAATAAAACCGCGCCGAACGTCTCTCGTCAGGGGCCGTGCTCTCTCCAATAATTCGCTTTCACCGCGGCAATAGGCGAGATCGTGCACACGGTAAACGAATAAAACCGCGCCGAACGTCTCTCGTCAGGGGCCGTGCTCTCTCCAATAATTTGCTTTCACCGCGGCAATAGGCGAGATCGTGCACACGGTAAACGAATAAAACCGCGCCGAACGTCTCTCGTCAGGGGCCGTGCTCTCTCCAATAATTCGCTTTCACCGCGGCAATAGGCGAGATCGTGGTCACGGTGAACGAATAAAACCGCGCCGAACGTCTCTCGTCAGGGGCCGTGCTCTCTCCAATAATTCGCTTTCACCGCGGCAATAGGCGAGATCGTGCACACGGTAAACGAATAAAACCGCGCCGAATGTCTCTCGTCAGGGGCC
Source organism: Ixodes scapularis (assembly GCF_016920785.2). Classification (NCBI taxonomy): domain Eukaryota; kingdom Metazoa; phylum Arthropoda; class Arachnida; order Ixodida; family Ixodidae; genus Ixodes; species Ixodes scapularis. Next base: position 735,686 of record NW_024610199.1, on the reverse strand, counting down.
GTGCTCTCTCCAATAATTCGCTTTCACCGCGGCAATGGGCGAGATCGAGCACACGGTAAACGAATAAAACCGCGCCGAAGGTCTCTCGTCAGGGGCCGTGCTCTCTCCAATAATTTGCTTTCACCGCGGCAATAGGCGAGATCGTGCACACGGTAAACGAATAAAACCGCGCCGAACGTCTCTCGTCAGGGGCCGTGCTCTCTCCAATAATTCGCTTTCACCGCGGCAATAGGCGAGATCGTGCACACGGTAAACGAATAAAACCGCGCCGAACGTCTCTCGTCAGGGGCCGTGCTCTCTCCAATAATTCGCTTTCACCGCGGCAAAAGGCGAGATCGTGCACACGGTAAACGAATAAAACCGCGCCGAACGTCTCTCGTCAGGGGCCGTGCTCTCTCCAATAATTCGCTTTCACCGCGGCAATAGGCGAGATCGTGCACACGGTAAACGAATAAAACCGCGCCGAACGTCTCTCGTCAGGGGCCGTGCTCTCTCCAATAATTCACTTTCACCGCGGCAATAGGCGAGATCGTGCACACGGTAAACGAATAAAACCGCGCCGAACGTCTCTCGTCAGGCGCCGTGCTCTCTCCAATAATTCGCTTTCACCGCGGCAATAGGCGAGATCGTGGTCACAGTAAACGAATAAAACCGCGCCGAACGTCTCTCGTCAGGGGCCGTGCTCTCTCCAATAATTCGCTTTCACCGCGGCAATAGGCGAGATCGTGGTCACGGTAAACGAATAAAACCGCGCCGAACGTCTCTCGTCAGGGGCCGTGCTCTCTCCAATAATTTGCTTTCACCGCGGCAATAGGCGAGATCGTGCACACTGTAAACGAATAAAACCGCGCCGAACGTCTCTCGTCAGGGGCCGTGCTCTCTCCAATAATTTGCTTTCACCGCGGCAATAGGCGAGATCGTGCACACGGTAAACGAATAAAACCGCGCCGAACGTCTGTCGTCAGGGGCCGTGCTCTCTCCAATAATTTGCTTTCACCGCGGCAATAGGCGAGATCGTGCACACGGTAAACGAATAAAACCGCGCCGAACGTCTCTCGTCAGGGGCCGTGCTCTCTCCAATAATTCGCTTTCACCGCGGCAATAGGCGAGATCGTGCACACGGTAAACGAATAAAACCGCGCCGAACGTCTCTCGTCAGGGGCCGTGCTCTCTCCAATAATTTGCTTTCACCGCGGCAATAGGCGAGATCGTGCACACGGTAAACGAATAAAACCGCGCCGAACGTCTCTCGTCAGGGGCCGTGCTCTCTCCAATAATTCGCTTTCACCGCGGCAATAGGCGAGATCGTGGTCACGGTGAACGAATAAAACCGCGCCGAACGTCTCTCGTCAGGGGCCGTGCTCTCTCCAATAATTCGCTTTCACCGCGGCAATAGGCGAGATCGTGCACACGGTAAACGAATAAAACCGCGCCGAATGTCTCTCGTCAGGGGCCGTGCTCTCTCCAATAATTCGCTTTCACCGCGGCAATAGGTGAGATCGTGCACACGGTAAACGAATAAAACCGCGCCGAACGTCTCTCGTCAGGGGCCGTGCTCTCTCCAATAATTCGCTTTCACCGTGGCAATAGGCGAGATCGTGGTCACGGTGAACGAATAAAACCGCGCCGAACGTCCCTCGTCAGGGGCCGTGCTCTCTCCAATAATTTGCTTTCACCGCGGCAATAGGCGAGATCGTGCACACGGTAAACGAATAAAACCGCGCCGAACGTCTCTCGTCAGGGGCCGTGCTCTCTCCAATAATTCGCTCTCACCGCGGCAATAGGCGAGATCCTGGTCACGGTGAACGAATAAAACCGCGCCGAACGTCTCTCGTCAGGGGCCGTGCTCTCTCCAATAATTCGCTTTCACCGCGGCAATAGGCGAGATTGTGCACACGGTAAACGAATAAAACCGCGCCGAACGTCTCTCGTCAGGGGCCGTGCTCTCTCCAATAATTCGCTTTCACCGCGGCAATAGGTGAGATCGTGCACACGGTAAACGAATAAAACCGCGCCGAACGTCTCTCGTCAGGGGCCGTGCTCTCTCCAATAATTCGCTTTCACCGCGGCAATAGGCGAGATCGTGGTCACGGTGAACGAATAAAACCGCGCCGAACGTCTCTCGTGAGGGGTCGTGCTCTCTCCAATAATTCACTTTCTCCGCGGCAATAGGCGAGATCGTGCACACGGTAAACGAATAAAACCTCGCCGAACGTCTCTCGTCAGGGGCCGTGCTCTCTCCAATAATTCGCTTTCACCGCGGCAATAGGCGATATCGTGCACACGGTAAACGAATAAAACCGCGCCGAACGTCTCTCGTCAGGGGCCGTGCTCTCTCCAATAATTCGCTTTCACCGCGGCAATAGGCGAGATCGTGCACACGGTAAACGAATAAAACCGCGCCGAACGTCTCTCGTCAGGGGCCGTGCTCTCTCCAATAATTTGCTTTCACCGCGGCAATAGGCGAGATCGTGCACACGGTAAACGAATAAAACCGCGCCGAACGTCTCTCGTCAGGGGCCGTGCTCTCTCCAATAATTCGCTTTCACCGCGGCAATAGGCGAGATCTTGGTCACGGTGAACGAATAAAACCGCGCCGAACGTCTCTCGTCAGGGGCCGTGCTCTCTCCAATAATTCGCTTTCACCGCGGCAATAGGCGAGATCGTGCACACGGTAAACGAATAAAACCGCGCCGAACGTCTCTCGTCAGGGGCCGTGCTCTCTCCAATAATTCGCTTTCACCGCGGCAATGGGCGAGATCGAGCACACGGTAAACGAATAAAACCGCGCCGAACGTCTCTCGTCAGGGGCCGTGCTCTCTCCAATAATTTGCTTTCACCGCGGCAATAGGCGAGATCGTGCACACGGTAAACGAATAAAACCGCGCCGAACGTCTCTCGTCAGGGGCCGTGCTCTCTCCAATAATTCGCTTTCACCGCGGCAATAGGCGAGATCGTGCACACGGTAAACGAATAAAACCGCGCCGAACGTCTCTCGTCAGGGGCCGTGCTCTCTCCAATAATTCGCTTTCACCGCGGCAAAAGGCGAGATCGTGCACACGGTAAACGAATAAAACCGCGCCGAACGTCTCTCGTCAGGGGCCGTGCTCTCTCCAATAATTCGCTTTCACCGCGGCAATAGGCGAGATCGTGCACACGGTAAACGAATAAAACCGCGCCGAACGTCTCTCGTCAGGGGCCGTGCTCTCTCCAATAATTCACTTTCACCGCGGCAATAGGCGAGATCGTGCACACGGTAAACGAATAAAACCGCGCCGAACGTCTCTCGTCAGGCGCCGTGCTCTCTCCAATAATTCGCTTTCACCGCGGCAATAGGCGAGATCGTGGTCACAGTAAACGAATAAAACCGCGCCGAACGTCTCTCGTCAGGGGCCGTGCTCTCTCCAATAATTCGCTTTCACCGCGGCAATAGGCGAGATCGTGGTCACGGTAAACGAATAAAACCGCGCCGAACGTCTCTCGTCAGGGGCCGTGCTCTCTCCAATAATTTGCTTTCACCGCGGCAATAGGCGAGATCGTGCACACTGTAAACGAATAAAACCGCGCCGAACGTCTCTCGTCAGGGGCCGTGCTCTCTCCAATAATTTGCTTTCACCGCGGCAATAGGCGAGATCGTGCACACGGTAAACGAATAAAACCGCGCCGAACGTCTGTCGTCAGGGGCCGTGCTCTCTCCAATAATTTGCTTTCACCGCGGCAATAGGCGAGATCGTGCACACGGTAAACGAATAAAACCGCGCCGAACGTCTCTCGTCAGGGGCCGTGCTCTCTCCAATAATTCGCTTTCACCGCGGCAATAGGCGAGATCGTGCACACGGTAAACGAATAAAACCGCGCCGAACGTCTCTCGTCAGGGGCCGTGCTCTCTCCAATAATTTGCTTTCACCGCGGCAATAGGCGAGATCGTGCACACGGTAAACGAATAAAACCGCGCCGAACGTCTCTCGTCAGGGGCCGTGCTCTCTCCAATAATTCGCTTTCACCGCGGCAATAGGCGAGATCGTGGTCACGGTGAACGAATAAAACCGCGCCGAACGTCTCTCGTCAGGGGCCGTGCTCTCTCCAATAATTCGCTTTCACCGCGGCAATAGGCGAGATCGTGCACACGGTAAACGAATAAAACCGCGCCGAATGTCTCTCGTCAGGGGCCGTGCTCTCTCCAATAATTCGCTTTCACCGCGGCAATAGGTGAGATCGTGCACACGGTAAACGAATAAAACCGCGCCGAACGTCTCTCGTCAGGGGCCGTGCTCTCTCCAATAATTCGCTTTCACCGTGGCAATAGGCGAGATCGTGGTCACGGTGAACGAATAAAACCGCGCCGAACGTCTCTCGTCAGGGGCCGTGCTCTCTCCAATAATTTGCTTTCACCGCGGCAATAGGCGAGATCGTGGTCACGGTAAACGAATAAAACCGCGCCGAACGTCTCTCGTCAGGGGCCGTGCTCTCTCCAATAATTTGCTTTCACCGCGGCAATAGGCGAGATCGTGCACACGGTAAACGAATAAAACCGCGCCGAACGTCTCTCGTCAGGGGCCGTGCTCTCTCCAATAATTCGCTCTCACCGCGGCAATGGGCGAGATCCTGGTCACGGTGAACGAATGAAACCGCGCCGAACGTCTCTCGTCAGGGGCCGTGCTCTCTCCAATAATTCGCTTTCACCGCGGCAATAGGCGAGATTGTGCACACGGTAAACGAATAAAACCGCGCCGAACGTCTCTCGTCAGGGGCCGTGCTCTCTCCAATAATTCGCTTTCACCGCGGCAATAGGTGAGATCGTGCACACGGTAAACGAATAAAACCGCGCCGAACGTCTCTCGTCAGGGGCCGTGCTCTCTCCAATAATTCGCTTTCACCGCGGCAATAGGCGAGATCGTGGTCACGGTGAACGAATAAAACCGCGCCGAACGTCTCTCGTGAGGGGCCGTGCTCTCTCCAATAATTCGCTTTCACCGCGGCAATAGGCGAGATCGTGCACACAGTAAACGAATAAAACCGCGCCGAACGTCTCTCGTCAGGGGCCGTGCTCTCTCCAATAATTTGCTTTCACCGCGGCAATAGGCGAGATCGTGCACACGTTAAACGAATAAAACCGCGCCGAACGTCTCTCGTCAGGGGCCGTGCTCTCTCCAATAATTCGCTTTCACCGCGGCAATAGGCGAGATCGTGCACACGGTAAACGAATAAAACCGCGCCGAACGTCTCTCGTCAGGGGCCGTGCTCTCTCCAATAATTCGCTTTCACCACGGCAAAAGGCGAGATCGTGCACACGGTAAACGAATAAAACCGCGCCGAACGTCTCTCGTCAGGGGCCGTGCTCTCTCCAATAATTCGCTTTCACCGCGGCAATAGGCGAGATCGTGCACACGGTAAACGAATAAAACCGCGCCGAACGTCTCTCATCAGGGGCCGTGCTCTCTCCAATAATTCACTTTCACCGCGGCAATAGGCGAGATCGTGCACACGGTAAACGAATAAAACCGCGCCGAATGTCTCTCGTCAGGCGCCGTGCTCTCTCCAATAATTCGCCTTCACCGCGGCAATAGGCGAGATCGTGGTCACAGTAAACGAATAAAACCGCGCCGAACGTCTCTCGTCAGGGGCCGTGCTCTCTCCAATAATTCGCTTTCACCGCGGCAATAGGCGAGATCGTGCACACGGTAATCGAATAAAACCGCGCCGAACGTCTCTCGTCAGGGGCCGTGCTCTCTCCAATAATTCACTTTCACCGCGGCAATAGGGGAGATCGTGCACACGGTAAACGAATAAAACCGCGCCGAACGTCTCTCGTCAGGGGCCGTGCTCTCTCCAATAATTCGCTTTCACCGCGGCAATAGGCGAGATCGTGCACACGGTAAACGAATAAAACCGCGCCGAACGTCTCTCGTCAGGGGCCGTGCTCTCTCCAATAATTCGCTTTCACCGCGGCAATAGGCGAGATCGTGCACACGGTAAACGAATAAAACCGCGCCGAACGTCTCTCGTCAGGGGCCGTGCTCTCTCCAATAATTCACTTTCACCGCGGCAATAGGCGAGATCGTGCACACGGTAAACGAATAAAACCGCGCCGAACGTCTCTCGTCAGGTGCCGTGCTCTCTCCAATAATTCGATTTCACCGCGGCAACAGGCGAGATCGTGGTCACGGTAAACGAATAAAACCGCGCCGAACGTCTCTCGTCAGGGGCCGTGCTCTCTCCAATAATTCACTTTCTCCGCGGCAATAGGCGAGATCGTGCACACGGTAAACGAATAAAACCTCGCCGAACGTCTCTCGTCAGGGGCCGTGCTCTCTCCAATAATTCGCTTTCACCGCGGCAATGGGCGAGATCGTGCACACGGTAAACGAATAAAACCGCGCCGAACGTCTCTCGTCAGGGGCCGTGCTCTCTCCAATAATTCGCTTTCACCGCGGCAATAGGCGAGATCGTGCACACGGTAAACGAATAAAACCGCGCCGAACGTCTCTCGTCAGGGGCCGTGCTCTCTCCAATAATTCACTTTCACCGCGGCAATAGGCGAGATCGTGCACACGGTAAGTGAATAAAACCGCGCCGAACGTCTCTCGTCAGGGGCCGTGCTCTCTCCAATAATTCGCTTTCACCGCTGCAATAGGCGAGATCGTGCACACGGTAAACGAATAAAACCGCGCCGAACGTCTCTCGTCAGGGGCCGTGCTCTCTCCAATAATTCACTTTCACCGCGGCAATAGGCGAGATCGTGCACACGGTAAACGAATAAAACCGCGCCGAACGTCTCTCGTCAGGGGCCGTGCTCTCTCCAATAATTCACTTTCACCGCGGCAATAGGCGAGATCGTGCACACGGTAAACGAATAAAACCGCGCCGAACGTCTCTCGTCAGGGGCCGTGCTCTCTCCAATAATTTGCTTTCACCGCGGCAATAGGCGAGATCGTGCACACGGTAAACGAATAAAACCGCGCCGAACGTCTCTCGTCAGGGGCCGTGCTCTCTCCAATAATTCGCTTTCACCGCGGCAATAGGCGAGATCGTGGTCACGGTAAACGAATAAAACCGCGCCGAACGTCTCTCGTCAGGGGCCGTGCTCTCTCCAATAATTTGCTTTCACCGCGGCAATAGGCGAGATCGTGCACACGGTAAACGAATAAAACCGCGCCGAACGTCTCTCGTCAGGGGCCGTGCTCTCTCCAATAATTTGCTTTCACCGCGGCAATAGGCGAGATCGTGCACACGGTAAACGAATAAAACCGCGCCGAACGTCTCTCGTCAGGGGCCGTGCTCTCTCCAATAATTTGCTTTCACCGCGGCAATAGGCGAGATCGTGCACACGGTAAACGAATAAAACCGCGCCGAACGTCTCTCGTCAGGGGCCGTGCTCTCTCCAATAATTTGCTTTCACCGCGGCAATAGGCGAGAGCGTGCACACGGTAAACGAATAAAACCGCGCCGAACGTCTCTCGTCAGTGGCCGTGCTCTCTCCAATAATTTGCTTTCACCGCGGCAATAGGCGAGATCGTGCACACGGTAAACGAATAAAACCGCGCCGAACGTCTCTCGTCAGTGGCCGTGCTCTCTCCAATAATTTGCTTTCACCGCGGCAATAGGCGAGATCGTGCACACGGTAAACGAATAAAACCGCGCCGAACGTCTCTCGTCAGGGGCCGTGCTCTCTCCAATAATTTGCTTTCACCGCGGCAATAGGCGAGATCGTGCACACGGTAAACGAATAAAACCGCGCCGAACGTCTCTCGTCAGGGGCCGTGCTCTCTCCAATAATTTGCTTTCACCGCGGCAATAGGCGAGATCGTGCACACGGTAAACGAATAAAACCGCGCCGAACGTCTCTCGTCAGGGGCCGTGCTCTCTCCAATAATTCGCTTTCACCGCGGCAATAGGCGAGATCGTGGTCACGGTAAACGAATAAAACCGCGCCGAACGTCTCTCGTCAGGGGCCGTGCTCTCTCCAATAATTTGCTTTCACCGCGGCAATAGGCGAGATCGTGCACACGGTAAACGAATAAAACCGCGCCGAACGTCTCTCGTCAGGGGCCGTGCTCTCTCCAATAATTTGCTTTCACCGCGGCAATAGGCGAGATCGTGCACACGGTAAACGAATAAAACCGCGCCGAACGTCTCTCGTCAGGGGCCGTGCTCTCTCCAATAATTTGCTTTCACCGCGGCAATAGGCGAGATCGTGCACACAGTAAACGAATAAAGCGGCGCCGAACGTCTGTCGTCAGGGGCCGTGCTCTCTCCAATAATTTGCTTTCACCGCGGCAATAGGCGAGATCGTGCACACGGTAAACGAATAAAACCGCGCCGAACGTCTCTCGTCAGGGGCCGTGCTCTCTCCAATAATTCGCTCTCACCGCGGCAATAGGCGAGATCGTGGTCACGGTGAACGAATAAAACCGCGCCGAACGTCTCTCGTCAGGGGCCAAGCTCTCTCCAATAATTCGCTTTCACCGCGGCAATAGGCGAGATCGTGGTCACGGTGAACGAATAAAACCGCGCCGAACGTCTCTCGTCAGGGGCCGTGCTCTCTCCAATAATTCGCTTTCACCGCGGCAATAGGCGAGATCGTGCACACGGTAAACGAATAAAACCGCGCCGAACGTCTCTCGTCAGGGGCCGTGCTCTCTCCAATAATTTGCTTTCACCGCGGCAATAGGCGAGATCGTGCACACGGTAAACGAATAAAACCGCGCCGAACGTCTCTCGTCAGGGGCCGTGCTCTCTCCAATAATTCGCTTTCACCGCGGCAATAGGCGAGATCGCGCACACGGTAAACGAATAAAACCGCGCCGAACGTCTCTCGTCAGGGGCCGTGCTCTCTCCAATAATTCGCTTTCACCGCGGCAAAAGGCGAGATCGTGCACACGGCAAACGAATAAAACCGCGCCGAACGTCTCTCGTCAGGGGCCGTGCTCTCTCCAATAATTCGCTTTCACCGCGGCAATAGGCGAGATCGTGCACACGGTAAACGAATAAAACCGCGCCGAACGTCTCTCGTCAGGGGCCGTGCTCTCTCCAATAATTCACTTTCACCGCGGCAATAGTCGAGATCGTGCACACAGTAAACGAATAAAACCGCGCCGAACGTCTCTCGTCAGGCGCCGTGCTCTCTCCAATAATTCGCTTTCACCGCGGCAATAGGCGAGATCGTGGTCACAGTAAACGAATAAACCGCGCCGAACGTCTCTCGTCAGGGGCCGTGCTCTCTCCAATAATTCGCTTTCACCGCGGCAATAGGCGAGATCGTGCACACGGTTAACGAATAAAACCGCGCCGAACGTCTCTCGTCAGGGGCCGTGCTCACTCCAATAATTCACTTTCACCGCGGCAATAGGCGAGATCGTGCACACGGTAAACGAATAAAACCGCGCCGAACGTCTCTCGTCAGGGGCCGTGCTCTCTCCAATAATTCGCTTTTACCGCGGCAATAGGCGAGATCGTGGTCACGGTAAACGAATTAAACCGCGCCGAACGTCTCTCGTCAGGGGCCGTGCTCTCTCCAATAATTTGCTTTCACCGCGGCAATAGGCGAGATCGTGCACACGGTAAACGAATAAAACCGCGCCGAACGTCTCTCGTCAGGGGCCGTGCTCTCTCCGATAATTTGCTTTCACCGCGGCAATAGGCGAGATCGTGCACACGGTAAACGAATAAAACCGCGCCGAACGTCTCTCGTCAGGGGCCGTGCTCTCTCCAATAATTTGCTTTCACCGCGGCAATAGGCGAGATCGTGCACACGGTAAACGAATAAAACCACGCCGAACGTCTCTCGTCAGGGGCCGTGCTCTCTCCAATAATTTGCTTTCACCGCGGCAATAGGCGAGATCGTGCACACGGTAAACGAATAAAACCGCGCCGAACGTCTCTCGTCAGGGGCCGTGCTCTCTCCAATAATTTGCTTTCACCGCGGCAATAGGCGAGATCGTGCACACGGTAAACGAATAAAACCGCGCCGAACGTCTCTCGTCAGGGGCCGTGCTCTCTCCAATAATTCGCTTTCACCGCGGCAATAGGCGAGATCGTGGTCACGGTAAACGAATAAAACCGCGCCGAACGTCTCTCGTCAGGGGCCGTGCTCTCTCCAATAATTTGCTTTCACCGCGGCAATAGGCGAGATCGTGCACACGGTAAACGAATAAAACCGCGCCGAACGTCTCTCGTCAGGGGCCGTGCTCTCTCCAATAATTTGCTTTCACCGCGGCAATAGGCGAGATCGTGCACACGGTAAACGAATAAAACCGCGCCGAACGTCTCTCGTCAGGGGCCGTGCTCTCTCCAATAATTTGCTTTCACCGCGGCAATAGGCGAGATCGTGCACACGGTAAACGAATAAAACCGCGCCGAACGTCTCTCGTCAGGGGCCGTGCTCTCTCCAATAATTTGCTTTCACCGCGGCAATAGGCGAGATCGTGCACACGGTAAACGAATAAAACCGCGCCGAACGTCTCTCGTCAGTGGCCGTGCTCTCTCCAATAATTTGCTTTCACCGCGGCAATAGGCGAGATCGTGCACACGGTAAACGAATAAAACCGCGCCGAACGTCTCTCGTCAGTGGCCGTGCTCTCTCCAATAATTTGCTTTCACCGCGGCAATAGGCGAGATCGTGCACACGGTAAACGAATAAAACCGCGCCGAACGTCTCTCGTCAGGGGCCGTGCTCTCTCCAATAATTTGCTTTCACCGCGGCAATAGGCGAGATCGTGCACACGGTAAACGAATAAAACCGCGCCGAACGTCTCTCGTCAGGGGCCGTGCTCTCTCCAATAATTTGCTTTCACCGCGGCAATAGGCGAGATCGTGCACACGGTAAACGAATAAAACCGCGCCGAACGTCTCTCGTCAGGGGCCGTGCTCTCTCCAATAATTCGCTTTCACCGCGGCAATAGGCGAGATCGTGGTCACGGTAAACGAATAAAACCGCGCCGAACGTCTCTCGTCAGGGGCCGTGCTCTCTCCAATAATTTGCTTTCACCGCGGCAATAGGCGAGATCGTGCACACGGTAAACGAATAAAACCGCGCCGAACGTCTCTCGTCAGGGGCCGTGCTCTCTCCAATAATTTGCTTTCACCGCGGCAATAGGCGAGATCGTGCACACGGTAAACGAATAAAACCGCGCCGAACGTCTCTCGTCAGGGGCCGTGCTCTCTCCAATAATTTGCTTTCACCGCGGCAATAGGCGAGATCGTGCACACGGTAAACGAATAAAACCGCGCCGAACGTCTCTCGTCAGGGGCCGTGCTCTCTCCAATAATTTGCTTTCACCGCGGCAATAGGCGAGATCGTGCACACGGTAAACAAATAAAACCGCGCCGAACGTCTCTCGTCAGGGGCCGTGCTCTCTCCAATAATTTGCTTTCACCGCGGCAATAGGCGAGATCGTGCACACGGTAAACGAATAAAGCGGCGCCGAACGTCTGTCGTCAGGGGCCGTGCTCTCTCCAATAATTTGCTTTCACCGCGGCAATAGGCGAGATCGTGCACACGGTAAACGAATAAAACCGCGCCGAACGTCTCTCGTCAGGGGCCGTGCTCTCTCCAATAATTCGCTCTCACCGCGGCAATAGGCGAGATCGTGGTCACGGTGAACGAATAAAACCGCGCCGAACGTCTCTCGTCAGGGGCCGTGCTCTCTCCAATAATTCGCTTTCACCGCGGCAATAGGCGAGATCGTGGTCACGGTGAACGAATAAAACCGCGCCGAACGTCTCTCGTCAGGGGCCGTGCTCTCTCCAATAATTCGCTTTCACCGCGGCAATAGGCGAGATCGTGCACACGGTAAACGAATAAAACCGCGCCGAACGTCTCTCGTCAGGGGCCGTGCTCTCTCCAATAATTTGCTTTCACCGCGGCAATAGGCGAGATCGTGCACACGGTAAACGAATAAAACCGCGCCGAACGTCTCTCGTCAGGGGCCGTGCTCTCTCCAATAATTCGCTTTCACCGCGGCAATAGGCGAGATCGTGCACACGGTAAACGAATAAAACCGCGCCGAACGTCTCTCGTCAGGGGCCGTGCTCTCTCCAATAATTCGCTTTCACCGCGGCAAAAGGCGAGATCGTGCACACGGCAAACGAATAAAACCGCGCCGAACGTCTCTCGTCAGGGGCCGTGCTCTCTCCAATAATTCGCTTTCACCGCGGCAATAGGCGAGATCGTGCACACGGTAAACGAATAAAACCGCGCCGAACGTCTCTCGTCAGGGGCCGTGCTCTCTCCAATAATTCACTTTCACCGCGGCAATAGTCGAGATCGTGCACACAGTAAACGAATAAAACCGCGCCGAACGTCTCTCGTCAGGCGCCGTGGTCTCTCCAATAATTCGCTTTCACCGCGGCAATAGGCGAGATCGTGGTCACAGTAAACGAATAAACCGCGCCGAACGTCTCTCGTCAGGGGCCGTGCTCTCTCCAATAATTCGCTTTCACCGCGGCAATAGGCGAGATCGTGCACACGGTAAACGAATAAAACCGCGCCGAACGTCTCTCGTCAGGGGCCGTGCTCACTCCAATAATTCACTTTCACCGCGGCAATAGGCGAGATCGTGCACACGGTAAACGAATAAAACCGCGCCGAACGTCTCTCGTCAGGGGCCGTGCTCTCTCCAATAATTCGCTTTTACCGCGGCAATAGGCGAGATCGTGGTCACGGTAAACGAATAAAACCGCGCCGAACGTCTCTCGTCAGGGGCCGTGCTCTCTCCAATAATTTGCTTTCACCGCGGCAATAGGCGAGATCGTGCACACGGTAAACGAATAAAACCGCGCCGAACGTCTCTCGTCAGGGGCCGTGCTCTCTCCGATAATTTGCTTTCACCGCGGCAATAGGCGAGATCGTGCACACGGTAAACGAATAAAACCGCGCCGAACGTCTCTCGTCAGGGGCCGTGCTCTCTCCAATAATTTGCTTTCACCGCGGCAATAGGCGAGATCGTGCACACGGTAAACGAATAAAACCGCGCCGAACGTCTCTCGTCAGGGGCCGTGCTCTCTCCAATAATTTGCTTTCACCGCGGCAATAGGCGAGATCGTGCACACGGTAAACGAATAAAACCGCGCCGAACGTCTCTCGTCAGGGGCCGTGCTCTCTCCAATAATTTGCTTTCACCGCGGCAATAGGCGAGATCGTGCACACGGTAAACGAATAAAACCGCGCCGAACGTCTCTCGTCAGTGGCCGTGCTCTCTCCAATAATTTGCTTTCACCGCGGCAATAGGCGAGATCGTGCACACGGTAAACGAATAAAACCGCGCCGAACGTCTCTCGTCAGTGGCCGTGCTCTCTCCAATAATTTGCTTTCACCGCGGCAATAGGCGAGATCGTGCACACGGTAAACGAATAAAACCGCGCCGAACGTCTCTCGTCAGGGGCCGTGCTCTCTCCAATAATTTGCTTTCACCGCGGCAATAGGCGAGATCGTGCACAAGGTAAACGAATAAAACCGCGCCGAACGTCTCTCGTCAGGGGCCGTGCTCTCTCCAATAATTTTCTTTCACCGCGGCAATAGGCGAGATCGTGCACACGGTAAACGAATAAAGCCGCGCCGAACGTCTGTCGTCAGGGGCCGTGCTCTCTCCAATAATTTGCTTTCACAGCGGGAATAGGCGAGATCGTGCACACGGTAAACGAATAAAACCGCGCCGAACGTCTCTCGTCGGGGGCCGTGCTCTCTCCAATAATTTGCTTTCACCGCGGCAATAGGCGAGATCGTGCACACGGTAAACGAATAAAACCGCGCCGAACGTCTCTCGTCAGGGGCCGTGCTCTCTCCAATAATTTGCTTTCACCGCGGCAATAGGCGAGATCGTGCACACGGTAAACGAATAAAACCGCGCCGAACGTCTCTCGTCAGGGGCCGTGCTCTCTCCAATAATTTGCTTTCACCGCGGCAATAGGCGAGATCGTGCACACGGTAAACGAATAAAACCGCGCCGAACGTCTCTCGTCAGTGGCCGTGCTCTCTCCAATAATTTGCTTTCACCGCGGCAATAGGCGAGATCGTGCACACGGTAAACGAATAAAACCGCGCCGAACGTCTCTCGTCAGGGGCCGTGCTCTCTCCAATAATTTGCTTTCACCGCGGCAATAGGCGAGATCGTGCACAAGGTAAACGAATAAAACCGCGCCGAACGTCTCTCGTCAGGGGCCGTGCTCTCTCCAATAATTTTCTTTCACCGCGGCAATAGGCGAGATCGTGCACACGGTAAACGAATAAAGCCGCGCCGAACGTCTGTCGTCAGGGGCCGTGCTCTCTCCAATAATTTGCTTTCACCGCGGCAATAGGCGAGATCGTGCACACGGTAAACGAATAAAACCGCGCCGAACGTCTCTCGTCAGGGGCCGTGCTCTCTCCAATAATTTGCTTTCACCGCGGCAATAGGCGAGATCGTGCACACGGTAAACGAATAAAACCGCGCCGAACGTCTCTCGTCAGGGGCCGTGCTCTCTCCAATAATTTGCTTTCACCGCGGCAATAGGCGAGATCGTGCACACGGTAAACGAATAAAACCGCGCCGAACGTCTCTCGTCAGGGGCCGTGCTCTCTCCAATAATTTGCTTTCACCGCGGCAATAGGCGAGATCGTGCACACGGTAAACGAATAAAACCGCGCCGAACGTCTCTCGTCAGTGGCCGTGCTCTCTCCAATAATTTGCTTTCACCGCGGCAATAGGCGAGATCGTGCACACGGTAAACGAATAAAACCGCGCCGAACGTCTCTCGTCAGTGGCCGTGCTCTCTCCAATAATTTGCTTTCACCGCGGCAATAGGCGAGATCGTGCACACGGTAAACGAATAAAACCGCGCCGAACGTCTCTCGTCAGGGGCCGTGCTCTCTCCAATAATTTGCTTTCACCGCGGCAATAGGCGAGATCGTGCACAAGGTAAACGAATAAAACCGCGCCGAACGTCTCTCGTCAGGGGCCGTGCTCTATCCAATAATTTGCTTTCACCGCGGCAATAGGCGAGATCGTGCACACGGTAAACGAATAAAGCCGCGCCGAACGTCTGTCGTCAGGGGCCGTGCTCTCTCCAATAATTTGCTTTCACCGCGGCAATAGGCGAGATCGTGCACACGGTAAACGAATAAAACCGCGCCGAACGTCTCTCGTCAGGGGCCGTGCTCTCTCCAATAATTTGCTTTCACCGCGGCAATAGGCGAGATCGTGCACACGGTAAACGAATAAAACCGCGCCGAACGTCTCTCGTCAGGGGCCGTGCTCTCTCCAATAATTCGCTTTCACCGCGGCAATAGGCGAGATCGTGGTCACGGTGAACGAATAAAACCGCGCCGAACGTCTCTCGTCAGGGGCCGTGCCCTCTCCAATAATTCGCTTTCACCGCGGCAATAGGCGAGATCGTGCACACGGTAAACGAATAAAACCGCGCCGAACGTCTCTCGTCAGGGGCCGTGCTCTCTCCAATAATTCGCTTTCACCGCGGCAATAGGTGAGATCGTGCACACGGTAAACGAATAAAACCGCGCCGAACGTCTCTCGTCAGGGGCCGTGCTCTCTCCAATAATTCGCTTTCACCGCGGCAATAGGCGAGATCGTGGTCACGGTAAACGAATAAAACGGCGCCAAACGTCTCTCGTCAGGCCGTGCTCTCTCCAATAATTCGCTTTCACCGAGGCAATAGCCGAGATCGTGGTCACGGTGAACGAATAAAACGGCGCCAAACGTCTCTCGTCAGGCCGTGCTCTCTCCTATAATTCGCTTTCACCGAGGCAATAGGCGAGATCGTGCACACGGTAAACGAATAAAACCGCGCCGAACGTCTCTCGTCAGGCGCCGTGCTCTCTCCAATAATTCGCTTTCACCGCGGCAATAGGCGAGATCGTGCACACGGTAAACGAATAAAACCGCGCCGAACGTCTCTCGTCAGGGGCCGTGCTCTCTCCAATAATTCACTTTCACCGCGGCAATAGGCGAGATCGTGCACACGGTAAACGAATAAAACCGCGCCGAACGTCTCTCGTCAGGGGCCGTGCTCTCTCCAATAATTCGCTTTCACCGCGGCAATAGGCGAGATCGTGGTCACGGTAAACGAATAAAACCGCGCCGAACGTCTCTCGTCAGGGGCCGTGCTCTCTCCAATAATTCACTTTCACCGCGGCAATAGGCGAGATCGTGCACACGGTAAACGAATAAAACCGCGCCGAAGGTCTCTCGTCAGGGGCCGTGCTCTCTCCAATAATTCGCTTTCACCGCGGCAATAGGCGAGATCCTGCACACGGTAAACGAATAAAACCGCGCCGAACGTCTCTCGTCAGGGGCCGTGCTCTCACCAATAATTCGCTTTCACCGCGGCAATAGGCGAGATCGTGCACACGGTAAACGAATAAAACCGCGCCGAACGTCTCTCGTCAGGGGCCGTGCTCTCTCCAATAATTCACTTTCACCGCGGCAATAGGCGAGATCGTGCACACGGTAAGTGAATAAAACCGCGCCGAACGTCTCTCGTCAGGGGCCGTGCTCTCTCCAATAATTCGCTTTCACCGCTGCAATAGGCGAGATCGTGCACACGGTAAACGAATAAAACCGCGCCGAACGTCTCTCGTCAGGGGCCGTGCTCTCTCCATTAATTCACTTTCACCGCGGCAATAGGCGAGATCGTGCACACGGTAAACGAATAAAACCGCGCCGAACGTCTCTCGTCAGGGGCCGTGCTCTCTCCAATAATTCACTTTCACCGCGGCAATAGGCGAGATCGTGCACACGGTAAACGAATAAAACCGCGCCGAACGTCTGTCGTCAGGGGCCGTGCTCTCTCCAATAAATCGCTTTCACCGCGGCAATAGGCGAGATCGTGCACACGGTAAACGAATAAAACCGTGCCGAACGTCTCTCGTCAGGGGCCGTGCTCTCTCCAATAATTCGCTTTCACCGCGGCAATAGGCGAGATCGTGCACACGGTAAACGAATAAAACCGCGCCGAACGTCTCTCGTCAGGGGCCGTGCTCTCTCCAATAATTCGCTTTCACCGCGGCAATAGGCGAGATCGTGCACACGGTAAACGAATAAAACCGCGACGAACGTCTCTCGTCAGGGGCCGTGCTCTCTCCAATAATTCACTTTCACCGCGGCAATAGGCGAGATCGTGCACACGGTAAACGAATAAAACCGCGCCGAACGTCTCTCGTCAGGGGCCGTGCTCTCTCCAATAATTCGCTTTCACCGCGGCAATAGGCGAGATCGTGCACACGGTAAACGAATGAAACCGCGCCGAACGTCTCTCGTCAGGGGCCGTGCTCTCTCCAATAATTCACTTTCACCACGGCAATAGGCGAGATCGTGCACACGGTAAACGAATAAAACCGCGCCGAACGTCTCTCGTCAGGGGCCGTGCTCTCTCCAATAATTCACTTTCACCGCGGCAATAGGCGAGATCGTGCACACGGTAAACGAAAAAAACCGGGCCGAACGTCTCTCGTCAGGGGCCGTGCTCTCTCCAATAATTCGCTTTCACCGCGGCAATAGGCGAGATCGTGCACACGGTAAACGAATAAAACCGCGCCGAACGTCTCTCGTCAGGGGCGGTGCTCTCTCCAATAATTCACTTTCACCGCGGCAATAGGCGAGATCGTGCACACGGTAAACGAATAAAACCGCGCCGAACGTCTCTCGTCAGGGGCCGTGCTCTCTCCAATAATTCGCTTTCACCGCGGCAATAGGCGAGATCGTGCACACGGTAAACGAATAAAACCGCGCCGAACGTCTCTCGTCAGGGGCCGTGCTCTCTCCAATGATTCACTTTCACCGCGGCAATAGACGAGATCGTGCACACGGTAAACGAATAAAACCGCGCCGAACGTCTCTCGTCAGGGGCCGTGCTCTCTCCAATAATTCACTTTCACCGCGGCAATAGGCGAGATCGTGCACACGGTAAACGAATAAAACCGCGCCGAACGTCTCTCGTCAGGGGCCGTGCTCTCTCCAATAATTCGCTTTCACCGCGGCAATAGGCGAGATCGTGCACACGGTAAACGAATAAAACCGCGCCGAACGTCTCTCGTCAGGGGCCGTGCTCTCTCCAATAATTCACTTTCACCGCGGCAATAGGCGAGATCGTGCACACGGTAAACAAATAAAACCGCGCCGAACGTCTCTCGTCAGGGGCCGTGCTCTCTCCAATAATTCACTTTCACCGCGGCAATAGGCGAGATCGTGCACACGGTAAACGAATAAAACCGCGCCGAACGTCTCTCGTCAGGGGCCGTGCTCTCTCCAATAATTCGCTTTCACCGCGGCAATAGGCGAGATCGTGCACACGGTAAACGAATAAATCCGCGCCGAACGTCTCTCGTCAGGGGGCGTGCTCTCTCCAATAATTCACTTTCACCGCGGCAATAGGCGAGATCGTGCACACGGTAAACGAATAAAACCGCGCCGAACGTCTCTCGTCAGGGGCCGTGCTCTCTCCAATAATTCGCTTTCACCGCGGCAATAGCGAGATCGTGCACACGGTAAACGAATAAAACCGCGCCGAACGTCTCTCGTCAGGGGCCGTGCTCTCTCCAATAATTCACTTTCACCGCGGCAAAAGGCGAGATCGTGCACACGGTAAACGAATAAAACCGCGCCGAACGTCTCTCGTCAGGGGCCGTGCTCTCTCCAATAATTCACTTTCACCGCGGCAATAGGCGAGATCGTGCACACGGTAAACGAATAAAACCGCGCCGAACGTCTCTCGTCAGGGGCCGTGCTCTCTCCAATAATTCACTTTCACCGCGGCAATAGGCGAGATCGTGCACACGGTAAACGAATAAAACCGCGCCGAACGTCTCTCGTCAGGGGCCGTGCTCTCTCCAATAATTCACTTTCACCGCGGCAATAGGCGAGATCGTGCACACGGTAAACGAATAAAACCGCGCCGAACGTCTCTCGTCAGGGGCCGTGCTCTCTCCAATAATTCACTTTCACCGCGGCAATAGGCGAGATCGTGCACACGGTAAACGAATAAAACCGCGCCGAACGTCTCTCGTCAGGGGCCGTGCTCTCTCCAATAATTCACTTTCACCGCGGCAATGGGCGAGATCATGCACACGGTAAACGAATAAAACCGCGCCGAACGTTTCTCGTCAGGGGCCTGCTCTATCCAATAATTCACTTTCACCGCGGCAATAGGCGAGATCGTGCACACGGTAAACGAATAAAACCGCGCCGAACGTCTCTCGTCAGGGGCCGTGCTCTCTCCAATAATTTGCTTTCACCGCGGCAATAGGCGAGATCGTGCACACGGTAAACGAATAAAACCGCGCCGAACTTCTCTCGTCAGGGGCCGTGCTCTCTCCAATAATTTGCTTTCACCGCGGCAATAGGCGAGATCGTGCACACGGTAAACGAATAAAACCGCGCCGAACGTCTCTCGTCAGGGGCCGTGCTCTCTCCAATAATTTGCTTTCACCGCCTCAATAGGCGAGATCGTGGTCACGGTAAACGAATAAAACCGCGCCGAACGTCTCTCGTCAGGGGCCGTGCTCTCTCCAATAATTTGGTTTCACCGCGCAAATAGGCGAGATCGTGCACACGGTAAACGAATAAAACCGCGCCGAACGTCTCTCGTCAGGGGCCGTGCTCTCTCCAATAATTTGTTTCACCGCGGCAATAGGCGAGATCGTGCACACGGTAAACGAATAAAACCGCGCCGAACGTCTCTCGTCAGGGGCCGTGCTCTCTCCAATAATTTGCTTTCACCGCGGCAATAGGCGAGATCGTGCACACGGTAAACGAATAAAACCGCGCCGAACGTCTCTCGTCAGGGGCCGTGCTCTCTCCAATAATTTGCTTTCACCGCGGCAATAGGCGAGATCGTACACACGGTAAACGAATAAAACCGCGCCGAACGTCTCTCGTCAGGGGCCGTGCTCTCTCCAATAATTTGCTTTCACCGCGGCAATAGGCGAGATCGTGCACACGGTAAACGAATAAAACCGCGCCGAACGTCTCTCGTCAGGGGCCGTGCTCTCTCCAATAATTTGATTTCACCGCGGCAATAGGCGAGATCGTGCACACGGTAAACGAATAAAACCGCGCCAAACGTCTCTCGTCAGGGGCCGTGCTCTCTCCAATATTTTGCTTTCACCGCGACAATAGGCGAGATCGTGCACACGGTAAACGAATAAAACCGCGCCGAACGTCTCTCGTCAGTGGCCGTGCTCTCTCCAATAATTTGCTTTCACCGCGGCAATAGGCGAGATCGTGCACACGGTAAACGAATAAAACCGCACCGAACGTCTCTCGTCAGTGGCCGTGCTCTCTCCAATCATTTGCTTTCACCGCGGCAATAGGCGAGATCGTGCACACGGTAAACGAATAAAACCGCGCCGAACGTCTCTCGTCAGGGGCCGTGCTCTCTCCAATAATTTGCTTTCACCGCGGCAATAGGCGAGATCGTGCACATGGTAAACGAATAAAACCGCGCCGAACGTCTCTCGTCAGGGGCCGTGCTCTCTCCAATAATTTGCTTTCACCGCGGCAATAGGCGAGATCGTGCACACGGTAAACGAATAAAACCGCGCCGAACGTCTCCCGTCAGGGGCCGTGCTCTCTCCAATAATTTGCTTTCACCGCGGCAATAGGCGAGATCGTGCACACGGTAAACGAATAAAACCGCGCCGAACGTCTCTCGTCAGGGGCCGTGCTCTCTCCAATAATTTGCTTTCACCGCGGCAATAGGCGAGATCGTGCACACGGTAAACGAATAAAACCGCGCCGAACGTCTCTCGTCAGGGGCCGTGCTCTCTCCAATAATTCGCTTTCACCGCGGCAATAGGCGAGATCGTGCACACGGTAAACGAATAAAACCGCGCCGAACGTCTCTCGTCAGGGGCCGTGCTCTCTCCAATAATTTGCTTTCACCGCGGCAATAGGCGAGATCGTGCACACGGTAAACGAATAAAACCGCGCCGAACGTCTCTCGTCAGGGGCCGTGCTCTCTCCAATAATTCGCTTTCACCGCGGCAATAGGCGAGATCGTGGTCACGGTGAACGAATAAAACGGCGCCGAACGTCTCTCGTCAGGGGCCGTGCTCTCTCCAATAATTCGCTTTCACCGCGGCAATAGGCGAGATCGTGCACACGGTAAACGAATAAAACCGCGCCGAACGTCTCTCGTCAGGGGCCGTGCTCTCTCCAATAATTCGCTTTCACCGCGGCAATAGGTGAGATCGTGCACACGGTAAACGAATAAAACCGCGCCGAACGTCTCTCGTCAGGGGCCGTGCTCTCTCCAATAATTCGCTTTCACCGCGGCAATAGGCGAGATCGTGGTCACGGTGAACGAATAAAACCGCGCCGAACGTCTCTCATCAGGGGCCTTGCTCTCTCCAATGATTCGCTTTCACCGCGGCAATAGGCGAGATCGTGCACTCGGTAAACGAATAAAACTGCGCCGAACGTCTCTCGTCAGGGGCCGTGCTCTCTCCAATAATTTGCTTTCACCGCGGCAAGAGGCGAGATCGTGCACACGGTAAACGAATAAAACCGCGCCGAACGTCTCTCGTCAGGGGCCGTGCTCTCTCCAATAATTCGCTTTCACCGCCGCAATAGGCGAGATCGTGCACACGGTAAACGAATAAAACCGCGCCGAACGTCTCTCGTCAGGGGCCGTGCTCTCTCCAATAATTCGCTTTCACCGCGGCAAAAGGCGAGATCGTGCACACGGTAAACGAATAAAACCGCGCCGAACGTCTCTCGTCAGGGGCCGTGCTCTCTCCAATAATTCGCTTTCACCGCGGCAATAGGCGAGATCGTGCACACGGTAAACGAATAAAACCGCGCCGAACGTCTCTCGTCAGGGGCCGTGCTCTCTCCAATAATTCACTTTCACCGCGGCAATAGGCGAGATCGTGCACACGGTAAACGAATAAAACCGCGCCGAACGTCTCTCGTCAGGGGCCGTGCTCTCTCCAATAATTCGCTTTCACCGCGGCAATAGGCGAGATCGTGGTCACAGTAAACGAATAAAACGGCGCCGAACGTCTCTCGTCAGGGGCCGTGCTCTCTCCAATAATTCGCTTTCACCGCGGCAATAGGCGAGATCGTGAACACGGTAAACGAATAAAACCGCGCCGAACGTCTCTCGTCAGGGGCCGTGCTCTCTCCAATAATTCACTTTCACCGCGGCAATAGGCGAGATCGTGCACACGGTAAACGAATAAAACCACGCCGAACGTCTCTCGTCAGGGGCCGTGCTCTCTCCAATAATTCACTTTCACCGCGGCAATAGGCGAGATCGTGCACACGGTAAACGAATAAAACCGCACCGAACGTCTCTCTTCAGGGGCCGTGCTCTCTCCAATAATTTGCTTTCACCGCGGCAATAGGCGAGATCGTGCACACGGTAAACGAATAAAACCGCGCCGAACTTCTCTCGTCAGGGGCCGTGCTCTCTCCAATAATTTGCTTTCACCGCGGCAATAGGCGAGATCGTTCACACGGTAAACGAATAAAACCGCGCCGAACGTCTCTCGTCAGGGGCCGTGCTCTCTCCAATAATTTGCTTTCACCGCGGCAATAGGCGAGATCGTGGTCACGGTAAACGAATAAAACCGCGCCGAACGTCTCTCGTCAGGGGCCGTGCTCTCTCCAATAATTTGCTTTCACCGCGGCAATAGGCGAGATCGTGCACACGGTAAACTAATAAAACCGCGCCGAACGTCTCTCGTCAGGGGCCGTGCTCTCTCCAATAATTTGCTTTCACCGCGGCAATAGGCGAGATCGTGCACACGGTAAACGAATAAAACCGCGCCGAACGTCTCTCGTCAGGGGCCGTGCTCTCTCCAATAATTTGCTTTCACCGCGGCAATAGGCGAGATCGTGCACACGGTAAACGAATAAAACCGCGCCGAACGTCTCTCGTCAGGGGCCGTGCTCTCTCCAATAATTTGCTTTCACCGCGGCAATAGGCGAGATCGTACACACGGTAAACGAATAAAACCGCGCCGAACGTCTCTCGTCAGGGGCCGTGCTCTCTCCAATAATTTGCTTTCACCGCGGCAATAGGCGAGATCGTGCACACGGTAAACGAATAAAACCGCGCCGAACGTCTCTCGTCAGGGGCCGTGCTCTCTCCAATAATTTGCTTTCACCGCGGCAATAGGCGAGATCGTGCACACGGTAAACGAATAAAACCGCGCCGAACGTCTCTCGTCAGGGGCCGTGCTCTCTCCAATATTTTGCTTTCACCGCGGCAGTAGGCGAGATCGTGCACACGGTAAACGAATAAAACCGCGCCGAACGTCTCTCGTCAGTGGCCGTGCTCTCTCCAATAATTTGCTTTCACCGCGGCAATAGGCGAGATCGTGCACATGGTAAACGAATAAAACCGCACCGAACGTCTCTCGTCAGTGGCCGTGCTCTCTCCAATAATTTGCTTTCACCGCGGCAATAGGCGAGATCGTGCACACGGTAAACGAATAAAACCGCGCCGAACGTCTCTCGTCAGGGGCCGTGCTCTCTCCAATAATTTGCTTTCACCGCGGCAATAGGCGAGATCGTGCACACGGTAAACGAATAAAACCGCGCCGAACGTCTCTCGTCAGGGGCCGTGCTCTCTCCAATAATTTGCTTTCACCGCGGCAATAGGCGAGATCGTGCACACGGTAAACGAATAAAACCGCGCCGAACGTCTCCCGTCAGGGGCCGTGCTCTCTCCAATAATTTGCTTTCACCGCGGCAATAGGCGAGATCGTGCACACGGTAAACGAATAAAACCGCACCGAACGTCTCTCGTCAGGGGCCGTGCTCTCTCCAATAATTTGCTTTCACCGCGGCAATAGGCGAGATCGTGCACACGGTAAACGAATAAAACCGCGCCGAACGTCTCTCGTCAGGGGCCGTGCTCTCTCCAATAATTCGCTTTCACCGCGGCAATAGGCGAGATCGTGCACACGGTAAACGAATAAAACCGCGCCGAACGTCTCTCGTCAGGGGCCGTGCTCTCTCCAATAATTTGCTTTCACCGCGGCAATAGGCGAGATCGTGCACACGGTAAACGAATAAAACCGCGCCGAACGTCTCTCGTCAGGGGCCGTGCTCTCTCCAATAATTCGCTTTCACCGCGGCAATAGGTGAGATCGTGCACACGGTAAACGAATAAAACCGCGCCGAACGTCTCTCGTCAGGGGCCGTGCTCTCTCCAATAATTCGCTTTCACCGCGGCAATAGGCGAGATCGTGGTCACGGTGAACGAATAAAACCGCGCCGAACGTCTCTCATCAGGGGCCTTGCTCTCTCCAATGATTCGCTTTCACCGCGGCAATAGGCGAGATCGTGCACACGGTAAACGAATAAAACCGCGCCGAACGTCTCTCGTCAGGGGCCGTGCTCTCTCCAATAATTTGCTTTCACCGCGGCAAGAGGCGAGATCGTGCACACGGTAAACGAATAAAACCGCGCCGAACGTCTCTCGTCAGGGGCCGTGCTCTCTCCAATAATTCGCTTTCACCGCCGCAATAGGCGAGATCGTGCACACGGTAAACGAATAAAACCGCGCCGAACGTCTCTCGTCAGGGGCCGTGCTCTCTCCAATAATTCGCTTTCACTGCGGCAAAAGGCGAGATCGTGCACACGGTAAACGAATAAAACCGCGCCGAACGTCTCTCGTCAGGGGCCGTGCTCTCTCCAATAATTCACTTTCACCGCGGCAATAGGCGAGATCGTGCACACGGTAAACGAATAAAACCGCGCCGAACGTCTCTCGTCAGGGGCCGTGCTCTCTCCAATAATTCGCTTTCACCGCGGCAATAGGCGAGATCGTGGTCATAGTAAACGAATAAAACGGCGTCGAACGTCTCATGTCAGGGGCCGTGCTCTCTCCAATAATTCACTTTCACCGCGGCAATAGGCGAGATCGTGGTCACGGTGAACGAATAAAACCGCGCCGAACGTCTCTCGTCAGGGGCCGTGCTCTCTCCAATAATTCGCTTTCACCGCGGCAATAGGTGAGATCGTGGTCACGGTGAACGAATAAAACCGCGCCGAACGTCTCTCGTCAGGGGCCGTGCTCTCTCCAATAATTCGCTTTCACCGCGGCAATAGGCGAGATCGTGGTCACGGTGAACGAATAAAACCGCGCCGAACGTCTCTCGTCAGGGGCCGTGCTCTCTCCAATAATTCGCTTTCACCGCGGCAATAGGCGAGATCGTGCACACGGTAAACGAATAAAACCGCGCCGAACGTCTCTCGTCAGGGGCCGTGCTCTCTCCAATAATTTGCTTTCACCGCGGCAATAGGCGAGATCGTGCACACGGTAAACGAATAAAACCGCGCCGAACGTCTCTCGTCAGGGGCCGTGCTCTCTCCAATAATTTGCTTTCACCGCGGCAATAGGCGAGATCGTGCACACGGTAAACGAATAAAACCGCGCCGAACGTCTCTCGTCAGGGGCCGTGCTCTCTCCAATAATTTGCTTTCACCGCGGCAATAGGCGAGATCGTGCACACGGTAAACGAATAAAACCGCGCCGAACGTCTCTCGTCAGGGGCCGTGCTCTCTCCAATAATTTGCTTTCACCGCGGCAATAGGCGATATCGTGCACACGGTAAACGAATAAAACCGCGCCGAACGTCTCTCGTCAGGGGCCGTGCTCTCTCCAATAATTTGCTTTCACCGCGGCAATAGGCGAGATCGTGCACACGGTAAACGAATAAAACCGCGCCGAACGTCTCTCGTCAGGGGCCGTGCTCTCTCCAATAATTTGCTTTCACCGCGGCAATAGGCGAGATCGTGCACACGGTAAACGAATAAAACCGCGCCGAACGTCTCTCGTCAGGGGCCGTGCTCTCTCCAATAATTTGCTTTCACCGCGGCAATAGGCGAGATCGTGCACACGGTAAACGAATAAAACCGCGCCGAACGTCTCTCGTCAGGGGCCGTGCTCTCTCCAATAATTTGCTTTCACCGCGGCAATAGGCGAGATCGTCCACACGGTAAACGAATAAAACCGCGCCGAACGTCTCTCGTCAGGGGCCGTGCTCTCTCCAATAATTTGCTTTCACCGCGGCAATAGGCGAGATCGTGCACACGGTAAATGAATAATACCGCGCCGAACGTCTCTCGTCAGGGGCCGTGCTCTCTCCAATAATTCACTTTCACCGCGGCAATAGGCGAGATCGTGCACACGGTAAACGAATAAAACCGCGCCGAACGTCTCTCGTCAGGGGCCGTGCTCTCTCCAATAATTCACTTTCACCGCGGCAATAGGCGAGATCGTGCACACGGTAAACGTATAAAACCGCGCCGAACGTCTCTCGTGAGGGGCCGTGCTCTCTCCAATAATTTGCTTTCACCGCGGCAATAGGCGAGATCAAGCACACGGTAAACGAATTAAACCGCGCCGAACGTCTCTCGTCAGGGGCCGTGCTCTCTCCAATAATTCACTTTCACCGCGGCAATAGGCGAGATTGTGCACACGGTAAACGAATAAAACCGCGCCGAACGTCTCTCGTCAGGGGCCGTGCTCTCTCCAATAATTCACTTTCACCGCGGCAATAGGCGAGATCGTGGTCACGGTGAACGAATAAAACCGCGCCGAACGTCTCTCGTCAGGGGCCGTGCTCTCTCCAATAATTCACTTTCACCGCGGCAATAGGCGAGATCGTGCACACGGTAAACGAATAAAACCGCGCCGAACGTCTCTCGTCAGGGGCCGTGCTCTCTCCAATAATTTGCTTTCACCGCGGCAATAGGCGAGATCGTGGTCACGGTGAACGAATAAAACCGCGCCGAACGTCTCTCGTCAGGGGCCGTGCTCTCTCCAATAATTCACTTTCACCGCGGCAATAGGCGAGATCGTGCACACGGTAAACGAATAAAACCGCGCCGAACGTCTCTCGTCAGGGGCCGTGCTCTCTCCAATAATTCGCTTTCACCGCGGCAATTGGCGAGATCGTGGTCACGGTGAACGAATAAAACCGCGCCGAACGTCTCTCGTCAGGGGCCGTGCTCTCTCCAATAATTCACTTTCACCGCGGCAATAGGCGAGATCGTGCACACGGTAAACGAATAAAACCGCGCCGAACGTCTCTCGTCAGGGGCCGTGCTCTCTCCAATAATTTGCTTTCACCGCGGCAATAGGCGAGATCGTGTTCACGGTGAACGAATAAAACCGCGCCGAACGTCTCTCGTCAGGGGCCGTGCTCTCTCCAATAATTCACTTTCACCGCGGCAATAGGCGAGATCGTGCACACGGTAAACGAATAAAACCGCGCCGAACGTCTCTCGTCAGGGGCCGTGCTCTCTCCAATAATTAACTTTCACCGCGGCAATAGGCGAGATCGTGGTCACGGTGAACGAATAAAACCGCGCCGAACGTCTCTCGTCAGGGGCCGTGCTCTCTCCAATAATTTGCTTTCACCGCGGCAAAAGGCGAGATCGTGGTCACGGTGAACGAATAAAACCGCGCCGAACGTCTCTCGTCAGGGCCGTGCTCTCTCCAATAATTCACTTTCACCGCGGCAATAGGCGAGATCGTGGTCACGGTGAACGAATAAAACCGCGCCGAACGTCTCTCGTCAGGGGCCGTGCTCTCTCCAATAATTCACTTTCACCGCGGCAAAAGGCGAGATCGTGCACACGGTAAACGAATAAAACCGCGCCGAACGTCTCTCGTCAGGGGCCGTGCTCTCTCCAATAATTCGCTTTCACCGCGGCAATAGGCGAGATCGTGCACACGGTAAACGAATAAAACCGCGCCGAACGTCTCTCGTCAGGGGCCGTGATCTCTCCAATAATTCACTTTCACCGCGGCAATAGGCGAGATCGTGCACACGGTAAACGAATAAAACCGCGCCGAACGTCTCTCGTCAGGGGCCGTGCTCTCTCCAATAATTCGCTTTCACCGCGGCAATAGGCGAGATCGTGCACACGGTAAACGAATAAAACCGCGCCGAACGTCTCTCGTCAGGGGCCGTGCTCTCTCCAATAATTCACTTTCACCGCGGCAATAGGCGAGATCGTGGTCACGGTGAACGAATAAAACCGCGCCGAACGTCTCTCGTCAGGGGCCGTGCTCTCTCCAATAATTTGCTTTCACCGCGGCAATAGGCGAGATCGTGGTCACGGTGAACGAATAAAACCGCGCCGAACGTCTCTCGTCAGGGGCCGTGCTCTCTCCACTAATTCACTTTCACCGCGGCAATAGGCGAGATCGTGCACACGGTAAACGAATAAAACCGCGCCGAACGTCTCTCGTCAGGGGCCGTGCTCTCTCCAATAATTTGCTTTCACCGCGGCAATAGGCGAGATCGTGGTCACGGTGAACGAATAAAACCGCGCCGAACGTCTCTCGTCAGGGGCCGTGCTCTCTCCAATAATTCACTTTCACCGCGGCAATAGGCGAGATCGTGCACACGGTAAACGAATAAAACCGCGCCGAACGTCTCTCGTCAGGGGCCGTGCTCTCTCCAATAATTTGCTTTCACCGCGGCAATAGGCGAGATCGTGCACACGGTAAACGAATAAAACCGCGCCAAACGTCTCTCGTCAGGGGCCGTGCTCTCTCCAATAATTCACTTTCACCACGGCAATAGGCGAGATCGTGCACACGGTAAACGAATAAAACCGCGCCGAACGTCTCTCGTCAGGGGCCGTGCTCTCTCCAATAATTCACTTTCACCGCGGCAATAGGCGAGATCGTGCACACGGTGAACGAATAAAACCGCGCCGAACGTCTCTCGTCAGGGGCCGTGCTCTCTCCAATAATTCACTTTCACCGCGGCAATAGGCGAGATCGTTCACACGGTGAACGAATAAAACCGCGCCGAACGTCTCTCGTCAGGGGCCGTGCTCTCTCCAATAATTTGCTTTCACCTCGGCAATAGGCGAGATCGTGCACACGGTAAACGAATAAAACCGCGCCGAACGTCTCTCGTCAGGGGCCGTGCTCTCTCGAATAATTCATTTTCACCGCGGCAATAGGCGAGATCGTGCACACGGTAAACGAATAAAACCGCGCCGAACGTCTCTCGTCAGGGGCCGTGCTCTCTCCAATAATTCACTTTCACCGCGGCAATAGGCGAGATCGTGCACACGGTAAACGAATAAAACCGCGCCGAACGTCTCTCGTCAGGGGCCGTGCTCTCTCCAATAATTCGCTTTCACCGCGGCAATAGGCGAGATCGTGCACACGGTGAACGAATAAAACCGCGCCGAACGTCTCTCGTCAGGGGCCGTGCTCTCTCCAATAATTCGCTTTCACCGCGGCAATAGGCGAGATCGTGCACACGGTAAACGAATAAAACCGCGCCGAACGTCTCTCGTCAGGGGCCGTGCTCTCTCCAATAATTTGCTTTCACCGCGGCAATAGGCGAGATCGTGGTCACGGTGAACGAATAAAACCGCGCCGAACGTCTCTCGTCAGGGGCCGTGCTCTCTCCAATAATTCACTTTCACCGCGGCAATAGGCGAGATCGTGCACACGGTAAACGAATAAAACCGCGCCGAACGTCTCTCGTCAGGGGCCGTGCTCTCTCCAATAATTTGCTTTCACCGCGGCAATAGGCGAGATCGTGCACACGGTAAACGAATAAAACCGCGCCGAACGTCTCTCGTCAGGGGCCGTGCTCTCTCCAATAATTCACTTTCACCGCGGCAATAGGCGAGATCGTGCACACGGTAAACGAATAAAACCGCGCCGAACGTCTCTCGTCAGGGGCCGTGCTCTCTCCAATAATTCACTTTCACCGCGGCAATAGGCGAGATCGTGCACACGGTGAACGAATAAAACCGCGCCGAACGTCTCTCGTCAGGGGCCGTGCTCTCTCCAATAATTCACTTTCACCGCGGCAATAGGCGAGATCGTTCACACGGTGAACGAATAAAACCGCGCCGAACGTCTCTCGTCAGGGGCCGTGCTCTCTCCAATAATTCACTTTCACCGCGGAAATAGGCGAGATCGTGCACACGGTAAACGAATAAAACCGCGCCGAACGTCTCTCGTCAGGGGCCGTGCTCTCTCCAATAATTCGCTTTCACCGCGGCAATAGGCGAGATCGTGCACACGGTAAACGAATAAAACCGCGCCGAAAGTCTCTCGTCAGGGGCCGTGCTCTCTCCAATAATTCGCTTTCACCGCGGAAATAGGCGAGATCGTGCACACGGTAAACGAATAAAACCGCGCCGAACGTCTCTCGTCAGGGGCCGTGCTCTCTCTAATAATTCGCTTTCACCGCGGCAATAGGCGAGATCGTGCACACGGTAAACGAATAAAACCGCGCCGAACGTCTCTCGTCAGGGGCCGTGCTCTCTCCAATAATTTGCTTTCACCGCGGCAATAGGCGAGATCGTGCACACGGTAAACGAATAAAACTGCGCCGAACGTCTCTCGTCAGGGGCCGTGCTCTCTCGAATAATTCATTTTCACCGCGGCAATAGGCGAGATCGTGCACACGGTAAACGAATAAAACCGCGCCGAACGTCTCTCGTCAGGGGCCGTGCTCTCTCCAATAATTCACTTTCACCGCGGCAATAGACGAGATCGTGCACACGGTAAACGAATAAAACCGCGCCGAACGTCTCTCGTCAGGGGCCGTGCTCTCTCCAATAATTCACTTTCACCGCGGCAATAGGCGAGATCGTGGTCACGGTGAACGAATAAAACCGCGCCGAACGTCTCTCGTCAGGGGCCGTGCTCTCTCCAATAATTCACTTTCACCGCGGCAATAGGCGAGATCGTGCACACGGTAAACGAATAAAACCGCGCCGAACGTCTCTCGTCAGGGGCCGTGCTCTCTCCAATAATTTGCTTTCACCGCGGCTATAGGCGAGATCGTGGTCACGGTGAACGAATAAAACCGCGCCGAACGTCTCTCGTCAGGGGCCGTGCTCTCTCCAATAATTCACTTTCACCGCGGCAATAGGCGAGATCGTGCACACGGTAAACGAATAAAACCGCGCCGAACGTCTCTCGTCAGGGGCCGTGCTCTCTCCAATAATTCGCTTTCACCGCGGCAATTGGCGAGATCGTGGTCACGGTGAACGAATAAAACCGCGCCGAACGTCTCTCGTCAGGGGCCGTGCTCTCTCCAATAATTCACTTTCACCGCGGCAATAGGCGAGATCGTGCACACGGTAAACGAATAAAACCGCGCCGAACGTCTCTCGTCAGGGGCCGTGCTCTCTCCAATAATTTGCTTTCACCGCGGCAATAGGCGAGATCGTGTTCACGGTGAACGAATAAAACCGCGCCAAACGTCTCTCGTCAGGGGCCGTGCTCTCTCCAATAATTCACTTTCACCGCGGCAATAGGCGAGATTGTGCACACGGTAAACGAATAAAACCGCGCCGAACGTCTCTCGTCAGGGGCCGTGCTCTCTCCAATAATTCACTTTCACCGCGGCAATAGGCGAGATCGTGGTCACGGTGAACGAATAAAACCGCGCCGAACGTCTCTCGTCAGGGGCCGTGCTCTCTCCAATAATTTGCTTTCACCGCGGCAAAAGGCGAGATCGTGGTCACGGTGAACGAATAAAACCGCGCCGAACGTCTCTCGTCAGGGGCCGTGCTCTCTCCAATAATTCACTTTCACCGCGGCAATAGGCGAGATCGTGGTCACGGTGAACGAATAAAACCGCGCCGAACGTCTCTCGTCAGGGGCCGTGCTCTCTCCAATAATTCACTTTCACCGCGGCAAAAGGCGAGATCGTGCACACGGTAAACGAATAAAACCGCGCCGAACGTCTCTCGTCAGGGGCCGTGCTCTCTCCAATAATTCGCTTTCACCGCGGCAATAGGCGAGATCGTGCACACGGTAAACGAATAAAACCGCGCCGAACGTCTCTCGTCAGGGGCCGTGCTCTCTCCAATAATTCACTTTCACCGCGGCAATAGGCGAGATCGTGCACACGGTAAACGAATAAAACCGCGCCGAACGTCTCTCGTCAGGGGCCGTGCTCTCTCCAATAATTCGCTTTCACCGCGGCAATAGGCGAGATCGTGCACACGGTAAACGAATAAAACCGCGCCGAACGTCTCTCGTCAGGGGCCGTGCTCTCTCCAATAATTCACTTTCACCGCGGCAATAGGCGAGATCGTGGTCACGGTGAACGAATAAAACCGCGCCGAACGTCTCTCGTCAGGGGCCGTGCTCTCTCCAATAATTTGCTTTCACCGCGGCAATAGGCGAGATCGTGGTCACGGTGAACGAATAAAACCGCGCCGAACGTCTCTCGTCAGGGGCCGTGCTCTCTCCAATAATTCAATTTCACCGCGGCAATAGGCGAGATCGTGGTCACGGTGAACGAATAAAACCGCGCCGAACGTCTCTCGTCAGGGGCCGCGCTCTCTCCAATAATTTGCTTTCACCGCGGCAATAGGCGAGATCGTGGTCACGGTGAACGAATAAAACCGCGCCGAACGTCTCTCGTCAGGGGCCGTGCTCTCTCCAATAATTCACTTTCACCGCGGCAATAGGCGAGATCGTGGTCACGGTGAACGAATAAAACCGCGCCGAACGTCTCTCGTCAGGGGCCGTGCTCTCTCCAATAATTCACTTTCATCGCGGCAAAAGGCGAGATCGTGCACACGGTAAACGAATAAAACCGCGCCGAACGTCTCTCGTCAGGGGCCGTGCTCTCTCCAATAATTTGCTTTCACCGCGGCAATAGGCGAGATCGTGGTCACGGTGAACGAATAAAACCGCGCCGAACGTCTCTCGTCAGGGGCCGTGCTCTCTCCAATAATTCACTTTCACTGCGGCAATAGGCGAGATCGTGGTCACGGTGAACGAATAAAACCGCGCCGAACGTCTCTCGTCAGGGGCCGTGCTCTCTCCAATAATTCACTTTCACCGCGGCAATAGGCGAGATCGTGGTCACGGTAAACGAATAAAACCGCGGCGAACGTCTCTCGTCAGGGGCCGTGCTCTCTCCAATAATTCATTTTCACCGCGGCAATAGGCGAGATCGTGCACACGGTAAACGAATAAAACCGCGCCGAACGTCTCTCGTCAGGGGCCGTGCTCTCTCCAATAATTCGCTTTCACCGCGGCAATAGGCGAGATCGTGCACACGGTAAACGAATAAAACCGCGCCGAACGTCTCTCGTCAGGGGCCGTGCTCTCTCCAATAATTCACTTTCACCGCGGCAATAGGCGAGATCGTGGTCACGGTGAACGAATAAAACCGCGCCGAACGTCTCTCGTCAGGGGCCGTGCTCTCTCCAATAATTTGCTTTCACCGCGGCAATAGGCGAGATCGTGGTCACGGTGAACGAATAAAACCGCGCCGAACGTCTCTCGTCAGGGGCCGTGCTCTCTCCAATAATTCACTTTCACCGCGGCAATAGGCGAGATCGTGGTCACGGTGAACGAATAAAACCGCGCCGAACGTCTCTCGTCAGGGGCCGTGCTCTCTCCAATAATTTGCTTTCACCGCGGCAAAAGGCGAGATCGTGGTCACGGTGAACGAATAAAACCGCGCCGAACGTCTCTCGTCAGGGGCCGTGCTCTCTCCAATAATTCACTTTCACCGCGGCAATAGGCGAGATCGTGGTCACGGTGAACGAATAAAACCGCGCCGAACGTCTCTCGTCAGGGGCCGTGCTCTCTCCAATAATTCACTTTCACCGCGGCAAAAGGCGAGATCGTGCACACGGTAAACGAATAAAACCGCGCCGAACGTCTCTCGTCAGGGGCCGTGCTCTCTCCAATAATTCGCTTTCACCGCGGCAATAGGCGAGATCGTGCACACGGTAAACGAATAAAACCGCGCCGAACGTCTCTCGTCAGGGGCCGTGCTCTCTCCAATAATTCACTTTCACCGCGGCAATAGGCGAGATCGTGCACACGGTAAACGAATAAAACCGCGCCGAACGTCTCTCGTCAGGGGCCGTGCTCTCTGCAATAATTCGCTTTCACCGCGGCAATAGGCGAGATCGTGCACACGGTAAACGAATAAAACCGCGCCGAACGTCTCTCGTCAGGGGCCGTGCTCTCTCCAATAATTCACTTTCACCGCGGCAATAGGCGAGATCGTGGTCACGGTGAACGAATAAAACCGCGCCGAACGTCTCTCGTCAGGGGCCGTGCTCTCTCCAATAATTTGCTTTCACCGCGGCAATAGGCGAGATCGTGGTCACGGTGAACGAATAAAACCGCGCCGAACGTCTCTCGTCAGGGGCCGTGCTCTCTCCAATAATTCAATTTCACCGCGGCAATAGGCGAGATCGTGGTCACGGTGAACGAATAAAACCGCGCCGAACGTCTCTCGTCAGGGGCCGTGCTCTCTCCAATAATTTGCTTTCACCGCGGCAATAGGCGAGATCGTGGTCACGGTGAACGAATAAAACCGCGCCGAACGTCTCTCGTCAGGGGCCGTGCTCTCTCCAATAATTCACTTTCACCGCGGCAATAGGCGAGATCGTGGTCACGGTGAACGAATAAAACCGCGCCGAACGTCTCTCGTCAGGGGCCGTGCTCTCTCCAATAATTCACTTTCATCGCGGCAAAAGGCGAGATCGTGCACACGGTAAACGAATAAAACCGCGCCGAACGTCTCTCGTCAGGGGCCGTGCTCTCTCCAATAATTTGCTTTCACCGCGGCAATAGGCGAGATCGTGGTCACGGTGAACGAATAAAACCGCGCCGAACGTCTCTCGTCAGGGGCCGTGCTCTCTCCAATAATTCACTTTCACTGCGGCAATAGGCGAGATCGTGGTCACGGTGAACGAATAAAACCGCGCCGAACGTCTCTCGTCAGGGGCCGTGCTCTCTCCAATAATTCACTTTCACCGCGGCAATAGGCGAGATCGTGGTCACGGTAAACGAATAAAACCGCGGCGAACGTCTCTCGTCAGGGGCCGTGCTCTCTCCAATAATTCATTTTCACCGCGGCAATAGGCGAGATCGTGCACACGGTAAACGAATAAAACCGCGCCGAACGTCTCTCGTCAGGGGCCGTGCTCTCTCCAATAATTCGCTTTCACCGCGGCAATAGGCGAGATCGTGCACACGGTAAACGAATAAAACCGCGCCGAACGTCTCTCGTCAGGGGCCGTGCTCTCTCCAATAATTCACTTTCACCGCGGCAATAGGCGAGATCGTGGTCACGGTGAACGAATAAAACCGCGCCGAACGTCTCTCGTCAGGGGCCGTGCTCTCTCCAATAATTTGCTTTCACCGCGGCAATAGGCGAGATCGTGGTCACGGTGAACGAATAAAACCGCGCCGAACGTCTCTCGTCAGGGGCCGTGCTCTCTCCAATAATTCACTTTCACCGCGGCAATAGGCGAGATCGTGGTCACGGTGAACGAATAAAACCGCGCCGAACGTCTCTCGTCAGGGGCCGTGCTCTCTCCAATAATTCACTTTCACCGCGGCAAAAGGCGAGATCGTGCACACGGTAAACGAATAAAACCGCGCCGAACGTCTCTCGTCAGGGGCCGTGCTCTCTCCAATAATTCGCTTTCACCGCGGCAATAGGCGAGATCGTGCACACGGTAAACGAATAAAACCGCGCCGAACGTCTCTCGTCAGGGGCCGTGCTCTCTCCAATAATTCGCTTTCACCGCGGCAATAGGCGAGATCGTGCACACGGTGAACGAATAAAACCGCGCCGAACGTCTCTCGTCAGGGGCCGTGCTCTCTCCAATAATTCGCTTTCACCGCGGCAATAGGCGAGATCGTGCACACGGTAAACGAATAAAACCGCGCCGAACGTCTCTCGTCAGGGGCCGTGCTCTCTCCAATAATTTGCTTTCACCGCGGCAATAGGCGAGATCGTGGTCACGGTGAACGAATAAAACCGCACCGAACGTCTCTCGTCAGGGGCCGTGCTCTCTCCAATAATTCACTTTCACCGCGGCAATAGGCGAGATCGTGCACACGGTAAACGAATAAAACCGCGCCGAACGTCTCTCGTCAGGGGCCGTGCTCTCTCCAATAATTTGCTTTCACCGCGGCAATTGGCGAGATCGTGCACACGGTAAACGAATAAAACCGCGCCGAACGTCTCTCGTCAGGGGCCGTGCTCTCTCCAATAATTCACTTTCACCGCGGCAATAGGCGAGATCGTGCACACGGTAAACGAATAAAACCGCGCCGAACGTCTCTCGTCAGGGGCCGTGCTCTCTCCAATAATTCACTTTCACCGCGGCAATAGGCGAGATCGTGCACACGGTGAACGAATAAAACCGCGCCGAACGTCTCTCGTCAGGGGCCGTGCTCTCTCCAATAATTCACTTTCACCGCGGCAATAGGCGAGATCGTTCACACGGTGAACGAATAAAACCGCGCCGAACGTCTCTCGTCAGGGGCCGTGCTCTCTCCAATAATTCACTTTCACCGCGGCAATAGGCGAGATCGTGGTCACGGTGAACGAATAAAACCGCGCCGAACGTCTCTCGTCAGGGGCCGTGCTCTCTCCAATAATTCACTTTCACCGCGGCAATAGGCGAGATCGTGCACACGGTAAACGAATAAAACCGCGCCGAACGTCTCTCGTCAGGGGCCGTGCTCTCTCCAATAATTTGCTTTCACCGCGGCAATAGGCGAGATCGTGGTCACGGTGAACGAATAAAACCGCGCCGAACGTCTCTCGTCAGGGGCCGTGCTCTCTCCAATAATTCACTTTCACCGCGGCAATAGGCGAGATCGTGCACACGGTAAACGAATAAAACCGCGCCGAACGTCTCTCGTCAGGGGCCGTGCTCTCTCCAATAATTCGCTTTCACCGCGGCAATAGGCGAGATCGTGGTCACGGTGAACGAATAAAACCGCGCCGAACGTCTCTCGTCAGGGGCCGTGCTCTCTCCAATAATTCACTTTCACCGCGGCAATAGGTGAGATCGTGGTCACGGTAAACGAATAAAACCGCGCCGAACGTCTCTCGTCAGGGGCCGAGCTCTCTCCAATAATTTGCTTTCACCGCGGCAATAGGCGAGATCGTGGTCACGGTGAACGAATAAAACCGCGCCGAACGTCTCTCGTCAGGGGCCGTGCTCTCTCCAATAATTCACTTTCACCGCGGTAATAGGCGAGATCGTGCACACAGTAAACGAATAAAACCGCGCCGAACGTCTCTCGTCAGGGGCCGTGCTCTCTCCAATAATTCACTTTCACCGCGGCAATAGGCGAGATCGTGGTCACGGTGAATGAATAAAACCGCGCCGAACGTCTCTCGTCAAGGGCCGTGCTCTCTCCAATAATTTGCTTTCACCGCGGCAATAGGCGAGATCGTGGTCACGGTGAACGAATAAAACCGCGCCGAACGTCTCTCGTCAGGGGCCGTGCTCTCTCCAATAATTCACTTTCACCGCGGCAATAGGCGAGATCGTGCACACGGTAAACGAATAAAACCGCGCCGAACGTCTCTCGTCAGGTGCCGTGCTCTCTCCAATAATTCGCTTTCACCGCGGCAATAGGCGAGATCGTGCACACGGTAAACGAATAAAACCGCGCCGAACGTCTCTCGTCAGGGGCCGTGCTCTCTCCAATAATTTGCTTTCACCGCGGCAATAGGCGAGATCGTGCACACGGTAAACGAATAAAACCGCGCCGAACGTCTCTCGTCAGGGGCCGTGCTCTCTCCAATAATTTGCTTTCACCGCGGCAATAGGCGAGATCGTGGTCACGGTAAACGAATAAAACCGCGCCGAACGTCTCTCGTCAGGGGCCGTGCTCTCTCCAATAATTCACTTTCACCGCGGCAATAGGCGAGATCGTGCACACGGTAAACGAATAAAACCGCGCCGAACGTCTCTCGTCAGGGGCCGTGCTCTCTCCGATAATTCACTTTCACCGCGGCAATAGGCGAGATCGTGGTCATGGTGAACGAATAAAACCGCGCCGAACGTCTCTCGTCAGGGGCCGTGCTCTCTCCAATAATTTGCTTTCACCGCGGCAATAGGCGAGATCGTGGTCACGGTGAACGAATAAAACCGCGCCGAACGTCTCTCGTCAGGGGCCGTGCTCTCTCCAATAATTCACTTTCACCGCGGCAATAGCCGAGATCGTGGTCACGGTGAACGAATAAAACCGCGCCGAACGTCTCTCGTCAGGGGCCGTGCTCTCTCCAATAATTCGCTTTCACCGCGGCAATAGGCGAGATCGTGCACACGGTAAACGAATAAAACCGCGCCGAACGTCTCTCGTCAGGGGCCGTGCTCTCTCCAATAATTCACTTTCGCCGCGGCAAAAGGCGAGATCGTGCACACGGTAAACGAATAAAACCGCGCCGAACGTCTCTCGTCAGGGGCCGTGCTCTCTCCAATAATTCGCTTTCACCGCGGCAATAGGCGAGATCGTGCACACGGTAAACGAATAAAACCGCGCCGAACGTCTCTCGTCAGGGGCCGTGCTCTCTCCAATAATTCACTTTCACCGCGGCAATAGGCGAGATCGTGGTCACGGTAAACGAATAAAACCGCGCCGAACGTCTCTCGTCAGGGGTCGTGCTTTCTCCAATAATTCGCTTTCACCGCGGCAATAGGCGAGATCGTGCACACGGTAAACGAATAAAACCGCGCCGAACGTCTCTCGTCAGGGGCCGTGCTCTCTCCAATAATTCACTTTCACCGCGGCAATAGGCGAGATCGTGGTCACGGTGAACGAATAAAACCGCGGCGAACGTCTCTCGTCAGGGGCCGTGCTCTCTCCAATAATTTGCTTTCAGCGCGGCAATAGGCGAGATCGTGGTCACGGTGAACGAATAAAACCGCGCCGAACGTCTCTCGTCAGGGGCCGTGCTCTCTCCAATAATTCACTTTCACCGCGGCAATAGGCGAGATCGTGGTCACGGTAAACGAATAAAACCGCGCCGAACGTCTCTCGTCAGGGGCCGTGCTCTCTCCAATAATTCGCTTTCACCGCGGCAATAGGCGAGATCGTGCACACGGTAAACGAATAAAACCGCGCCGAACGTCTCTCGTCAGGGGCCGTGCTCTCTCCAATAATTCGCTTTCACCGCGGCAA
Organism: Ixodes scapularis; assembly: GCF_016920785.2. Lineage (NCBI taxonomy): Eukaryota > Metazoa > Arthropoda > Arachnida > Ixodida > Ixodidae > Ixodes > Ixodes scapularis. The sequence continues at coordinate 696,764 of NW_024610199.1, read as the reverse complement.
TAGGCGAGATCGTGCACACGGTAAACGAATAAACCCGCGCCGAACGTCTCTCGTCAGGGGCCGTGCTCTCTCCAATAATTTGCTTTCACCGCGGCAATAGGCGAGTTCGTGCACACGGTAAACGAATAAAACCGCGCCGAACGTCTCTCGTCAGGGGCCGTGCTCTCTCGAATAATTCACTTTCACCGCGGCAATAGGCGAGATCGTGCACACGGTAAACGAATAAAACCGCGCCGAACGTCTCTCGTCAGGGGCCGTGCTCTCTCCAATAATTAACTTTCACCGCGGCAATAGACGAGATCGTGCACACGGTAAACGAATAAAACCGCGCCGAACGTCTCTCGTCAGGGGCCGTGCTCTCTCCAATAATTCACTTTCACCGCGGCAATAGGCGAGATCGTGGTCACGGTGAACGAAAAAAAACCGCGCCGAACGTCTCTCGTCAGGGGCCGTGCTCTCTCCAATAATTCACTTTCACCGCGGCAATAGGCGAGATCGTGCACACGGTAAACGAATAAAACCGCGCCGAACGTCTCTCGTCAGGGGCCGTGCTCTCTCCAATAATTCGCTTTCACCGCGGCAATAGGCGAGATCGTGGTCACGGTGAACGAATAAAACCGCGCCGAACGTCTCTCGTCAGGGGCCGTGCTCTCTCCAATAATTCACTTTCACCGCGGCAATAGGCGAGATCGTGCACACGGTAAACGAATAAAACCGCGACGAACGTCTCTCGTCAGGGGCCGTGCTCTCTCCAATAATTTGCTTTCACCGCGGCAATAGGCGAGATCGTGGTCACGGTGAACGAATAAAACCGCGCCGAACGTCTCTCGTCAGGGGCCGTGCTCTCTCCAATAATTCACTTTCTCCGCGCCAATAGGCGAGATCGTGCACACGGTAAACGAATAAAACCGCGCCGAACGTCTCTCGTCAGGGGCCGTGCTCTGTCCAATAATTCACTTTCACCGCGGCAATAGGCGAGATCGTGGTCACGGTGAACGAATAAAACCGCGCCGAACGTCTCTCGTCAGGGGCCGTGCTCTCTCCAATAATTTGCTTTCAGCGCGGCAATAGGCGAGATCGTGGTCACGGTGAACGAATAAAACCGCGCCGAACGTCTCTCGTCAGGGGCCGTGCTCTACCCAATAATTCACTTTCACCGCGGCAATAGGCGAGATCGTGCACACGGTAAACGAATAAAACCGCGCCGAACGTCTCTCGTCAGGGGCCGTGCTCTCTCCAATAATTCGCCTTCACCGCGGCAATAGGCGAGATCGTGCACACGGTAAACGAATAAAACCGCGCCGAACGTCTCTCGTCAGGGGCCGTGCTCTCTCCAATAATTTGCTTTCACCGCGGCAATAGGCGAGATCGTGCACATGGTAAACGAATAAAACCGCGCCGAACGTCTCTCGTCAGGGGCCGTGCTCTCTCGAATAATTCACTTTCACAGCGGCAATAGGCGAGATCGTGCACACGGTAAACGAATAAAACCGCGCCGAACGTCTCTCGTCAGGGGCCGTGCTCTCTCCAATAATTTGCTTTCACCGCGGCAATAGGCGAGATCGTGGTCACGGTGAACGAATAAAACCGCGCCGAACGTCTCTCGTCAGGGGCCGTGCTCTCTCCAATAATTCACTTTCACCGCGGCAATAGGCGAGATCGTGCACACGGCAAACGAATAAAACCGCGCCGAACATCTCTCGTCAGGGGCCGTGCTCTCTCCAATAATTCACTTTCACCGCGGCAATAGGCGAGATCGTGGTCACGGTGAACGAATAAAACCGCGCCGAACGTTTCTCGTCAGGGGCCGTGCTCTCTCCAATAATTTGCTTTCACCGCGGCAATAGGCGAGATCGTGGTCACGGTGAACGAATAAAACCGCGCCGAACGTCTCTCGTCAGGGGCCGTGCTCTCTCCAATAATTAACTTTCACCGCGGCAATAGACGAGATCGTGCACACGGTAAACGAATAAAACCGCGCCGAACGTCTCTCGTCAGGGGCCGTGCTCTCTCCAATAATTCACTTTCACCGCGGCAATAGGCGAGATCGTGGTCACGGTGAACGAATAAAACCGCGCCGAACGTCTCTCGTCAGGGGCCGTGCTCTCTCCAATAATTCACTTTCACCGCGGCAATAGGCGAGATCGTGCACACGGTAAACGAATAAAACCGCGCCGAACGTCTCTCGTCAGGGGCCGTGCTCTCTCCAATAATTTGCTTTCACCGCGGCAATAGGCGAGATCGTGGTCACGGTGAACGAATAAAACCGCGCCGAACGTCTCTCGTCAGGGGCCGTGCTCTCTCCAATAATTCACTTTCACCGCGGCAATAGGCGAGATCGTGCACACGGTAAACGAATAAAACCGCGCCGAACGTCTCTCGTCAGGGGCCGTGCTCTCTCCAATAATTCGCTTTCACCGCGGCAATAGGCGAGATCGTGGTCACGGTGAACGAATAAAACCGCGCCGAACGTCTCTCGTCAGGGGCCGTGCTCTCTCCAATAATTCACTTTCACCGCGGCAATAGGCGAGATCGTGCACACGGTAAACGAATAAAACCGCGCCGAACGTCTCTCGTCAGGGGCCGTGCTCTCTCCAATAATTTGCTTTCACCGCGGCAATAGGCGAGATCGTGGTCACGGTGAACGAATAAAACCGCGCCGAACGTCTCTCGTCAGGGGCCGTGCTCTCTCCAATAATTCACTTTCTCCGCGCCAATAGGCGAGATCGTGCACACGGTAAACGAATAAAACCGCGCCGAACGTCTCTCGTCAGGGGCCGTGCTCTGTCCAATAATTCACTTTCACCGCGGCAATAGGCGAGATCGTGGTCACGGTGAACGAATAAAACCGCGCCGAACGTCTCTCGTCAGGGGCCGTGCTCTCTCCAATAATTCACTTTCACCGCGGCAATAGGCGAGATCGTGCACACGGTAAACGAATAAAACCGCGCCGAACGTCTCTCGTCAGGGGCCGTGCTCTCTCCAATAATTCGCTTTCACCGCGGCAATAGGCGAGATCGTGCACACGGTAAACGAATAAAACCGCGCCGAACGTCTCTCGTCAGGGGCCGTGCTCTCTCCAATAATTTGCTTTCACCGCGGCAATAGGCGAGATCGTGCACATGGTAAACGAATAAAACCGCGCCGAACGTCTCTCGTCAGGGGCCGTGCTCTCTCGAATAATTCACTTTCACCGCGGCAATAGGCGAGATCGTGCACACGGTAAACGAATAAAACCGCGCCGAACGTCTCTCGTCAGGGGCCGTGCTCTCTCCAATAATTTGCTTTCACCGCGGCAATAGGCGAGATCGTGGTCACGGTGAACGAATAAAACCGCGCCGAACGTCTCTCGTCAGGGGCCGTGCTCTCTCCAATAATTCACTTTCACCGCGGCAATAGGCGAGATCGTGCACACGGCAAACGAATAAAACCGCGCCGAACGTCTCTCGTCAGGGGCCGTGCTCTCTCCAATAATTCACTTTCACCGCGGCAATAGGCGAGATCGTGGTCACGGTGAACGAATAAAACCGCGCCGAACGTCTCTCGTCAGGGGCCGTGCTCTCTCCAATAATTTGCTTCCACCGCGGCAATAGGCGAGATCGTGGTCACGGTGAACGAATAAAACCGCGCCGAACGTCTCTCGTCAGGGGCCGTGCTCTCTCCAATAATTCGCTTTCACCGCGGCAGTAGGCGAGATCGTGCACACGGTAAACGAATAAAACCGCGCCGAACGTCTCTCGTCAGGGGCCGTGCTCTCTCCAATAATTTGCTTTCACCGCGGCAATAGGCGAGATCGTGCACACGGTAAACGAATAAAACCGCGCCGAACGTCTCTCGTCAGGGGCCGTGCTCTCTCGAATAATTCACTTTCACCGCGGCAATAGGCGAGATCGTGCACACGGTAAACGAATAAAACCGCGCCGAACGTCTCTCGTCAGGGGCCGTGCTCTCTCCAATAATTCACTTTCACCGCGGCAATAGACGAGATCGTGCACACGGTAAACGAATAAAACCGCGCCGAACGTCTCTCGTCAGGGGCCGTGCTCTCTCCAATAATTCACTTTCACCGCGGCAATAGGCGAGATCGTGGTCACGGTGAACGAATAAAACCGCGCCGAACGTCTCTCGTCAGGGGCCGTGCTCTCTCCAATAATTCACTTTCACCGCGGCAATAGGCGAGATCTGCACACGGTAAACGAATAAAACCGCGCCGAACGTCTCTCGTCAGGGGCCGTGCTCTCTCCAATAATTCGCTTTCACCGCGGCAATAGGCGAGATCGTGGTCACGGTGAACGAATAAAACCGCGCCGAACGTCTCTCGTCAGGGGCCGTGCTCTCTCCAATAATTCACTTTCACCGCGGCAATAGGCGAGATCGTGCACACGGTAAACGAATAAAACCGCGCCGAACGTCTCTCGTCTGGGGCCGTGCTCTCTCCAATAATTTGCTTTCACCGCGGCAATAGGCGAGATCGTGGTCACGGTGAACGAATAAAACCGCGCCGAACGTCTCTCGTCAGGGGCCGTGCTCTCTCCAATAATTCACTTTCACCGCGGCAATAGGCGAGATCGTGCACACGGTAAACGAATAAAACCGCGCCGAACGTCTCTCGTCAGGGGCCGTGCTCTCTCCAATAATTCACTTTCACCGCGGCAATAGGCGAGATCGTGGTCACGGTGAACGAATAAAACCGCGCCGTACGTCTCTCGTCAGGGGCCGTGCTCTCTCCAATAATTCACTTTCACCGCGGCAATAGGCGAGATCGTGGTCACGGTGAACGAATAAAACCGCGCCGAACGTCTCTCGTCAGGGGCCGTGCTCTCTCCAATAATTCACTTTCACCGCGGCAATAGGCGAGATCGTGGTCACGGTGAACGAATAAAACCGCGCCGAACGTCTCTCGTCAGGGGCCGTGCTCTCTCCAATAATTTGCTTTCACCGCGGCAATAGGCGAGATCGTGGTCACGGTGAACGAATAAAACCGCGCCGTACGTCTCTCGTCAGGGGCCGTGCTCTCTCCAATAATTCACTTTCACCGCGGCAATAGGCGAGATCGTGGTCACGGTGAACGAATAAAACCGCGCCGAACGTCTCTCGTCAGGGGCCGTGCTCTCTCCAATAATTCACTTTCACCGCGGCAAAAGGCGAGATCGTGCACACGGTAAACGAATGAAACCGCGCCGAACGTCTCTCGTCAGGGGCCGTGCTCTCTCCAATAATTCGCTTTCACCGCGGCAATAGGCGAGATCGTGCACACGGTAAACGAATAAAACCGCGCCGAACGTCTCTCGTCAGGGGCCGTGCTCTCTCCAATAATTCGCTTTCACCGCGGCAATAGGCGAGATCGTGCACACGGTGAACGAATAAAACCGCGCCGAATGTCTCTCGTCAGGGGCCGTGCTCTCTCCAATAATTCGCTTTCACCGCGGCAATAGGCGAGATCGTGCACACGGTAAACGAATAAAACCGCGCCGAACGTCTCTCGTCAGGGGCCGTGCTCTCTCCAATAATTTGCTTTCACCGCGGCAATAGGCGAGATCGTGGTCACGGTGAACGAATAAAACCGCGCCGAACGTCTCTCGTCAGGGGCCGTGCTCTCTCCAATAATTCACTTTCACCGCGGCAATAGGCGAGATCGTGCACACGGTAAACGAATAAAACCGCGCCGAACGTCTCTCGTCAGGGGCCGTGCTCTCTCCAATAATTTGCTTTCACCGCGGCAATAGGCGAGATCGTGCACACGGTAAACGAATAAAACCGCGCCGAACGTCTCTCGTCAGGGGCCGTGCTCTCTCCAATAATTCACTTTCACCGCGGCAATAGGCGAGATCGTGCACACGGTAAACGAATAAAACCGCGCCGAACGTCTCTCGTCAGGGGCCGTGCTCTCTCCAATAATTCACTTTCACCGCGGCAATAGGCGAGATCGTGCACACGGTGAACGAATAAAACCGCGCCGAACGTCTCTCGTCAGGGGCCGTGCTCTCTCCAATAATTCACTTTCACCGCGGCAATAGGCGAGATCGTTCACACGGTGAACGAATAAAACCGCGCCGAACGTCTCTCGTCAGGGGACGTGCTCTCTCCAATAATTCACTTTCACCGCGGCAATAGGCGAGATCGTGGTCACGGTAAACGAATAAAACCGCGCCGAACGTCTCTCGTCAGGGGCCGTGCTCTCTCCAATAATTCGCTTTCACCGCGGCAATAGGCGAGATCGTGCACACGGTAAACGAATAAAACCGCGCCGAACGTCTCTCGTCAGGGGCCGTGCTCTCTCCAATAATTCGCTTTCACCGCGGCAATAGGCGAGATCGTGCACACGGTAAACGAATAAAACCGCGCCGAACGTCTCTCGTCAGGGGCCGTGCTCTCTCCAATAATTTGCTTTCACCGCGGCAATAGGCGAGATCGTGCACACGGTAAACGAATAAAACCGCGCCGAACGTCTCTCGTCAGGGGCCGTGCTCTCTCGAATAATTCACTTTCACCGCGGCAATAGGCGAGATCGTGCACACGGTAAACGAATAAAACCGCGCCGAACGTCTCTCGTCATGGGCCGTGCTCTCTCCAATAATTCACTTTCACCGCGGCAATAGACGAGATCGTGCACACGGTAAACGAATAAAACCGCGCCGAACGTCTCTCGTCAGGGGCCGTGCTCTCTCCAATAATTCACTTTCACCGCGGCAATAGGCGAGATCGTGGTCACGGTGAACGAATAAAACCGCGCCGAACGTCTCTCGTCAGGGGCCGTGCTCTCTCCAATAATTCACTTTCACCGCGGCAATAGGCGAGATCGTGCACACGGTAAACGAATAAAACCGCGCCGAACGTCTCTCGTCAGGGGCCGTGCTCTCTCCAATAATTTGCTTTCACCGCGGCAATAGGCGAGATCGTGGTCACGGTGAACGAATAAAACCGCGCCGAACGTCTCTCGTCAGGGGCCGTGCTCTCTCCAATAATTCACTTTCACCGCGGCAATAGGCGAGATCGTGCACACGGTAAACGAATAAAACCGCGCCGAACGTCTCTCGTCAGGGGCCGTGCTCTCTCCAATAATTCGCTTTCACCGCGGCAATAGGCGAGATCGTGCTCACGGTGAACGAATAAAACCGCGCCGAACGTCTCTCGTCAGGGGCCGTGCTCTCTCCAATAATTCACTTTCACCGCGGCAATAGGTGAGATCGTGCACACGGTAAACGAATAAAACCGCGCCGAACGTCTCTCGTCAGGGGCCGAGCTCTCTCCAATAATTTGCTTTCACCGCGGCAATAGGCGAGATCGTGGTCACGGTGAACGAATAAAACCGCGCCGAACGTCTCTCGTCAGGGGCCGTGCTCTCTCCAATAATTCACTTTCACCGCGGTAATAGGCGAGATCGTGCACACAGTAAAACGAATAAAACCGCGCCGAACGTCTCTCGTCAGGGGCCGTGCTCTCTCCAATAATTCACTTTCACCGCGGCAATAGGCGAGATCGTGGTCACGGTGAATGAATAAAACCGCGCCGAACGTCTCTCGTCAGGGGCCGTGCTCTCTCCAATAATTTGCTTTCACCGCGGCAATAGGCGAGATCGTGGTCACGGTGAACGAATAAAACCGCGCCGAACGTCTCTCGTCAGGGGCCGTGCTCTCTCCAATAATTCACTTTCACCGCGGCAATAGGCGAGATCGTGCACACGGTAAACGAATAAAACCGCGCCGAACGTCTCTCGTCAGGTGCCGTGCTCTCTCCAATAATTCGCTTTCACCGCGGCAATAGGCGAGATCGTGCACACGGTAAACGAATAAAACCGCGCCGAACGTCTCTCGTCAGGGGCCGTGCTCTCTCCAATAATTTGCTTTCACCGCGGCAATAGGCGAGATCGTGCACACGGTAAACGAATAAAACCGCGCCGAACGTCTCTCGTCAGGGGCCGTGCTCTCTCCAATAATTTGCTTTCACCGCGGCAATAGGCGAGATCGTGGTCACGGTGAACGAATAAAACCGCGCCGAACGTCTCTCGTCAGGGGCCGTGCTCTCTCCAATAGTTCACTTTCACCGCGGCAATAGGCGAGATCGTGGTCACGGTGAACGAATAAAACCGCGCCGAACGTCTCTCGTCAGGGGCCGTGCTCTCTCCAATAATTCACTTTCACCGCGGCAATAGGCGAGATCGTGGTCACGGTGAACGAATAAAACCGCGCCGAACGTCTCTCGTCAGGGGCCGTGCTCTCTCCAATAATTCACTTTCACCGCGGCAATAGGCGAGATCGTGCACACGGTAAACGAATAAAACCGCGCCGAACGTCTCTCGTCAGGGGCCGTGCTCTCTCCAATATTTCGCTTTCACCGCTGCAATAGGCGAGATCGTGGTCACGGTGAACGAATAAAACCGCGCCGAACGTCTCTCGTCAGGGGCCGTGCTCTCTCCAATAATTCACTTTCACCGCGGCAATAGGCGAGATCGTGGTCACGGTGAACGAATAAAACCGCGCCGAACGTCTCTCGTCAGGGGCCGTGCTCTCTCCAATAATTTGCTTTCACCGCGGCAATAGGCGAGATCGTGGTCACGGTGAACGAATAAAACCGCGCCGTACGTCTCTCGTCAGGGGCCGTGCTCTCTCCAATAATTCACTTTCACCGCGGCAATAGGCGAGATCGTGGTCACGGTGAACGAATAAAACCGCGCCGAACGTCTCTCGTCAGGGGCCGTGCTCTCTCCAATAATTCACTTTCACCGCGGCAAAAGGCGAGATCGTGCACACGGTAAACGAATGAAACCGCGCCGAACGTCTCTCGTCAGGGGCCGTGCTCTCTCCAATAATTCGCTTTCCCCGCGGCAATAGGCGAGATCGTGCACACGGTGAACGAATAAAACCGCGCCGAACGTCTCTCGTCAGGGGCCGTGCTCTCTCCAATAATTCGCTTTCACCGCGGCAATAGGCGAGATCGTGCACACGGTAAACGAATAAAACCGCGCCGAACGTCTCTCGTCAGGGGCCGTGCTCTCTCCAATAATTTGCTTTCACCGCGGCAATAGGCGAGATCGTGGTCACGGTGAACGAATAAAACCGCGCCGAACGTCTCTCGTCAGGGGCGGTGCTCTCTCCAATAATTCACTTTCACCGCGGCAATAGGCGAGATCGTGCACACGGTAAACGAATAAAACCGCGCCGAACGTCTCTCGTCAGGGGCCGTGCTCTCTCCAATAATTTGCTTTCACCGCGGCAATAGGCGAGATCGTGCACACGGTAAACGAATAAAACCGCGCCGAACGTCTCTCGTCAGGGGCCGTGCTCTCTCCAATAATTCACTTTCACCGCGGCAATAGGCGAGATCGTGCACACGGTAAACGAATAAAACCGCGCCGAACGTCTCTCGTCAGGGGCCGTGCTCTCTCCAATAATTCACTTTCACCGCGGCAATAGGCGAGATCGTGCACACGGTGAACGAATAAAACCGCGCCGAACGTCTCTCGTCAGGGGCCGTGCTCTCTCCAATAATTCACTTTCACCGCGGCAATAGGCGAGATCGTTCACACGGTGAACGAATAAAACCGCGCCGAACGTCTCTCGTCAGGGGCCGTGCTCTCTCCAATAATTCACTTTCACCGCGGCAATAGGCGAGATCGTGGTCACGGTAAACGAATAAAACCGCGCCGAACGTCTCTCGTCAGGGGCCGTGCTCTCTCCAATAATTCGCTTTCACCGCGGCAATAGGCGAGATCGTGCACACGGTAAACGAATAAAACCGCGCCGAACGTCTCTCGTCAGGGGCCGTGCTCTCTCCAATAATTCGCTTTCACCGCGGCAATAGGCGAGATCGTGCACACGGTAAACGAATAAAACCGCGCCGAACGTCTCTCGTCAGGGGCCGTGCTCTCTCCAATAATTTGCTTTCACCGCGGCAATAGGCGAGATCGTGCACACGGTAAACGAATAAAACCGCGCCGAACGTCTCTCGTCAGGGGCCGTGCTCTCTCGAATAATTCACTTTCACCGCGGCAATAGGCGAGATCGTGCACACGGTAAACGAATAAAACCGCGCCGAACGTCTCTCGTCATGGGCCGTGCTCTCTCCAATAATTCACTTTCACCGCGGCAATAGACGAGATCGTGCACACGGTAAACGAATAAAACCGCGCCGAACGTCTCTCGTCAGGGGCCGTGCTCTCTCCAATAATTCACTTTCACCGCGGCAATAGGCGAGATCGTGGTCACGGTGAACGAATAAAACCGCGCCGAACGTCTCTCGTCAGGGGCCGTGCTCTCTCCAATAATTCACTTTCACCGCGGCAATAGGCGAGATCGTGCACACGGTAAACGAATAAAACCGCGCCGAACGTCTCTCGTCAGGGGCCGTGCTCTCTCCAATAATTTGCTTTCACCGCGGCAATAGGCGAGATCGTGGTCACGGTGAACGAATAAAACCGCGCCGAACGTCTCTCGTCAGGGGCCGTGCTCTCTCCAATAATTCACTTTCACCGCGGCAATAGGCGAGATCGTGCACACGGTAAACGAATAAAACCGCGCCGAACGTCTCTCGTCAGGGGCCGTGCTCTCTCCAATAATTCGCTTTCACCGCGGCAATAGGCGAGATCGTGCTCAAGGTGAACGAATAAAACCGCGCCGAACGTCTCTCGTCAGGGGCCGTGCTCTCTCCAATAATTCACTTTCACCGCGGCAATAGGTGAGAGCGTGCACACGGTAAACGAATAAAACCGCGCCGAACGTCTCTCGTCAGGGGCCGAGCTCTCTCCAATAATTTGCTTTCACCGCGGCAATAGGCGAGATCGTGGTCACGGTGAACGAATAAAACCGCGCCGAACGTCTCTCGTCAGGGGCCGTGCTCTCTCCAATAATTCACTTTCACCGCGGTAATAGGCGAGATCGTGCACACAGTAAAACGAATAAAACCGCGCCGAACGTCTCTCGTCAGGGGCCGTGCTCTCTCCAATAATTCACTTTCACCGCGGCAATAGGCGAGATCGTGGTCACGGTGAATGAATAAAACCGCGCCGAACATCTCTCGTCAGGGGCCGTGCTCTCTCCAATAATTTGCTTTCACCGCGGCAATAGGCGAGATCGTGGTCACGGTGAACGAATAAAACCGCGCCGAACGTCTCTCGTCAGGGGCCGTGCTCTCTCCAATAATTCACTTTCACCGCGGCAATAGGCGAGATCGTGCACACGGTAAACGAATAAAACCGCGCCGAACGTCTCTCGTCAGGTGCCGTGCTCTCTCCAATAATTCGCTTTCACCGCGGCAATAGGCGAGATCGTGCACACGGTAAACGAATAAAACCGCGCCGAACGTCTCTCGTCAGGGGCCGTGCTCTCTCCAATAATTTGCTTTCACCGCGGCAATAGGCGAGATCGTGCACACGGTAAACGAATAAAACCGCGCCGAACGTCTCTCGTCAGGGGCCGTGCTCTCTCCAATAATTTGCTTTCACCGCGGCAATAGGCGAGATCGTGGTCACGGTGAACGAATAAAACCGCGTCGAACGTCTCTCGTCAGGGGCCGTGCTCTCTCCAATAATTCACTTTCACCGCGGCAATAGGCGAGATCGTGCACACGGTAAACGAATAAAACCGCGCCGAACGTCTCTCGTCAGGGGCCGTGCTCTCTCCGATAATTCACTTTCACCGCGGCAATAGGCGAGATCGTGGTCATGGTGAACGAATAAAACCGCGCCGAACGTCTCTCGTCAGGGGCCGTGCTCTCTCCAATAATTTGCTTTCACCGCGGCAATAGGCGAGATCGTGGTCACGGTGAACGAATAAAACCGCGCCGAACGTCTCTCGTCAGGGGCCGTGCTCTCTCCAATAATTCACTTTCACCGCGGCAATAGCCGAGATCGTGGTCACGGTGAACGAATAAAACCGCGCCGAACGTCTCTCGTCAGGGGCCGTGCTCTCTCCAATAATTCACTTTCACCGCGGCAAAAGGCGAGATCGTGCACACGGTAAACGAATAAAACCGCGCCGAACGTCTCTCGTCAGGGGCCGTGCTCTCTCCAATAATTCGCTTTCACCGCGGCAATAGGCGAGATCGTGCACACGGTAAACGAATAAAACCGCGCCGAACGTCTCTCGTCAGGGGCCGTGCTCTCTCCAATAATTCACTTTCACCGCGGCAATAGGCGAGATCGTGCACACGGTAAACGAATAAAACCGCGCCGAACGTCTCTCGTCAGGGGCCGTGCTTTCTCCAATAATTCGCTTTCACCGCGGCAATAGGCGAGATCGTGCACACGGTAAACGAATAAAACCGCGCCGAACGTCTCTCGTCAGGGGCCGTGCTCTCTCCAATAATTCACTTTCACCGCGGCAATAGGCGAGATCGTGGTCACGGTGAACGAATAAAACCGCGCCGAACGTCTCTCGTCAGGGGCCGTGCTCTCTCCAATAATTTGCTTTCAGCGCGGCAATAGGCGAGATCGTGGTCACGGTGAACGAATAAAACCGCGCCGAACGTCTCTCGTCAGGGGCCGTGCTCTCTCCAATAATTCACTTTCACCGCGGCAATAGGCGAGATCGTGGTCACGGTAAACGAATAAAACCGCGCCGAACGTCTCTCGTCAGGGGCCGTGCTCTCTCCAATAATTCGCTTTCACCGCGGCAATAGGCGAGATCGTGCACACGGTAAACGAATAAAACCGCGCCGAACGTCTCTCGTCAGGGGCCGTGCTCTCTCCAATAATTCGCTTTCACCGCGGCAATAGGCGAGATCGTGCACACGGTAAACGAATAAACCCGCGCCGAACTTCTCTCGTCAGGGGCCGTGCTCTCTCCAATAATTTGCTTTCACCGCGGCAATAGGCGAGTTCGTGCACACGGTAAACGAATAAAACCGCGCCGAACGTCTCTCGTCAGGGGCCGTGCTCTCTCGAATAATTCACTTTCACCGCGGCAATAGGCGAGATCGTGCACACGGTAAACGAATAAAACCGCGCCGAACGTCTCTCGTCAGGGGCCGTGCTCTCTCCAATAATTCACTTTCACCGCGGCAATAGACGAGATCGTGCACACGGTAAACGAATAAAACCGCGCCGAACGTCTCTCGTCAGGGGCCGTGCTCTCTCCAATAATTCACTTTCACCGCGGCAATAGGCGAGATCGTGGTCCCGGTGAACGAATAAAACCGCGCCGAACGTCTCTCGTCAGGGGCCGTGCTCTCTCCAATAATTCACTTTCACCGCGGCAATAGGCGAGATCGTGCACACGGTAAACGAATAAAACCGCGCCGAACGTCTCTCGTCAGGGGCCGTGCTCTCTCCAATAATTTGCTTTCACCGCGGCAATAGGCGAGATCGTGGTCACGGTGAACGAATAAAACCGCGCCGAACGTCTCTCGTCAGGGGCCGTGCTCTCTCCAATAATTCACTTTCACCGCGGCAATAGGCGAGATCGTGCACACGGTAAACGAATAAAACCGCGCCGAACGTCTCTCGTCAGGGGCCGTGCTCTCTCCAATAATTCGCTTTCACCGCGGCAATAGGCGAGATCGTGGTCACGGTGAACGAATAAAACCGCGCCGAACGTCTCTCGTCAGGGGCCGTCCTCTCTCCAATAATTCACTTTCACCGCGGCAATAGGCGAGATCGTGCACACGGTAAACGAATAAAACCGCGCCGAACGTCTCTCGTCAGGGGCCGTGCTCTCTCCAATAATTTGCTTTCACCGCGGCAATAGGCGAGATCGTGGTCACGGTGAACGAATAAAACCGCGCCGAACGTCTCTCGTCAGGGGCCGTGGTCTCTCCAATAATTCACTTTCTCCGCGGCAATAGGCGAGATCGTGCACACGGTAAACGAATAAAACCGCGCCGAACGTCTCTCGTCAGGGGCCGTGCTCTGTCCAATAATTTACTTTCACCGCGGCAATAGGCGAGATCGTGGTCACGGTGAACGAATAAAACCGCGCCGAACGTCTCTCGTCAGGGGCCGTGCTCTCTCCAATAATTTGCTTTCAGCGCGGCAATAGGCGAGATCGTGGTCACGGTGAACGAATAAAACCGCGCCGAACGTCTCTCGTCAGGGGCCGTGCTCTCTCCAATAATTCACTTTCACCGCGGCAATAGGCGAGATCGTGCACACGGTAAACGAATAAAACCGCGCCGAACGTCTCTCGTCAGGGGCCGTGCTCTCTCCAATAATTCGCTTTCACCGCGGCAATAGGCGAGATCGTGCACACGGTAAACGAATAAAACCGCGCCGAACGTCTCTCGTCAGGGGCCGTGCTCTCTCCAATAATTTGCTTTCACCGCGGCAATAGGCGAGATCGTGCACATGGTAAACGAATAAAACCGCGCCGAACGTCTCTCGTCAGGGGCCGTGCTCTCTCGAATAATTCACTTTCACCGAGGCAATAGGCGAGATCGTGCACACGGTAAACGAATAAAACCGCGCCGAACGTCTCTCGTCAGGGGCCGTGCTCTCTCCAATAATTTGCTTTCACCGCGGCAATAGGCGAGATCGTGGTCACGGTGAACGAATAAAACCGCGCCGAACGTCTCTCGTCAGGGGCCGTGCTCTCTCCAATAATTCACTTTCACCGCGGCAATAGGCGAGATCGTGCACACGGCAAACGAATAAAACCGCGCCGAACGTCTCTCGTCAGGGGCCGTGCTCTCTCCAATAATTCACTTTCACCGCGGCAATAGGCGAGATCGTGGTCACGGTGAACGAATAAAACCGCGCCGAACGTCTCTCGTCAGGGGCCGTGCTCTCTCCAATAATTTGCTTCCACCGCGGCAATAGGCGAGATCGTGGTCACGGTGAACGAATAAAACCGCGCCGAACGTCTCTCGTCAGGGGCCGTGCTCTCTCCAATAATTCGCTTTCACCGCGGCAATAGGCGAGATCGTGCACACGGTAAACGAATAAAACCGCGCCGAACGTCTCTCGTCAGGGGCCGTGCTCTCTCCAATAATTTGCTTTCACCGCGGCAATAGGCGAGATCGTGCACACGGTAAACGAATAAAACCGCGCCGAACGTCTCTCGTCAGGGGCCGTGCTCTCTCGAATAATTCACTTTCACCGCGGCAATAGGCGAGATCGTGCACACGGTAAACGAATAAAACCGCGCCGAACGTCTCTCGTCAGGGGCCGTGCTCTCTCCAATAATTCACTTTCACCGCGGCAATAGACGAGATCGTGCACACGGTAAACGAATAAAACCGCGCCGAACGTCTCTCGTCAGGGGCCGTGCTCTCTCCAATAATTTGCTTTCACCGCGGCAATAGGCGAGATCGTGGTCACGGTGAACGAATAAAACCGCGCCGAACGTCTCTCGTCAGGGGCCGTGCTCTCCAATAATTCGCTTTCACCGCGGCAATAGGCGAGATCGTGGTCACGGTAAACGAATAAAACCGCGCCGAACGTCTCTCGTCAGGGGCCGTGCTCTCTCCAATAATTCACTTTCACCGCGGCAATAGGCGAGATCGTGGTCACGGTGAACGAATAAAACCGCGCCGAACGTCTCTCGTCAGGGGCCGTGCTCTCTCCAATAATTCACTTTCACCGCGGCAATAGGCGAGATCGTGCACACGGTAAACGAATAAAACCGCGCCGAACGTCTCTCGTCAGGGGCCGTGCTCTCTCCAATATTTCGCTTTCACCGCTGCAATAGGCGAGATCGTGGTCACGGTGAACGAATAAAACCGCGCCGAACGTCTCTCGTCAGGGGCCGTGCTCTCTCCAATAATTCACTTTCACCGCGGCAATAGGCGAGATCGTGCACACGGTAAACGAATAAAACCGCGCCGAACGTCTCTCGTCAGGGGCCGTGCTCTCTCCAATAATTTGCTTTCACCGCGGCAATAGGCGAGATCGTGCACACGGTAAACGAATAAAACCGCGCCGAACGTCTCTCGTAAGGGGCCGTGCTCTCTCCAATAATTTGCTTTCACCGCGGCAATAGGCGAGATCGTGGTCACGGTAAACGAATAAAACCGCGCCGAACGTCTCTCGTTAGGGGAAGTGCTCTCTCCAATAATTTGCTTTCACCGCGGCAATAGGCGAGATCGTGCACACGGTAAACGAATAAAACCGCGCCGAACGTCTCTCGTCAGGGGCCGTGCTCTCTCCAATAATTTGCTTTCACCGCGGCAATAGGCGAGATCGTGCACACGGTAAACTAAAAAAACTGCGCCGAACGTCTGTCGTCAGGGGCCGTGCTCTCTCCGATAATTCGCTTTCACCGCGGCAATAGGCGAGATCGTGCACACGGTAAACGAATAAAACCGCGCCGAACGTCTCTCGTCAGGGGCCGTGCTCTCTCCAATAATTCGCTTTCACCGCGGCAATAGGCGAGATCGTGCACACGGTAAACGAATAAAACCGCGCCGAACGTCTCTCGTCAGGGGCCGTGCTCTCTCCAATAATTCGCTTTCACCGCGGCAATAGGCGAGATCGGGCACACGGTGAACGAATAAAACCGCGCCGAACGTCTCTCGTCAGGGGCCGTGCTCTCTCCAATAATTCGCTTTCACCGCTGCAATAGGCGAGATCGTGCACACGGTAAACGAATAAAACCGCGCCGAACGTCTCTCGTCAGGGGCCGTGCTCTCTCCAATAATTTGCTTTCACCGCGGCAATAGGCGAGATCGTGGTCACGGTGAACGAATAAAACCGCGCCGAACGTCTCTCGTCAGGGGCCGTGCTCTCTCCAATAATTCACTTTCACCGCGGCAATAGGCGAGATCGTGCACACGGTAAACGAATAAAACCGCGCCGAACGTCTCTCGTCAGGGGCCGTGCTCTCTCCAATAATTTGCTTTCACCGCGGCAATAGGCGAGATCGTGCACACGGTAAACGAATAAAACCGCGCCGAACGTCTCTCGTCAGGGGCCGTGCTCTCTCCAATAATTCGCTTTCACCGCGGCAATAGGCGAGATCGTGCACACGGTAAACGAATAAAACCGCGCCGAACGTCTCTCGTCAGGGGCCGTGCTCTCTCCAATAATTCACTTTCACCGCGGCAACAGGCGAGATCGGGCACACGGTAAACGAATAAAACCGCGCCGAACGTCTCTCGTCAGGGGCCGTGCTCTCTCCAATAATTCGCTTTCACCGCGGCAATAGGCGAGATCGTGCACACGGTAAACGAATAAAACCGCGCCGAACGTCTCTCGTCAGGGGCCGTGCTCTCTCCAATAATTCACTTCCACCGCGGCAATAGGCGAGATCGTGCACACGGTAAACGAATAAAACCGCGCCGAACGTCTCTCGTCAGGGGCCGTGCTCTCTCCAATAATTCACTTTCACCGCGGCAATAGGCGAGATCGTGCACACGGTAAACGAATAAAACCGCGCCGAACGTCTCTCGTCAGGGGCCGTGCTCTCTCCAATAATTCGCTTTCACCGCGGCAATAGGCGAGATCGTGCACACGGTAAACGAATAAAACCGCGCCGAACGTCTCTCGTCAGGGGCCGTGCTCTCTCCAATAATTTGCTTTCACCGCGGCAATAGGCGAGATCGTGGTCACGGTGAACGAATAAAACCGCGCCGAACGTCTCTCGTCAGGGGCCGTGCTCTCTCCAATAATTCACTTTCACCGCGGCAATAGGCGAGATCGTGCACACGGTAAACGAATAAAACCGCGCCGAACGTCTCTCGTCAGGGGCCGTGCTCTCTCCAATAATTCACTTTCACCGCGGCAATAGGCGAGATCGTGGTCACGGTGAACGAATAAAACCGCGCCGAACGTCTCTCGTCAGGGGCCGTGCTCTCTCCAATAATTTTCTTTCACCGCGGCAATAGGCGAGATCGTGGTCACGGTGAACGAATAAAACCGCGCCGAACGTCTCTCGTCAGGGGCCGTGCTCTCTCCAATAGTCCACTTTCACCGCGGCAATAGGCGAGATCGTGGTCACGGTGAACGAATAAAACCGCGCCGAACGTCTCTCGTCAGTGGCCGTGCTCTCTCCAATAATTCACTTTCACCGCGGCAATAGGCGAGATCGTGGTCACGGTGAACGAATAAAACCGCGCCGAACGTCTCTCGTCAGGGGCCGTGCTCTATCCAATAATTCACTTTCACCGCGGCAATAGGCGAGATCGTGGTCACGGTGAACGAATAAAACCGCGCCGAACGTCTCTCGTCAGGGGCCGTGCTCTCTCCAATAATTCACTTTCACCGCGGCAATAGGCGAGATCGTGCACACGGTAAACGAATAAAACCGCGCCGAACGTCTCTCGTCAGGGGCCGTGCTCTCTCCAATAATTCACTTTCACCGCGGCAATAGGCGAGATCGTGCACACGGTAAACGAATAAAACCGCGCCGAACGTCTCTCGTCAGGGGCCGTGCTCTCTCCAATAATTCGCTTTCACCGCGGCAATAGGCGAGATCGTGCACACGGTAAACGAATAAAACCGCGCCGAACGTCTCTCGTCAGGGGCCGTGCTCTCTCCAATAATTTGCTTTCACCGCGGCAATAGGCGAGATCGTGCACATGGTAAACGAATAAAACCGCGCCGAACGTCTCTCGTCAGGGGCCGTGCTCTCTCGAATAATTCACTTTCACCGAGGCAATAGGCGAGATCGTGCACACGGTAAACGAATAAAACCGCGCCGAACGTCTCTCGTCAGGGGCCGTGCTCTCTCCAATAATTTGCTTTCACCGCGGCAATAGGCGAGATCGTGGTCACGGTGAACGAATAAAACCGCGCCGAACGTCTCTCGTCAGGGGCCGTGCTCTCTCCAATAATTCACTTTCACCGCGGCAATAGGCGAGATCGTGCACACGGCAAACGAATAAAACCGCGCCGAACGTCTCTCGTCAGGGGCCGTGCTCTCTCCAATAATTCACTTTCACCGCGGCAATAGGCGAGATCGTGGTCACGGTGAACGAATAAAACCGCGCCGAACGTCTCTCGTCAGGGGCCGTGCTCTCTCCAATAATTTGCTTCCACCGCGGCAATAGGCGAGATCGTGGTCACGGTGAACGAATAAAACCGCGCCGAACGTCTCTCGTCAGGGGCCGTGCTCTCTCCAATAATTCGCTTTCACCGCGGCAATAGGCGAGATCGTGCACACGGTAAACGAATAAAACCGCGCCGAACGTCTCTCGTCAGGGGCCGTGCTCTCTCCAATAATTTGCTTTCACCGCGGCAATAGGCGAGATCGTGCACACGGTAAACGAATAAAACCGCGCCGAACGTCTCTCGTCAGGGGCCGTGCTCTCTCGAATAATTCACTTTCACCGCGGCAATAGGCGAGATCGTGCACACGGTAAACGAATAAAACCGCGCCGAACGTCTCTCGTCAGGGGCCGTGCTCTCTCCAATAATTCACTTTCACCGCGGCAATAGACGAGATCGTGCACACGGTAAACGAATAAAACCGCGCCGAACGTCTCTCGTCAGGGGCCGTGCTCTCTCCAATAATTTGCTTTCACCGCGGCAATAGGCGAGATCGTGGTCACGGTGAACGAATAAAACCGCGCCGAACGTCTCTCGTCAGGGGCCGTGCTCTCCAATAATTCGCTTTCACCGCGGCAATAGGCGAGATCGTGGTCACGGTAAACGAATAAAACCGCGCCGAACGTCTCTCGTCAGGGGCCGTGCTCTCTCCAATAATTCACTTTCACCGCGGCAATAGGCGAGATCGTGGTCACGGTGAACGAATAAAACCGCGCCGAACGTCTCTCGTCAGGGGCCGTGCTCTCTCCAATAATTCACTTTCACCGCGGCAATAGGCGAGATCGTGCACACGGTAAACGAATAAAACCGCGCCGAACGTCTCTCGTCAGGGGCCGTGCTCTCTCCAATATTTCGCTTTCACCGCTGCAATAGGCGAGATCGTGGTCACGGTGAACGAATAAAACCGCGCCGAACGTCTCTCGTCAGGGGCCGTGCTCTCTCCAATAATTCACTTTCACCGCGGCAATAGGCGAGATCGTGCACACGGTAAACGAATAAAACCGCGCCGAACGTCTCTCGTCAGGGGCCGTGCTCTCTCCAATAATTTGCTTTCACCGCGGCAATAGGCGAGATCGTGCACACGGTAAACGAATAAAACCGCGCCGAACGTCTCTCGTAAGGGGCCGTGCTCTCTCCAATAATTTGCTTTCACCGCGGCAATAGGCGAGATCGTGGTCACGGTAAACGAATAAAACCGCGCCGAACGTCTCTCGTTAGGGGAAGTGCTCTCTCCAATAATTTGCTTTCACCGCGGCAATAGGCGAGATCGTGCACACGGTAAACGAATAAAACCGCGCCGAACGTCTCTCGTCAGGGGCCGTGCTCTCTCCAATAATTTGCTTTCACCGCGGCAATAGGCGAGATCGTGCACACGGTAAACTAAAAAAACTGCGCCGAACGTCTGTCGTCAGGGGCCGTGCTCTCTCCGATAATTCGCTTTCACCGCGGCAATAGGCGAGATCGTGCACACGGTAAACGAATAAAACCGCGCCGAACGTCTCTCGTCAGGGGCCGTGCTCTCTCCAATAATTCGCTTTCACCGCGGCAATAGGCGAGATCGTGCACACGGTAAACGAATAAAACCGCGCCGAACGTCTCTCGTCAGGGGCCGTGCTCTCTCCAATAATTCACTTTCACCGCGGCAATAGGCGAGATCGTGCACACGGTAAACGAATAAAACCGCGCCGAACGTCTCTCGTCAGGTGCCGTGCTCTCTCCAATAATTCGCTTTCACCGCGGCAATAGGCGAGATCGTGCACACGGTAAACGAATAAAACCGCGCCGAACGTCTCTCGTCAGGGGCCGTGCTCTCTCCAATAATTTGCTTTCACCGCGGCAATAGGCGAGATCGTGCACACGGTAAACGAATAAAACCGCGCCGAACGTCTCTCGTCAGGGGCCGTGCTCTCTCCAATAATTTGCTTTCACCGCGGCAATAGGCGAGATCGTGGTCACGGTGAACGAATAAAACCGCGTCGAACGTCTCTCGTCAGGGGCCGTGCTCTCTCCAATAATTCACTTTCACCGCGGCAATAGGCGAGATCGTGCACACGGTAAACGAATAAAACCGCGCCGAACGTCTCTCGTCAGGGGCCGTGCTCTCTCCGATAATTCACTTTCACCGCGGCAATAGGCGAGATCGTGGTCATGGTGAACGAATAAAACCGCGCCGAACGTCTCTCGTCAGGGGCCGTGCTCTCTCCAATAATTTGCTTTCACCGCGGCAATAGGCGAGATCGTGGTCACGGTGAACGAATAAAACCGCGCCGAACGTCTCTCGTCAGGGGCCGTGCTCTCTCCAATAATTCACTTTCACCGCGGCAATAGCCGAGATCGTGGTCACGGTGAACGAATAAAACCGCGCCGAACGTCTCTCGTCAGGGGCCGTGCTCTCTCCAATAATTCACTTTCACCGCGGCAAAAGGCGAGATCGTGCACACGGTAAACGAATAAAACCGCGCCGAACGTCTCTCGTCAGGGGCCGTGCTCTCTCCAATAATTCGCTTTCACCGCGGCAATAGGCGAGATCGTGCACACGGTAAACGAATAAAACCGCGCCGAACGTCTCTCGTCAGGGGCCGTGCTCTCTCCAATAATTCACTTTCACCGCGGCAATAGGCGAGATCGTGCACACGGTAAACGAATAAAACCGCGCCGAACGTCTCTCGTCAGGGGCCGTGCTTTCTCCAATAATTCGCTTTCACCGCGGCAATAGGCGAGATCGTGCACACGGTAAACGAATAAAACCGCGCCGAACGTCTCTCGTCAGGGGCCGTGCTCTCTCCAATAATTCACTTTCACCGCGGCAATAGGCGAGATCGTGGTCACGGTGAACGAATAAAACCGCGCCGAACGTCTCTCGTCAGGGGCCGTGCTCTCTCCAATAATTTGCTTTCAGCGCGGCAATAGGCGAGATCGTGGTCACGGTGAACGAATAAAACCGCGCCGAACGTCTCTCGTCAGGGGCCGTGCTCTCTCCAATAATTCACTTTCACCGCGGCAATAGGCGAGATCGTGGTCACGGTAAACGAATAAAACCGCGCCGAACGTCTCTCGTCAGGGGCCGTGCTCTCTCCAATAATTCGCTTTCACCGCGGCAATAGGCGAGATCGTGCACACGGTAAACGAATAAAACCGCGCCGAACGTCTCTCGTCAGGGGCCGTGCTCTCTCCAATAATTCGCTTTCACCGCGGCAATAGGCGAGATCGTGCACACGGTAAACGAATAAACCCGCGCCGAACTTCTCTCGTCAGGGGCCGTGCTCTCTCCAATAATTTGCTTTCACCGCGGCAATAGGCGAGTTCGTGCACACGGTAAACGAATAAAACCGCGCCGAACGTCTCTCGTCAGGGGCCGTGCTCTCTCGAATAATTCACTTTCACCGCGGCAATAGGCGAGATCGTGCACACGGTAAACGAATAAAACCGCGCCGAACGTCTCTCGTCAGGGGCCGTGCTCTCTCCAATAATTCACTTTCACCGCGGCAATAGACGAGATCGTGCACACGGTAAACGAATAAAACCGCGCCGAACGTCTCTCGTCAGGGGCCGTGCTCTCTCCAATAATTCACTTTCACCGCGGCAATAGGCGAGATCGTGGTCCCGGTGAACGAATAAAACCGCGCCGAACGTCTCTCGTCAGGGGCCGTGCTCTCTCCAATAATTCACTTTCACCGCGGCAATAGGCGAGATCGTGCACACGGTAAACGAATAAAACCGCGCCGAACGTCTCTCGTCAGGGGCCGTGCTCTCTCCAATAATTTGCTTTCACCGCGGCAATAGGCGAGATCGTGGTCACGGTGAACGAATAAAACCGCGCCGAACGTCTCTCGTCAGGGGCCGTGCTCTCTCCAATAATTCACTTTCACCGCGGCAATAGGCGAGATCGTGCACACGGTAAACGAATAAAACCGCGCCGAACGTCTCTCGTCAGGGGCCGTGCTCTCTCCAATAATTCGCTTTCACCGCGGCAATAGGCGAGATCGTGGTCACGGTGAACGAATAAAACCGCGCCGAACGTCTCTCGTCAGGGGCCGTCCTCTCTCCAATAATTCACTTTCACCGCGGCAATAGGCGAGATCGTGCACACGGTAAACGAATAAAACCGCGCCGAACGTCTCTCGTCAGGGGCCGTGCTCTCTCCAATAATTTGCTTTCACCGCGGCAATAGGCGAGATCGTGGTCACGGTGAACGAATAAAACCGCGCCGAACGTCTCTCGTCAGGGGCCGTGGTCTCTCCAATAATTCACTTTCTCCGCGGCAATAGGCGAGATCGTGCACACGGTAAACGAATAAAACCGCGCCGAACGTCTCTCGTCAGGGGCCGTGCTCTGTCCAATAATTTACTTTCACCGCGGCAATAGGCGAGATCGTGGTCACGGTGAACGAATAAAACCGCGCCGAACGTCTCTCGTCAGGGGCCGTGCTCTCTCCAATAATTTGCTTTCAGCGCGGCAATAGGCGAGATCGTGGTCACGGTGAACGAATAAAACCGCGCCGAACGTCTCTCGTCAGGGGCCGTGCTCTCTCCAATAATTCACTTTCACCGCGGCAATAGGCGAGATCGTGCACACGGTAAACGAATAAAACCGCGCCGAACGTCTCTCGTCAGGGGCCGTGCTCTCTCCAATAATTCGCTTTCACCGCGGCAATAGGCGAGATCGTGCACACGGTAAACGAATAAAACCGCGCCGAACGTCTCTCGTCAGGGGCCGTGCTCTCTCCAATAATTTGCTTTCACCGCGGCAATAGGCGAGATCGTGCACATGGTAAACGAATAAAACCGCGCCGAACGTCTCTCGTCAGGGGCCGTGCTCTCTCGAATAATTCACTTTCACCGAGGCAATAGGCGAGATCGTGCACACGGTAAACGAATAAAACCGCGCCGAACGTCTCTCGTCAGGGGCCGTGCTCTCTCCAATAATTTGCTTTCACCGCGGCAATAGGCGAGATCGTGGTCACGGTGAACGAATAAAACCGCGCCGAACGTCTCTCGTCAGGGGCCGTGCTCTCTCCAATAATTCACTTTCACCGCGGCAATAGGCGAGATCGTGCACACGGCAAACGAATAAAACCGCGCCGAACGTCTCTCGTCAGGGGCCGTGCTCTCTCCAATAATTCACTTTCACCGCGGCAATAGGCGAGATCGTGGTCACGGTGAACGAATAAAACCGCGCCGAACGTCTCTCGTCAGGGGCCGTGCTCTCTCCAATAATTTGCTTCCACCGCGGCAATAGGCGAGATCGTGGTCACGGTGAACGAATAAAACCGCGCCGAACGTCTCTCGTCAGGGGCCGTGCTCTCTCCAATAATTCGCTTTCACCGCGGCAATAGGCGAGATCGTGCACACGGTAAACGAATAAAACCGCGCCGAACGTCTCTCGTCAGGGGCCGTGCTCTCTCCAATAATTTGCTTTCACCGCGGCAATAGGCGAGATCGTGCACACGGTAAACGAATAAAACCGCGCCGAACGTCTCTCGTCAGGGGCCGTGCTCTCTCGAATAATTCACTTTCACCGCGGCAATAGGCGAGATCGTGCACACGGTAAACGAATAAAACCGCGCCGAACGTCTCTCGTCAGGGGCCGTGCTCTCTCCAATAATTCACTTTCACCGCGGCAATAGACGAGATCGTGCACACGGTAAACGAATAAAACCGCGCCGAACGTCTCTCGTCAGGGGCCGTGCTCTCTCCAATAATTTGCTTTCACCGCGGCAATAGGCGAGATCGTGGTCACGGTGAACGAATAAAACCGCGCCGAACGTCTCTCGTCAGGGGCCGTGCTCTCCAATAATTCGCTTTCACCGCGGCAATAGGCGAGATCGTGGTCACGGTAAACGAATAAAACCGCGCCGAACGTCTCTCGTCAGGGGCCGTGCTCTCTCCAATAATTCACTTTCACCGCGGCAATAGGCGAGATCGTGGTCACGGTGAACGAATAAAACCGCGCCGAACGTCTCTCGTCAGGGGCCGTGCTCTCTCCAATAATTCACTTTCACCGCGGCAATAGGCGAGATCGTGCACACGGTAAACGAATAAAACCGCGCCGAACGTCTCTCGTCAGGGGCCGTGCTCTCTCCAATATTTCGCTTTCACCGCTGCAATAGGCGAGATCGTGGTCACGGTGAACGAATAAAACCGCGCCGAACGTCTCTCGTCAGGGGCCGTGCTCTCTCCAATAATTCACTTTCACCGCGGCAATAGGCGAGATCGTGCACACGGTAAACGAATAAAACCGCGCCGAACGTCTCTCGTCAGGGGCCGTGCTCTCTCCAATAATTTGCTTTCACCGCGGCAATAGGCGAGATCGTGCACACGGTAAACGAATAAAACCGCGCCGAACGTCTCTCGTAAGGGGCCGTGCTCTCTCCAATAATTTGCTTTCACCGCGGCAATAGGCGAGATCGTGGTCACGGTAAACGAATAAAACCGCGCCGAACGTCTCTCGTTAGGGGAAGTGCTCTCTCCAATAATTTGCTTTCACCGCGGCAATAGGCGAGATCGTGCACACGGTAAACGAATAAAACCGCGCCGAACGTCTCTCGTCAGGGGCCGTGCTCTCTCCAATAATTTGCTTTCACCGCGGCAATAGGCGAGATCGTGCACACGGTAAACTAAAAAAACTGCGCCGAACGTCTGTCGTCAGGGGCCGTGCTCTCTCCGATAATTCGCTTTCACCGCGGCAATAGGCGAGATCGTGCACACGGTAAACGAATAAAACCGCGCCGAACGTCTCTCGTCAGGGGCCGTGCTCTCTCCAATAATTCGCTTTCACCGCGGCAATAGGCGAGATCGTGCACACGGTAAACGAATAAAACCGCGCCGAACGTCTCTCGTCAGGGGCCGTGCTCTCTCCAATAATTCGCTTTCACCGCGGCAATAGGCGAGATCGGGCACACGGTGAACGAATAAAACCGCGCCGAACGTCTCTCGTCAGGGGCCGTGCTCTCTCCAATAATTCGCTTTCACCGCTGCAATAGGCGAGATCGTGCACACGGTAAACGAATAAAACCGCGCCGAACGTCTCTCGTCAGGGGCCGTGCTCTCTCCAATAATTTGCTTTCACCGCGGCAATAGGCGAGATCGTGGTCACGGTGAACGAATAAAACCGCGCCGAACGTCTCTCGTCAGGGGCCGTGCTCTCTCCAATAATTCACTTTCACCGCGGCAATAGGCGAGATCGTGCACACGGTAAACGAATAAAACCGCGCCGAACGTCTCTCGTCAGGGGCCGTGCTCTCTCCAATAATTTGCTTTCACCGCGGCAATAGGCGAGATCGTGCACACGGTAAACGAATAAAACCGCGCCGAACGTCTCTCGTCAGGGGCCGTGCTCTCTCCAATAATTCGCTTTCACCGCGGCAATAGGCGAGATCGTGCACACGGTAAACGAATAAAACCGCGCCGAACGTCTCTCGTCAGGGGCCGTGCTCTCTCCAATAATTCACGTTCACCGCGGCAACAGGCGAGATCGGGCACACGGTAAACGAATAAAACCGCGCCGAACGTCTCTCGTCAGGGGCCGTGCTCTCTCCAATAATTCGCTTTCACCGCGGCAATAGGCGAGATCGTGCACACGGTAAACGAATAAAACCGCGCCGAACGTCTCTCGTCAGGGGCCGTGCTCTCTCCAATAATTCACTTCCACCGCGGCAATAGGCGAGATCGTGCACACGGTAAACGAATAAAACCGCGCCGAACGTCTCTCGTCAGGGGCCGTGCTCTCTCCAATAATTCACTTTCACCGCGGCAATAGGCGAGATCGTGCACACGGTAAACGAATAAAACCGCGCCGAACGTCTCTCGTCAGGGGCCGTGCTCTCTCCAATAATTCGCTTTCACCGCGGCAATAGGCGAGATCGTGCACACGGTAAACGAATAAAACCGCGCCGAACGTCTCTCGTCAGGGGCCGTGCTCTCTCCAATAATTTGCTTTCACCGCGGCAATAGGCGAGATCGTGGTCACGGTGAACGAATAAAACCGCGCCGAACGTCTCTCGTCAGGGGCCGTGCTCTCTCCAATAATTCACTTTCACCGCGGCAATAGGCGAGATCGTGCACACGGTAAACGAATAAAACCGCGCCGAACGTCTCTCGTCAGGGGCCGTGCTCTCTCCAATAATTCACTTTCACCGCGGCAATAGGCGAGATCGTGGTCACGGTGAACGAATAAAACCGCGCCGAACGTCTCTCGTCAGGGGCCGTGCTCTCTCCAATAATTTTCTTTCACCGCGGCAATAGGCGAGATCGTGGTCACGGTGAACGAATAAAACCGCGCCGAACGTCTCTCGTCAGGGGCCGTGCTCTCTCCAATAGTCCACTTTCACCGCGGCAATAGGCGAGATCGTGGTCACGGTGAACGAATAAAACCGCGCCGAACGTCTCTCGTCAGTGGCCGTGCTCTCTCCAATAATTCACTTTCACCGCGGCAATAGGCGAGATCGTGGTCACGGTGAACGAATAAAACCGCGCCGAACGTCTCTCGTCAGGGGCCGTGCTCTATCCAATAATTCACTTTCACCGCGGCAATAGGCGAGATCGTGGTCACGGTGAACGAATAAAACCGCGCCGAACGTCTCTCGTCAGGGGCCGTGCTCTCTCCAATAATTCACTTTCACCGCGGCAATAGGCGAGATCGTGCACACGGTAAACGAATAAAACCGCGCCGAACGTCTCTCGTCAGGGGCCGTGCTCTCTCCAATAATTCACTTTCACCGCGGCAATAGGCGAGATCGTGCACACGGTAAACGAATAAAACCGCGCCGAACGTCTCTCGTCAGGGGCCGTGCTCTCTCCAATAATTCGCTTTCACCGCGGCAATAGGCGAGATCGTGCACACGGTAAACGAATAAAACCGCGCCGAACGTCTCTCGTCAGGGGCCGTGCTCTCTCCAATAATTTGCTTTCACCGCGGCAATAGGCGAGATCGTGCACATGGTAAACGAATAAAACCGCGCCGAACGTCTCTCGTCAGGGGCCGTGCTCTCTCGAATAATTCACTTTCACCGAGGCAATAGGCGAGATCGTGCACACGGTAAACGAATAAAACCGCGCCGAACGTCTCTCGTCAGGGGCCGTGCTCTCTCCAATAATTTGCTTTCACCGCGGCAATAGGCGAGATCGTGGTCACGGTGAACGAATAAAACCGCGCCGAACGTCTCTCGTCAGGGGCCGTGCTCTCTCCAATAATTCACTTTCACCGCGGCAATAGGCGAGATCGTGCACACGGCAAACGAATAAAACCGCGCCGAACGTCTCTCGTCAGGGGCCGTGCTCTCTCCAATAATTCACTTTCACCGCGGCAATAGGCGAGATCGTGGTCACGGTGAACGAATAAAACCGCGCCGAACGTCTCTCGTCAGGGGCCGTGCTCTCTCCAATAATTTGCTTCCACCGCGGCAATAGGCGAGATCGTGGTCACGGTGAACGAATAAAACCGCGCCGAACGTCTCTCGTCAGGGGCCGTGCTCTCTCCAATAATTCGCTTTCACCGCGGCAATAGGCGAGATCGTGCACACGGTAAACGAATAAAACCGCGCCGAACGTCTCTCGTCAGGGGCCGTGCTCTCTCCAATAATTTGCTTTCACCGCGGCAATAGGCGAGATCGTGCACACGGTAAACGAATAAAACCGCGCCGAACGTCTCTCGTCAGGGGCCGTGCTCTCTCGAATAATTCACTTTCACCGCGGCAATAGGCGAGATCGTGCACACGGTAAACGAATAAAACCGCGCCGAACGTCTCTCGTCAGGGGCCGTGCTCTCTCCAATAATTCACTTTCACCGCGGCAATAGACGAGATCGTGCACACGGTAAACGAATAAAACCGCGCCGAACGTCTCTCGTCAGGGGCCGTGCTCTCTCCAATAATTTGCTTTCACCGCGGCAATAGGCGAGATCGTGGTCACGGTGAACGAATAAAACCGCGCCGAACGTCTCTCGTCAGGGGCCGTGCTCTCCAATAATTCGCTTTCACCGCGGCAATAGGCGAGATCGTGGTCACGGTAAACGAATAAAACCGCGCCGAACGTCTCTCGTCAGGGGCCGTGCTCTCTCCAATAATTCACTTTCACCGCGGCAATAGGCGAGATCGTGGTCACGGTGAACGAATAAAACCGCGCCGAACGTCTCTCGTCAGGGGCCGTGCTCTCTCCAATAATTCACTTTCACCGCGGCAATAGGCGAGATCGTGCACACGGTAAACGAATAAAACCGCGCCGAACGTCTCTCGTCAGGGGCCGTGCTCTCTCCAATATTTCGCTTTCACCGCTGCAATAGGCGAGATCGTGGTCACGGTGAACGAATAAAACCGCGCCGAACGTCTCTCGTCAGGGGCCGTGCTCTCTCCAATAATTCACTTTCACCGCGGCAATAGGCGAGATCGTGCACACGGTAAACGAATAAAACCGCGCCGAACGTCTCTCGTCAGGGGCCGTGCTCTCTCCAATAATTTGCTTTCACCGCGGCAATAGGCGAGATCGTGCACACGGTAAACGAATAAAACCGCGCCGAACGTCTCTCGTAAGGGGCCGTGCTCTCTCCAATAATTTGCTTTCACCGCGGCAATAGGCGAGATCGTGGTCACGGTAAACGAATAAAACCGCGCCGAACGTCTCTCGTTAGGGGAAGTGCTCTCTCCAATAATTTGCTTTCACCGCGGCAATAGGCGAGATCGTGCACACGGTAAACGAATAAAACCGCGCCGAACGTCTCTCGTCAGGGGCCGTGCTCTCTCCAATAATTTGCTTTCACCGCGGCAATAGGCGAGATCGTGCACACGGTAAACTAAAAAAACTGCGCCGAACGTCTGTCGTCAGGGGCCGTGCTCTCTCCGATAATTCGCTTTCACCGCGGCAATAGGCGAGATCGTGCACACGGTAAACGAATAAAACCGCGCCGAACGTCTCTCGTCAGGGGCCGTGCTCTCTCCAATAATTCGCTTTCACCGCGGCAATAGGCGAGATCGTGCACACGGTAAACGAATAAAACCGCGCCGAACGTCTCTCGTCAGGGGCCGTGCTCTCTCCAATAATTCGCTTTCACCGCGGCAATAGGCGAGATCGGGCACACGGTGAACGAATAAAACCGCGCCGAACGTCTCTCGTCAGGGGCCGTGCTCTCTCCAATAATTCGCTTTCACCGCTGCAATAGGCGAGATCGTGCACACGGTAAACGAATAAAACCGCGCCGAACGTCTCTCGTCAGGGGCCGTGCTCTCTCCAATAATTTGCTTTCACCGCGGCAATAGGCGAGATCGTGGTCACGGTGAACGAATAAAACCGCGCCGAACGTCTCTCGTCAGGGGCCGTGCTCTCTCCAATAATTCACTTTCACCGCGGCAATAGGCGAGATCGTGCACACGGTAAACGAATAAAACCGCGCCGAACGTCTCTCGTCAGGGGCCGTGCTCTCTCCAATAATTTGCTTTCACCGCGGCAATAGGCGAGATCGTGCACACGGTAAACGAATAAAACCGCGCCGAACGTCTCTCGTCAGGGGCCGTGCTCTCTCCAATAATTCGCTTTCACCGCGGCAATAGGCGAGATCGTGCACACGGTAAACGAATAAAACCGCGCCGAACGTCTCTCGTCAGGGGCCGTGCTCTCTCCAATAATTCACTTTCACCGCGGCAACAGGCGAGATCGGGCACACGGTAAACGAATAAAACCGCGCCGAACGTCTCTCGTCAGGGGCCGTGCTCTCTCCAATAATTCGCTTTCACCGCGGCAATAGGCGAGATCGTGCACACGGTAAACGAATAAAACCGCGCCGAACGTCTCTCGTCAGGGGCCGTGCTCTCTCCAATAATTCACTTCCACCGCGGCAATAGGCGAGATCGTGCACACGGTAAACGAATAAAACCGCGCCGAACGTCTCTCGTCAGGGGCCGTGCTCTCTCCAATAATTCACTTTCACCGCGGCAATAGGCGAGATCGTGCACACGGTAAACGAATAAAACCGCGCCGAACGTCTCTCGTCAGGGGCCGTGCTCTCTCCAATAATTCGCTTTCACCGCGGCAATAGGCGAGATCGTGCACACGGTAAACGAATAAAACCGCGCCGAACGTCTCTCGTCAGGGGCCGTGCTCTCTCCAATAATTTGCTTTCACCGCGGCAATAGGCGAGATCGTGGTCACGGTGAACGAATAAAACCGCGCCGAACGTCTCTCGTCAGGGGCCGTGCTCTCTCCAATAATTCACTTTCACCGCGGCAATAGGCGAGATCGTGCACACGGTAAACGAATAAAACCGCGCCGAACGTCTCTCGTCAGGGGCCGTGCTCTCTCCAATAATTCACTTTCACCGCGGCAATAGGCGAGATCGTGGTCACGGTGAACGAATAAAACCGCGCCGAACGTCTCTCGTCAGGGGCCGTGCTCTCTCCAATAATTTTCTTTCACCGCGGCAATAGGCGAGATCGTGGTCACGGTGAACGAATAAAACCGCGCCGAACGTCTCTCGTCAGGGGCCGTGCTCTCTCCAATAGTCCACTTTCACCGCGGCAATAGGCGAGATCGTGGTCACGGTGAACGAATAAAACCGCGCCGAACGTCTCTCGTCAGTGGCCGTGCTCTCTCCAATAATTCACTTTCACCGCGGCAATAGGCGAGATCGTGGTCACGGTGAACGAATAAAACCGCGCCGAACGTCTCTCGTCAGGGGCCGTGCTCTATCCAATAATTCACTTTCACCGCGGCAATAGGCGAGATCGTGGTCACGGTGAACGAATAAAACCGCGCCGAACGTCTCTCGTCAGGGGCCGTGCTCTCTCCAATAATTCACTTTCACCGCGGCAATAGGCGAGATCGTGCACACGGTAAACGAATAAAACCGCGCCGAACGTCTCTCGTCAGGGGCCGTGCTCTCTCCAATAATTCACTTTCACCGCGGCAATAGGCGAGATCGTGGTCACGGTGAACGAATAAAACCGCGCCGAACGTCTCTCGTCAGGGGCCGTGCTCTCTCCAATAATTTGCTTTCACCGCGGCAATAGGCGAGATCGTGGTCACGGTGAACGAATAAAACCGCGCCGAACGTCTCTCGTCAGGGGCCGTGCTCTCTCCAATAATTCACTTTCACCGCGGCAATAGGCGAGATCGTGCACACGGTAAACGAATAAAACCGCGCCGAACGTCTCTCGTCAGGGGCCGTGCTCTCTCCAATAATTTGCTTTCACCGCGGCAATAGGCGAGATCGTGCACACGGTAAACGAATAAAACCGCGCCGAACGTCTCTCGTAAGGGGCCGTGCTCTCTCCAATAATTTGCTTTCACCGCGGCAATAGGCGAGATCGTGGTCACGGTAAACGAATAAAACCGCGCCGAACGTCTCTCGTCAGGGGAAGTGCTCTCTCCAATAATTTGCTTTCACCGCGGCAATAGGCGAGATCGTGCACACGGTAAACGAATAAAACCGCGCCGAACGTCTCTCGTCAGGGGCCGTGCTCTCTCCAATAATTTGCTTTCACCGCGGCAATAGGCGAGATTGTGCACACGGTAAACTAAAAAAACTGCGCCGAACGTCTCTCGTCAGGGGCCGTGCTCTCTCCGATAATTCGCTTTCACCGCTGCAATAGGCGAGATCGTGCACACGGTAAACGAATAAAACCGCGCCGAACGTCTCTCGTCAGGGGCCGTGCTCTCTCCAATAATTCGCTTTCACCGCGGCAATAGGCGAGATCGTGCACACGGTAAACGAATAAAACCGCGCCGAACGTCTCTCGTCAGGGGCCGTGCTCTCTCCAATAATTCGCTTTCACCGCGGCAATAGGCGAGATCGGGCACACGGTGAACGAATAAAACCGCGCCGAACGTCTCTCGTCAGGGGCCGTGCTCTCTCCAATAATTCGCTTTCACCGCGGCAATAGGCGAGATCGTGCACACGGTAAACGAATAAAACCGCGCCGAACGTCTCTCGTCAGGGGCCGTGCTCTCTCCAATAATTTGCTTTCACCGCGGCAATAGGCGAGATCGTGGTCACGGTGAACGAATAAAACCGCGCCGAACGTCTCTCGTCAGGGGCCGTGCTCTCTCCAATAATTCACTTTCACCGCGGCAATAGGCGAGATCGTGCACACGGTAAACGAATAAAACCGCGCCGAACGTCTCTCGTCAGGGGCCGTGCTCTCTCCAATATTTCGCTTTCACCGCTGCAATAGGCGAGATCGTGGTCACGGTGAACGAATAAAACCGCGCCGAACGTCTCTCGTCAGGGGCCGTGCTCTCTCCAATAATTCACTTTCACCGCGGCAATAGGCGAGATCGTGCACACGGTAAACGAATAAAACCGCGCCGAACGTCTCTCGTCAGGGGCCGTGCTCTCTCCAATAATTTGCTTTCACCGCGGCAATAGGCGAGATCGTGCACACGGTAAACGAATAAAACCGCGCCGAACGTCTCTCGTAAGGGGCCGTGCTCTCTCCAATAATTTGCTTTCACCGCGGCAATAGGCGAGATCGTGGTCACGGTAAACGAATAAAACCGCGCCGAACGTCTCTCGTTAGGGGAAGTGCTCTCTCCAATAATTTGCTTTCACCGCGGCAATAGGCGAGATCGTGCACACGGTAAACGAATAAAACCGCGCCGAACGTCTCTCGTAAGGGGCCGTGCTCTCTCCAATAATTTGCTTTCACCGCGGCAATAGGCGAGATCGTGCACACGGTAAACGAATAAAACCGCGCCGAACGTCTCTCGTCAGGGGCCGTGCTCTCTCCAATAATTTGCTTTCACCGCGGCAATAGGCGAGATCGTGCACACGGTAAACTAAAAAAACTGCGCCGAACGTCTGTCGTCAGGGGCCGTGCTCTCTCCGATAATTCGCTTTCACCGCGGCAATAGGCGAGATCGTGCACACGGTAAACGAATAAAACCGCGCCGAACGTCTCTCGTCAGGGGCCGTGCTCTCTCCAATAATTCGCTTTCACCGCGGCAATAGGCGAGATCGTGCACACGGTAAACGAATAAAACCGCGCCGAACGTCTCTCGTCAGGGGCCGTGCTCTCTCCAATAATTCGCTTTCACCGCGGCAATAGGCGAGATCGGGCACACGGTGAACGAATAAAACCGCGCCGAACGTCTCTCGTCAGGGGCCGTGCTCTCTCCAATAATTCGCTTTCACCGCGGCAATAGGCGAGATCGTGCACACGGTAAACGAATAAAACCGCGCCGAACGTCTCTCGTCAGGGGCCGTGCTCTCTCCAATAATTTGCTTTCACCGCGGCAATAGGCGAGATCGTGGTCACGGTGAACGAATAAAACCGCGCCGAACGTCTCTCGTCAGGGGCCGTGCTCTCTCCAATAATTCACTTTCACCGCGGCAATAGGCGAGATCGTGCACACGGTAAACGAATAAAACCGCGCCGAACGTCTCTCGTCAGGGGCCGTGCTCTCTCCAATAATTTGCTTTCACCGCGGCAATAGGCGAGATCGTGCACACGGTAAACGAATAAAACCGCGCCGAACGTCTCTCGTCAGGGGCCGTGCTCTCTCCAATAATTTGCTTTCACCGCGGCAATAGGCGAGATCGTGCACACGGTAAACGAATAAAACCGCGCCGAACGTCTCTCGTAAGGGGCCGTGCTCTCTCCAATAATTTGCTTTCACCGCGGCAATAGGCGAGATCGTGGTCACGGTAAACGAATAAAACCGCGCCGAACGTCTCTCGTTAGGGGAAGTGCTCTCTCCAATAATTTGCTTTCACCGCGGCAATAGGCGAGATCGTGCACACGGTAAACGAATAAAACCGCGCCGAACGTCTCTCGTAAGGGGCCGTGCTCTCTCCAATAATTTGCTTTCACCGCGGCAATAGGCGAGATCGTGCACACGGTAAACGAATAAAACCGCGCCGAACGTCTCTCGTCAGGGGCCGTGCTCTCTCCAATAATTTGCTTTCACCGCGGCAATAGGCGAGATCGTGCACACGGTAAACTAAAAAAACTGCGCCGAACGTCTGTCGTCAGGGGCCGTGCTCTCTCCGATAATTCGCTTTCACCGCGGCAATAGGCGAGATCGTGCACACGGTAAACGAATAAAACCGCGCCGAACGTCTCTCGTCAGGGGCCGTGCTCTCTCCAATAATTCGCTTTCACCGCGGCAATAGGCGAGATCGTGCACACGGTAAACGAATAAAACCGCGCCGAACGTCTCTCGTCAGGGGCCGTGCTCTCTCCAATAATTCGCTTTCACCGCGGCAATAGGCGAGATCGGGCACACGGTGAACGAATAAAACCGCGCCGAACGTCTCTCGTCAGGGGCCGTGCTCTCTCCAATAATTCGCTTTCACCGCGGCAATAGGCGAGATCGTGCACACGGTAAACGAATAAAACCGCGCCGAACGTCTCTCGTCAGGGGCCGTGCTCTCTCCAATAATTTGCTTTCACCGCGGCAATAGGCGAGATCGTGGTCACGGTGAACGAATAAAACCGCGCCGAACGTCTCTCGTCAGGGGCCGTGCTCTCTCCAATAATTCACTTTCACCGCGGCAATAGGCGAGATCGTGCACACGGTAAACGAATAAAACCGCGCCGAACGTCTCTCGTCAGGGGCCGTGCTCTCTCCAATAATTTGCTTTCACCGCGGCAATAGGCGAGATCGTGCACACGGTAAACGAATAAAACCGCGCCGAACGTCTCTCGTCAGGGGCCGTGCTCTCTCCAATAATTCGCTTTCACCGCGGCAATAGGCGAGATCGTGCACACGGTAAACGAATAAAACCGCGCCGAACGTCTCTCGTCAGGGGCCGTGCTCTCTCCAATAATTCACTTTCACCGCGGCAACAGGCGAGATCGTGCACACGGTAAACGAATAAAACCGCGCCGAACGTCTCTCGTCAGGGGCCGTGCTCTCTCCAATAATTCGCTTTCACCGCGGCAATAGGCGAGATCGTGCACACGGTAAACGAATAAAACCGCGCCGAACGTCTCTCGTCAGGGGCCGTGCTCTCTCCAATAATTCACTTTCACCGCGGCAATAGGCGAGATCGTGCACACGGTAAACGAATAAAACCGCGCCGAACGTCTCTCGTCAGGGGCCGTGCTCTCTCCAATAATTCACTTTCACCGCGGCAATAGGCGAGATCGTGCACACGGTAAACGAATAAAACCGCGCCGAACGTCTCTCGTCAGGGGCCGTGCTCTCTCCAATAATTCGCTTTCACCGCGGCAATAGGCGAGATCGTGCACACGGTAAACGAATAAAACCGCGCCGAACGTCTCTCGTCAGGGGCCGTGCTCTCTCCAATAATTTGCTTTCACCGCGGCAATAGGCGAGATCGTGGTCACGGTGAACGAATAAAACCGCGCCGAACGTCTCTCGTCAGGGGCCGTGCTCTCTCCAATAATTCACTTTCACCGCGGCAATAGGCGAGATCGTGCACACGGTAAACGAATAAAACCGCGCCGAACGTCTCTCGTCAGGGGCCGTGCTCTCTCCAATAATTCACTTTCACCGCGGCAATAGGCGAGATCGTGGTCACGGTGAACGAATAAAACCGCGCCGAACGTCTCTCGTCAGGGGCCGTGCTCTCTCCAATAATTTTCTTTCACCGCGGCAATAGGCGAGATCGTGGTCACGGTGAACGAATAAAACCGCGCCGAACGTCTCTCGTCAGGGGCCGTGCTCTCTCCAATAGTCCACTTTCACCGCGGCAATAGGCGAGATCGTGGTCACGGTGAACGAATAAAACCGCGCCGAACGTCTCTCGTCAGTGGCCGTGCTCTCTCCAATAATTCACTTTCACCGCGGCAATAGGCGAGATCGTGGTCACGGTGAACGAATAAAACCGCGCCGAACGTCTCTCGTCAGGGGCCGTGCTCTATCCAATAATTCACTTTCACCGCGGCAATAGGCGAGATCGTGGTCACGGTGAACGAATAAAACCGCGCCGAACGTCTCTCGTCAGGGGCCGTGCTCTCTCCAATAATTCACTTTCACCGCGGCAATAGGCGAGATCGTGCACACGGTAAACGAATAAAACCGCGCCGAACGTCTCTCGTCAGGGGCCGTGCTCTCTCCAATAATTCACTTTCACCGCGGCAATAGGCGAGATCGTGGTCACGGTGAACGAATAAAACCGCGCCGAACGTCTCTCGTCAGGGGCCGTGCTCTCTCCAATAATTTGCTTTCACCGCGGCAATAGGCGAGATCGTGGTCACGGTGAACGAATAAAACCGCGCCGAACGTCTCTCGTCAGGGGCCGTGCTCTCTCCAATAATTCACTTTCACCGCGGCAATAGGCGAGATCGTGCACACGGTAAACGAATAAAACCGCGCCGAACGTCTCTCGTCAGGGGCCGTGCTCTCTCCAATAATTTGCTTTCACCGCGGCAATAGGCGAGATCGTGCACACGGTAAACGAATAAAACCGCGCCGAACGTCTCTCGTAAGGGGCCGTGCTCTCTCCAATAATTTGCTTTCACCGCGGCAATAGGCGAGATCGTGGTCACGGTAAACGAATAAAACCGCGCCGAACGTCTCTCGTCAGGGGAAGTGCTCTCTCCAATAATTTGCTTTCACCGCGGCAATAGGCGAGATCGTGCACACGGTAAACGAATAAAACCGCGCCGAACGTCTCTCGTCAGGGGCCGTGCTCTCTCCAATAATTTGCTTTCACCGCGGCAATAGGCGAGATTGTGCACACGGTAAACTAAAAAAACTGCGCCGAACGTCTCTCGTCAGGGGCCGTGCTCTCTCCGATAATTCGCTTTCACCGCGGCAATAGGCGAGATCGTGCACACGGTAAACGAATAAAACCGCGCCGAACGTCTCTCGTCAGGGGCCGTGCTCTCTCCAATAATTCGCTTTCACCGCGGCAATAGGCGAGATCGTGCACACGGTAAACGAATAAAACCGCGCCGAACGTCTCTCGTCAGGGGCCGTGCTCTCTCCAATAATTCGCTTTCACCGCGGCAATAGGCGAGATCGGGCACACGGTGAACGAATAAAACCGCGCCGAACGTCTCTCGTCAGGGGCCGTGCTCTCTCCAATAATTCGCTTTCACCGCGGCAATAGGCGAGATCGTGCACACGGTAAACGAATAAAACCGCGCCGAACGTCTCTCGTCAGGGGCCGTGCTCTCTCCAATAATTTGCTTTCACCGCGGCAATAGGCGAGATCGTGGTCACGGTGAACGAATAAAACCGCGCCGAACGTCTCTCGTCAGGGGCCGTGCTCTCTCCAATAATTCACTTTCACCGCGGCAATAGGCGAGATCGTGCACACGGTAAAACGAATAAAACCGCGCCGAACGTCTCTCGTCAGGGGCCGTGCTCTCTCCAATAATTTGCTTTCACCGCGGCAATAGGCGAGATCGTGCACACGGTAAACGAATAAAACCGCGCCGAACGTCTCTCGTCAGGGGCCGTGCTCTCTCCAATAATTCACTTTCACCGCGGCAATAGGCGAGATCGTGCACACGGTAAACGAATAAAACCGCGCCGAACGTCTCTCGTCAGGGGCCGTGCTCTCTCCAATAATTTGCTTTCACTGCGGCAATAGGCGAGATCGTGCACACGGTGAACGAATAAAACCGCGCCGAACGTCTCTCGTCAGGGGCCGTGCTCTCTCCAATAATTCACTTTCACCGCGGCAATAGGCGAGATCGTGCACACGGTGAACGAATAAAACCGCGCCGAACGTCTCTCGTCAGGGGCCGTGCTCTCTCCAATAATTCACTTTCACCGCGGCAATAGGCGAGATCGTGCACACGGTAAACTAATAAAACCGCGCCGAACGTCTCTCGTCAGGGGCCGTGCTCTCTCCAATAATTCACTTTCACCGCGGCAAAAGGCGAGATCGTGCACACGGTAAACGAATAAAACCGCGCCGAACGTCTCTCGTCAGGGGCCGTGCTCTCTCCAATAATTCGCTTTCACCGCGGCAATAGGCGAGATCGTGCACACGGTAAACGAATAAAACCGCGCCGAACGTCTCTCGTCAGGGGCCGTGCTCTCTCCAATAATTCACTTTCACCGCGGCAATAGGCGAGATCGTGCACACGGTAAACGAATAAAACCGCGCCGAACGTCTCTCGTCAGAGGCCGTGCTCTCTCCAATAATTCACTTTCACCGCGGCAATAGGCGAGATCGTGCACACCGTGAACGAATAAAACCGCGCCGAACGTCTCTAGTCAGGGGCCGTGCTCTCTCCAATAATTCACTTTCACCGCGGCAATAGGAGAGATCGTGCACAAGGTAAACGAATAAAACCGCGCCGAATGTCTCTCGTCAGGGGCCGTGCTCTCTCCAATAATTCGCTTTCACCGCGGCAATAGGCGAGATCGTGGTCACGGTGAACGAATAAAACCGCGCCGAACGTCTCTCGTCAGGGGCCGTGCTCTCTCCAATAATTCACTTTCACCGCGGCAATAGGCGAGATCGTGCACACGGTAAACGAATAAAACCGCGCCGAACGTCTCTCGTCAGGGGCCGTGCTCTCTGCAATAATTTGCTTTCACCGCGGCAATAGGCGAGATCGTGGTCACGGTGAACGAATAAAACCGCGCCGAACGTCTCTCGTCAGGGGCCGTGCTCTCTCCAATAATTCACTTTCACCGCGGCAATAGGCGAGATCGTGCACACGGTAAACGAATAAAACCGCGCCGAACGTCTCTCGTCAGGGGCCGTGCTCTCTCCAATAATTCACTTTCACCGCGGCAATAGGCGAGATCGTGGTCACGGTGAACGAATAAAACCGCGCCGAACGTCTCTCGTCAGGGGCCGTGCTCTCTCCAATAATTTGCTTTCACCGCGGCAATAGGCGAGATCGTGGTCACGGTGAACGAATAAAACCGCGCCGAACGTCTCTCGTCAGGGGCCGTGCTCTCTCCAATAATTCACTTTCACCGCGGCAATAGGCGAGATCGTGGTCACGGTGAACGAATAAAACCGCGCCGAACATCTCTCGTCAGGGGCCGTGCTCTCTCCAATAATTCACTTTCACCGCGGCAATAGGCGAGATCGTGGTCACGGTGAACGAATAAAACCGCGCCGAACGTCTCTCGTCAGGGGCCGTGCTCTCTCCAATAATTCACTTTCACCGCGGCAATAGGCGAGATCGTGGTCACGGTGAACGAATAAAACCGCGCCGAACGTCTCTCGTCAGGGGCCGTGCTCTCTCCAATAATTCACTTTCACCGCGGCAATAGGCGAGATCGTGCACACGGTAAACGAATAAAACCGCGCCGAACGTCTCTCGTCAGGGGCCGTGCTCTCTCCAATAATTCACTTTCACCGCTGCAATAGGCGAGATCGTGGTCACGGTGAACGAATAAAACCGCGCCGAACGTCTCTCGTCAGGGGCCGTGCTCTCTCCAATAATTCACTTTCACCGCGGCAATAGGCGAGATCGTGCACACGGTAAACGAATAAAACCGCGCCGAACGTCTCTCGTAAGGGGCCGTGCTCTCTCCAATAATTTGCTTTCACCGCGGCAATAGGCGAGATCGTGGTCACGGTAAACGAATAAAACCGCGCCGAACGTCTCTCGTCAGGGGAAGTGCTCTCTCCAATAATTTGCTTTCACCGCGGCAATAGGCGAGATCGTGCACACGGTAAACGAATAAAACCGCGCCGAACGTCTCTCGTCAGGGGCCGTGCTCTCTCCAATAATTTGCTTTCACCGCGGCAATAGGCGAGATCGTGCACACGGTAAACTAAAAAAACTGCGCCGAACGTCTCTCGTCAGGGGCCGTGCTCTCTCCGATAATTCGCTTTCACCGCGGCAATAGGCGAGATCGTGCACATGGTAAACGAATAAAACCGCGCCGAACGTCTCTCGTCAGGGGCCGTGCTCTCTCCAATAATTCGCTTTAGCCGCGGCAATAGGCGAGATCGTGCACACGGTAAACGAATAAAACCGCGCCGAACGTCTCTCGTCAGGGGCCGTGCTCTCTCCAATAATTCGCTTTCACCGCGGCAATAGGCGAGATCGGGCACACGGTGAACGAATAAAACCGCGCCGAACGTCTCTCGTCAGGGGCCGTGCTCTCTCCAATAATTCGCTTTCACCGCGGCAATAGGCGAGATCGTGCACACGGTGAACGAATAAAACCGCGCCGAACGTCTCTCGTCAGGGGCCGTGCTCTCTCCAATAATTCACTTTCACCGCGGCAATAGGCGAGATCGTGCACACGGTGAACGAATAAAACCGCGCCGAAGGTCTCTCGTCAGGGGCCGTGCTCTCTCCAATAATTCACTTTCACCGCGGCAATAGGCGAGATCGTGCACACGGTAAACTAATAAAACCGCGCCGAACGTCTCTCGTCAGGGGCCGTGCTCTCTCCAATAATTCACTTTCACCGCGGCAAAAGGCGAGATCGTGCACACGGTAAACGAATAAAACCGCGCCGAACGTCTCTCGTCAGGGGCCGTGCTCTCTCCAATAATTCGCTTTCACCGCGGCAATAGCCGAGATCGTGCACACGGTAAACGAATAAAACCGCGCCGAACGTCTCTCGTCAGGGGCCGTGCTCTCTCCAATAATTCACTTTCACCGCGGCAATAGGCGAGATCGTGCACACGGTAAACGAATAAAACCGCGCCGAACGTCTCTCGTCAGGGGCCGTGCTCTCTCCAATAATTCACTTTCACCGCGGCAATAGGCGAGATCGTGCACACGGTGAACGAATAAAACCGCGCCGAACGTCTCTCGTCAGGGGCCGTGCTCTCTCCAATAATTCACTTTCACCGCGGCAATAGGCGAGATCGTGCACACGGTAAACGAATAAAACCGCGCCGAACGTCTCTCGTCAGGGGCCGTGCTCTCTCCAATAATTCACTTTCACCGCGGCAAAACGCGAGATCGTGCACACGGTAAACGAATAAAACCGCGCCGAACGTCTCTCGTCAGGGGCCGTGCTCTCTCCAATATTTCGCTTTCACCGCGGCAATAGGCGAGATCGTGCACACGGTAAACGAATAAAACCGCGCCGAACGTCTCTCGTCAGGGGCCGTGCTCTCTCCAATAATTCACTTTCACCGCGGCAATAGGCGAGATCGTGCACACGGTAAACGAATAAAACCGCGCCGAACGTCTCTCGTCAGGGGCCGTGCTCTCTCCAATAATTCGCTTTCACCGCGGCAATAGGCGAGATCGTGCACACGGTGAACGAATGAAACCGCGCCGAACGTCTCTCGTCAGGGGCCGTGCTCTCCAATAATTCGCTTTCACCGCGGCAATAGGCGAGATCGTGCACACGGTAAACGAATAAAGCGGCGCCGAACGTCTCTCGTCAGGGGCCGTGCTCTCTCCAATAATTCGCTTTCACCGCGGCAATAGGCGAGATCGGGCACACGGTGAAAATATAAAACCGCGCCGAACGTCTCTAGTCAGGGGCCGTGCTCTCTCCAATAATTCGCTTTCACCGCGGCAATAGGCGAGATCGTGCACACGGTAAACGAATAAAACCGCGCCGAACGTCTCTCGTCAGGGGCCGTGCTCTCTCCAATAATTTGCTTTCTCCGCGGCAATAGGCGAGATCGTGGTCACGGTGAACGAATAAAAGCGCGGCGAACGTCTCTCGTCAGGGGCCGTGCTCTCTCCAATAATTCACTTTCACCGCGGCAATTGGCGAGATCGTGCACACGGTAAACGAATAAAACCGCGCCGAACGTCTCTCGTCAGGGGCCGTGCTCTCTCCAATAATTTGCTTTCACCGCGGCAATAGGCGAGATCGTGCACACGGTAAACGAATAAAACCGCGCCGAACGTCTCTCGTCAGGGGCCGTGCTCTCTCCAATAATTCACTTTCACCGCGGCAAAAGGCGAGATCGTGCACACGGTAAACGAATAAAACCGCGCCGAACGTCTCTCGTCAGGGGCCGTGCTCTCTCCAATAATTCGCTTTCACCGCGGCAATAGCCGAGATCGTGCACACGGTAAACGAATAAAACCGCGCCGAACGTCTCTCGTCAGGGGCCGTGCTCTCTCCAATAATTCACTTTCACCGCGGCAATAGGCGAGATCGTGCACACGGTAAACGAATAAAACCGCGCCGAACGTCTCTCGTCAGGGGCCGTGCTCTCTCCAATAATTCACTTTCACCGCGGCAATAGGCGAGATCGTGCACACGGTGAACGAATAAAACCGCGCCGAACGTCTCTCGTCAGGGGCCGTGCTCTCTCCAATAATTCACTTTCACCGCGGCAATAGGCGAGATCGTGCACACGGTAAACGAATAAAACCGCGCCGAACGTCTCTCGTCAGGGGCCGTGCTCTCTCCAATAATTCACTTTCACCGCGGCAAAAGGCGAGATCGTGCACACGGTAAACGAATAAAACCGCGCCGAACGTCTCTCGTCAGGGGCCGTGCTCTCTCCAATATTTCGCTTTCACCGCGGCAATAGGCGAGATCGTGCACACGGTAAACGAATAAAACCGCGCCGAACGTCTCTCGTCAGGGGCCGTGCTCTCTCCAATAATTCACTTTCACCGCGGCAATAGGCGAGATCGTGCACACGGTAAACGAATAAAACCGCGCCGAACGTCTCTCGTCAGGGGCCGTGCTCTCTCCAATAATTCGCTTTCACCGCGGCAATAGGCGAGATCGTGCACACGGTGAACGAATGAAACCGCGCCGAACGTCTCTCGTCAGGGGCCGTGCTCTCCAATAATTCGCTTTCACCGCGGCAATAGGCGAGATCGTGCACACGGTAAACGAATAAAGCGGCGCCGAACGTCTCTCGTCAGGGGCCGTGCTCTCTCCAATAATTCGCTTTCACCGCGGCAATAGGCGAGATCGGGCACACGGTGAAAATATAAAACCGCGCCGAACGTCTCTAGTCAGGGGCCGTGCTCTCTCCAATAATTCGCTTTCACCGCGGCAATAGGCGAGATCGTGCACACGGTAAACGAATAAAACCGCGCCGAACGTCTCTCGTCAGGGGCCGTGCTCTCTCCAATAATTTGCTTTCTCCGCGGCAATAGGCGAGATCGTGGTCACGGTGAACGAATAAAAGCGCGGCGAACGTCTCTCGTCAGGGGCCGTGCTCTCTCCAATAATTCACTTTCA
Organism: Ixodes scapularis; assembly: GCF_016920785.2. Classification (NCBI taxonomy): domain Eukaryota; kingdom Metazoa; phylum Arthropoda; class Arachnida; order Ixodida; family Ixodidae; genus Ixodes; species Ixodes scapularis. Next base: position 652,841 of record NW_024610199.1, on the reverse strand, counting down.
CCGCGGCAATTGGCGAGATCGTGCACACGGTAAACGAATAAAACCGCGCCGAACGTCTCTCGTCAGGGGCCGTGCTCTCTCCAATAATTTGCTTTCACCGCGGCAATAGGCGAGATCGTGCACACGGTAAACGAATAAAACCGCGCCGAACGTCTCTCGTCAGGGGCCGTGCTCTCTCCAATAATTCACTTTCACCGCGGCAATAGGCGAGATCGTGCACACGGTAAACGAATAAAACCGCGCCGAACGTCTCTCGTCAGGGGCCGTGCTCTCTCCAATAATTTGCTTTCACCGCGGCAATAGGCGAGATCGTGCACACGGTGAACGAATAAAACCGCGCCGAACGTCTCTCGTCAGGGGCCGTGCTCTCTCTAATAATTCACTTTCACCGCGGCAATAGGCGAGATCGTGCACACGGTGAACGAATAAAACCGCGCCGAACGTCTCTCGTCAGGGGCCGTGCTCTCTCCAATAATTCACTTTCACCGCGGCAATAGGCGAGATCGTGCACACGGTAAACTAATAAAACCGCGCCGAACGTCTCTCGTCAGGGGCCGTGCTCTCTCCAATTATTCACTTTCACCGCGGCAAAAGGCGAGATCGTGCACACGGTAAACGAATAAAACCGCGCCGAACGTCTCTCGTCAGGGGCCGTGCTCTCTCCAATAATTCGCTTTCACCGCGGCAATAGGCGAGATCGTGCACACGGTAAACGAATAAAACCGCGCCGAACGTCTCTCGTCAGGGGCCGTGCTCTCTCCAATAATTCACTTTCACCGCGGCAATAGGCGAGATCGTGCACACGGTAAACGAATAAAACCGCGCCGAACGTCTCTCGTCAGGGGCCGTGCTCTCTCCAATAATTCACTTTCACCGCGGCAAAAGGCGAGATCGTGCACACGGTAAACGAATAAAACCGCGCCGAACGTCTCTCGTCAGGGGCCGTGCTCTCTCCAATAATTCGCTTTCACCGCGGCAATAGGCGAGATCGTGCACACGGTAAACGAATAAAACCGCGCCGAACGTCTCTCGTCAGGGGCCGTGCTCTCTCCAATAATTCACTTTCACCGCGGCAATAGGCGAGATCGTGCACACGGTAAACGAATAAAACCGCGCCGAACGTCTCTCGTCAGGGGCCGTGCTCTCTCCATTAATTCGCTTTCACCGCGGCAATAGGCAAGATCGTGCACACGGTAAACGAATAAAACCGCGCCGAACGTCTCTCGTCAGGGGCCGTGCTCTCTCCAATAATTCACTTTCACCGCGGCAATAGGCGAGATCGTGCACACGGTAAACGAATAAAACCGCGCCGAACGTCTCTCGTCAGGGGCCGTGCTCTCTCCAATAATTCACTTTCACCGCGGCAATAGGCGAGATCGTGCACACGGTAAACGAATAAAACCGCGCCGAACGTCTCTCGTCAGGGGCCGTGCTCTCTCCAATAAATCGCTTTCACCGCGGCAATAGGCGAGATCGTGCACACGGTGAACGAATGAAACCGCGCCGAACGTCTCTCGTCAGGGGCCGTGCTCTCTTAAATAATTCGCTTTCACCGCGGCAATAGGCGAGATCGTGCACACGGTAAACGAATAAAACAGCGCCGAACGTCTCTCGTTAGGGGCCGTGCTCTCTCCAATAATTTGCTTTCACCGCGGCAATAGGCGAGATCGTGGTCACGGTGAACGAATAAAACCGCGCCGAACGTCTCTCGTCAGGGGCCGTGCTCTCTCCAATAATTCACTTTCACCGCGGCAATAGGCGAGATCGTGCACACGGTAAACGAATAAAACCGCGCCGAACGTCTCTCGTCAGGGGCCGTGCTGTCTCCAATAATTTGCTTTCACCGCGGCAATAGGCGAGATCGTGCACACGGTAAACGAATAAAACCGCGCCGAACGTCTCTCGTCAGGGGCCGTGCTCTCTCCAATAATTCACTTTCACCGCGGCAATAGGCGAGATCGTGCACACGGTAAACGAATAAAACCGCGCCGAACGTCTCTCGTCAGGGGCCGTGCTCTCTCCAATAATTCACTTTCACCGCGGCAATAGGCGAGATCGTGCACACGGTGAACGAATAAAACCGCGCCGAACGTCTCTCGTCAGGGGCCGTGCTCTCTCCAATAATTCACTTTCACCGCGGCAATAGGCGAGATCGTTCACACGGTGAACGAATAAAACCGCGCCGAACGTCTCTCGTCAGGGGCCGTGCTCTCTCGAATAATTCACTTTCACCGCGGCAATAGGCGAGATCGTGCACACGGTAAACGAATAAAACCGCGCCGAACGCCTCTCGTCAGGGGCCGTGCTCTCTCCAATAATTCTCTTTCACCGCGGCAATAGGCGAGATCGTGCACACGGTAAACGAATAAAACCGCGCCGAACGTCTCTCGTCAGGGGCCGTGCTCTCTCCAATAATTCGCTTTCACCGCGGCAATAGGCGAGATCGTGCACACGGTAAACGAATAAAACCGCGCCGAACGTCTCTCGTCAGGGGCCGTGCTCTCTCCAATAATTTGCTTTCACCGCGGCAATAGGCGAGATCGTGCACACGGTAAACGAATAAAACCGCGCCAAACGTCTCTCGTCAGGGGCCGTGCTCTCTCCAATAATTCACTTTCACCGCGGCAATAGGCGAGATCGTGCACACGGTAAACGAATAAAACCGCGCCGAACGTCTCTCGTCAGGGGCCGTGCTCTCTCCAATAATTCACTTTCACCGCGGCAATAGACGAGATCGTGCACACGGTAAACGAATAAAACCGCGCCGAACGTCTCTCGTCAGGGGCCGTGCTCTCTCCAATAATTCACTTTCACCGCGGCAATAGGCGAGATCGTGGTCACGGTGAACGAATAAAACCGCGCCGAACGTCTCTCGTCAGGGGCCGTGCTCTCTCCAATAATTCACTTTCACCGCGGCAATAGGCGAGATCGTGCGCACATTAAACGAATAAAACCGCGCCGAACGTCTCTCGTCAGGGGCCGTGCTCTCTCCAATAATTTGCTTTCACCGCGGCAATAGGCGAGATCGTGGTCACGGTGAACGAATAAAACCGCGCCGAACGTCTCTCGTCAGGGGCCGTGCTCTCTCCAATAATTCACTTTCACCGCGGCAATAGGCGAGATCGTGCACACGGTAAACGAATAAAACCGCGCCGAATGTCTCTCGTCAGGGGCCGTGCTCTCTCCAATAATTCGCTTTCACCGCGGCAATAGGCGAGATCGTGGTCACGGTGAACGAATAAAACCGCGCCGAACGTCTCTCGTCAGGGGCCGTGCTCTCTCCAATAATTCACTTTCACCGCGGCAATAGGCGAGATCGTGCACACGGTAAACGAATAAAACCGCGCCGAACGTCTCTCGTCAGGGGCCGTGCTCTCTCCAATAATTTGCTTTCACCGCGGCAATAGGCGAGATCGTGGTCACGGTGAACGAATAAAACCGCGCCGAACGTCTCTCGTCAGGGGCCGTGCTCTCTCCAATAATTCCCTTTCACCGCGGCAATAGGCGAGATCGTGCACACGGTAAACGAATAAAACCGCGCCAAACGTCTCTCGTCAGGGGCCGTGCTCTCTCCAATAATTCACTTTCACCGCGGCAATAGGCGAGATCGTGGTCACGGTGAACGAATAAAACCGCACCGAACGTCTCTCGTCAGGGGCCGTGCTCTCTCCAATAATTTGCTTTCACCGGGGCAATAGGCGAGATCGTGGTCACGGTGAACGAATAAAACCGCGCCGAACGTCTCTCGTCAGGGGCCGTGCTCTCTCCAATAATTCACTTTCACCGCGGCAATAGGCGAGATCGTGGTCACGGTGAACGAATAAAACCGCGCCGAACATCTCTCGTCAGGGGCCGTGCTCTCTCCAATAATTCACTTTCACCGCGGCAATAGGCGAGATCGTGGTCACGGTGAACGAATAAAACCGCGCCGAACGTCTCTCGTCAGGGGCCGTGCTCTCTCCAATAATTCACTTTCACCGCGGCAATAGGCGAGATCGTGCACACGGTAAACGAATAAAACCGCGCCGAACGTCTCTCGTCAGGGGCCGTGCTCTCTCCAATAATTCACTTTCACCGCGGCAATAGGCGAGATCGTGGTCACGGTGAACGAATAAAACCGCGCCGAACGTCTCTCGTCAGGGGCCGTGCTCTCTCCAATAATTCGCTTTCACCGCTGCAATAGGCGAGATCGTGGTCACGGTGAACGAATAAAACCGCGCCGAACGTCTCTCGTCAGGGGCCGTGCTCTCTCCATTAATTCGCTTTCACCGCGGCAATAGGCAAGATCGTGCACACGGTAAACGAATAAAACCGCGCCGAACGTCTCTCGTCAGGGGCCGTGCTCTCTCCAATAATTCACTTTCACCGCGGCAATAGGCGAGATCGTGCACACGGTAAACGAATAAAACCGCGCCGAACGTCTCTCGTCAGGGGCCGTGCTCTCTCCAATAATTCACTTTCACCGCGGCAATAGGCGAGATCGTGCACACGGTAAACGAATAAAACCGCGCCGAACGTCTCTCGTCAGGGGCCGTGCTCTCTCCAATAAATCGCTTTCACCGCGGCAATAGGCGAGATCGTGCACACGGTGAACGAATGAAACCGCGCCGAACGTCTCTCGTCAGGGGCCGTGCTCTCTCCAATAATTCGCTTTCACCGCGGCAATAGGCGAGATCGTGCACACGGTAAACGAATAAAACAGCGCCGAACGTCTCTCGTTAGGGGCCGTGCTCTCTCCAATAATTTGCTTTCACCGCGGCAATAGGCGAGATCGTGGTCACGGTGAACGAATAAAACCGCGCCGAACGTCTCTCGTCAGGGGCCGTGCTCTCTCCAATAATTCACTTTCACCGCGGCAATAGGCGAGATCGTGCACACGGTAAACGAATAAAACCGCACCGAACGTCTCTCGTCAGGGGCCGTGCTGTCTCCAATAATTTGCTTTCACCGCGGCAATAGGCGAGATCGTGCACACGGTAAACGAATAAAACCGCGCCGAACGTCTCTCGTCAGGGGCCGTGCTCTCTCCAATAATTCACTTTCACCGCGGCAATAGGCGAGATCGTGCACACGGTAAACGAATAAAACCGCGCCGAACGTCTCTCGTCAGGGGCCGTGCTCTCTCCAATAATTCACTTTCACCGCGGCAATAGGCGAGATCGTGCACACGGTGAACGAATAAAACCGCGCCGAACGTCTCTCGTCAGGGGCCGTGCTCTCTCCAATAATTCACTTTCACCGCGGCAATAGGCGAGATCGTTCACACGGTGAACGAATAAAACCGCGCCGAACGTCTCTCGTAAGGGGCCGTGCTCTCTCGAATAATTCACTTTCACCGCGGCAATAGGCGAGATCGTGCACACGGTAAACGAATAAAACCGCGCCGAACGCCTCTCGTCAGGGGCCGTGCTCTCTCCAATAATTCTCTTTCACCGCGGCAATAGGCGAGATCGTGCACACGGTAAACGAATAAAACCGCGCCGAACGTCTCTCGTCAGGGGCCGTGCTCTCTCCAATAATTCGCTTTCACCGCGGCAATAGGCGAGATCGTGCACACGGTAAACGAATAAAACCGCGCCGAACGTCTCTCGTCAGGGGCCGTGCTCTCTCCAATAATTTGCTTTCACCGCGGCAATAGGCGAGATCGTGCACACGGTAAACGAATAAAACCGCGCCAAACGTCTCTCGTCAGGGGCCGTGCTCTCTCCAATAATTCACTTTCACCGCGGCAATAGGCGAGATCGTGCACACGGTAAACGAATAAAACCGCGCCGAACGTCTCTCGTCAGGGGCCGTGCTCTCTCCAATAATTCACTTTCACCGCGGCAATAGACGAGATCGTGCACACGGTAAACGAATAAAACCGCGCCGAACGTCTCTCGTCAGGGGCCGTGCTCTCTCCAATAATTCACTTTCACCGCGGCAATAGGCGAGATCGTGGTCACGGTGAACGAATAAAACCGCGCCGAACGTCTCTCGTCAGGGGCCGTGCTCTCTCCAATAATTCACTTTCACCGCGGCAATAGGCGAGATCGTGCACACGGTAAACGAATAAAACCGCGCCGAACGTCTCTCGTCAGGGGCCGTGCTCTCTCCAATAATTTGCTTTCACCGCGGCAATAGGCGAGATCGTGGTCACGGTGAACGAATAAAACCGCGCCGAACGTCTCTCGTCAGGGGCCGTGCTCTCTCCAATAATTCACTTTCACCGCGGCAATAGGCGAGATCGTGCACACGGTAAACGAATAAAACCGCGCCGAATGTCTCTCGTCAGGGGCCGTGCTCTCTCCAATAATTCGCTTTCACCGCGGCAATAGGCGAGATCGTGGTCACGGTGAACGAATAAAACCGCGCCGAACGTCTCTCGTCAGGGGCCGTGCTCTCTCCAATAATTCACTTTCACCGCGGCAATAGGCGAGATCGTGCACACGGTAAACGAATAAAACCGCGCCGAACGTCTCTCGTCAGGGGCCGTGCTCTCTCCAATAATTTGCTTTCACCGCGGCAATAGGCGAGATCGTGGTCACGGTGAACGAATAAAACCGCGCCGAACGTCTCTCGTCAGGGGCCGTACTCTCTCCAATAATTCCCTTTCACCGCGGCAATAGGCGAGATCGTGCACACGGTAAACGAATAAAACCGCGCCGAACGTCTCTCGTCAGGGGCCGTGCTCTCTCCAATAATTCACTTTCACCGCGGCAATAGGCGAGATCGTGGTCACGGTGAACGAATAAAACCGCGCCGAACGTCTCTCGTCAGGGGCCGTGCTCTCTCCAATAATTTGCTTTCACCGCGGCAATAGGCGAGATCGTGGTCACGGTGAACGAATAAAACCGCGCCGAACGTCTCTCGTCAGGGGCCGTGCTCTCTCCAATAATTCACTTTCACCGCGGCAATAGGCGAGATCGTGGTCACGGTGAACGAATAAAACCGCGCCGAACATCTCTCGTCAGGGGCCGTGCTCTCTCCAATAATTCACTTTCACCGCGGCAATAGGCGAGATCGTGGTCACGGTGAACGAATAAAACCGCGCCGAACGTCTCTCGTCAGGGGCCGTGCTCTCTCCAATAATTCACTTTCACCGCGGCAATAGGCGAGATCGTGCACACGGTAAACGAATAAAACCGCGCCGAACGTCTCTCGTCAGGGGCCGTGCTCTCTCCAATAATTCACTTTCACCGCGGCAATATGCGAGATCGTGGTCACGGTGAACGAATAAAACCGCGCCGAACGTCTCTCGTCAGGGGCCGTGCTCTCTCCAATAATTCGCTTTCACCGCGGCAATAGGCGAGATCGTGGTCACGGTGAACGAATAAAACCGCGCCGAACGTCTCTCGTCAGGGGCCGTGCTCTCTCCAATAATTTGCTTTCACCGCGGCAATAGGCGAGATCGTGGTCACGGTGAACGAATAAAACCGCGCCGAACGTCTCTCGTCAGGGGCCGTGCTCTCTCCAATAATTTGCTTTCACCGCGGCAATAGGCGAGATCGTGGTCACGGTGAACGAATAAAACCGCGCCGAACGTCTCTCGTCAGGGGCCGTGCTCTCTCCAATAATTTGCTTTCACCGCGGCAATAGGCGAAATCGTGGTCACGGTGAACGAATAAAACCGCGCCGAACGTCTCTCGTCAGGGGCCGTGCTCTCTCCAATAATTTGCTTTCACCGCGGCAATAGGCGAGATCGTGGTCACGGTGAACGAATAAAACCGCGCCGAACGTCTCTCGTCAGGGGCCGTGCTCTCTCCAATAATTCGCTTTCACCGCGGCAATAGGCGAGATCGTGGTCACGGTGAACGAATAAAACCGCGCCGAACGTCTCTCGTCAGGGGCCGTGCTCTCTCCAATAATTTGCTTTCACCGCGGCAATAGGCGAGATCGTGGTCACGGTGAACGAATAAAACCGCGCCGAACATCTCTCGTCAGGGGCCGTGCTCTCTCCAATAATTTGCTTTCACCGCGGCAATAGGCGAGATCGTGGTCACGGTGAACGAATAAAACCGCGCCGAACGTCTCTCGTCAGGGGCCGTGCTCTCTCCAATAATTCGCTTTCACCGCGGCAATAGGCGAGATCGTGGTCACGGTGAACGAATAAAACCGCGCCGAACGTCTCTCGTCAGGGGCCGTGCTCTCTCCAATAATTCGCTTTCACCGCGGCAATAGGCGAGATCGTGGTCACGGTGAACGAATAAAACCGCGCCGAACGTCTCTCGTCAGGGGCCGTGCTCTCTCCAATAATTCACTTTCACCGCGGCAATAGGCGAGATCATGGTCACGGTGAACGAATAAAACCGCGCCGAACGTCTCTCGTCAGGGGCCGTGCTCTCTCCAATAATTCGCTTTCACCGCGGCAATAGGCGAGATCGTGGTCACGGTGAACGAATAAAACCGCGCCGAACGTCTCTCGTCAGGGGCCGTGCTCGCTCCAATAATTTGCTTTCACCGTGGCAATAGGCGAGATCGTGGTCACGGTGATCGAATAAAACCGCGCCGAACGTCTCTCGTCAGGGGCCGTGCTCTCTCCAATAATTCGCTTTCACCGCGGCAATAGGCGAGATCGTGGTCACGGTGAACGAATAAAACCGCGCCGAACGTCTCTCGTCAGGGGCCGTGCTCTCTCCAATAATTTGCTTTCACCGCGGCAATGGGCGAGATTGTGGTCACGGTGAACGAATAAAACCGCGCCGAACGTCTCTCGCCAGGGGCCGTGCTCTTTCCAATAATTCGCTTTCACCGCGGCAAAAGGCGAGATCGTGGTCACGGTGAACGAATAAAACCGCGCCGAACGTCTTTCGTCAGGGGCCGTGCTCTCTCCAATAATTTGCTTTCACCGCGGCAATAGGCGAGATCGTGGTCACGGTGAACGAATAAAACCGCGCCGAACGTCTCTCGTCAGGGGCCGTGCTCTCTCCAATAATTTGCTTTCACCGCGGCAATAGGCGAGATCGTGGTCACGGTGAACGAATAAAACCGCGCCGAACGTCTCTCGTCAGGGGCCGTGCTCTCTCCAACAATTTGCTTTCACCGCGGCAATAGGCGAGATCGTGGTCACGGTGAACGAATAAAACCGCGCCGAACGTCTCTCGTCAGGGGCCGTGCTCTCTCCAATAATTCGCTTTCACCGCGGCAATAGGCGAGATCGTGGTCACGGTGAACGAATAAAACCGCGCCGAACGTCTCTCGTCAGGGGCCGTGCTCTCTCCAATAATTCGCTTTCACCGCGGCAATAGGCGAGATCGTGGTCACGGTGAACGAATAAAACCGCGCCGAACGTCTCTCGTCAGGGGCCGTGCTCTCTCCAATAATTCGCTTTCACCGCGGCAATAGGCGAGATCGTGGTCATGGTGAACGAATAAAACCGCGCCGAACGTCTCTCGTCAGGGGCCGTGCTCTCTCCAATAATTCGCTTTCACCGCGGCAATAGGCGAAATCGTGGTCACGGTGAACGAATAAAACCGCGCCGAACGTCTCTCGTCAGGGGCCGTGCTCTCTCCAATAATTCGCTTTCACCGCGGCAATAGGCGAGATCGTGGTCACGGTGAACGAATAAAACCGCGCCGAACGTCTCTCGTCAGGGGCCGTGCTCTCTCCAATAATTTGCTTTCACCGCGGCAATAGGCGAGATCGTGGTCACGGTGAACGAATAAAACCGCGCCGAACGTCTCTCGTCAGGGGCCGTGCTCTCTCCAATAATTTGCTTTCACCGCGGCAATAGGCGAGATCGTGGTCACGGTGAACGAATAAAACCGCGCCGAACGTCTCTCGTCAGGGGCCGTGCTCTCTCCAATAATTTGCTTTCACCGCGGCAATAGGCGAGATCGTGGTCACGGTGAACGAACAAAACCGCGCCGAACGTCTCTCGTCAGGGGCCGTGCTCTCTCTAATAATTCGCTTTCACCGCGGCAATAGGCGAGATCGTGGTCACGGTGAACGAATAAAACCGCGCCGAACGTCTCTCGTCAGGGGCCTTGCTCTCTCCAATAATTCGCTTTCACCGCGGCAATAGGCGAGATCGTGGTCACGGTGAACGAATAAAACCGCGCCGAACGTCTCTCGTCAGGGGCCGTGCTCTCTCCAATAATTCGCTTTCACCGCGGCAATAGGCGAGATCGTGGTCACGGTGAACGAATAAAACCGCGCCGAAGGTCTCTCGTCAGGGGCCGTGCTCTCTCCAATAATTCGCTTTCACCGCGGCAATAGGCGAGATCGTGGTCACGGTGAACGAATAAAACCGCGCCGAACGTCTCTCGTCAGGGGCCGTGCTCTCTCCAATAATTCGCTTTCACCGCGGCAATAGGCGAGATCGTGGTCACGGTGAACGAATAAAACCGCGCCGAACGTCTCTCGTCAGGGGCCGTGCTCTCTCGAATAATTTGCTTTCACCGCGGCAATAGGCGAGATCGTGGTCACGGTGAACGAATAAAACCGCGCCGAACGTCTCTCGTCAGGGGCCGTGCTCTCTCCAATAATTCGCTTTCACCGCGGCAATGGGCGAGATTGTGGTCACGGTGAACGAATAAAACCGCGCCGAACGTCTCTCGTCAGGGGCCGTGCTCTCTCCAATAATTCGCTTTCACCCGGCAATAGGCGAGATTGTGGTCACGGTGAACGAATAAAACCGCGCCGAACGTCTCTCGTCAGGGGCCGTGCTCTCTCCAATAATTCGCTTTCACCGCGGCAATAGGCGAGATCGTGGTCACGGTGAACGAATAAAACCGCGCCGAACGTCTCTCGTCAGGGGCCGTGCTCTCTCCAATAATTCGCTTTCACCGCGGCAATAGGCGAGATCGTGGTCACGGTGAACGAATAAAACCGCGCCGAACGTCTCTCGTCAGGGGCCGTGCTCTCTCCAATAATTCGCTTTCACCGCGGCAATAGGCGAGATCGTGGTCACGGTGAACGAATAAAACCGCGCCGAACGTCTCTCGTCAGGGGCCGTGCTCTCTCCAAAAATTCGCTTTCACCGCGGCAATAGGCGAGATCGTGGTCACTGTGAACGAATAAAACCGCGCCGAACGTCTCTCGTCAGGGGCCGTGCTCTCTCTAATAATTCGCTTTCACCGCGGCAATAGGCGAGATCGTGGTCACGGTGAACGAATAAAACCGCGCCGAACGTCTCTCGTCAGGGGCCGTGCTCTCTCCAATAATTTGCTTTCACCGCGGCAATAGGCGAGATCGTGGTCACGCTGAACGAATAAAACCGCGCCGAACGTCTCTCGTCAGGGGCCGTGCTCTCTCCAATAATTTGCTTTCACCGCGGCAATAGGCGAGATCGTGGTCACGGTGAACGAACAAAACCGCGCCGAACGTCTCTCGTCAGGGGCCGTGCTCTCTCCACTAATTCGCTTTCACCGCGGCAATAGGCGAGATCGTGGTCACGGTGAACGAATAAAACCGCGCCGAACATCTCTCGTCAGGGGCCGTGGTCTCTCCAATAATTCGCTTTCACCGCGGCATTAGGCGAGATCGTGGTCACGGTGAACGAAAAAAACCGCGCCGAACGTCTCTCGTCAGGGGCCGTGCTCTCTCCAATAATTTGCTTTCACCGCGGCAATAAGCGAGATCGTGGTCACGGTGAACGAATAAAACCGCGCCGAACGTCTCTCGTCAGGGGCCGTGCTCTCTCCAATAATTCGCTTTCACCGCGGCAGTAGGCGAGATCGTGGTCACGGTGAACGAATAAAACCGCGCCGAACGTCTCTCGTCAGGGGCCGTGCTCTCTCCAATAATTCGCTTTCACCGCGGCAATAGGCGAGATCGTGGTCACGGTGAACGAATAAAACCGCGCCGAACGTCTCTCGTCAGGGGCCGTGCTCTCTCAAATAATTTCCTTTCACCGCGGCAAGAGGCGAGATCGTAGTCACGGTGAACGAATAAAACCGCGCCGAACGTCTCTCGTCAGGGGCCGTGCTCTCTCCAATAATTCGCTTTCACCGCGGCAATAGGCGAGATCGTGGTCACGGTGAACGAATAAAACCGCGCCGAACGTCTCTCGTCAGGGGCCTTGCTCTCTCCAATAATTCGCTTTCACCGCGGCAATAGGCGAGATCGTGGTCACGGTGAACGAATAAAACCGCGCCGAACGTCTCTCGTCAGGGGCCGTGCTCTCTCCAATAATTCGCTTTCACCGCGGCAATAGGCGAGATCGTGGTCACGGTGAACGAATAAAACCGCGCCGAACGTCTCTCGTCAGGGGCCGTGCTCTCTCCAATAATTCGCTTTCACCGCGGCAATAGGCGAGATCGTGGTCACGGTGAACGAATAAAACCGCGCCGAACGTCTCTCGTCAGGGGCCGTGCTCTCTCCAATAATTCGCTTTCACCGCGGCAATAGGCGAGATCGTGGTCACGGTGAACGAATAAAACCGCGCCGAACGTCTCTCGTCAGGGGCCGTGCTCTCTCGAATAATTTGCTTTTACCGCGGCAATAGGCGAGATCGTGGTCACGGTGAACGAATAAAACCGCGCCGAACGTCTCTCGTCAGGGGCCGTGCTCTCTCCAATAATTCGCTTTCACCGCGGCAATAGGCGAGATCGTGGTCACGGTGAACGAATAAAACCGCGCCGAACGTCTCTCGTCAGGGGCCGTGCTCTCTCCAATAATTCGCTTTCACCGCGGCAATAGGCGAGATTGGGGTCACGGTGAACGAATAAAACCGCGCCGAACGTCTCTCGTCAGGGGCCGTGCTCTCTCCAATAATTCGCTTTCACCGCGGCAATAGGCGAGATCGTGGTCACGGTGAACGAATAAAACCGCGCCGAACGTCTCTCGTCAGGGGCCGTGCTCTCTCCAATAATTCGCTTTCACCGCGGCAATAGGCGAGATCGTGGTCACGGTGAACGAATAAAACCGCGCCGAACGTCTCTCGTCAGGGGCCGTGCTCTCTCCAATAATTCGCTTTCACCGCGGCAATAGGCGAGATCGTGGTCACGGTGAACGAATAAAACCGCGCCGAACGTCTCTCGTCAGGGGCCGTGCTCTCTCCAATAATTCGCTTTCACCGCGGCAATAGGCGAGATCGTGGTCACGGTGAACGAATAAAACCGCGCCGAACGTCTCTCGTCAGGGGCCGTGCTCTCTCCAAAAATTCGCTTTCACCGCGGCAATAGGCGAGATCGTGGTCACGGTGAACGAATAAAACCGCGCCGAACGTCTCTCGTCAGGGGCCGTGCTCTCTCCAATAATTCGCTTTCACCGCGGCAATAGGCGAGATCGTGGTCACGGTGAACGAATAAAACCGCGCCGAACGTCTCTCGTCAGGGGCCGTGCTCTCTCCAATAATTTGCTTTCACCGCGGCAATAGGCGAGATCGTGGTCACGCTGAACGAATAAAACCGCGCCGAACGTCTCTCGTCAGGGGCCGTGCTCTCTCCAATAATTTGCTTTCACCGCGGCAATAGGCGAGATCGTGGTCACGGTGAACGAACAAAACCGCGCCGAACGTCTCTCGTCAGGGGCCGTGCTCTCTCCACTAATTCGCTTTCACCGCGGCAATAGGCGAGATCGTGGTCACGGTGAACGAATAAAACCGCGCCGAACATCTCTCGTCAGGGGCCGTGGTCTCTCCAATAATTCGCTTTCACCGCGGCATTAGGCGAGATCGTGGTCACGGTGAACGAATAAAACCGCGCCGAACGTCTCTCGTCAGGGGCCGTGCTCTCTCCAATAATTTGCTTTCACCGCGGCAATAGGCGAGATCGTGGTCACGCTGAACGAATAAAACCGCGCCGAACGTCTCTCGTCAGGGGCCGTGCTCTCTCCAATAATTTGCTTTCACCGCGGCAATAGGCGAGATCGTGGTCACGGTGAACGAACAAAACCGCGCCGAACGTCTCTCGTCAGGGGCCGTGCTCTCTCCACTAATTCGCTTTCACCGCGGCAATAGGCGAGATCGTGGTCACGGTGAACGAATAAAACCGCGCCGAACATCTCTCGTCAGGGGCCGTGGTCTCTCCAATAATTCGCTTTCACCGCGGCATTAGGCGAGATCGTGGTCACGGTGAACGAATAAAACCGCGCCGAACGTCTCTCGTCAGGGGCCGTGCTCTCTCCAATAATTTGCTTTCACCGCGGCAATAAGCGAGATCGTGGTCACGGTGAACGAATAAAACCGCGCCGAACGTCTCTCGTCAGGGGCCGTGCTCTCTCCAATAATTCGCTTTCACCGCGGCAGTAGGCGAGATCGTGGTCACGGTGAACGAATAAAACCGCGCCGAACGTCTCTCGTCAGGGGCCGTGCTCTCTCCAATAATTCGCTTTCACCGCGGCAATAGGCGAGATCGTGGTCACGGTGAACGAATAAAACCGCGCCGAACGTCTCTCGTCAGGGGCCGTGCTCTCTCCAATAATTTGCTTTCACCGCGGCAAGAGGCGAGATCGTAGTCACGGTGAACGAATAAAACCGCGCCGAACGTCTCTCGTCAGGGGCCGTGCTCTCTCCAATAATTCGCTTTCACCGCGGCAATAGGCGAGATCGTGGTCACGGTGAACGAACAAAACCGCGCCGAACGTCTCTCGTCAGGGGCCGTGCTCTCTCCAATAATTCGCTTTCACCGCGGCAATAGGCGAGATCGTGGTCACGGTGAACGAATAAAACCGCGCCGAACGTCTCTCCTCAGGGGCCGTGCTCTCTCCAATAATTCGCTTTCACCGCGGCAATAGGCGAGATCGTGGTCACGGTAAACGAATAAAACCGCGCCGAACGTCTCTCGTCAGGGGCCGTGCTCTCTCCAATAATTCGCTTTCACCGCGGCAATAGGCGAGATCGTGGTCACGGTGAACGAATAAAACCGCGCCGAACGTCTCTCGTCAGGGGCCGTGCTCTCTCCAATAATTTGCTTTCACCGCGGCAATAGGCGAGATCGTGGTCACGGTGAACGAATAAAACCGCGCCGAACGTCTCTCGTCAGGGGCCGTGCTCTCTCCAATAATTTGCTTTCACCACGGCAATAGGCGAGATCGTGGTCACGGTGAACGAATAAAACCGCGCCGAACGTCTCTCGTCAGGGGCCGTGCTCTCTCCAATAATTTGCTTTCACCGCGGCAATAGGCGAAATCGTGGTCACGGTGAACGAATAAAACCGCGCCGAACGTCTCTCGTCAGGGGCCGTGCTCTCTCCAATAATTTGCTTTCACCGCGGCAATAGGCGAGATCGTGGTCACGGTGTACGAATAAAACCGCGCCGAACGTCTCTCGTCAGCGGCCGTGCTCTCTCCAATAATTCGCTTTCACCGCGGCAATAGGCGAAATCGTGGTCACGGTGAACGAATAAAACCGCGCCGAACGTCTCTCGTCAGGGGCCGTGCTCTCTCCAATAATTTGCTTTCACCGCGGCAATAGGCGAGATCGTGGTCACGGTGAACGAATAAAACCGCGCCGAACGTCTCTCGTCAGGGGCCGTGCTCTCTCCAATAATTCGCTTTCACCGCGGCAATAGGCGAAATCGTGGTCACGGTGAACGAATAAAACCGCGCCGAACGTCTCTCGTCAGGGGCCGTGCTCTCTCCAATAATTTGCTTTCACCGCGGCAATAGGCGAGATCGTGGTCACGGTGAACGAATAAAACCGCGCCGAACGTCTCTCGTCAGGGGCCGTGCTCTCTCCAATAATTTGCTTTCACCGCGGCAATAGGCGAGATCGTGGTCACGGTGAACGAATAAAACCGCGCCGAACGTCTCTCGTCAGGGGCCGTGCTCTCTCCAATAATTTGCTTTCACCGCGGCAATAGGCGAAATCGTGGTCACGGTGAACGAATAAAACCGCGCCGAACGTCTCTCGTCAGGGGCCGTGCTCTCTCCAATAATTTGCTTTCACCGCGGCAATAGGCGAGATCGTGGTCACGGTGAACGAATAAAACCGCGCCGAACGTCTCTCGTCAGGGGCCGTGCTCTCTCCAATAATTTGCTTTCACCGCGGCAATAGGCGAGATCGTGGTCACGGTGAACGAATAAAACCGCGCCGAACGTCTCTCGTCAGGGGCCGTGCTCTCTCCAATAATTTGCTTTCACCGCGGCAATAGGCGAGATCGTGGTCACGGTGAACGAATAAAACCGCGCCGAACGTCTCTCGTCAGGGGCCGTGCTCTCTCCAATAATTTGCTTTCACCGCGGCAATAGGCGAAATCGTGGTCACGGTGAACGAATAAAACCGCGCCGAACGTCTCTCGTCAGGGGCCGTGCTCTCTCCAATAATTTGCTTTCACCGCGGCAAAAGGCGAGATCGTGGTCACGGTGAACGAATAAAACCGCGCCGAACGTCTCTCGTCAGGGGCCGTGCTCTCTCCAATAATTTGCTTTCACCGCGGCAATAGGCGAAATCGTGGTCACGGTGAACGAATAAAACCGCGCCGAACGTCTCTCGTCAGGGGCCGTGCTCTCTCCAATAATTTGCTTTCACCGCGGCAATAGGCGAGATCGTGGTCACGGTGAACGAATAAAACCGCGCCGAACGTCTCTCGTCAGGGGCCGTGCTCTCTCCAATAATTTGCTTTCACCGCGGCAATAGGCGAGATCGTGGTCACGGTGAACGAATAAAACCGCGCCGAACGTCTCTCGTCAGGGGCCGTGCTCTCTCCAATAATTTGCTTTCACCGCGGCAATAGGCGAAATCGTGGTCACGGTGAACGAATAAAACCGCGCCGAACGTCTCTCGTCAGGGGCCGTGCTCTCTCCAATAATTTGCTTTCACCGCGGCAATAGGCGAGATCGTGGTCACGGTGAACGAATAAAACCGCGCCGAACGTCTCTCGTCAGGGGCCGTGCTCTCTCCAATAATTTGCTTTCACCGCGGCAATAGGCGAGATCGTGGTCACGGTGAACGAATAAAACCGCGCCGAACGTCTCTCGTCAGGGGCCGTGCTCTCTCCAATAATTTGCTTTCACCGCGGCAATAGGCGAGATCGTGGTCACGGTGAACGAATAAAACCGCGCCGAACGTCTCTCGTCAGGGGCCGTGCTCTCTCCAATAATTTGCTTTCACCGCGGCAATAGGCGAGATCGTGGTCACGGTGAACGAATAAAACCGCGCCGAACGTCTCTCGTCAGGGGCCGTGCTCTCTCCAATAATTTGCTTTCACCGCGGCAATAGGCGAGATCGTGGTCACGGTGAACGAATAAAACCGCGCCGAACGTCTCTCGTCAGGGGCCGTGCTCTCTCCAATAATTTGCTTTCACCGCGGCAATAGGCGAGATCGTGGTCACGGTGAACGAATAAAACCGCGCCGAACGTCTCTCGTCAGGGGCCGTGCTCTCTCCAATAATTCGCTTTCACCGCGGCAATAGGCGAGATCGTGGTCACGGTGAACGAATAAAACCGCGCCGAACGTCTCTCGTCAGGGGCCGTGCTCTCTCCAATAATTCGCTTTCACCGCGGCAATAGGCGAGATCGTGGTCACGGTGAACGAATAAAACCGCGCCGAACGTCTCTCGTCAGGGGCCGTGCTCTCTCCAATAATTTGCTTTCACCGCGGCAATAGGCGAGATCGTGGTCACGGTGAACGAATAAAACCGCGCCGAACGTCTCTCGTCAGGGGCCGTGCTCTCTCCAATAATTTGCTTTCACCGCGGCAATAGGGGAGATCGTGGTCACGGTGAACGAATAAAACCGCGCCGAACGTCTCTCGTCAGGGGCCGTGCTCTCTCCAATAATTCGCTTTCACCGCGGCAATAGGCGAGATCGTGGTCACGGTGAACGAATAAAACCGCGCCGAACGTCTCTCGTCAGGGGCCGTGCTCTCTCCAATAATTTGCTTTCACCGCGGCAATAGGCGAGATCGTGGTCACGGTGAACGAATAAAACCGCGCCGAACGTCTCTCGTCAGGGGCCGTGCTCTCTCCAATAATTCGCTTTCACCGCGGCAATAGGCGAGAGTGTGGTCACGGTGAACGAATAAAACCGCGCCGAACGTCTCTCGTCAGGGGCCGTGCTCTCTCCAATAATTTGCTTTCACCGCGGCAATAGGCGAGATCGTGGTCACGGTGAACGAATAAAACCGCGCCGAACGTCTCTCGTCAGGGGCCGTGCTCTCTCCAATAATTTGCTTTCACAGCGGCAATAGGCGAGATCGTGGTCACGGTGAACGAATAAAACCGCGCCGAACGTCTCTCGTCAGGGGCCGTGCTCTCTCCAATAATTCGCTTTCACCGCGGCAATAGGCGAGATCGTGGTCACGGTGAACGAATAAAACCGCGCCGAACGTCTCTCGTCAGGGGCCGTGCTCTCTCCAATAATTTGCTTTCACCGCGGCAATAGGCGAGATCGTGGTCACGGTGAACGAATAAAACCGCGCCGAACGTCTCTCGTCAGGGGCCGTGCTCTCTCCAATAATTTGCTTTCACCGCGGCAATAGGCGAGATCGTGGTCACGGTGAACGAATAAAACCGCGCCGAACGTCTCTCGTCAGGGGCCGTGCTCTCTCCAATAATTCGCTTTCACCGCGGCAATAGGCGAGATCGTGGTCACGGTGAACGAATAAAACCGCGCCGAACGTCTCTCGTCAGGGGCCGTGCTCTCTCCAATAATTTGCTTTCACCGCGGCAATAGGCGAGATCGTGGTCACGGTGAACAAATAAAACCGCGCCGAACGTCTCTCGTCAGGGGCCGTGCTCTCTCCAATAATTTGCTTTCACCGCGGCAATAGCGAGATCGTGGTCACGGTGAACGAATAAAACCGCGCCGAACGTCTCTCGTCAGGGGCCGTGCTCTCTCCAATAATTCGCTTTCACCGCGGCAATAAGCGAGATCGTGGTCACGGTGAACGAATAAAACCGCGCCGAACGTCTCTCGTCAGGGGCCGTGCTCTCTCCAATAATTCGCTTTCACCGCGGCAATAGGCGAGATCGTGGTCACGGTGAACGAATAAAACCGCGCCGAACGTCTCTCGTCAGGGGCCGTGCTCTCTCCAATAATTCGCTTTCACCGTGGCAATAATCGAGATCGTGGTCACGGTGAACGAATAAAACCGCGCCGAACGTCTCTCGTCAGGGGCCGTGCTCTCTCCAATAATTTGCTTTCACCGCGGCAATAGGCGAGTTCGTGGTCACGGTGAACGAATAAAACCGCGCCGAACGTCTCTCGTCAGGGGCCGTGCAGTCTCCAATAATTCGCTTTCACCGCGGCAATAGGCGAGATCGTGGTCACGGTGAACGAATAAAACCGCGCCGAACGTCTCTCGTCAGGGGCCGTGCTCTCTCCAATAATTTGCTTTCACCGCGGCAATAGGCGAGATCGTGGTCACGGTGAACGAATAAAACCGCGCCGAACGTCTCTCGTCAGGGGCCGTGCTCTCTCCAATAATTCGCTTTCACCGCGGCAATAGGCGAGATCGTGGTCACGGTGAACGAATAAAACCGCGCCAAACGTCTCTCGTCAGGGGCCGTGCTCTCTCCAATAATTTGCTTTCACCGCGGCAATAGGCGAGATCGTGGTCACGGTGAACGAATAAAACCGCGCCGAAAGTCTCTCGTCAGGGGCCGTGCTCTCTCCAATAATTTGCTTTCACCGCGGCAATAGGCGAGATCGTGGTCACGGTGAACGAATAAAACCGCGCCGAACGTCTCTCGTCAGGGGCCGTGCTCTCTCCAATAATTCGCTTTCACCGCGGCAATAGGCGAGATCGTGGTCACGGTGAACGAATAAAACCGCGCCGAACGTCTCTCGTCAGGGGCCGTGCTCTCTCCAATAATTCGCTTTCACCGCGGCAATAGGCGAGATCGTGGTCACGGTGAACGAATAAAACCGCGCCGAACGTCTCTCGTCAGGGGCCGTGCTCTCTCCAATAATTTGCTTTCACCGCGGCAATAGGCGAGATCGTGGTCACGGTGAACGAATAAAACCGCGCCGAACGTCTCTCGTCAGGGGCCGTGCTCTCTCCAATAATTTGCTTTCACCGCGGCAATAGGGGAGATCGTGGTCACGGTGAACGAATAAAACCGCGCCGAACGTCTCTCGTCAGGGGCCGTGCTCTCTCCAATAATTCGCTTTCACCGCGGCAATAGGCGAGATCGTGGTCACGGTGAACAAATAAAACCGCGCCGAACGTCTCTCGTCAGGGGCCGTGCTCTCTCCAATAATTTGCTTTCACCGCGGCAATAGGCGAGATCGTGGTCACGGTGAACGAATAAAACCGCGCCGAACGTCTCTCGTCAGGGGCCGTGCTCTCTCCAATAATTCGCTTTCACCGCGGCAATAGGCGAGAGTGTGGTCACGGTGAACGAATAAAACCGCGCCGAACGTCTCTCGTCAGGGGCCGTGCTCTCTCCAATAATTTGCTTTCACCGCGGCAATAGGCGAGATCGTGGTCACGGTGAACGAATAAAACCGCGCCGAACGTCTCTCGTCAGGGGCCGTGCTCTCTCCAATAATTTGCTTTCACAGCGGCAATAGGCGAGATCGTGGTCACGGTGAACGAATAAAACCGCGCCGAACGTCTCTCGTCAGGGGCCGTGCTCTCTCCAATAATTCGCTTTCACCGCGGCAATAGGCGAGATCGTGGTCACGGTGAACGAATAAAACCGCGCCGAACGTCTCTCGTCAGGGGCCGTGCTCTCTCCAATAATTTGCTTTCACCGCGGCAATAGGCGAGATCGTGGTCACGGTGAACGAATAAAACCGCGCCGAACGTCTCTCGTCAGGGGCCGTGCTCTCTCCAATAATTTGCTTTCACCGCGGCAATAGGCGAGATCGTGGTCACGGTGAACGAATAAAACCGCGCCGAACGTCTCTCGTCAGGGGCCGTGCTCTCTCCAATAATTCGCTTTCACCGCGGCAATAGGCGAGATCGTGGTCACGGTGAACGAATAAAACCGCGCCGAACGTCTCTCGTCAGGGGCCGTGCTCTCTCCAATAATTTGCTTTCACCGCGGCAATAGGCGAGATCGTGGTCACGGTGAACAAATAAAACCGCGCCGAACGTCTCTCGTCAGGGGCCGTGCTCTCTCCAATAATTTGCTTTCACCGCGGCAATAGCGAGATCGTGGTCACGGTGAACGAATAAAACCGCGCCGAACGTCTCTCGTCAGGGGCCGTGCTCTCTCCAATAATTCGCTTTCACCGCGGCAATAAGCGAGATCGTGGTCACGGTGAACGAATAAAACCGCGCCGAACGTCTCTCGTCAGGGGCCGTGCTCTCTCCAATAATTCGCTTTCACCGCGGCAATAGGCGAGATCGTGGTCACGGTGAACGAATAAAACCGCGCCGAACGTCTCTCGTCAGGGGCCGTGCTCTCTCCAATAATTCGCTTTCACCGCGGCAATAGGCGAGATCGTGGTCACGGTGAACGAATAAAACCGCGCCGAACGTCTCTCGTCAGGGGCCGTGCTCTCTCCAATAATTTGCTTTCACCGCGGCAATAGGCGAGTTCGTGGTCACGGTGAACGAATAAAACCGCGCCGAACGTCTCTCGTCAGGGGCCGTGCAGTCTCCAATAATTCGCTTTCACCGCGGCAATAGGCGAGATCGTGGTCACGGTGAACGAATAAAACCGCGCCGAACGTCTCTCGTCAGGGGCCGCGCTCTCTCCAATAATTTGCTTTCACCGCGGCAATAGGCGAGATCGTGGTCACGGTGAACGAATAAAACCGCGCCGAACGTCTCTCGTCAGGGGCCGTGCTCTCTCCAATAATTCGCTTTCACCGCGGCAATAGGCGAGATCGTGGTCACGGTGAACGAATAAAACCGCGCCGAACGTCTCTCGTCAGGGGCCGTGCTCTCTCCAATAATTCGCTTTCACCGCGGCAATAGGCGAGATCGTGGTCACGGTGAACGAATAAAACCGCGCCGAACGTCTCTCGTCAGGGGCCGTGCTCTCTCCAATAATTCGCTTTCACCGCGGCAATAGGCGAGATCGTGGTCACGGTGAACGAATAAAACCGCGCCGAACGTCTCTCGTCAGGGGCCGTGCTCTCTCCAATAATTTGCTTTCACCGCGGCAATAGTCGAGATCGTGGTCACGGTGAACGAATAAAACCGCGCCGAACGTCTCTCGTCAGGGGCCGTGCTCTCTCCAATAATTTGCTTTCACCGCGGCAATAGGCGAGATCGTGGTCACGGTGAACGAATAAAACCGCGCCGAACGTCTCTCGTCAGGGGCCGTGCTCTCTCCAATAATTTGCTTTCACCGCGGCAATAGGCGAGATCGTGGTCACGGTGAACGAATAAAACCGCGCCGAACGTCTCTCGTCAGGGGCCGTGCTCTCTCCAATAATTCGCTTTCACCGCGGCAATAGGCGAGATCGTGGTCACGGTGAACGAATAAAACCGCGCCGAACGTCTCTCGTCAGGGGCCGTGCTCTCTCCAATAATTCGCTTTCACCGCGGCAATAGGCGAGATCGTGGTCACGGTGAACGAATAAAACCGCGCCGAACGTCTCTCGTCAGGGGCCGTGCTCTCTCCAATAATTCGCTTTCACCGCGGCTATAGGCGAGATCGTGGTCACGGTGAACGAATAAAACCGCGCCGAACGTCTCTCGTCAGGGGCCGTGCTCTCTCCAATAATTCGCTTTCACCGCGGCAATAGGCGAGATCGTGGTCACGGTGAACGAATAAAACCGCGCCGAACGTCTCTCGTCAGGGGCCGTGCTCTCTCCAATAATTTGCTTTCACCGCGGCAATAGGCGAGATCGTGGTCACGGTGAACGAATAAAACCGCGCCGAACGTCTCTCGTCAGGGGCCGTGCTCTCTCCAATAATTCACTTTCACCGCGGCAATAGGCGAGATCGTGGTGACGGTGAACGAATAAAACCGCGCCGAACGTCTCTCGTCAGGGGCCGTGCTCTCTCCAATAATTTGCTTTCACCGCGGCAATAGGCGAGATCGTGGTCACGGTGAACGAATAAAACCGGGCCGAACGTCTCTCGTCAGGGGCCGTGCTCTCTCCAATAATTCGCTTTCACCGCGGCAATAGGCGAGATTGTGGTCACGGTGAACGAATAAAACCGCGCCGAACGTCTCTCGTCAGGGGCCGTGCTCTCTCCAATATTTTGCTTTCACCGCGGCAATAGGCGAGATCGTGGTCACGGTGAACGAATAAAACCGCGCCGAACGTCTCTCGTCAGGGGCCGTGCTCTCTCCAATAATTCACTTTCACCGCGGCAATAGGCGAGATCGTGGTCACGGTGAACGAATAAAACCGCGCCGAACGTCTCTCGTCAGGGGCCGTGCTCTCTCCTATAATTCGCTTTCACCGCGGCAATAGGCGAGATCGTGGTCACGGTGAACGAATAAAACCGCGCCGAACGTCTCTCGTCAGGGGCCGTGCTCTCTCCAATAATTTGCTTTCACCGCGGCAATAGGCGAGATCGTGGTCACGGTGAACGAATAAAACCGCGCCGAACGTCTCTCGTCAGGGGCCGTGCTCTCTCCAATAATTCACTTTCACCGCGGCAATAGGCGAGATCGTGGTCACGGTGAACGAATAAAACCGCGCTGAACGTCTCTCGTCAGGGGCCGTGCTTTCTCCAATAATTTGCTTTCACCGCGGCAATAGGCGAGATCGTGGTCACGGTGAACGAATAAAACCGCGCCGAACGTCTCTCGTCAGGGGCCATGCTCTCTCCAATAATTCGCTTTCACCGCGGCAATAGGCGAGATCGTGGTCACGGTGAACGAATAAAACCGCGCCGAACGTCTCTCGTCAGGGGCCGTGCTCTCTCCAATAATTTGCTTTCACCGCGGCAATAGGCGAGATCGTGGTCACGGTGAACGAATAAAACCGCGCCGAACGTCTCTCGTCAGGGGCCGTGCTCTCTCCAATAATTCGCTTTCACCGCGGCAATAGGCGAGATTGTGGTCACGGTGAACGAATAAAACCGCGCCGAACGTCTCTCGTCAGGGGCCGTGCTCTCTCCAATAATTTGCTTTCACCGCGGCAATAGGCGAGATCGTGGTCACGGTGAACGAATAAAACCACGCCGAACGTCTCTCGTCAGGGGCCGTGCTCTCTCCAATAATTCACTTTCACCGCGGCAATAGGCGAGATCGTGGTCACGGTGAACGAATAAAACCGCGCTGAACGTCTCTCGTCAGGGGCCGTGCTTTCTCCAATAATTTGCTTTCACCGCGGCAATAGGCGAGATCGTGGTCACGGTGAACGAATAAAACCGCGCCGAACGTCTCTCGTCAGGGGCCATGCTCTCTCCAATAATTCGCTTTCACCGCGGCAATAGGCGAGATCGTTTTCACGGTGAACGAATAAAACCGCGCCGAACGTCTCTCGTCAGGGGCCGTGCTCTCTCCAATAATTCGCTTTCACCGCGGCAATAGGCGAGATCGTGGTCACGGTGAACGAATAAAACCGCGCCGAACGTCTCTCGTCAGGGGCCGTGCTCTCTCCAATAATTCGCTTTCACCGCGGCAATAGGCGAGATCGTGGTCACGGTGAACGAATAAAACCGCGCCGAACGTCTCTCGTCAGGGGCCGTGCTCTCTCCAATAATTCGCTTTCACCGCGGCAATAGGCGAGATTGTGGATTCGGGGAACGAATAAAACCGCGCCGAACGTCTCTCGTCAGAGGCCGTGCTCTCTCCAATAATTTGCTTTCACCGCGGCAATAGGCGAGATCGTGGTCACCGTGAACGAATAAAACCGCGCCGAACGTCTCTCGTCAGGGGCCGTGCTCTCTCCAATAATTCGCTTTCACCGCGGCAATAGGCGAGATCGTGGTCACGGTGAACGAATAAAACCGCGACGAACGTCTCTCGTCAGGGGCCGTGCTCTCTCCAATAATTCGCTTTGACCGCTGCAATAGGCGAGATCGTGGTCACGGTGAACGAATAAAACCGCGCCGAACGTCTCTCGTCAGGGGCCGTGCTCTCTCCAATAATTCGCTTTCACCGCGGCAATAGCCGAGATCGTGGTCACGGTGAACGAATAAAACCGCGCCGAACGTCTCTCGTCAGGGGCCGTGCTCTCTCCAATAATTCGCTTTCACCGCGGCAATAGGCGAGATCGTGGTCACGGTGAACGAATAAAACCGCGCCGAACGTCTCTCGTCAGGGGCCGTGCTCTCTCCAATAATTCGCTTTCACCGCGGCAATAGGCGAGATCGTGGTCACGGTGAACGAATAAAACCGCGCCGAACGTCTCTCGTCAGGGGCCGTGCTCTCTCCAATAATTTGCTTTCACCGCGGCAATAGGCGAGATCGTGGTCACGGTGAACGAATAAAACCGCGCCGAACGTCTCTCGTCAGGGGCCGTGCTCTCTCCAATATTTCGCTTTCACCGCGGCAATAGGCGAGATCGTGGTCACGGTGAACGAATAAAACCGCGCCGAACGTCTCTCGTCAGGGGCCGTGCTCTCTCCAATAATTCGCTTTCACCGCGGCAATAGGCGAGATCGTGGTCACGGTGAACGAATAAAACCGCGCCGAACGTCTCTCGTCAGGGGCCGTGCTCTCTCCAATAATTCGCTTTCACCGCGGCAATAGGCGAGATCGTGGTCACGGTGAACGAATAAAACCGCGCCGAACGTCTCTCGTCAGGGGCCGTGCTCTCTCCAATAATTCGTTTTCACCGCGGCAATAGGCGAGATCGTGGTCACGGTGAACGAATAAAACCGCGCCGAACGTCTCTCGTCAGGGGCCGTGCTCTCTCCAATAATTTGCTTTCACCGCGGCAATAGGCGAGATCGTGGTCACGGTGAACGAATAAAACCGCGCCGAACGTCTCTCGTCAGGGGCCGTGCTCTCTCCAATAATTTGCTTTCACCGCGGCAATAGGCGAGATCGTGGTCACGGTGAACGAATAAAACCGCGCCGAACCTCTCTCGTCAGGGGCCGTGCTCTCTCCAATAATTCGCTTTCACCGCGGCAATAGGCGAGATCGTGGTCACGGTGAACGAATAAAACCGCGTCGAACGCCTCTCGTCAGGGGCCGTGCTCTCTCCAATAATTCGCTTTCACCGCGGCAATAGGCGAGATCGTGGTCACGGTGAACGAATAAAACCGCGCCGAACGTCTCTCGTCAGGGGCCGTGCTCTAATTCAATAATTTGCTTTCACCGCGGCAATAGGCGAGATCGTGGTCACGGTGAACGAATAAAACCTCGCCGAACGTCTCTCGTCAGGGGCAGTGCTCTCTCCAATAATTTGCTTTCACCGCGGCAATAGGCGAGATCGTGGTCACGGTGAACGAATAAAACCGCGCCGAACGTCTCTCGTCAGGGGCCGTGCTCTCTCCAATAATTCGCTTTCACCGCGGCAATAGGCGAGATCGTGGTCACGGTGAACGAATAAAACCGCGCCGAACGTCTCTCGTCAGGGGCCGTGCTGTCTCCAATAATTTGCTTTCACCGCGGCAATAGGCGAAATCGTGGTCACGGTGAACGAATAAAACCGCGCCGAACGTCTCTCGTCAGGGGCCGTGCTCTCTCCAATAATTTGCTTTCACCGCGGCAATAGGCGAGATCGTGGTCACGGTGAACGAATAAAACCGCGCCGAACGTCTCTCGTCAGGGGCCGTGCTCTCTCCAATAATTTGTTTTCACCGCGGCAATAGGCGAGATCGTGGTCACGGTGAACGAATAAAACCGCGCCGAACGTCTCTCGTCAGGGGCCGTGCTCTCTCCAATAATTCGCTTTCACCGCGGCAATAGGCGAGATCGTGGTCACGGTGAACGAATAAAACCGCGCCGAACGTCTCTCGTCAGGGGCCGTGCTCTCTCCAATAATTTGCTTTCACCGCGGCAATAGGCGAGATCGTGGTCATGGTGAACGAATAAAACCGCGCCGAACGTCTCTCGTCAGGGGCCGTGCTCTCTCCAATAATTCGCTTTCACCGCGGTAATAGGCGAGATCGTGGTCACGGTGAACGAATAAAACCGCGCCGAACGTCTCTCGTCAGGGGCCGTGCTCTCTCCAATAATTTGCTTTCACCGCGGCAATAGGCGAGATCGTGGTCACGGTGAATGAATAAAACCGCGCCGAACGTCTCTCGTCAGGGGCCGTGCTCTCTCCAATAATTCGCTTTCACCGCGGCGATAGGCGAGATTGTGGTCACGGTGAACGAATAAAAGCGCGCCGAACGTCTCTCGTCAGGGGCCGTGCTCTCTCCAATAATTCGCTTTCACCGCGGCAATAGGCGAGATCGTGGTCACGGTAACGAATAAAACCGCGCCGAACGTCTCTCGTCAGGGGCCGTGCTCTCTCCAATATTTTGCTTTCACCGCGGCAATAGGCGAGATCGTGGTCACGGTGAACGAATAAAACCGCGCCGAACGTCTCTCGTCAGGGGCCGTGCTCTCTCCAATAATTCGCTTTCACCGCGGCAATAGGCGAGATCGTGGTCACGGTGAACGAATAAAACCGCGCCGAACGTCTCTCGTCAGGGGCCGTGCTCTCTCCAATAATTTGCTTTCACCGCGGCAATAGGCGAGATCGTGGTCAGGGTGAACGAATAAAACCGCGCCGAACGTCTCTCGTCAGGTGCCGTGCTCTCTCCAATAATTCGCTTTCACCGCGGCAATAGGCGAGATCGTGGTCACGGTGAACGAATAAAACCGCGCCGAACGTCTCTCGTCAGGGGCCGTGCTCTCTCCAATAATTCGCTTTCACCGCGGCAATAGGCGAGATCGTGGTCACGGTGAACGAATAAAACCGCGCCGAACGTCTCTCGTCAGGGGCCGTGCTCTCTCCAATATTTTGCTTTCACCGCGGCAATAGGCGAGATCGTGGTCACGGTGAACGAATAAAACCGCGCCGAACGTCTCTCGTCAGGGGCCGTGCTCTCCAATAATTTGCTTTCACCGCGGCAATAGGCGAGATCGTGGTCACGGTGAACGAATAAAACCGCGCCGAACGTCTCCCGTCAGGGGCCGTGCTCTCTCCAATAATTCGCTTTCACCGCGGCAATAGGCGAGATCGTGGTCACGGTGAACGAATAAAACCGCGCCGAACGTCTCTCGTCAGGGGCCGTGCTCTCTCCAATAATTTGGTTTCACCGCGGCAATAGGCGAGATCGTGGTCACGGTGAACGAATAAAACCGCGCCGAACGTCTCTCGTCAGGGGCCGTGCTCTCTCCAATAATTCGCTTTCACCGCGGCAATAGGCGAGATCGTGGTCACGGTGAACGAATAAAACCGCGCCGAACGTCTCTCGTCAGGGGCCGTGCTCTCTCCAATATTTTGCTTTCACCGCGGCAATAGGCGAGATCGTGGTCACGGTGAACGAATAAAACCGCGCCGAACGTCTCTCGGCAGGGGCCGTGCTCTCTCCAATAATTCGCTTTCACCGCGGCAATAGGCGAGATCGTGGTCACGGTGAACGAATAAAACCGCGCCGAACGTCTCTCGTCAGGGGCCGTGCTCTCTCCAATAATTTGCTTTCACCGCGGCAATAGGCGAGATCGTGTTCACGGTGAACGAATAAAACCGCGCCGAACGTCTCTCGTCAGGGGCCGTGCTCTCTCCAATAATTCGCTTTCACCGCGGCAATAGGCGAGATCGTGGTCACGGTGAACGAAAAATCCGCTCCGAACGTCTCTCGTCAGGGGCCGTGCTCTCCAATAATTTGCTTTCACCGCGGCAATAGGCGAGATCGTGGTCACGGTGAACGAATAAAACCGCGCCGAACGTCTCTCGTCATGGGCCGTGCTCTCTCCAATAATTCGCTTTCACCGCGGCAATAGGCGAGATCGTGGTGACGGTGAACGAATAAAACCGCGCCGAACATCTCTCGTCAGGGGCCGTGCTCTCTCCAATAATTCGCTTTCACCGCGGCAATAGGCGAGATCGTGGTCACGGTGAACGAATAAAACCGCGCCGAACGTCTCTCGTCAGGGGCCGTGCTCTCTCCAATAATTCGCTTTCACCGCGGCAATAGGCGAGATCGTGGTCACGGTGAACGAATAAAACCGCGTCGAACGTCTCTCGTCAGGGGCCGTGCTCTCTCCAATAATTCGCTTTCACCGCGGCAATAGGCGAGATCGTGGTCACGGTGAACGAATAAAACCGCGCCGAACGTCTTTCGTCAGGGGCCGTGCTCTCTCCAATAATTCGCTTTCACCGCGGCAATAGGCGAGATCGTAGTCACGGTGAACGAATAAAACCGCGCCGAACGTCTCTCGTCAGGGGCCGTGCTCTCCAATCATTTGCTTTCACCGCGGCAATAGGCGAGATCGTGGTCACGGTGAACGAATAAAACCGCGCCGAACGTCTCTCGTCAGGGGCCGTGCTCTCTCCAATAATTCGCTTTCACCGCGGCAATAGGCGAGATTGTGGTCACGGTGAACGAATAAAACCGCGCCGAACGTCTCTCGTAAGGGGCCCTGCTCTCTCCAATAATTCGCTTTCACCGCGGCAATAGGCGAGATCGTGGTCACGGTGAACGAATAAAACCGCGCCGAACGTCTCTCGTCAGGGGCCGTGCTCTCTCCAATAATTCGCTTTCACCGCGGCAATAGGCGAGATCGTGGTCACGGTGAACGAATAAAACCGCGCCGAACGTCTCTCGTCAGGGGCCGTGCTCTCTCCAATAATTCGCTTTCACCGCGGCAATAGGCGAGATCGTGGTCACGGTGAACGAATAAAACCGCGCCGAACGTCTCTCGTCAGGGGCCGTGCTCTCCAATAATTTGCTTTCACCGCGGCAATAGGCGAGATCGTGGTCACGGTGAACGAATAAAACCGCGCCGAACGTCTCTCGTCAGGGGCCGTGCTCTCTCCAATATTTTGCTTTCACCGCGGCAATAGGCGAGATCGTGGTCACGGTGAACGAATAAAACCGCGCCGAACGTCTCTCGGCAGGGGCCGTGCTCTCTCCAATAATTCGCTTTCACCGCGGCAATAGGCGAGATCGTGGTCACGGTGAACGAATAAAACCGCGCCGAACGTCTCTCGTCAGGGGCCGTGCTCTCTCCAATAATTTGCTTTCACCGCGGCAATAGGCGAGATCGTGTTCACGGTGAACGAATAAAACCGCGCCGAACGTCTCTCGTCAGGGGCCGTGCTCTCTCCAATAATTCGCTTTCACCGCGGCAATAGGCGAGATCGTGGTCACGGTGAACGAATAAATCCGCTCCGAACGTCTCTCGTCAGGGGCCGTGCTCTCTCCAATTATTCGCTTTCACCGCGGCAATAGGCGAGATCGTGGTCACCGTGAACGAATAAAACCGCGCCGAACGTCTCTCGTCAGGGGCTGTGCTCTCCAATAATTTGCTTTCACCGCAGCAATAGGCGAGATCGTGGTCACGGGGAACGAATAAAACCGCGCCGAACGTCTCTCGTCAGGGGCCGTGCTCTCTCCAATAATTCGCTTTCACCGCGGCAATAGGCGAGATCGTAGTCACGGTGAACGAATAAAACCGCGCCGAACGTCTCTCGTCAGGGGCCGTGCTCTCCAATAATTTGCTTTCACCGCGGCAATAGGCGAGATCGTGGTCACGGTGAACGAATAAAACCGCGCCGAACGTCTCTCCTCATGGGCCGTGCTCTCTCCAATAATTCGCTTTCACCGCGGCAATAGGCGAGATCGTGGTCACGGTGAACGAATAAAACCGCGCCGAACATCTCTCGTCAGGGGCCGTGCTCTCTCCAATAATTCGCTTTCACCGCGGCAATAGGCGAGATCGTGGTCACGGTGAACGAATAAAACCGCGCCGAACGTCTCTCGTCAGGGGCCGTGCTCTCTCCAATAATTCGCTTTCACCGCGGCAATAGGCGAGATCGTGGTCACGGTGAACGAATAAAACCGCGTCGAACGTCTCTCGTCAGGGGCCGTGCTCTCTCCAATAATTCGCTTTCACCGCGGCAATAGGCGAGATCGTGGTCACGGTGAACGAATAAAACCGCGCCGAACGTCTCTCGTCAGGGGCCGTGCTCTCTCCAATAATTCGCTTTCACCGCGGCAATAGGCGAGATCGTAGTCACGGTGAACGAATAAAACCGCGCCGAACGTCTCTCGTCAGGGGCCGTGCTCTCCAATCATTTGCTTTCACCGCGGCAATAGGCGAGATCGTGGTCACGGTGAACGAATAAAACCGCGCCGAACGTCTCTCGTCAGGGGCCGTGCTCTCTCCAATAATTCGCTTTCACCGCGGCAATAGGCGAGATCGTGGTCACGGTGAACGAATAAAACCGCGCCGAACGTCTCTCGTAAGGGGCCCTGCTCTCTCCAATAATTCGCTTTCACCGCGGCAATAGGCGAGATCGTGGTCACGGTGAACGAATAAAACCGCGCCGAACGTCTCTCGTCAGGGGCCGTGCTCTCTCCAATAATTCGCTTTCACCGCGGCAATAGGCGAGATCGTGGTCACGGTGAACGAATAAAACCGCGCCGAACGTCTCTCGTCAGGGACCGTGCTCTCTCCAATAATTCGCTTTCACCGCGGCAATGGGCGAGATCGTGGTCACGGTGAACGAATAAAACCGCGCCGAACGTCTCTCGTCAGGGGCCGTGCTCTCTCCAATAATTTGCTTTCACCGCGGCAATAGGCGAGATCGTGGTCACGGTGAACGAATAAAACCGCGCCGAACGTCTCTCGTCAGGGGCCGTGCTCTCTCCAATAATTCGCTTTCACCGCGGCAATAGGCGAGATCGTAGTGACGGTGAACGAATAAAACCGCGCCGAACGTCTCTCGTCAGGGGCCGTGCTCTCCAATAATTTGCTTTCACCGCGGCAATAGGCGAGATCGTGGTCACGGTGAACGAATAAAACCGCGCCGAACGTCTCTCGTCAGGGGCCGTGCTCTCTCGAATAATTCGCTTTCACCGCGGCAATAGGCGAGATCGTAGTCACGGTGAACGAATAAAACCGCGCCGAACGTCTCTCGTCAGGGGCCGTGCTCTCCAATAATTTGCTTTCACCGCGGCAATAGGCGAGATCGTGGTCACGGTGAACGAATAAAACCGCGCCGAACGTCTCTCGTCAGGGGCCGTGCTCTCTCCAATAATTTGCTTTCACCGCGGCAATAGGCGAGATCGTGGTCACGGTGAACGAATAAAACCGCGCCGAACGTCTCTCGTCAGGGGCCGTGCTCTCTCCAATAATTCGCTTTCACCGCGGCAATAGGCGAGATCGTGGTCACGGTGAACGAATAAAACCGCGCCGAACGTCTCTCGTCGGGGCCGTGCTCTCTCCAATAATTTGCTTTCACCGCGGCAATAGGCGAGATCGTGGTCACGGTGAACGAATAAAACCGCGCCGAACGTCTCTCGTCAGGGGCCGTGCTCTCTCCAATAATTCGCTTTCACCGCGGCAATAGGCGAGATCGTGGTCACGGTGAACGAATAAAACCGCGCCGAACGTCTCTCGTCAGGGGCCGTGCTCTCTCCAATAATTCGCTTTCACCGCGGCAATAGGCGAGATCGTGGTCACGGTGAACGAATAAAACCGCGCCGAACGTCTCTCGTCAGGGGCCGTGCTCTCTCCAATATTTTGCTTTCACCGCGGCAATAGGCGAGATCGTGGTCACGGTGAACGAATAAAACCGCGCCGAACGTCGCTCGTCAGGGGCCGTGCTCTCCAATAATTTGCTTTCACCGCGGCAATAGGCGAGATCGTGGTCACGGTGAACGAATAAAACCGCGCCGAACGTCTCTCGTCAGGGGCCGTGCTCTCTCCAATAATTTGCTTTCACCGCGGCAATAGGCGAGATCGCGGTCACGGTGAACGAATAAAACCGCGCCGAACGTCTCTCGTCAGGGGCCGTGCTCTCTCCAATAATTTGCTTTCACCGCGGCAATAGGCGATATCGTGGTCACGGTGAACGAATAAAACCGCGCCGAACGTCTCTCGTCAGGGGCCGTGCTCTCTCCAATAATTTGCTTTCACCGCGGCAATAGGCGAGATCGTGGTCACGGTGAACGAATAAAACCGCGCCGAACGTCTCTCGTCAGGGGCCGTGCTCTCTCCAATAATTCGCTTTCACCGCGGCAATAGGCGAGATCGTGGTCACGGTGAACGAATAAAACCGCGCCGAACGTCTCTCGTCAGGGGCCGTGCTCTCTCCAATAATTTGCTTTCACCGCGGCAATAGGCGAGATCGTGGTCACGGTGAACGAATAAAACCGCGCCGAACGTCTCTCGTCAGGGGCCGTGCTCTCTCCAATAATTTGCTTTCACCGCGGCAATAGGCGAGATCGTGGTCACGGTAAACGAATAAAACCGCGCCGAACGTCTCTCGTCAGGGGCCGTGCTCTCTCCAATAATTCGCTTTCACCGCGGCAATAGGCGAGATCGTGGTCACGGTGAACGAATAAAACTCGCCGAACGTCTCTCGTCAGGGGCCGTGCTCTCTCCAATAATTCGCTTTCACCGAGGCAATAGGCGAGATCGTGGTCACGGTGAACGAATAAAACCGCGCCGAACGTCTCTCGTCAGGGGCCGTGCTCTCTCCAATAATTTGCTTTCACCGCGGCAATAGGCGAGATCGTGGTCACGGTGAACGAATAAAACCGCGGCGAACGTCTCTCGTCAGGGGCCGTGCTCTCTCCAATAATTTGCTTTCACCGCGGCAATAGGCGAGATCGTGGTCACGGTGAACGAATAAAACCGCGCCGAACGTCTCTCGTCAGGGGCCGTGCTCTCTCCAATAATTCGCTTTCACCGCGGCAATAGGCGAAATCGTGGTCACGGTGAACGAATAAAACCGCGCCGAACGTCTCTCGTCAGGGGCCGTGCTCTCTCCAATAATTCGCTTTCACCGCGGCAAAAGGCGAGATCGTGGTCACGGTGAACGAATAAAACCGCGCCGAACGTCTCTCGTCAGGGGCCGTGCTCTCTCCAATAATTCGCTTTCACCGCGGCAATAGGCGAGATCGTGGTCACGGTGAACGAATAAAACCGCGCCGAACGTCTCTCGTCAGGGGCCGTGCTCTCTCCAATAATTTGCTTTCACCGCGGCAATAGGCGAGATCGTGGTCACGGTGAACGAATAAAACCGCGCCGAACGTCTCTCGTCAGGGGCCGTGCTCTCTCCAATAATTTGCTTTCACCGCGGCAATAGGCGAGATCGTGGTCACGGTGAACGAATAAAACCGCGCCGAACGTCTCTCGTCAGGGGCCGTGCTCTCTCCAATAATTCGCTTTCACCGCGGCAATAGGCGAGATCGTGGTCACGGTGAACGAATAAAACCGCGCCGAACGTCTCTCGTCAGGGGCCGTGCTCTCTCCAATAATTCGCTTTCACCGCGGCAATAGGCGAGATCGTGGTCACGGTGAACGAATAAAACCGCGCCGAACGTCTCTCGTCAGGGGCCGTGCTCTCTCCAATAATTTGCTTTCACCGCGGCAATAGGCGAGATCGTGGTCACGGTGAACGAATAAAACCGCGCCGAACGTCTCTCGTCAGGGGCCGTGCTCTCTCCAATAATTCGCTTTCACCGCGGCAATAGGCGAGATCGTGGTCACGGTGAACGAAAAAAACCGCGCCGAACGTCTCTCGTCAGGGGCCGTGCTCTCTCCAATAATTCGCTTTCACCGCGGCAATAGGCGAGATCGTGGTCACGGTGAACGAATAAAACCGCGCCGAACGTCTCTCGTCAGGGGCCGTGCTCTCTCCAATAATTCGCTTTCACCGCGGCAATAGGCAAGATCGTGGTCACGGTGAACGAATAAAACCGCGCCGAACGTCTCTCGTCAGGGGCCGTGCTCTCTCCAATAATTTGCTTTCACCGCGGCAATAGGCGAGATCGTGGTCACGGTGAACGAATAAAACCGCGCCGAACGTCTCTCGTCAGGGGCCGTGCTCTCTCCAATAATTCGCTTTCACCGCGGCAATAGGCGAGATCGTGGTCACGGTGAACGAATAAAACCGCGCCGAACGTCTCTCGTCAGGGGCCGTGCTCTCTCCAATAATTTGCTTTCACCGCGGCAATAGGCGAGATCGTGGTCACGGTGAACGAATAAAACCGCGCCGAACGTCTCTCGTCAGGGGCCGTGCTCTCTCCAATAATTTGCTTTCACCGCGGCAATAGGCGAGATCGTGGTCACGGTGAACGAATAAAACCGCGCCGAACGTTTCTCGTCAGGGGCCGTGCTCTCTCCAATAATTCGCTTTCACCGCGGCAATAGGCGAGATCGTGGTCACGGTGAACGAATAAAACCGCGCCAAACGTCTCTCGTCAGGGGCCGTGCTCTCTCCAATAATTCGCTTTCACCGCGGCAATAGGCGAGATCGTGGTCACGGTGAACGAATAAAACCGCGCCGAACGTCTCTCGTCAGGGGCCGTGCTCTCTCCAATAATTCGCTTTCACCGCGGCAATAGGCGAGATCTTGGTCACGGTGAACGAATAAAACCGCGCCGAACGTCTCTCGTCAGGGGCCGTGCTCTCTCCAATAATTTGCTTTCACCGCGGCAATAGGCGAGATCGTGGTCACGGTGAACGAATAAAACCGCGCCGAACGTCTCTCGTCAGGGGCCGTGCTCTCTCCAATAATTTGCTTTCACCGCGGCAATAGGCGAGATCGTGGTCACGGTGAACGAATAAAACCGCGCCGAACGTCTCTCGTCAGGGGCCGTGCTCTCTCCAATAATTCGCTTTCACCGCGGCAATAGGCGAGATCGTGGTCACGGTGAACGAATAAAACCGCGCCGAACGTCTCTCGTCAGGGGCCGTGCTCTCTCCAATATTCGCTTTCACCGCGGCAATAGGCGAGATCGTGGTCAC
Organism: Ixodes scapularis; assembly: GCF_016920785.2. Classification (NCBI taxonomy): domain Eukaryota; kingdom Metazoa; phylum Arthropoda; class Arachnida; order Ixodida; family Ixodidae; genus Ixodes; species Ixodes scapularis. Next base: position 617,241 of record NW_024610199.1, on the reverse strand, counting down.
GGTGAACGAATAAAACCGCGCCGAACGTCTCTCGTCAGGGGCCGTGCTCTCTCCAATAATTTGCTTTCACCGCGGCAATAGGCGAGATCGTGGTCACGGTGAACGAATAAAACCGTGCCGAACGTCTCTCGTCAGGGGCCGTGCTCTCTCCAAATATTCGCTTTCACCGCGGCAATAGGCGAGATCGTGGTCACGGTGAACGAATAAAACCGCGCCGAACGTCTCTCGTCAGGGGCCGTGCTCTCTCCAATAATTCGCTTTCACCGCGGCAATAGGCGAGATCGTGGTCACGGTGAACGAATAAAACCGCGCCGAACGTCTCTCGTCAGGGGCCGTGCTCTCTCCAATAATTCGCTTTCACCGCGGCAATAGGCAAGATCGTGGTCACGGTGAACGAATAAAACCGCGCCGAACGTCCCTCGTCAGGGGCCGTGCTCTCTCCAATAATTTGCTTTCACCGCGGCAATAGGCGAGATCGTGGTCACGGTGAACGAATAAAACCGCGCCGAACGTCTCTCGTCAGGGGCCGTGCTCTCTCCAATAATTCGCTTTCACCGCGGCAATAGGCGAGATCGTGGTCACGGTGAACGAATAAAACCGCGCCGAACGTCTCTCGTCAGGGGCTGTGCTCTCTCCAATAATTTGCTTTCACCGCGGCAATAGGAGAGATCGTGGTCACGGTGAACGAATAAAACCGCGCCGAACGTCTCTCGCCAGGGGCCGTGCTCTCTCCAATAATTTGCTTTCACCGCGGGAATAGGCGAGATCGTGGTCACGGTGAACGATTAAAACCGCGCCGAACGTTTCTCGTCAGGGGCCGTGCTCTCTCCAATAATTCGCTTTCACCGCGGCAATAGGCGAGATCGTGGTCACGGTGAACGAATAAAACCGCGCCAAACGTCTCTCGTCAGGGGCCGTGCTCTCTCCAATAATTCGCTTTCACCGCGGCAATAGGCGAGATCGTGGTCACGGTGAACGAATAAAACCGCGCCGAACGTCTCTCGTCAGGGGCCGTGCTCTCTCCAATAATTTGCTTTCACCGCGGCAATAGGCGAGATCGTGGTCACGGTGAACGAATAAAACCGCGCCGAACGTCTCTCGTCAGGGGCCGTGCTCTCTCCAATAATTCGCTTTCACCGCGGCAATAGGCGAGATCGTGGTCACGGTGAACGAATAAAACCGCGCCGAACGTCTCTCGTCAGGGGCCGTGCTCCCTCCAATAATTTGCTTTCACCGCGGCAATAGGCGAGATCGTGGTCACGGTGAACGAATAAAACCGCGCCGAACGTCTCTCGTAAGGGGCCGTGCTCTCTCCAATAATTTGCTTTTACCGCGGAAATAGGCGAGATCGTGGTCACGGTGAACGAATAAAACCGCGCCGAACGTCTCTCGTCAGGGGCCGTGCTCTCTCCAATAATTCGCTTTCACCGCGGCAATAGGCGAGATCATGGTCACGGTGAACGAATAAAACCGCGCCGAACGTCTCTCGTCAGAGGCCGTGCTCTCTCCAATAATTCGCTTTCACCGCGGCAATAGGCGAGATCGTGGTCACGGTGAACGAATAAAACCGCGCCGAACGTCTCTCGTCAGGGGCCGTGCTCTCTCCAATAATTTGCTTTCACCGCGGCAATAGGCGAGATCGTGGTCACGGTGAACGAATAAAACCGCGCCGAACGTCTCTCGTCAGGGGCCGTGCTCTCTCCAATAATTCGCTTTCGCCGCGGCAATAGGCGAGATCGTGGTCACGGTGAACGAATAAAACCGCGCCGAACGTCTCTCGTCAGGGGCCGTGCTCTCTCCAATAATTCGCTTTCACCGCGGCAATAGGCGAGATCGTGGTCACGGTGAACGAATAAAACCGCGCCGAACGTCTCTCGTCAGGGGCCGTGCTCCCTCCAATAATTTGCTTTCACCGCGGCAATAGGCGAGATCGTGGTCACGGTGAACGAATAAAACCGCGCCGAACGTCTCTCGTAAGGGGCCGTGCTCTCTCCAATAATTTGCTTTCACCGCGGCAATAGGCGAGATCGTGGTCACGGTGAACGAACAAAACCGCGCCGAACGTCTCTCGTCAGGGGCCGTGCTCTCTCCAATAATTCGCTTTCACCGCGGCAATAGGCGAGATCGTGGTCACGGCGAACGAACAAAACCGCGCCGAACGTCTCTCGTCAGGGGCCGTGCTCTCTCCAATAATTCGCTTTCACCGCGGCAATAGGCGAGATCGTGTTCACGGTGAACGAACAAAACCTCGCCGAACGTCTCTCGTCAGGGGCCGTGCTCTCTCCAATAATTTGCTTTCACCGCGGCAATAGGCGAGATCGTGGTCACGGTGAACGAACAAAACCGCGCGGAACGTCTCTCGTCAGGGGCCGTGCTCTCTCCAATAATTTGCTTTCACCGCGGCAATAGGCGAGATCGTGGTCACGGTGAACGAACAAAACCGCGCCGAACGTCTCTCGTCAGGGGCCGTGCTCTCTCCAATAATTCGCTTTCACCGCGGCAATAGGCGAGATCGTGGTCACGGTGAACGAACAAAACCGCGCCGAACGTCTCTCGTCAGGGGCCGTGCTCTCTCCAATAATTCGCTTTCACCGCGGCAATAGGCGAGATCGTGGTCACGGTGAACGAATAAAACCGCGCCGAACGTCTCTCGTCAGGGGCCGTGCTCTCTCCAATAATTTGCTTTCACCGCGGCAATAGGCGAGATCGTGGTCACGGTGAACGAATAAAACCGCGCCGAACGTCTCTCGTCAGGGGCCGTGCTCTCTCCAATAATTCGCTTTCACCGCGGCAATAGGCGAGATCGTGGTCACGGTGAACGAATAAAACCGCGCCGAACGTCTCTCGTCAGGGGCCGTGCTCTCTCCAATAATTTGCTTTCACCGCGGCAATAGGCGAGATCGTGGTCACGGTGAACGAATAAAACCGCGCCGAACGTCTCTCGTCAGGGGCCGTGCTCTCTCCAATAATTCGCTTTCACCGCGGCAATAGGCGAGATCGTGGTCACGGTGAACGAATAAAACCGCGCCGAACGTCTCTCGTCAGGGGCCGTGCTCTCTCCAATAATTCGCTTTCACCGCGGCAATAGGCGAGATCGTGGTCACGTTGAACGAATAAAACCGCGCCGAACGTCTCTCGTCAGGGGCCGTGCTCTCTCCAATAATTTGCTTTCACCGCGGCAATAGGCGAGATCGTGGTCACGGTGAACGAATAAAACCGCGCCGAACGTCTCTCGTCAGGGGCCGTGCTCTCTCCAATAATTCGCTTTCACCGCGGCAATAGGCGAGATCGTGGTCACGGTGAACGAATAAAACCGCGCCGAACGTCTCTCGTCAGGGGCCGTGCTCTCTCCAATATGTCGCTTTCACCGCGGCAATAGGCGAGATCGTGGTCACGGTGAACGAATAAAACCGCGCCGAACGTCTCTCGTCAGGGGCCATGCTCTCTCCAATAATTCGCTTTCACCGCGGCAATAGGCGAGATCGTGGTCACGGTGAACGAATAAAACCGCGCCGAACGTCTCTCGTCAGGGGCCGTGCTCTCTCCAATAATTCGCTTTCACCGCGGCAATAGGCGAGATCGTGGTCACGGTGAACGAATAAAACCGCGCCGAACGTCTCTCGTCAGGGGCCGTGCTCTCTCCAATAATCCGCTTTCACCGCGGCAATAGGCGAGATCGTGGTCACGGTGAACCAACAAAACCGCGCCGAACGTCTCTCGTCAGGGGCCGTGCTCTCTCCAATAATTCGCTTTCACCGCGGCAATAGGCGAGATCGTGGTCACGGTGAACGAATAAAACCGCGCCGAACGTCTCTCGTCAGGGGCCGTGCTCCCTCCAATAATTCGCTTTCACCGCGGCAATACAATAGGCGAGATCGTGGTCACGGTGAACGAATGAAACCGCGCCGAACGTCTCTCGTCAGGGGCCGTGCTCCCTCCAATAATTTGCTTTCACCGCGGCAATAGGCGAGATCGTGGTCACGGTGAACGAATAAAACCGCGCCGAACGTCTCTCGTAAGGGGCCGTGCTCTCTCCAATAATTTGCTTTTACCGCGGAAATAGGCGAGATCGTGGTCACGGTGAACGAATAAAACCGCGCCGAACGTCTCTCGTCAGGGGCCGTGCTCTCTGCAATAATTCGCTTTCACCGCGGCAATAGGCGAGATCATGGTCACGGTGAACGAATAAAACCGCGCCGAACGTCTCTCGTCAGAGGCCGTGCTCTCTCCAATAATTCGCTTTCACCGCGGCAATAGGCGAGATCGTGGTCACGGTGAACGAATAAAACCGCGCCGAACGTCTCTCGTCAGGGGCCGTGCTCTCTCCAATAATTTGCTTTCACCGCGGCAATAGGCGAGATCGTGGTCACGGTGAACGAATAAAACCGCGCCGAACGTCTCTCGTCAGGGGCCGTGCTCTCTCCAATAATTCGCTTTCACCGCGGCAATAGGCGAGATCGTGGTCACGGTGAACGAATAAAACCGCGCCGAACGTCTCTCGTCAGGGGCCGTGCTCTCTCCAATAATTCGCTTTCACCGCGGCAATAGGCGAGATCGTGGTCACGGTGAACGAATAAAACCGCGCCGAACGTCTCTCGTCAGGGGCCGTGCTCCCTCCAATAATTTGCTTTCACCGCGGCAATAGGCGAGATCGTGGTCACGGTGAACGAATAAAACCGCGCCGAACGTCTCTCGTAAGGGGCCGTGCTCTCTCCAATAATTTGCTTTCACCGCGGCAATAGGCGAGATCGTGGTCACGGTGAACGAACAAAACCGCGCCGAACGTCTCTCGTCAGGGGCCGTGCTCTCTCCAATAATTCGATTTCACCGCGGCAATAGGCGAGATCGTGGTCACGGCGAACGAACAAAACCGCGCCGAACGTCTCTCGTCAGGGGCCGTGCTCTCTCCAATAATTCGCTTTCACCGCGGCAATAGGCGAGATCGTGTTCACGGTGAACGAACAAAACCGCGCCGAACGTCTCTCGTCAGGGGCCGTGCTCTCTCCAATAATTTGCTTTCACCGCGGCAATAGGCGAGATCGTGGTCACGGTGAACGAACAAAACCGCGCGGAACGTCTCTCGTCAGGGGCCGTGCTCTCTCCAATAATTTGCTTTCACCGCGGCAATAGGCGAGATCGTGGTCACGGTGAACGAACAAAACCGCGCCGAACGTCTCTCGTCAGGGGCCGCGCTCTCTCCAATAATTTGCTTTCACCGCGGCAATAGGCGAGATCGTGGTCACGGTGAACGAACAAAACCGCGCCGAACGTCTCTCGTCAGGGGCCGTGCTCTCTCCAATAATTCGCTTTCACCGCGGCAATAGGCGAGATCGTGGTCACGGTGAACGAACAAAACCGCGCCGAACGTCTCTCGTCAGGGGCCGTGCTCTCTCCAATAATTCGCTTTCACCGCGGCAATAGGCGAGATCGTGGTCACGGTGAACGAATAAAACCGTGCCGAACGTCTCTCGTCAGGGGCCGTGCTCTCTCCAATAATTTGCTTTCACCGCGGCAATAGGCGAGATCGTGGTCACGGTGAACGAATGAAACCGCGCCGAACGTCTCTCGTCAGGGGCCGTGCTCTCTCCAATAATTCGCTTTCACCGCGGCAATAGGCGAGATCGTGGTCACGGTGAACGAATAAAGCCGCGCCGAACGTCTCTCGTCAGGGGCCGTGCTCTCTCCAATAATTTGCTTTCACCGCGGCAATAGGCGAGATCGTGGTCACGGTGAACGAATAAAACCGCGCCGAACGTCTCTCGTCAGGGGCCGTGCTCTCTCCAATAATTCGCTTTCACCGCGGCAATAGGCGAGATCGTGGTCACGGTGAACGAATAAAACCGCGCGGAACGTCTCTCGTCAGGGGCCGTGCTCTCTCCAATAATTTGCTTTCACCGTGGCAATAGGCGAGATCGTGGTCACGGTGAACGAATAAAACCGCGCCGAACGTCTCTCGTCAGGGGCCGTGCTCTCTCCAATAATTCGCTTTCACCGCGGCAATAGGCGAGATCGTGGTCACGGTGAACGAATAAAACCGCGCCGAACGTCTCTCGTCAGGGGCCGTGCTCTCTCCAATAATTTGCTTTCACCGCGGCAATAGGCGAGATCGTGGTCACGGTGAACGAATAAAACCGCGCCGTACGTCTCTCGTCAGGGGCCGTGCTCTCTCCAATAATTCGCTTTCACCGCGGCAATAGGCGAGATCGTGGTCACGTTGAACGAATAAAACCGCGCCGAACGTCTCTCGTCAGGGGCCGTGCTCTCTCCAATAATTTGCTTTCACCGCGGCAATAGGCGAGATCGTGGTCACGGTGAACGAATAAAACCGCGCCGAACGTCTCTCGTCAGGGGCCGTGCTCTCTCCAATAATTCGCTTTCACCGCGGCAATAGGCGAGATCGTGGTCACGGTGAACGAATAAAACCGCGCCGAACGTCTCTCGTCAGGGGCCGTGCTCTCTCCAATAATTCGCTTTCACCGCGGCAATAGGCGAGATCGTGGTCACGGTGAACGAATAAAACCGCGCCGAACGTCTCTCGTCAGGGGCCATGCTCTCTCCAATAATTCGCTTTCACCGCGGCAATAGGCGAGATCGTGGTCACGGTGAACGAATAAAACCGCGCCGAACGTCTCTCGTCAGGGGCCGTGCTCTCTCCAATAATTCGCTTTCACCGCGGCAATAGGCGAGATCGTGGTCACGGTGAACGAATAAAACCGCGCCGAACGTCTCTCGTCAGGGGCCGTGCTCTCTCCAATAATCCGCTTTCACCGCGGCAATAGGCGAGATCGTGGTCACGGTGAACCAACAAAACCGCGCCGAACGTCTCTCGTCAGGGGCCGTGCTCTCTCCAATAATTCGCTTTCACCGCGGCAATAGGCGAGATCGTGGTCACGGTGAACGAATAAAACCGCGCCGAACGTCTCTCGTCAGGGGCCGTGCTCCCTCCAATAATTCGCTTTCACCGCGGCAATAGGCGAGATCGTGGTCACGGTGAACGAATAAAACCGCGCCGAACGTCTCTCGTCAGGGGCCGTGCTCCCTCCAATAATTCGCTTTCACCGCGGCAATAGGCGAGATCGTGGTCACGGTGAACGAATAAAACCGCGCCGAACGTCTCTCGTCAGGGGCCGTGCTCTCTCCAATAATTCGCTTTCACCGCGGCAATAGGCGAGATCGTGGTCACGGTGAACGAATAAAACCGCGCCGAATGTCTCTCGTCAGGGGCCGTGCTCTCTCCAATAATTCGCTTTCACCGCGGCAATAGGCGAGATCGTGGTCACGGTGAACGAATAAAACCGCGCCGAACGTCTCTCGTCAGGGGCCGTGCTCTCTCCAATAATTCGCTTTCACCGCGGCAATAGGCGAGATCGTGGTCACGGTGAACGAATAAAACCGCGCCGAACGTCTCTCGTCAGGGGCCGTGCTCTCTCCAATTATTCGCTTTCACCGCGGCAATAGGCGAGATCGTAGTCACGGTGAACGAATAAAACCGCGCCGAACGTCTCTCGTCAGGGGCCGTGCTCTCTCCAATAATTCGCTTTCACCGCGGCAATAGGCGAGATCGTGGTCACGGTGAACGAATAAAACCGCGCCGAACGTCTCTCGTCAGGGGCCGTGCTCTCTCCAATAATTCGCTTTCACCGCGGCAATAGGCGAGATCGTGGTCACGGTGAACGAATAAAACCGCGCCGAACGTCTCTCGTCAGGGGCCGTGCTCTCTCCAATAATTCGCTTTCACCGCGGCAATAGGCGAGATCGTGGTCACGGTGAACGAACAAAACCGCGCCGAACGTCTCTCGTCAGGGGCCGTGCTCTCTCCAATAATTCGCTTTCACCGCGGCAATAGGCGAGATCGTGGTCACGGTGAACGAATAAAACCGCGCCGAACGTCTCTCGTCAGGGGCCGTTCTCCCTCCAATAATTCGCTTTCACCGCGGCAATAGGCGAGATCGTGGTCACGGTGAACGAACAAAACCGCGCCGAACGTCTCTCGTCAGGGGCCGTGCTCTCTCCAATAATTCGTTTTTACCGCGGCAATAGGCGAGATCGTGGTCACGGTGAACGAATAAAACCGCGCCGAACGTCTCTCGTCAGGGGCCGTGCTCCCTCCAATAATTCGCTTTCACCGCGTCAATAGGCGAGATCGTGGTCACGGTGAAGGAATAAAACCGCGCCGAACGTCTCTCGTCAGGGGCCGTGCTCTCTCCAATAATTCGCTTTCACCACGGCAATAGGCGAGATCGTGGTCACGGTGAACGAATAAAACCGCGCCGAACGTCTCTCGTCAGGGGCCGTGCTCTCTCCAATAATTCGCTTTCACCGCGACAATAGGCGTGATCGTGGTCACGGTGAACGAATAAAACCGCGCCGAACGTCTCTCGTCAGGAGCCGTGCTCTCTCCAATAATTCGCTTTCACCGCGGCAATAGGCGAGATCGTGGTCACGGTGAACGAATAAAACCGCGCCGAACGTCTCTCGTCAGGGGCCGTGCTCTCTCCAATAATTCGCTTTCACCGCGGCAATAGGCGAGATCGTGGTCACGGTGAACGAATAAAACCGCGCCGAACGTCTCTCGTCAGGGGCCGTGCTCTCTCCAATAATTCGCTCTCACCGCGGCAATAGGCGAGATCGTGGTCACGGTGAACGAATAAAACCGCGCCGAACGTCTCTCGTCAGGGGCCGTGCTCTCTCCAATAATTCGCTTTCACCGCGGCAATAGGCGAGATCGTGGTCACGGTGAACGAATAAAACCGCGCCGAACGTCTCTCGTCAGGGGCCGTGCTCTCTCCAATAATTTGCTTTCACCGCGGCTATAGGCGAGATCGTGGTCACGGTGAACGAATAAAACCGCGCCGAACGTCTCTCGTCAGGGGCCGTGCTCTCTCCAATAATTTGCTTTCACCGCGGCAATAGGCGAGATCGTGGTCACGGTGAACGAATAAAACCGCGCCGAACGTCTCTCGTCAGGGGCCGTGCTCTCTCCAATAATTCGCTTTCACCGCGGCAATAGGCGAGATCGTGGTCACGGTGAACGAATAAAACCGCGCCGAACGTCTCTCGTCAGGGGCCGTGCTCTCTCCAATAATTCGCTTTCACCGCGGCAATAGGCGAGATCGTGGTCACGGTGAACGAATAAAACCGCGCCGAACGTCTCTCGTCAGGGGCCGTGCTCTCTCCAATAATTTGCTTTCACCGCGGCAATAGGCGAGATCGTGGTCACGGTGAACGAATAAAACCGCGCCGAACGTCTCTCGTCAGGGGCCGTGCTCTCTCCAATAATTCGCTTTCACCGCGGCAATAGGCGAGATCGTGGTCACGGTGAACGAATAAAACCGCGCCGAACGTCTCTCGTCAGGGGCCGTGCTCTCTCCAATAATTCGCTTTCACCGCGGCAATAGGCGAGATCGTGGTCACGGTGAACGAATAAAACCGCGCCGAACGTCTCTCGTCAGGGGCCGTGCTCTCTCCAATAATTCGCTTTCACCGCGGCAATAGGCAAGATCGTGGTCACGGTGAACGAATAAAACCGCGCCGAACGTCTCTCGTCAGGGGCCGTGCTCTCTCCAATAATTTGCTTTCACCGCGGCAATAGGCGAGATCGTGGTCACGGTGAACGAATAAAACCGCGCCGAACGTCTCTCGTCAGGGGCCGTGCTCTCTCCAATAATTCGCTTTCACCGCGGCAATAGGCGAGATCGTGGTCACGGTGAACGAATAAAACCGCGCCGAACGTCTCTCGTCAGGGGCCGTGCTCTCTCCAATAATTTGCTTTCACCGCGGCAATAGGCGAGATCGTGGTCACGGTGAACGAATAAAACCGCGCCGAACGTCTCTCGTCAGGGGCCGTGCTCTCTCCAATAATTTGCTTTCACCGCGGCAATAGGCGAGATCGTGGTCACGGTGAACGAATAAAACCGCGCCGAACGTTTCTCGTCAGGGGCCGTGCTCTCTCCAATAATTCGCTTTCACCGCGGCAATAGGCGAGATCGTGGTCACGGTGAACGAATAAAACCGCGCCAAACGTCTCTCGTCAGGGGCCGTGCTCTCTCCAATAATTCGCTTTCACCGCGGCAATAGGCGAGATCGTGGTCACGGTGAACGAATAAAACCGCGCCGAACGTCTCTCGTCAGGGGCCGTGCTCTCTCCAATAATTCGCTTTCACCGCGGCAATAGGCGAGATCTTGGTCACGGTGAACGAATAAAACCGCGCCGAACGTCTCTCGTCAGGGGCCGTGCTCTCTCCAATAATTTGCTTTCACCGCGGCAATAGGCGAGATCGTGGTCACGGTGAACGAATAAAACCGCGCCGAACGTCTCTCGTCAGGGGCCGTGCTCTCTCCAATAATTTGCTTTCACCGCGGCAATAGGCGAGATCGTGGTCACGGTGAACGAATAAAACCGCGCCGAACGTCTCTCGTCAGGGGCCGTGCTCTCTCCAATAATTCGCTTTCACCGCGGCAATAGGCGAGATCGTGGTCACGGTGAACGAATAAAACCGCGCCGAACGTCTCTCGTCAGGGGCCGTGCTCTCTCCAATAATTCGCTTTCACCGCGGCAATAGGCGAGATCGTGGTCACGGTGAACGAATAAAACCGCGCCGAACGTCTCTCGTCAGGGGCTGTGCTCTCTCCAATAATTTGCTTTCACCGCGGCAATAGGCGAGATCGTGGTCACGGTGAACGAATAAAACCGCGCCGAACGTCTCTCGTCAGGGGCCGTGCTCTCTCCAATAATTTGCTTTCACCGCGGCAATAGGCGAGATCGTGGTCACGGTGAACGATTAAAACCGCGCCGAACGTTTCTCGTCAGGGGCCGTGCTCTCTCCAATAATTCGCTTTCACCGCGGCAATAGGCGAGATCGTGGTCACGGTGAACGAATAAAACCGCGCCAAACGTCTCTCGTCAGGGGCCGTGCTCTCTCCAATAATTCGCTTTCACCGCGGCAATAGGCGAGATCGTGCACACGGTGAACGAATAAAACCGCGCCGAACGTCTCTCGTCAGGGGCCGTGCTCTCTCCAATAATTTGCTTTCACCGCGGCAATAGGCGAGATCGTGGTCACGGTGAACGAATAAAACCGCGCCGAACGTCTCTCGTCAGGGGCCGTGCTCTCTCCAATAATTCGCTTTCACCGCGGCAATAGGCGAGATCGTGGTCACGGTGAACGAATAAAACCGCGCCGAACGTCTCTCGTCAGGGGCCGTGCTCCCTCCAATAATTTGCTTTCACCGCGGCAATAGGCGAGATCGTGGTCACGGTGAACGAATAAAACCGCGCCGAACGTCTCTCGTAAGGGGCCGTGCTCTCTCCAATAATTTGCTTTTACCGCGGAAATAGGCGAGATCGTGGTCACGGTGAACGAATAAAACCGCGCCGAACGTCTCTCGTCAGGGGCCGTGCTCTCTCCAATAATTCGCTTTCACCGCGGCAATAGGCGAGATCATGGTCACGGTGAACGAATAAAACCGCGCCGAACGTCTCTCGTCAGAGGCCGTGCTCTCTCCAATAATTCGCTTTCACCGCGGCAATAGGCGAGATCGTGGTCACGGTGAACGAATAAAACCGCGCCGAACGTCTCTCGTCAGGGGCCGTGCTCTCTCCAATAATTTGCTTTCACCGCGGCAATAGGCGAGATCGTGGTCACGGTGAACGAATAAAACCGCGCCGAACGTCTCTCGTCAGGGGCCGTGCTCTCTCCAATAATTCGCTTTCACCGCGGCAATAGGCGAGATCGTGGTCACGGTGAACGAATAAAACCGCGCCGAACGTCTCTCGTCAGGGGCCGTGCTCTCTCCAATAATTCGCTTTCACCGCGGCAATAGGCGAGATCGTGGTCACGGTGAACGAATAAAACCGCGCCGAACGTCTCTCGTCAGGGGCCGTGCTCCCTCCAATAATTTGCTTTCACCGCGGCAATAGGCGAGATCGTGGTCACGGTGAACGAATAAAACCGCGCCGAACGTCTCTCGTAAGGGGCCGTGCTCTCTCCAATAATTTGCTTTCACCGCGGCAATAGGCGAGATCGTGGTCACGGTGAACGAACAAAACCGCGCCGAACGTCTCTCGTCAGGGGCCGTGCTCTCTCCAATAATTCGATTTCACCGCGGCAATAGGCGAGATCGTGGTCACGGCGAACGAACAAAACCGCGCCGAACGTCTCTCGTCAGGGGCCGTGCTCTCTCCAATAATTCGCTTTCACCGCGGCAATAGGCGAGATCGTGTTCACGGTGAACGAACAAAACCGCGCCGAACGTCTCTCGTCAGGGGCCGTGCTCTCTCCAATAATTTGCTTTCACCGCGGCAATAGGCGAGATCGTGGTCACGGTGAACGAACAAAACCGCGCGGAACGTCTCTCGTCAGGGGCCGTGCTCTCTCCAATAATTTGCTTTCACCGCGGCAATAGGCGAGATCGTGGTCACGGTGAACGAACAAAACCGCGCCGAACGTCTCTCGTCAGGGGCCGCGCTCTCTCCAATAATTTGCTTTCACCGCGGCAATAGGCGAGATCGTGGTCACGGTGAACGAACAAAACCGCGCCGAACGTCTCTCGTCAGGGGCCGTGCTCTCTCCAATAATTCGCTTTCACCGCGGCAATAGGCGAGATCGTGGTCACGGTGAACGAACAAAACCGCGCCGAACGTCTCTCGTCAGGGGCCGTGCTCTCTCCAATAATTCGCTTTCACCGCGGCAATAGGCGAGATCGTGGTCACGGTGAACGAATAAAACCGTGCCGAACGTCTCTCGTCAGGGGCCGTGCTCTCTCCAATAATTTGCTTTCACCGCGGCAATAGGCGAGATCGTGGTCACGGTGAACGAATGAAACCGCGCCGAACGTCTCTCGTCAGGGGCCGTGCTCTCTCCAATAATTCGCTTTCACCGCGGCAATAGGCGAGATCGTGGTCACGGTGAACGAATAAAACCGCGCCGAACGTCTCTCGTCAGGGGCCGTGCTCTCTCCAATAATTTGCTTTCACCGCGGCAATAGGCGAGATCGTGGTCACGGTGAACGAATAAAACCGCGCCGAACGTCTCTCGTCAGGGGCCGTGCTCTCTCCAATAATTCGCTTTCACCGCGGCAATAGGCGAGATCGTGGTCACGGTGAACGAATAAAACCGCGCCGAACGTCTCTCGTCAGGGGCCGTGCTCTCTCCAATAATTTGCTTTCACCGTGGCAATAGGCGAGATCGTGGTCACGGTGAACGAATAAAACCGCGCCGAACGTCTCTCGTCAGGGGCCGTGCTCTCTCCAATAATTCGCTTTCACCGCGGCAATAGGCGAGATCGTGGTCACGGTGAACGAATAAAACCGCGCCGAACGTCTCTCGTCAGGGGCCGTGCTCTCTCCAATAATTTGCTTTCACCGCGGCAATAGGCGAGATCGTGGTCACGGTGAACGAATAAAACCGCGCCGTACGTCTCTCGTCAGGGGCCGTGCTCTCTCCAATAATTCGCTTTCACCGCGGCAATAGGCGAGATCGTGGTCACGTTGAACGAATAAAACCGCGCCGAACGTCTCTCGTCAGGGGCCGTGCTCTCTCCAATAATTTGCTTTCACCGCGGCAATAGGCGAGATCGTGGTCACGGTGAACGAATAAAACCGCGCCGAACGTCTCTCGTCAGGGGCCGTGCTCTCTCCAATAATTCGCTTTCACCGCGGCAATAGGCGAGATCGTGGTCACGGTGAACGAATAAAACCGCGCCGAACGTCTCTCGTCAGGGGCCGTGCTCTCTCCAATAATTCGCTTTCACCGCGGCAATAGGCGAGATCGTGGTCACGGTGAACGAATAAAACCGCGCCGAACGTCTCTCGTCAGGGGCCATGCTCTCTCCAATAATTCGCTTTCACCGCGGCAATAGGCGAGATCGTGGTCACGGTGAACGAATAAAACCGCGCCGAACGTCTCTCGTCAGGGGCCGTGCTCTCTCCAATAATTCGCTTTCACCGCGGCAATAGGCGAGATCGTGGTCACGGTGAACGAATAAAACCGCGCCGAACGTCTCTCGTCAGGGGCCGTGCTCTCTCCAATAATCCGCTTTCACCGCGGCAATAGGCGAGATCGTGGTCACGGTGAACCAACAAAACCGCGCCGAACGTCTCTCGTCAGGGGCCGTGCTCTCTCCAATAATTCGCTTTCACCGCGGCAATAGGCGAGATCGTGGTCACGGTGAACGAATAAAACCGCGCCGAACGTCTCTCGTCAGGGGCCGTGCTCCCTCCAATAATTCGCTTTCACCGCGGCAATAGGCGAGATCGTGGTCACGGTGAACGAATAAAACCGCGCCGAACGTCTCTCGTCAGGGGCCGTGCTCCCTCCAATAATTCGCTTTCACCGCGGCAATAGGCGAGATCGTGGTCACGGTGAACGAATAAAACCGCGCCGAACGTCTCTCGTCAGGGGCCGTGCTCTCTCCAATAATTCGCTTTCACCGCGGCAATAGGCGAGATCGTGGTCACGGTGAACGAATAAAACCGCGCCGAATGTCTCTCGTCAGGGGCCGTGCTCTCTCCAATAATTCGCTTTCACCGCGGCAATAGGCGAGATCGTGGTCACGGTGAACGAATAAAACCGCGCCGAACGTCTCTCGTCAGGGGCCGTGCTCTCTCCAATAATTCGCTTTCACCGCGGCAATAGGCGAGATCGTGGTCACGGTGAACGAATAAAACCGCGCCGAACGTCTCTCGTCAGGGGCCGTGCTCTCTCCAATTATTCGCTTTCACCGCGGCAATAGGCGAGATCGTAGTCACGGTGAACGAATAAAACCGCGCCGAACGTCTCTCGTCAGGGGCCGTGCTCTCTCCAATAATTCGCTTTCACCGCGGCAATAGGCGAGATCGTGGTCACGGTGAACGAATAAAACCGCGCCGAACGTCTCTCGTCAGGGGCCGTGCTCTCTCCAATAATTCGCTTTCACCGCGGCAATAGGCGAGATCGTGGTCACGGTGAACGAATAAAACCGCGCCGAACGTCTCTCGTCAGGGGCCGTGCTCTCTCCAATAATTCGCTTTCACCGCGGCAATAGGCGAGATCGTGGTCACGGTGAACGAACAAAACCGCGCCGAACGTCTCTCGTCAGGGGCCGTGCTCTCTCCAATAATTCGCTTTCACCGCGGCAATAGGCGAGATCGTGGTCACGGTGAACGAATAAAACCGCGCCGAACGTCTCTCGTCAGGGGCCGTTCTCCCTCCAATAATTCGCTTTCACCGCGGCAATAGGCGAGATCGTGGTCACGGTGAACGAACAAAACCGCGCCGAACGTCTCTCGTCAGGGGCCGTGCTCTCTCCAATAATTCGTTTTTACCGCGGCAATAGGCGAGATCGTGGTCACGGTGAACGAATAAAACCGCGCCGAACGTCTCTCGTCAGGGGCCGTGCTCCCTCCAATAATTCGCTTTCACCGCGTCAATAGGCGAGATCGTGGTCACGGTGAACGAATAAAACCGCGCCGAACGTCTCTCGTCAGGGGCCGTGCTCTCTCCAATAATTCGCTTTCACCACGGCAATAGGCGAGATCGTGGTCACGGTGAACGAATAAAACCGCGCCGAACGTCTCTCGTCAGGGGCCGTGCTCTCTCCAATAATTCGCTTTCACCGCGACAATAGGCGTGATCGTGGTCACGGTGAACGAATAAAACCGCGCCGAACGTCTCTCGTCAGGAGCCGTGCTCTCTCCAATAATTCGCTTTCACCGCGGCAATAGGCGAGATCGTGGTCACGGTGAACGAATAAAACCGCGCCGAACGTCTCTCGTCAGGGGCCGTGCTCTCTCCAATAATTCGCTTTCACCGCGGCAATAGGCGAGATCGTGGTCACGGTGAACGAATAAAACCGCGCCGAACGTCTCTCGTCAGGGGCCGTGCTCTCTCCAATAATTCGCTCTCACCGCGGCAATAGGCGAGATCGTGGTCACGGTGAACGAATAAAACCGCGCCGAACGTCTCTCGTCAGGGGCCGTGCTCTCTCCAATAATTCGCTTTCACCGCGGCAATAGGCGAGATCGTGGTCACGGTGAACGAATAAAACCGCGCCGAACGTCTCTCGTCAGGGGCCGTGCTCTCTCCAATAATTCGCTTTCACCGCGGCAATAGGCGAGATCGTGGTCACGGTGAACGAATAAAACCGCGCCGAACGTCTCTCGTCAGGGGCCGTGCTCTCTCCAATAATTCGCTTTCACCGCGGCAATAGGCGAGATCGTGGTCACGGTGAACGAATAAAACCGCGCCGAACGTCTCTCGTCAGGGGCCGTGCTCTCTCCAATAATTCGCTTTCACCGCAGCAATAGGCGAGATCGTGGTCACGGTGAACGAATAAAACCGCGCCGAATGTCTCTCGTCAGGGGCCGTGCTCTCTCCAATAATTCGCTTTCACCGCGGCAATAGCGAGATCGTGGTCACGGTGAACGAATAAAACCGCACCGAACGTCTCTCGTCAGGGGCCGTGCTCTCTCCAATAATTCGCTTTCACCGCGGCAATAGGCGAGATCGTGGTCACGGTGAACGAATAAAACCGCGCCGAACGTCTCTCGTCAGGGGCCGTGCTCTCTCCAATAATTCGCTTTCACCGCGGCAATAGGCGAGATCGTGGTCACGGTAAACGAATAAAACCGCGCCGAACGTCTCTCGTCAGGGGCCGTGCTCTCTCCAATAATTCGCTTTCACCGCGGCAATAGGCGAGATCGTGGTCACGGTGAACGAATAAAACCGCGCCGAACGTCTCTCGTCAGGGGCCGTGCTCTCTCCAATAATTCGCTTTCACCGCGGCAATAGGCGAGATCGTGGTCACGGTGAACGAATAAAACCGTGCCGAACGTCTCTCGTCAGGGGCCGTGCTCTCTCCAATAATTTGCTTTCACCGCGGCAATACGCGAGATCGTGGTCACGGTGAACGAATAAAACCGCGCCGAACGTCTCTTGTCAGGGGCCGTGCTCTCTCCAATAATTCGCTTTCACCGCGGCAATAGGCGAGATCGTGGTCACGGTGAACGAATAAAACCGCGCCGAACGTCTCTCGTCAGGGGCCGTGCTCTCTCCAATAATTCGCTTTCACCGCGGCAATAGGCGAGATCGTGGTCACGGTGAACGAATAAAACCGCGCCGAACGTCTCTCGTCAGGGGCCGTGCTCTCTCCAATAATTCGCTTTCACCGCGGCAATAGGCGAGATCGTGGTCACGGTGAACGAATAAAACCGCGCCGAACGTCTCTCGTCAGGGGCCGTGCTCTCTCCAATAATTTGCTTTCACCGCGGCAATAGGCGAGATCGTGGTCACGGTGAACGAATAAAACCGCGCCGAACGTCTCTCGTCAGGGGCCGTGCTCTCTCCAATAATTTGCTTTCACCGCGGCAATAGGCGAGATAGTGGTCACGGTGAACGAATAAAACCGCGCCGAACGTCTCTCGTCAGGGGCCGTGCTCTCTCCAATAATTCGCTTTCACCGCGGCAATAGGCGAGATCGTGGTCACGGTGAACGAATAAAACCGCGCCGAACGTCTCTCGTCAGGGGCCGTGCTCTCTCCAATAATTTGCTTTCACCGCGGCAATAGGCGAGATCGTGGTCACGGTGAACGAATAAAACCGCGCCGAACGTCTCTCGTCAGGGGCCGTGCTCTCTCTAATAATTCGCTTTCACCGCGGCAATAGGCGAGATCGTGGTCACGGTGAACGAATAAAACTGCGCCGAACGTCTCTCGTCAGGGGCCGTGCTCTCTCCAATAATTTGCTTTCACCGCGGCAATAGGCGAGATCGTGGTCACGGTGAACGAATAAAACCGCGCCGAACGTCTCTCGTCAGGGGCCGTGCTCTCTCCAATAATTCGCTTTCACCGCGGCAATAGGCGAGATCGTGGTCACGGTGAACGAATAAAACCGCGCCGAACGTCTCTCGTCAGGGGCCGTGCTCTCTCCAATAATTTGCTTTCACCGCGGCAATAGGCGAGATCGTGGTCACGGTGAACGAATAAAACCGCGCCGAATGTCTCTCGTCAGGGGCCGTGCTCTCTCCAATAATTCGCTTTCACCGCGGCAATAGGCGAGATCGTGGTCACGGTGAACGAATAAAACCGCGCCGAACGTCTCTCGTCAGGGGCCGTGCTCTCTCCAATAATTCGCTTTCACCGCGGCAATAGGCGAGATCGTGGTAACGGTGAACGAATAAAACCGCGCCGAACGTCTCTCGTCAGGGGCCGTGCTCTCTCCAATAATTCGCTTTCACCGCGGCAATAGGCGAGATCGTGGTCACGGTGAACGAATAAAACCGCGCCGAACGTCTCTCGTCAGGGGCCGTGCTCTCTCCAATAATTCGCTTTCACCGCGGCAATAGGCGAGATCGTGGTCACGGTGAACGAATAAAACCGCGCCGAACGTCTCTCGTCAGGGGCCGTGCTCTCTCCAATATTTTGCTTTCACCGCGGCAATAGGCGAGATCGTGGTCACGGTGAACGAATAAAACCGCGCCGAACGTCTCTCGTCAGGGGCCGTGCTCTCCAATAATTTGCTTTCACCGCGGCAATAGGCGAGATCGTGGTCACGGTGAACGAATAAAACCGCGCCGAACGTCTCTCGTCAGGGGCCGTGCTCTCTCCAATAATTCGCTTTCACCGCGGCAATAGGCGAGATCGTGGTCACGGTGAACGAATAAAACCGCGCCGAACGTCTCTCGTCAGGGGCCGTGCTCTCTCCAATAATTCGCTTTCACTGCGGCAATAGGCGAGATCGTGGTCACGGTGAACGAATAAAACCGCGCCGAACGTCTCTCGTCAGGGGCCGTGCTCTCTCCAATAATTCGCTTTCACCGCGGCAATAGGCGAGATCGTGGTCACGGTGAACGAATAAAACCGCGCCGAACGTCTCTCGTCAGGGGCCGTGCTCTCTCCAATAATTTGCTTTCACCGCGGCAATAGGCGAGATCGTGGTCACGGTGAACGAATAAAACCGCGCCGAACGTCTCTCGTCAGGGGCCGTGCTCTCTCCAATATTTCGCTTTCACCGCGGCAATAGGCGAGATCGTGGTCACGGTGAACGAATAAAACCGCGCCGAACATCTCTCGTCAGGGGCCGTGCTCTCTCCAATAATTCGCTTTCACCGCGGCAATAGGCGAGATCGTGGTCACGGTGAACGAATAAAACCGCGCCGAACGTCCCTCGTCAGGGGCCGTGCTCTCTCCAATAATTCGCTTTCACCGCGGCAATAGGCGAGATCGTGGTCACGGTGAACGAATAAAACCGCGCCGAACGTCTCTCGTCAGGGGCCGTGCTCTCTCCAATAATTCGCTTTCACCGCGGCAATAGGCGAGATCGTGGTCACGGTGAACGAATAAAACCGCGCCGAACGTCTCTTGTCAGGGGCCGTGCTCTCTCCAATAATTCGCTTTCACCGCGGCAATAGGCGAGATCGTGGTCACGGTGAACGAATAAAACCGCGCCGAACGTCTCTCGTCAGGGGCCGTGCTCTCTCCAATAATTTGCTTTCACCGCGGCAATAGGCGAGATCGTGGTCACGGTGAACGAATAAAACCGCGCCGAACGTCTCTCGTCAGGGGCCGTGCTCTCTCCAATAATTCGCTTTCACCGCGGCAATAGGCGAGATCGTGGTCACGGTGAACGAATAAAACCGCGCCGAACGTCTCTCGTCAGGGGCCGTGCTCTCTCCAATAATTCGCTTTCACCGGGGCAATAGGCGAGATCGTGGTCACGGTGAACGAATAAAACCGCGCCGAATGTCTCTCGTCAGGGGCCGTGCTCTCTCCAATAATTCGCTTTCGCCGCGGCAATAGGCGAGATTGTGGTCACGGTGAACGAATAAAACCGCGCCGAACGTCTCTCGTCAGGGGCCGTGCTCTCTCCAATAATTTGCTTTCACCGCGGCAATAGGCGAGATCGTGGTCACGGTGAACGAATAAAACCGTGCCGAACGTCTCTCGTCAGGGGCCGTGCTCTCTCCAATAATTCGCTTTCACCGCGGCAATAGGCGAGATCGTGGTCACGGTGAATGAATAAAACCGCGCCGAACGTCTCTCGTCAGGGGCCGTGCTCTCTCCAATAATTCGCTTTCACCGCGGCAATAGGCGAGATCGTGGTCACGGTGAACGAATAAAACCGCGCCGAACGTCTCTCGTCAGGGGCCGTGCTCTCTCCAATAATTTGCTTTCACCGCGGCAATAGGCGAGATCGTGGTCACGGTGAACGAATAAAACCGCGCCGAACGTCTCTCGTCAGGGGCCGTGCTCTCTCCAATAATTTGCTTTCACCGCGGCAATAGGCGAGATCGTGGTCACGGTGGACGAATAAAACCGCGCCGAACGTCTCTCGTCAGGGGCCGTGCTCTCTCCAATAATTCGCTTTCACCGCGGCAATAGGCGAGATCGTGGTCACGGTGAACGAATAAAACCGCGCCGAACGTCTCTCGTCAGGGGCCGTGCTCTCTCCAATAATTCGCTTTCACCGTGGCAATAGGCGAGATCGTGGTCACGGTGAACGAATAAAACCGCGCCGAACGTCTCTCGTCAGGGGCCGTGCTCTCTCCAATAATTTGCTTTCACCGCGGCAATAGGCGAGATCGTGGTCACGGTGAACGAATAAAACCGCGCCGAACGTCTCTCGTCAGGGGCCGTGCTCTCTCCAATAATTTGCTTTCACCGCGGCAATAGGCGAGATCGTGGTCACGGTGAACGAATAAAACCGCGCCGAACGTCTCTCGTCAGGGGCCGTGCTCTCTCCAATAATTCGCTTTCACCGCGGCAATAGGCGAGATCGTGGTCACGGTGAACGAATAAAACCGCGCCGAACGTCTCTCGTCAGGGGCCGTGCTCTCTCCAATAATTTGCTTTCACCGCGGCAATAGGCGAGATCGTGGTCACGGTGAACGAATAAAACCGCGCCGAACGTCTCTCGTCAGGGGCCGTGCTCTCTCCAATAATTCGCTTTCACCGCGGCAATAGGCGAGATCGTGGTCACGGTGAACGAATAAAACCGCGCCGAACGTCTCTTGTCAGGGCCGTGCTCTCTCCAATAATTCGCTTTCACCGCGGCAATAGGCGAGATCGTGGTCACGGTGAACGAATAAAACCGCGCCGAACGTCTCTCGTCAGGGGCCGTGCTCTCTCCAATAATTTGCTTTCACCGCGGCAATAGGCGAGATCGTGGTCACGGTGAACGAATAAAACCGCGCCGAACGTCTCTCGTCAGGGGCCGTGCTCTCTCCAATAATTCGCTTTCACCGCGGCAATAGGCGAGATCGTGGTCACGGTGAACGAATAAAACCGTGCCGAACGTCTCTCGTCAGGGGCCGTGCTCTCTCCAATAATTTGCTTTCACCGCGGCAATAGGCGAGATCGTGGTCACGGTGAACGAATAAAACCGCGCCGAACGTCTCTCGTCAGGGGCCGTGCTCTCTCCAATAATTCGCTTTCACCGCGGCAATAGGCGAGATCGTGGTCACGGTGAACGAATAAAAACCGCGCCGAACGTCTCTCGTCAGGGGCCGTGCTCTCTCCAATAATTTGCTTTCACCGCGACAATAGGCGAGATCGTGGTCACGGTGAACGAATAAAACCGCGCCGAACGTCTCTCGTCAGGGGCCGTGCCCTCTCCAATAATTCGCTTTCACCGCGGCAATAGGCGAGATCGTGGTCACGGTGAACGAACAAAACCGCGCCGAACGTCTCTCGTCAGGGGCCGTGCTCTCTCCAATAATTCGCTTTCACCGCGGCAATAGGCGAGATCGTCGTCACGGTGAACGAATAAAACCGCGCCGAACGTCTCTCGTCAGGGGCCGTGCTCCCTCCAATAATTCGCTTTCACCGCGGCAATAGGCGAGATCGTGGTCACGGTGAACAAATAAAACCGCGCCGAACGTCTCTCGTCAGGGGCCGTGCTCTCTCCAATAATTCGCTTTCACCGCGGCAATAGGCGAGATCGTGGTCACGGTGAACGAATAAAACCGCGCCGAACGTCTCTCGTCAGGGGCCGTGCTCTCTCCAATAATTTGCTTTCACCGCGGCAATAGGCGAGATCGTGGTCACGGTGAACGAATAAAACCGCGCCTTACGTCTCTCGTCAGGGGCCGTGCTCTCTCCAAGAATTCGCTTTCACCGCGGCAATAGGCGAGATCGTGGTCACGGTGAACGAATAAAACCGCGCCGAACGTCTCTCGTCAGGGGCCGTGCTCTCTCCAATAATTCGCTTTCACCGCGGCAATAGGCGAGATCGTGGTCACGGTGAACGAATAAAACCGCGCCGAACGTCTCTCGTCAGGGGCCGTGCTCTCTCCAATAATTCTCTTTCACCGCGGCAATAGGCGAGATCGTGGTCACGGTGAACGAATAAAACCGCGCCGAACGTCTCTCGTCAGGGGCCGTGCTCTCTCCAATAATTTGCTTTCACCGCGGCAATAGGCGAGATCGTGGTCACGGTGAACGAATAAAACCGCGCCGAACGTCTCTCGTCAGGGGCCGTGCTCTCTCCAATAATTCGCTTTCACCGCGGCAATAGGCGAGATCGTGGTCACGGTGAACGAATAAAACCGCGCCGAACGTCTCTCGTCAGGGGCCGTGCTCTCTCCAATAATTCGCTTTCACCGCGGCAATAGGCGAGATCGTGCACACGGTAAACGAATAAAACCGCGCCGAACGTCTCTCGTCAGGGGCCGTGCTCTCTCCAATAATTTGCTTTCACCGCGGCAATAGGCGAGATCGTGGTCACGGTAAACGAATAAAACCGCGCCGAACGTCTCTCGTCAGGGGCCGTGCTCTCTCCAATAATTCGCTTTCACCGCGGCAATAGGCGAGATCGTGGTCACGGTGAACGAATAAAACCGCGCCGAACGTCTCTCGTCAGGGGCCGTGCTCTCTCCAATAATTTGCTTTCACCGCGGCAATAGGCGAGATCGTGGTCACGGTGAACGAATAAAACCGCGCCGAACGTCTCTCGTCAGGGGCCGTGCTCTCTCCAATAATTCGCTTTCACCGCGGCAATAGGCGAGATCGTGGTCACGGTGAACGAATAAAACCGCGCCGAACGTCTCTCGTCAGGGGCCGTGCTCTCTCCAATAATTCGCTTTCACCGCGGCAATAGGCGAGATCGTGGTCACGGTGAACGAATAAAACCGCGCCGAACGTCTCTCGTCAGGGGCCGTGCTCTCTCCAATAATTCGCTTTCACCGCGGCAATAGGCGAGATCGTGGTCACAGTGAACGAATAAAACCGCGCCGAACGTCTCTCGTCAGGGGCCGTGCTCTCTCCAATAATTTGCTTTCACCGCGGCAATAGGCGAGATCGTGGTCACGGTGAACGAATAAAACCGCGCCGAACGTCTCTCGTCAGGGGCCGTGCTCTCTCCAATAATTCGCTTTCACCGCGGCAATAGGCGAGATCGTGGTCACGGTGAACGAATAAAACCGCGCCGAACGTCTCTCGTCAGGGGCCGTGCTCTCTCCAATAATTCGCTTTCACCACGGCAATAGGCGAGATCGTGGTCACGGTGAACGAATAAAACCGCGCCGAACGTCTCTCGTCAGGGGCCGTGCTCTCTCCAATAATTCGCTTTCACCGCGGCAATAGGCGAGATCGTGGTCACGGTGAACGAATAAAACCGCGCCGAACGTCTCTCGTCAGGGGCCGTGCTCTCTCCAATAATTCGCTTTCACCGCGGCAATAGGCGAGATCGTGGTCACGGTGAACGAATAAAACCGCGCCGAACGTCTCTCGTCAGGGGCCGTGCTCTCTCCAATAATTCGCTTTCACCGCGGCAATAGGCGAGATCGTGGTCACGGTGAACGAATAAAACCGCGCCGAACGTCTCTCGTCAGGGGCCGTGCTCTCTCCAATAATTCGCTTTCACCACGGCAATAGGCGAGATCGTGGTCACGGTGAACGAATAAAACCGCGCCGAACGTCTCTCGTCAGGGGCCGTGCTCTCTCCAATAATTCGCTTTCACCGCGGCAATAGGCGAGATCGTGGTCACGGTGAACGAATAAAACCGCGCCGAACGTCTCTCGTCAGGGGCCGTGCTCTCTCCAATAATTCGCTTTCACCGCGGCAATAGGCGAGATCGTGGTCACGGTGAACGAATAAAACCGCGCCGAACGTCTCTCGTCAGGGGCCGTGCTCCCTCCAATAATTCGCTTTCACCGCGGCAATAGGCGAGATCGTGGTCACGGTGAACGAATAAAACCGCGCCGAACGTCTCTCGTCAGGGGCCGTGCTCTCTCCAATAATTCGCTTTCACCGCGGCAATAGGCGAGATCGTGGTCACGGTGAACGAATAAAACCGCGCCGAACGTCTCTTGTCAGGGGCCGTGCTCTCTCCAATAATTTGCTTTCACCGCGGCAATAGGCGAGATCGTGGTCACGGTGAACGAATAAAACCGCGCCGAACGTCTCTCGTCAGGGGCCGTGCTCTCTCCAATAATTCGCTTTCACCGCGGCAATAGGCGAGATCGTGGTCACGGTGAACGAATAAAACCGCGCCGAACGTCTCTCGTCAGGGGCCGTGCTCTCTCCAATAATTCGCTTTCACCACGGCAATAGGCGAGATCGTGGTCACGGTGAACGAATAAAACCGCGCCGAATGTCTCTCGTCAGGGGCCGTGTCTCTCCAATAATTCGCTTTCACCGCGGCAATAGGCGAGATCGTGGTCACGGTGAACGAATAAAACCGCGCCGAACGTCTCTCGTCAGGGGCCGTGCTCTCTCCAATAATTTGCTTTCACCGCGGCAATAGGCGAGATTGTGGTCACGGTGAACGAATAAAACCGCGCCGAACGCCTCTCGTCAGGGGCCGTGCTCTCTCCAATAATTCGCTTTCACCGCGGCAATAGGCGAGATCGTGGTCACGGTGAACGAATAAAACCGCGCCGAACGTCTCTCGTCAGGGGCCGTGCTCTCTCCAATAATTCGCTTTCACCGCGGCAATAGGCGAGATCGTGGTCACGGTGAACGAATAAAACCGCGCCGAACGTCTCTCGTCAGGGGCCGTGCTCTCTCCAATAATTTGCTTTCACCGCGGCAATAGGCGAGATCGTGGTCACGGTGAACGAATAAAACCGCGCCGAACGTCTCTCGTAAGGGGCCGTGCTCTCTCCAATAATTTGCTTTCACCGCGGCAATAGGCGAGATCGTGGTCACGGTGAACGAATAAAACCGCGCCGAACGTCTTTTGTCAGGGGCCGTGCTCTCTCCAATAATTCGCTTTCACCGCCGCAATAGGCGAGATCGTGGTGACGGTGAACGAACAAAACCGCGCCGAACGTCTCTCGTCAGGGGCCGTGCTCTCTCCAATAATTCGCTTTCACCGCGGCAATAGGCGAGATCGTGGTCACGGTGAACGAATAAAACCGCGCCGAACGTCTCTCGTCAGGGGCCGTGCTCTCTATAATAATTTGCTTTCACCGCGGCAATAGGCGAGATCGTGGTCACGGTGAACGAATAAAACCGCGCCGAACGTCTCTCGTCAGGGGCCGTGCTCTCTCCAATAATTTGCTTTCACCGCGGCAATAGGCAAGATCTTGGTCACGGTGAACGAATAAAACCGCGCCGAACGTCTCTTGTCAGGGGCCGTGCTCTCTCCAATAATTCGCTTTCACCGCGGCAATAGGCGAGATCGTGGTCACGGTGAACGAATAAAACCGCGCCGAACGTCTCTCGTCAGGGGCCGTGCTCTCTCCAATTATTCGCTTTCACCGCGGCAATAGGCGAGATCGTGGTCACGGTGAACGAATAAAACCGCGCCGAACGTCTCTCGTCAGGGGCCGTGCTCTCTCCAATAATTCGCTTTCACCGCGGCAATAGGCGAGATCGTGGTCACGGTGAACGAATAAAACCGCGCCGAACGTCTCTCGTCAGGGGCCGTGCTCTCTCCAATAATTTGCTTTCACCGCGGCAATAGGCGAGATAGTGGTCACGGTGAACGAATAAAACCGCGCCGAACGTCTCTCGTCAGGGGCCGTGCTCTCTCCAATAATTCGCTTTCACCGCGGCAATAGGCGAGATCGTGGTCACGGTGAACGAATGAAACCGCGCCGAACGTCTCTCGTCAGGGGCCGTGCTCTCTCCAATAATTCGCTTTCACCGCGGCAATAGGCGAGATCGTGGTCACGGTGAACGAATAAAACCGCGCCGAACGTCTCTCGTCAGGGGCCGTGCTCTCTCCAATAATTCGCTTTCACCGCGGCAATAGGCGAGATCGTGGTCACGGTGAACGAAATAAACCGCGCCGAACGTCTCTCGTCAGGGGCCGTGCTCTCTCCAATAATTCGCTTTCACCACGGCAATAGGCGAGATCGTGGTCACGGTGAACGAATAAAACCGGGCCGAACGTCTCTCGTCTGGGGCCGTGCTCTCTCCAATACTTCGCGTTCACCGCGGCAATAGGCGAGATCGTGGTCACGGTGAACGAATAAAACCGCGCCGAACGTATCTCGTCAGGGGCCGTGCTCTCTCCAATAATTCGCTCTCACCGCGGCAATAGGCGAGATCGTGGTCACGGTGAACGAATAAAACCGCGCCGAACGTCTCTCGTCAGGGGCCGTGCTCTCTCCAATAATTCGCTTCACCGCGGCAATAGGCGAGATCGTGGTCACGGTGAACGAATAAAACCGCGCCGAACGTCTCTCGTCAGGGGCCGTGCTCTCTCCAATAATTCGCTTTCACCGCGGCAATAGGCGAGATCGTGGTCACGGTGAACGAACAAAACCGCGCCGAACGTCTCTCGTCAGGGGCCGTGCTCTCTCCAATAATTCGCTTTCACCGCGGCAATAGGCGAGATCGTGGTCACGGTGAACGAATAAAACCGCGCCGAACGTCTCTCGTCAGGGGCCGTGCTCCCTCCAATAATTCGCTTTCACCGCGGCAATAGGCGAGATCGTGGTCACGGTGAACGAATAAAACCGCGCCGAACGTCTCTCGTCAGGGGCCGTGCTCTCTCCAATAATTCGCTTTCACCGCGGCAATAGGCGAGATCGTGGTCACGGTGAACGAATTAAACCGCGCCGAACGTCTCTCGTCAGGGGCCGTGCTCTCTCCAATAATTCGCTTTCACCGCGGCAATAGGCGAGATCGTGGTCACGGTGAACGAATAAAACCGCGCCGAATGTCTCTCGTCAGGGGCCGTGCTCTCTCCAATAATTCGCTTTCACCGCGGCAATAGGCGAGATCGTGGTCACGGTGAACGAATAAAACCGCGCCGAACGTCTCTCGTCAGGGGCCGTGCTCTCTCCAATAATTCGCTTTCACCGCGGCAATAGGCGAGATCGTGGTCACGGTGAACGAATAAAACCGCGCCGAACGTCTCTCGTCAGGGGCCGTGCTCTCTCCAATAATTCGCTTTCACCGCGGCAATAGGCGAGATCGTGGTCACGGTAAACGAATAAAACCGCGCCGAACGTCTCTCGTCAGGGGCCGTGCTCTCTCCAATAATTCGCTTTCACCGCGGCAATAGGCGAGATCGTGGTCACGGTGAACGAATAAAACCGTGCCGAACGTCTCTCGTCAGGGGCCGTGCTCTCTCCAATAATTCGCTTTCACCGCGGCAATACGCGAGATCGTGGTCACGGTGAACGAATAAAACCGCGCCGAACGTCTCTCGTAAGGGGCCGTGCTCTCTCCAATAATTCGCTTTCACCGCGGCAATAGGCGAGATCGTGGTCACGGTGAACGAATAAAACCGCGCCGAACGTCTCTCGTCAGGGGCCGTGCTCTCTCCAATAATTCGCTTTCACCGCGGCAATAGGCGAGATCGTGGTCACGGTGAACGAATAAAACCGCGCCGAACGTCTCTCGTCAGGGGCCGTGCTCTCTCCAATAATTCGCTTTCACCGCGGCAATAGGCGAGATCGTGGTCACGGTGAACGAATAAAACCGCGCCGAACGTCTCTCGTCAGGGGCCGTGCTCTCTCCAATAATTCGCTTTCACCGCGGCAATAGGCGAGATCGTGGTCACGGTGAACGAATAAAACCGCGCCGAATGTCTCTCGTCAGGGGCCGTGCTCTCTCCAATAATTTGCTTTCACCGCGGCAATAGGCGAGATCGTGGTCACGGTGAACGAATAAAACCGCGCCGAACGTCTCTCGTCAAGGGCCGTGCTCTCTCCAATAATTCGCTTTCACCGCGGCAATAGGCGAGATCGTGGTCACGGTGAACGAATAAAACCGCGCCGAACGTCTCTCGTCAGGGGCCGTGCTCTCTCCAATAATTCGCTTTCACCGCGGCAATAGGCGAGATCGTGGTCACGGTGAACGAATAAAACCGCGCCGAACGTCTCTCGTCAGGGGCCGTGCTCTCTCCAATAATTTGCTTTCACCGCGGCAATAGGCGAGATCGTGGTCACGGTGAACGAATAAAACCGCGCCGAACGTCTCTCGTCAGGGGCCGTGCTCTCTCCAATAATTTGCTTTCACCGCGGCAATAGGCGAGATCGTGGTCACGGTGAACGAATAAAACCGCGCCGAACGTCTCTCGTCAGGGGCCGTGCTCTCTCCAATAATTTGCTTTCACCGCGGCAATAGGCGAGATCGTGGTCACGGTGAACGAATAAAACCGCGCCGAACGTCTCTCGTCAGGGGCCGTGCTCTCTCCAATAATTCGCTTTCACCGCGGCAATAGGCGAGATCGTGGTCACGGTGAACGAATAAAACCGCGCCGAACGTCTCTCGTCAGGGGCCGTGCTCTCTCCAATAATTTGCTTTCACCGCAGCAATAGGCGAGATCGTGGTCACGGTGAACGAATAAAACCGCGCCGAACGTCTCTCGTCAGGGGCCGTGCTCTCTCCAATAATTCGCTTTCACCGCGGCAATAGGCGAGATCGTGGTCACGGTGAACGAATAAAACCGCGCCGAACGTCTCTCGTCAGGGGCCGTGCTCTCTCCAATAATTTGCTTTCACCGCGGCCATAGGCGAGATCGTGGTCACGGTGAACGAATAAAACCGCGCCGAACGTCTCTCGTCAGGGGCCGTGCTCTCTCCAATAATTCGCTTTCACCGCGGCAATAGGCGAGATCGTGGTCACGGTGAACGAATAAAACCGCGCCGAACGTCTCTCGTCAGGGGCCGTGCTCTCTCCAATAATTTGCTTTCACCGCGGCAATAGGCGAGATCGTGGTCACGGTGAACGAATAAAACCGCGCCGAACGTCTCTCGTCAGGGGCCGTGCTCTCTCCAATAATTCGCTTTCACCGCGGCAATAGGCGAGATCGTGGTCACGGTGAACGAATAAAACCGCGCCGAACGTCTCTCGTCAGGGGCCGTGCTATCTCCAATAATTCGCTTTCACCGCGGCAATAGGCGAGATCGTGGTTACGGTGAACGAATAAAACCGCGCCGAACGTCTCTCGTCAGGGGCCGTGCTCTCTCCAATAATTCGCTTTCACCGCGGCAATAGGCTAGATCGTGGTCACGGTGAACGAATAAAACCGCGCCGAACGTCTCTCGTCAGGGGCCGTGCTCTCTCCAATAATTCGCTTTCACCGCGGCAATAGGCGAGATCGTGGTCACGGTGAACGAATAAAACCGCGCCGAACGTCTCTCGTCAGGGGCCGTGCTCTCTCCAATAATTCGCTCTCACCGCGGCAATAGGCGAGATCGTGGTCACGGTGAACGAATAAAACCGCGCCGAACGTCTCTCGTCAGGGGCCGTGCTCTCTCCAATAATTCGCTTCACCGCGGCAATAGGCGAGATCGTGGTCACGGTGAACGAATAAAACCGCGCCGAGCGTCTCTCGTCAGGGGCCGTGCTCTCTCCAATAACTCGCTTTCACCGCGGCAAAAGGCGAGATCGTGGTCACGGTGAACGAACAAAACCGCGCCGAACGTCTCTCGTCAGGGGCCGTGCTCTCTCCAATAATTCGCTTTCACCGCGGCAATAGGCGAGATCGTGGTCACGGTGAACGAATAAAACCGCGCCGAACGTCTCTCGTCAGGGGCCGTGCTCCCTCCAATAATTCGCTTTCACCGCGGCAATAGGCGAGATCGTGGTCACGGTGAACGAATAAAACCGCGCCGAACGTCTCTCGTCAAGGGCCGTGCTCCCTCCAATAATTCGCTTTCACCGCGGCAATAGGCGAGATCGTGGTCACGGTGAACGAATAAAACTGCGCCGAACGTCTCTCGTCAGGGGCCGTGCTCTCTCCAATAATTCGCTTTCACCGCGGCAATAGGCGAGATCGTGGTCACGGTGAACGAATAAAACCGCGCCGAACGTCTGTCGTCAGGGGCCGTGCTCTCTCCAATAATTCGCTTTCACCGCGGCAATAGGCGAGATCGTGGTCACGGTGAACGAATTAAACCGCGCCGAACGTCTCTCGTCAGGGGCCGTGCTCTCTCCAATAATTCGCTTTCACCGCGGCAATAGGCGAGATCGTGGTCACGGTGAACGAATAAAACCGCGCCGAATGTCTCTCGTCAGGGGCCGTGCTCTCTCCAATAATTCGCTTTCACCGCGGCAATAGGCGAGATCGTGGTCACGGTGAACGAATAAAACCGCGCCGAACGTCTCTCGTCAGGGGCCGTGCTCTCTCCAATAATTCGCTTTCACCGCGGCAATAGGCGAGATCGTGGTCACGGTGAACGAATAAAACCGCGCCGAACGTCTCTCGTCAGGGGCCGTGCTCTCTCCAATAATTCGCTTTCACCGCGGCAATAGGCGAGATCGTGGTCACGGTAAACGAATAAAACCGCGCCGAACGTCTCTCGTCAGGGGCCGTGCTCTCTCCATTAATTCGCTTTCACCGCGGCAATAGGCGAGATCGTGGTCACGGTGAACGAATAAAACCGCGCCGAACGTCTCTCGTCAGGGGCCGTGCTCTCTCCAATAATTCGCTTTCACCGCGGCAATAGGCGAGATCGTGGTCACGGTGAACGAATAAAACCGTGCCGAACGTCTCTCGTCAGGGGCCGTGCTCTCTCCAATAATTCGCTTTCACCGCGGCAATACGCGAGATCGTGGTCACGGTGAACGAATAAAACCGCGCCGAACGTCTCTCGTAAGGGGCCGTGCTCTCTCCAATAATTCGCTTTCACCGCGGCAATAGGCGAGATCGTGGTCACGGTGAACGAATAAAACCGCGCCGAACGTCTCTCGTCAGGGGCCGTGATCTCTCCAATAATTCGCTTTCACCGCGGCAATAGGCGAGATCGTGGTCACGGTGAACGAATAAAACCGCGCCGAACGTCTCTCGTCAGGGGCCGTGCTCTCTCCAATAATTCGCTTTCACCGCGGCAATAGGCGAGATCGTGGTCACGGTGAACGAATAAAACCGCGCCGAACGTCTCTCGTCAGGGGCCGTGCTCTCTCCAATAATTCGCTTTCACCGCGGCAATAGGCGAGATCGTGGTCACGGTGAACGAATAAAACCGCGCCGAACGTCTCTCGTCAGGGGCCGTGCTCTCTCCAATAATTTGCTTTCACCGCGGCAATAGGCGAGATCGTGGTCACGGTGAACGAATAAAACCGCGCCGAACGTCTCTCGTCAGGGGCCGTGCTCTCTCCAATAATTCGCTTTCACCGCGGCAATAGGCGAGATCGTGGTCACGGTGAACGAATAAAACCGCGCCGAACGTCTCTCGTCAGGGGCCGTGCTCTCTCCAATAATTCGCTTTCACCGCGGCAATAGGCGAGATCGTGGTCACGGTGAACGAATAAAACCGCGCCGAACGTCTCTCGTCAGGGGCCGTGCTCTCTCCAATAATTTGCTTTCACCGCGGCAATAGGCGAGATCGTGGTCACGGTGAACGAATAAAACCGCGCCGAACGTCTCTCGTCAGGGGCCGTGCTCTCTCCAATAATTTGCTTTCACCGCGGCAATAGGCGAGATCGTGGTCACGGTGAACGAATAAAACCGCGCCGAACGTCTCTCGTCAGGGGCCGTGCTCTCTCCAATAATTTGCTTTCACCGCGGCAATAGGCGAGATCGTGGTCACGGTGAACGAATAAAACCGCGCCGAACGTCTCTCGTCAGGGGCCGTGCTCTCTCCAATAATTCGCTTTCACCGCGGCAATAGGCGAGATCGTGGTCACGGTGAACGAATAAAACCGCGCCGAACGTCTCTCGTCAGGGGCCGTGCTCTCTCCAATAATTTGCTTTCACCGCAGCAATAGGCGAGATCGTGGTCACGGTGAACGAATAAAACCGCGCCGAACGTCTCTCGTCAGGGGCCGTGCTCTCTCCAATAATTCGCTTTCACCGCGGCAATAGGCGAGATCGTGGTCACGGTGAACGAATAAAACCGCGCCGAACGTCTCTCGTCAGGGGCCGTGCTCTCTCCAATAATTTGCTTTCACCGCGGCCATAGGCGAGATCGTGGTCACGGTGAACGAATAAAACCGCGCCGAACGTCTCTCGTCAGGGGCCGTGCTCTCTCCAATAATTTGCTTTCACCGCGGCAATAGGCGAGATCGTGGTCACGGTGAACGAATAAAACCGCGCCGAACGTCTCTCGTCAGGGGCCGTGCTCTCTCCAATAATTCGCTTTCACCGCGGCAATAGGCGAGATCGTGGTCACGGTGAACGAATAAAACCGCGCCGAACGTCTCTCGTCAGGGGCCGTGCTATCTCCAATAATTCGCTTTCACCGCGGCAATAGGCGAGATCGTGGTAACGGTGAACGAATAAAACCGCGCCGAACGTCTCTCGTCAGGGGCCGTGCTCTCTCCAATAATTCGCTTTCACCGCGGCAATAGGCTAGATAGTGGTCACGGTGAACGAATAAAACCGCGCCGAACGTCTCTCCTCAGGGGCCGTGCTCTCTCCAATAATTCGCTTTCACCGCGGCAATAGGCGAGATCGTGGTCACGGTGAACGAATAAAACCGCGCCGAACCTCTCTCGTCAGGGGCCGTGCTCTCTCCAATAATTTGCTTTCACCGCGGCAATAGGTGAGATCGTGGTCACGGTGAACGAAAAAAACCGCGCCGAACGTCGCTCGTCAGGGGCCGTGCTCTCTCCAATAATTCGCTTTCACCGCGGCAATAGGCGAGATCGTGGTCACGGTGAACGAATAAAACCGCGCCGAACGTCTCTCGTCAGGGGCCGTGCTCCCTCCAATAATTCGCTTTCACCGCGGCAATAGGCGAGATCGTGGTCACGGTGAACGAATAAAACCGCGCCGAACGTCTCTCGTCAAGGGCCGTGCTCCCTCCAATAATTCGCTTTCACCGCGGCAATAGGCGAGATCGTGGTCACGGTGAACGAATAAAACTGCGCCGAACGTCTCTCGTCAGGGGCCGTGCTCTCTCCAATAATTCGCTTTCACCGCGGCAATAGGCGAGATCGTGGTCACGGTGAACGAATAAAACCGCGCCGAACGTCTGTCGTCAGGGGCCGTGCTCTCTCCAATAATTCGCTTTCACCGCGGCAATAGGCGAGATCGTGGTCACGGTGAACGAATTAAACCGCGCCGAACGTCTCTCGTCAGGGGCCGTGCTCTCTCCAATAATTCGCTTTCACCGCGGCAATAGGCGAGATCGTGGTCACGGTGAACGAATAAAACCGCGCCGAATGTCTCTCGTCAGGGGCCGTGCTCTCTCCAATAATTCGCTTTCACCGCGGCAATAGGCGAGATCGTGGTCACGGTGAACGAATAAAACCGCGCCGAACGTCTCTCGTCAGGGGCCGTGCTCTCTCCAATAATTCGCTTTCACCGCGGCAATAGGCGAGATCGTGGTCACGGTGAACGAATAAAACCGCGCCGAACGTCTCTCGTCAGGGGCCGTGCTCTCTCCAATAATTCGCTTTCACCGCGGCAATAGGCGAGATCGTGGTCACGGTAAACGAATAAA
Source organism: Ixodes scapularis (assembly GCF_016920785.2). Taxonomy (NCBI): domain Eukaryota; kingdom Metazoa; phylum Arthropoda; class Arachnida; order Ixodida; family Ixodidae; genus Ixodes; species Ixodes scapularis. The sequence goes on along the minus strand of NW_024610199.1, from coordinate 583,472 downwards.
ACCGCGCCGAACGTCTCTCGTCAGGGGCCGTGCTCTCTCCAATAATTCGCTTTCACCGCGGCAATAGGCGAGATCGTGGTCACGGTGAACGAATAAAACCGCGCCGAACGTCTCTCGTCAGGGGCCGTGCTCTCTCCAATAATTCGCTTTCACCGCGGCAATAGGCGAGATCGTGGTCACGGTGAACGAATAAAACCGTGCCGAACGTCTCTCGTCAGGGGCCGTGCTCTCTCCAATAATTCGCTTTCACCGCGGCAATACGCGAGATCGTGGTCACGGTGAACGAATAAAACCGCGCCGAACGTCTCTCGTAAGGGGCCGTGCTCTCTCCAATAATTCGCTTTCACCGCGGCAATAGGCGAGATCGTGGTCACGGTGAACGAATAAAACCGCGCCGAACGTCTCTCGTCAGGGGCCGTGCTCTCTCCAATAATTCGCTTTCACCGCGGCAATAGGCGAGATCGTGGTCACGGTGAACGAATAAAACCGCGCCGAACGTCTCTCGTCAGGGGCCGTGCTCTCTCCAATAATTCGCTTTCACCGCGGCAATAGGCGAGATCGTGGTCACGGTGAACGAATAAAACCGCGCCGAACGTCTCTCGTCAGGGGCCGTGCTCTCTCCAATAATTCGCTTTCACCGCGGCAATAGGCGAGATCGTGGTCACGGTGAACGAATAAAACCGCGCCGAACGTCTCTCGTCAGGGGCCGTGCTCTCTCCAATAATTTGCTTTCACCGCGGCAATAGGCGAGATCGTGGTCACGGTGAACGAATAAAACCGCGCCGAACGTCTCTCGTCAGGGGCCGTGCTCTCTCCAATAATTCGCTTTCACCGCGGCAATAGGCGAGATCGTGGTCACGGTGAACGAATAAAACCGCGCCGAACGTCTCTCGTCAGGGGCCGTGCTCTCTCCAATAATTCGCTTTCACCGCGGCAATAGGCGAGATCGTGGTCACGGTGAACGAATAAAACCGCGCCGAACGTCTCTCGTCAGGGGCCGTGCTCTCTCCAATAATTTGCTTTCACCGCGGCAATAGGCGAGATCGTGGTCACGGTGAACGAATAAAACCGCGCCGAACGTCTCTCGTCAGGGGCCGTGCTCTCTCCAATAATTTGCTTTCACCGCGGCAATAGGCGAGATCGTGGTCACGGTGAACGAATAAAACCGCGCCGAACGTCTCTCGTCAGGGGCCGTGCTCTCTCCAATAATTTGCTTTCACCGCGGCAATAGGCGAGATCGTGGTCACGGTGAACGAATAAAACCGCGCCGAACGTCTCTCGTCAGGGGCCGTGCTCTCTCCAATAATTCGCTTTCACCGCGGCAATAGGCGAGATCGTGGTCACGGTGAACGAATAAAACCGCGCCGAACGTCTCTCGTCAGGGGCCGTGCTCTCTCCAATAATTTGCTTTCACCGCAGCAATAGGCGAGATCGTGGTCACGGTGAACGAATAAAACCGCGCCGAACGTCTCTCGTCAGGGGCCGTGCTCTCTCCAATAATTCGCTTTCACCGCGGCAATAGGCGAGATCGTGGTCACGGTGAACGAATAAAACCGCTCCGAACGTCTCTCGTCAGGGGCCGTGCTCTCTCCAATAATTTGCTTTCACCGCGGCCATAGGCGAGATCGTGGTCACGGTGAACGAATAAAACCGCGCCGAACGTCTCTCGTCAGGGGCCGTGCTCTCTCCAATAATTTGCTTTCACCGCGGCAATAGGCGAGATCGTGGTCACGGTGAACGAATAAAACCGCGCCGAACGTCTCTCGTCAGGGGCCGTGCTCTCTCCAATAATTCGCTTTCACCGCGGCAATAGGCGAGATCGTGGTCACGGTGAACGAATAAAACCGCGCCGAACGTCTCTCGTCAGGGGCCGTGCTATCTCCAATAATTCGCTTTCACCGCGGCAATAGGCGAGATCGTGGTAACGGTGAACGAATAAAACCGCGCCGAACGTCTCTCGTCAGGGGCCGTGCTCTCTCCAATAATTCGCTTTCACCGCGGCAATAGGCTAGATCGTGGTCACGGTGAACGAATAAAACCGCGCCGAACGTCTCTCGTCAGGGGCCGTGCTCTCTCCAATAATTCGCTTTCACCGCGGCAATAGGCGAGATCGTGGTCACGGTGAACGAATAAAACCGCGCCGAACCTCTCTCGTCAGGGGCCGTGCTCTCTCCAATAATTTGCTTTCACCGCGGCAATAGGTGAGATCGTGGTCACGGTGAACGAAAAAAACCGCGCCGAACGTCGCTCGTCAGGGGCCGTGCTCTCTCCAATAATTCGCTTTCACCGCGGCAATAGGCGAGATCGTGGTCACGGTGAACGAATAAAACCGCGCCGAACGTCTCTCGTCAGGGGCCGTGCTCTCTCCAATAATTCGCTTTCACCGCGGCAAAAGGCGAGATCGTGGTCACGGTGAACGAATAAAACCGCGCCGAACGTCTCTCGTCAGGGGCCGTGCTCTCTCCAATAATTCGCTTTCACCGCGGCAATAGGCGAGATCGTGGTCACGGTGAACGAATAAAACCGCGCCGAACGTCTCTCGTCAGGGGCCGTGCTCTCTCCAATAATTTGCTTTCACCGCGGCAATAGGCGAGATCGTGGTCACGGTGAACGAATAAAACCGCGCCGAACGTCTCTCGTCAGGGGCCGTGCTCTCTCCAATAATTCGCTTTCACCGCGGCAATAGGCGAGATTGTGGTCACGGTGAACGAATAAAACCGCGCCGAACATCTCTCGTCAGGGGCCGTGCTCTCTCCAATAATTCGCTTTCACCGCGGCAATAGGCGAGATCGTGGTCACGGTGAACGAATAAAACCGCGCCGAACGTCTCTCGTCAGGGGCCGTGCTCTCTCCAATAATTTGCTTTCACCGCGGCAATAGGCGAGATCGTGGTCACGGTGAACGAATAAAACCGCGCCGAACGTCTCTCGTCAGGGGCCGTGCTCTCTCCAATAATTCGCTTTCACCGCGGCAATAGGCGAGATCGTGGTCACGGTGAACGAATAAAACCGCGCCGAACGTCTCTCGTCAGGGGCCGTGCTCTCTCCAATAATTCGCTTTCACCGCGGCAATAGGCGAGATCGTGGTCACGGTGAACGAATAAAACCGCGCCGAACGTCTCTCGTCAGGGGCCGTGCTCTCTCCAATAATTTGCTTTCACCGCGGCAATAGGCGAGATCGTGGTCACGGTGAACGAATAAAACCGCGCCGAACGTCTCTCGTCAGGGGCCGTGCTCTCTCCAATAATTCGCTTTCACCGCGGCAATAGGCGAGATCGTGGTCACGGTGAACGAATAAAACCGCGCCGAACGTCTCTCGTCAGGGGCCGTGCTCTCTCCAATAATTCGCTTTCACCGCGGCAATAGGCGAGATCGTGGTCACGGTGAACGAATAAAACCGCGCCGAATGTCTCTCGTCAGGGGCCGTGCTCTCTCCAATAGATCGTTTTTACTGCGGCAATAGGCGAGATCGTGGTCACGGTGAACGAATAAAACCGCGCCGAACGTCTCTCGTCAGGGGCAGTGCTCTCTCCAATAATTTGCTTTCACCGCGGCAATAGGCGAGATCGTGGTCACGGTAAACGAATAAAACCGCGCCGAACGTCTCTCGTCAGGGGCCGTGCTCTCTCCAATAATTCGCTTTCACCGCGGCAATAGGGGAGATCGTGGTCACGGTGAACGAATAAAACCGCGCCGAACGTCTCTCGTCAGGGGCCGTGCTCTCTCCAATAATTCGCTTTCACCGCGGCAATAGGCGAGATCGTGGTCACGGTGAACGAATAAAACCGCGCCGAACGTCTCTCGTCAGGGGCCGTGCTCTCTCCAATAATTCGCTTTCACCGCGGCAATAGGCGAGATCGTGGTCACGGTGAACGAATAAAACCGCGCCGAACGTCTCTCGTCAGGGGCCGTGCTCTTTCCAATAATTTGCTTTCACCGCGGCAATAGGCGAGATCGTGGTCACGGTGAACGAATAAAACCGCGCCGAACGTCTCTCGTCAGGGGCCGTGCTCTCTCCAATATTTTCTTTCACCGCGGCAATAGGCGAGATCGTGGTCACGGTGAACGAATAAAACCGCGCCGAACGTCTCTCGTCAGGGGCCGTGCTCTCTCCAATAATTCGCTTTCACCGCGGCAATAGGCGAGATCGTGGTCACGGTGAACGAATAAAACCGCGCCGAACGTCTCTCGTCAGGGGCCGTGCTCTCTCCAATAATTTGCTTTCACCGCGGCAATAGGCGAGATCGTGGTCACGGTGAACGAATAAAACCGCGCCGAACGTCTCTCGTCAGGGGCCGTGCTCACTCCAATAATTCGCTTTCACCGCGGCAATAGGCGAGATCGTGGTCACGGTGAACGAATAAAACCGCGCCGAACGTCTCTCGTCAGGGCCGTGCTCTCTCCAATAATTCGCTTTCACCGCGGCAATAGGCGAGATCGTGGTCACGGTGAACGAATAAAACCGCGCCGAACGTCTCTCGTCAGGGGCCGTGCTCTCTCCAATACTTTGCTTTCACCGCGGCAATAGGCGAGATCGTGGTCACGGTGAACGAATAAAACCGCGCCGAACGTCTCTCGTCAGGGGCCGTGCTCTCTCCAATAATTCGCTTTCACCGCGGCAATAGGCGAGATCGTGGTCACGGTGAACGAATAAAACCGCGCCGAACGTCTCTCGTCAGGGGCCGTGCTCTCTCCAATAATTTGCTTTCACCGCGGCAATAGGCGAGATCGTGGTCACGGTGAACGAATAAAACCGCGCCGAACGTCTCTCGTCAGGGGCCGTGCTCTCTCCAATAATTCGCTTTCACCGCGGCAATAGGCGAGATCGTGGTCACGGTGAACGAATAAAACCGCGCCGAACGTCTCTCGTCATGGGCCGTGCTCTCTCCAATAATTTGCTTTCACCGCGGCAATAGGCGAGATCGTGGTCACGGTGAACGAATAAAACCGCGCCGAACGTCTCTCGTCAGGGGCCGTGCTCTCTCCAATAATTCGCTTTCACCGCGGCAATAGGCGAGAGCGTGGTCACGGTGAACGAATAAAACCGCGCCGAACGTCTCTCGTCAGGGGCCGTGCTCTCTCCAATAATTCGCTTTCACCGCGGCAATAGGCGAGATCGTGGTCACGGTGAACGAATAAAACCGCGCCGAACGTCTCTCGTCAGGGGCCGTGCTCTCTCCAATAATTTGCTTTCACCGCGGCAATAGGCGAGATCGTGGTCACGGTGAACGAATAAAACCGCGCCGAACATCTCTCGTCAGGGGCCGTGCTCTCTCCAATAATTCGCTTTCACCGCGGCAATAGGCGAGATCGTGGTCACGGTGAACGAATAAAACCGCGCCGAACGTCTCTCGTCAGGGGCCGTGCTCTCTCCAATAATTCGCTTTCACCGCGGCAATAGGCGAGATCGTGGTCACGGTGAACGAATAAAACCGCGCCGAACGTCTCTCGTCAGGAGCCGTGCTCTCTCCAATAATTCGCTTTCACCGCGGCAATAGGCGAGATCGTGGTCACGGTGAACGAATAAAACCGCGCCGAACGTCTCTCGTCAGGGGCCGTGCTCTCTCCAATAATTCGCTTTCACCGCGGCAATAGGCGAGATCGTGGTCACGGTGAACGAATAAAACCGCGCCGAACGTCTCTCGTCAGGGGCCGTGCTCTCTCCAATAATTCGCTTTCACCGCGGCAATAGGCGAGATCGTGGTCACGGTGAACGAATAAAACCGCGCCGAACGTCTCTCGTCAGGGGCCGTGCTCTCTCCAATAATTCGTTTTCACCGCGGCAATAGGCGAGATCGTGGTCACGGTGAACGAATAAAACCGCGCCGAACATCTCTCGTCAGGGGCCGTGCTCTCTCCAATAATTTGCTTTCACCGCGGCAATAGGCGAGATCGTTGTCACGGTGAACGAATAAAACCGCGCCGAACGTCTCTCGTCAGGGGCCGTGCTCTCTCCAATAATTCGCTTTCACCGCGGCAATAGGCGAGATCGTGGTCACGGTGAACGAATAAAACCGCGCCGAACGTCTCTCGTCAGGGGCCGTGCTCTCTCCAATAATTTGCTTTCACCGCGGCAATAGGCGAGATCGTGGTCACGGTGAACGAATAAAACCGCGCCGAACGTCTCTCGTCAGGGGCCGTGCTCTCTTCAATAATTCACTTTCACCGCGGCAATAGGCGAGATCGTGGTCACGGTGAACGAATAAAACCGCGCCGAACGTCTCTCGTAGGGGCCGTGCTCTCTCCAATAATTCACTTTCACCGCGGCAATAGGCGAGATCGTGCACACGGTAAACGAATAAAACCGCGCCGAACGTCTCTCGTCAGGGGCCGTGCTCTCTCCAATAATTTGCTTTCACCGCGGCAATAGGCGAGATCGTGGTCACGGTGAACGAATAAAACTGCGCCAAACGTCTCTCGTCAGGGGCCGTGCTCTCTCCAATAATTCACTTTCACCGCGGCAATAGGCGAGATCGTGCACACGGTAAACGAATAAAACCGCGCCGAACGTCTCTCGTCAGGGGCCGTGCTCTCTCCAATAATTCGCTTTCACCGCGGCAATAGGCGAGATCGTGGTCACGGTGAACGAATAAAACCGCGCCAAACGTCTCTCGTCAGGGGCCGTGCTCTCTCCAATAATTCACTTTCACCGCGGCAATAGGCGAGATCGTGCACACGGTAAACGAATAAAACCGCGCCGAACGTCTCTCGTCAGGGGCCGTGCTCTCTCCAATAATTTGCTTTCACCGCGGCAATAGGCGAGATCGTGGTCACGGTGAACGAATAAAACCGCGCCGAACGTCTCTCGTCAGGGGCCGTGCTCTCTCCAATAATTTGCTTTCACCGCGGCAATAGGCGAGATCGTGGTCACGGTGAACGCATAAAACCGCGCCGAACGTCTCTCGTCAGGGGCCGTGCTCTCTCCAATAATTCACTTTCACCGCGGCAATAGGCGAGATCGTGCACACGGTAGACGAATAAAACCGCGCCGAACGTCTCTCGTCAGGGGCCGTGCTCTCTCCAATAATTTGCTTTCACCGCGGCAATAGGCGAGATCGTGCACACGGTGAACGAATAAAACCGCGCCGAACGTCTCTCGTCAGGGGCCATGCTCTCTCCAATAATTCGCTTTCACCGCGGCAATAGGCGAGATCGTGGTCACGGTGAACGAATAAAACCGCGCCGAACGTCTCTCGTCAGGGGCCGTGCTCTCTCCAATAATTCACTTTCACCGCGGCAATAGGCGAGATCGTGCACACGGTAAACGAATAAAACCGCGCCGAACGTCTCTCGTCAGGGGCCGTGCTCTCTCCAATAATTTGCTTTCACCGCGGCAATAGGCGAGATCGTGCACACGGTAAACGAATAAAACCGCGCCGAACGTCTCTCGTCAGGGGCCGTGCTCTCTCCAATAATTCGCTTTCACCGCGGCAATAGGCGAGATCGTGGTCACGGTGAACGAATAAAACCGCGCCGAACGTCTCTCGTCAGGGGCCGTGCTCTCTCCAATAATTCGCTTTCACCGCGGCAATAGGCGAGATCGTGGTCACGGTGAACGAATAAAACCGCGCCGAACGTCTCTCGTCAGGGGCCGTGCTCTCTCCAATAATTCACTTTCACTGCGGCAATAGGCGAGATCGTGCACACGGTAAACGAATAAAACCGCGCCGAACGTCTCTCGTCAGGGGCCGTGCTCTCTCCAATAATTTGCTTTCACCGCGGCAATAGGCGAGATCGTTGTCACGGTGAACGAATAAAACCGCGCCGAACGTCTCTCGTCAGGGGCCGTGCTCTCTCCAATAATTCGCTTTCACCGCGGCAATAGGCGAGATCGTGGTCACGGTGAACGAATAAAACCGCGCCGAACGTCTCTCGTCAGGGGCCGTGCTCTCTCCAATAATTTGCTTTCACCGCGGCAATAGGCGAGATCGTGGTCACGGTGAACGAATAAAACCGCGCCGAACGTCTCTCGTCAGGGGCCGTGCTCTCTTCAATAATTCACTTTCACCGCGGCAATAGGCGAGATCGTGGTCACGGTGAACGAATAAAACCGCGCCGAACGTCTCTCGTAGGGGCCGTGCTCTCTCCAATAATTCACTTTCACCGCGGCAATAGGCGAGATCGTGCACACGGTAAACGAATAAAACCGCGCCGAACGTCTCTCGTCAGGGGCCGTGCTCTCTCCAATAATTTGCTTTCACCGCGGCAATAGGCGAGATCGTGGTCACGGTGAACGAATAAAACTGCGCCAAACGTCTCTCGTCAGGGGCCGTGCTCTCTCCAATAATTCACTTTCACCGCGGCAATAGGCGAGATCGTGCACACGGTAAACGAATAAAACCGCGCCGAACGTCTCTCGTCAGGGGCCGTGCTCTCTCCAATAATTCGCTTTCACCGCGGCAATAGGCGAGATCGTGGTCACGGTGAACGAATAAAACCGCGCCAAACGTCTCTCGTCAGGGGCCGTGCTCTCTCCAATAATTCACTTTCACCGCGGCAATAGGCGAGATCGTGCACACGGTAAACGAATAAAACCGCGCCGAACGTCTCTCGTCAGGGGCCGTGCTCTCTCCAATAATTTGCTTTCACCGCGGCAATAGGCGAGATCGTGGTCACGGTGAACGAATAAAACCGCGCCGAACGTCTCTCGTCAGGGGCCGTGCTCTCTCCAATAATTTGCTTTCACCGCGGCAATAGGCGAGATCGTGGTCACGGTGAACGCATAAAACCGCGCCGAACGTCTCTCGTCAGGGGCCGTGCTCTCTCCAATAATTCACTTTCACCGCGGCAATAGGCGAGATCGTGCACACGGTAGACGAATAAAACCGCGCCGAACGTCTCTCGTCAGGGGCCGTGCTCTCTCCAATAATTTGCTTTCACCGCGGCAATAGGCGAGATCGTGCACACGGTGAACGAATAAAACCGCGCCGAACGTCTCTCGTCAGGGGCCATGCTCTCTCCAATAATTCGCTTTCACCGCGGCAATAGGCGAGATCGTGGTCACGGTGAACGAATAAAACCGCGCCGAACGTCTCTCGTCAGGGGCCGTGCTCTCTCCAATAATTCACTTTCACCGCGGCAATAGGCGAGATCGTGCACACGGTAAACGAATAAAACCGCGCCGAACGTCTCTCGTCAGGGGCCGTGCTCTCTCCAATAATTTGCTTTCACCGCGGCAATAGGCGAGATCGTGCACACGGTAAACGAATAAAACCGCGCCGAACGTCTCTCGTCAGGGGCCGTGCTCTCTCCAATAATTCGCTTTCACCGCGGCAATAGGCGAGATCGTGGTCACGGTGAACGAATAAAACCGCGCCGAACGTCTCTCGTCAGGGGCCGTGCTCTCTCCAATAATTCGCTTTCACCGCGGCAATAGGCGAGATCGTGGTCACGGTGAACGAATAAAACCGCGCCGAACGTCTCTCGTCAGGGGCCGTGCTCTCTCCAATAATTCACTTTCACTGCGGCAATAGGCGAGATCGTGCACACGGTAAACGAATAAAACCGCGCCGAACGTCTCTCGTCAGGGGCCGTGCTCTCTCCAATAATTTGCTTTCACCGCGGCAATAGGCGAGATTGTGCACACGGTAAACGAATAAAACCGCGCCGAACGTCTCTTGTCAGGGGCCGTGCTCTCTCCAATAATTCGCTTTCACCGCTGCAATAGGCGAGATCGTGGTCACGGTGAACGAATAAAACCGCGCCGAACGTCTCTCATCAGGGGCCGTGCTCTCTCCAATAATTCACTTTCACCGCGGCAATAGGCGAGATCGTGCACACGGTAAACGAATAAAACCGCGCCGAACGTCTCTCGTCAGGGGCCGTGCTCTCTCCAATAATTTGCTTTCACCGCGGCAATAGGCGAGATCGTGGTCACGGTGAACGAATAAAACCGCGCCGAACGTCTCTCGTCAGGGGCCGTGCTCTCTCCAATAATTTGCTTTCACCGCGGCAATAGGCGAGATCGTGCACACGGTAAACGAATAAAACCGCGCAGAACGTCTCTCGTCAGGGGCCGTGCTCTCTCCAATAATTTGCTTTCACCGCGGCAATAGGCGAGATCGTGCACACGGTAAGCGAATAAAACCGCGCCGAACGTCTCTCGTCAGGAGCCGTGCTCTCTCCAATAATTCGCTTTCACCGCGGCAATAGGCGAGATCGTGGTCACGGTGAACGAATAAAACCGCGCCGAACGTCTCTCGTCAGGGTCCGTGCTCTCTCCAATAATTTGCTTTCACCGCGGCAATAGGCGAGATCGTGGTCACGGTGAACGAATAAAACCGCGCCGAACGTCTCTCGTCAGGGGCCGTGCTCTCTCCAATAGTTTGCTTTCACCGCGGCACTAGGCGAGATCGTGGTCACGGTGAACGAATAAAACCGCGCCGAACGTCTCTCGTCAGGGGCCGTGCTCTCTCCAATAATTTGCTTTCACCGCGGCAATAGGCGAGATCGTGGTCACGGTGAACGAATAAAACCGCGCCGAACGTCTCTCGTCAGGGGCCGTGCTCTCTCCAATAATTTGCTTTCACCGCGGCAATAGGCGAGATCGTGGTCACGGTGAACGAATAAAACCGCGCCGAACGTCTCTCGTCAGGGGCCGTGCTCTCTCCAATAATTCGCTTTCACCGCGGCAATAGGCGAGATCGTGGTCACGGTGAACGAATAAAACCGCGCCCAACGTCTCTCGTCAGGGGCCGTGCTCTCTCCAATAATTTGCTTTCACCGCGGCAATAGGCGAGATCGTGCACACGGTAAACGAATAAAACCGCGCCGAACGTCTCTCGTCAGGGGCCGTGCTCTCTCCAATAATTTGCTTTCACCGCGGCAATAGGCGAGATCGTGCACACGGTAAACGAATAAAACCGCGCCGAACGTCTCTCGTCAGGGGCCGTGCTCTCTCCAATAATTCGCTTTCACCGCGGCAATAGGCGAGATCGTGGTCACGGTGAACGAATAAAACCGCGCCGAATGTCTCTCGTCAGGGGCCGCGGTCTCTCCAATAATTCGCTTTCACCGCGGCAATAGGCGAGATCGTGGTCACGGTGAACGAATAAAACCGCGCCGAACGTCTCTCGTCAGGGGCCGTGCTCTCTCCAATAATTTGCTTTCACCGCGGCAATAGGCGAGATCGTGGTCACGGTGAACGAATAAAACCGCGCCGAACGTCTCTCGTCAGGGGCCGTGCTCTCTCCAATAATTTGCTTTCACCGCGGCAATAGGCGAGATCGTGGTCACGGTGAACGAATAAAACCGCGCCGAACGTCTCTCGTCAGGGGCCGTGCTCTCTCCAATAATTCGCTTTCACAGCGGCAATAGGCGAGATCGTGGTCACGGTGAACGAATAAAACCGCGCCGAACGTCTCTCGTCAGGGGCCGTGCTCTCTCCAATAATTTGCTTTCACCGCGGCAATAGGCGAGATCGTGCACACGGTAAACGAATAAAACCGCGCCGAACGTCTCTCGTCAGGGGCCGTGCTCTCTCCAATAATTCGCTTTCACCGTGGCAATAGGCGAGATCGTGGTCACGGTGAACGAATAAAACCGCGCCGAACGTCTCTCGTCAGGGGCCGTGCTCTCTCCAATAATTTGCTTTCACCGCGGCAATAGGCGAGATCGTGCACACGGTAAACGAATAAAACCGCGCCGAACGTCTCTCGTCAGGGGCCGTGCTCTCTCCAATAATTCACTTTCACCGCGGCAATAGGCGAGATCGTGGTCACGGTGAACGAATGAAACCGCGCCGAACGTCTCTCGTCAGGGGCCGTGCTCTCTCCAATAATTTGCTTTCACCGCGGCAATAGGCGAGATCGTGCACACGGTAAACGAATAAAACCGCGCCGAACGTCTCTCGTCAGGGGCCGTGCTCTCTCCAATAATTCGCTTTCACCGCGGCAATAGGCGAGATCGTGGTCACGGTGAACGAATAAAACCGCGCCGAACGTCTCTCGTCAGGGGCCGTGCTCTCTCCAATAATTTGCTTTCACCGCGGCAATAGGCGAGATCGTGCACACGGTAAACGAATAAAACCGCGCCGAACGTCTGTCGTCAGGGGCCGTGCTCTCTCCAATAATTCGCTTTCACCGCGGCAATAGGCGAGATCGTGGTAACGGTGAACGAATAAAACCGCGCCGAACGTCTCTCGTCAGGGGCCGTGCTCTCTCCAATAATATGCTTTCACCGCGGCAATAGGCGAGATCGTGCACACGGTAAACGAATAAAACCGCGCCGAACGTCTCTCGTCAGGGGCCGTGCTCTCTCCAATAATTTGCTTTCACCGCGGCAATAGGCGAGATCGTGCACACGGTAAACGAATAAAACCGCGCCGAACGTCTCTCGTCAGGGGTCGTGCTCTCTCCAATAATTCGCTTTCACCGCGGCAATAGGCGAGATCGTGGTCACGGTGAACGAATAAAACCGCGCCGAACGTCTCTCGTCAGGGGCCGTGCTCTCTCCAATAATTTGCTTTCACCGCGGCAATAGGCGAGATCGTGGTCACGATGAACGAATAAAACCGCGCCGAACGTCTCTCGTCAGGGGCCGTGCTCTCTCCAATAATTTGCTTTCACCGCGGCAATAGGCGAGATCGTGGTCACGGTGAACGAATAAAACCGCGCCGAACGTCTCTCGTCAGGGGCCGTGCTCTCTCCAATAATTCGCTTTCACCGCGGCAATAGGCGAGATCGTGGTCACGGTGAACGAATAAAACCGCGCCGAACGACTCTCGTCAGGGGCCGTGCTCTCTCCAATAATTCCCTTTCACCGCGGCAATAGGCGAGATCGTGCACACGGTAAACGAATAAAACCGCGCCTAACGTCTCTCGTCAGGGGCCGTGCTCTCTCCAATAATTTGCTTTCACCGCGGCAATAGGCGAGATCGCGCACACGGTAAACGAATAAAACCGCGCCGAACGTCTCTCGTCAGGGGCCGTGCTCTCTCCAATAATTCGCTTTCACCGCGGCAATAGGCGAGATCGTGCACACGGTAAACGAATAAAACCGCGCCGAACGTCTCCCGTCAGGGGCCGTGCTCTCTCCAATAATTCGCTTTCACCGCGGCAATAGGCGAGATCGTGCACACGGTAAACGAATAAAACCGCGCCGAACGTCTCTCGTCAGGGGCCGTGCTCTCTCCAATAATTCGCTTTCACCGCGGCAATAGGCGAGATCGTGCACACGGTAAACGAATAAAACCGCGCCGAACGTCTCCCGTCAGGGGCCGTGCTCTCTCCAATAATTTGCTTTCACCGCGGCAATAGGCGAGATCGTGCACACGGTAAACGAATAAAACCGCGCCGAACGTCTCTCGTCAGGGGCCGTGCTCTCTCCAATAATTTGCTTTCACCGCGGCAATAGGCGAGATCGTGCACACGGTAAACGAATAAAACCGCGCCGAACGTCTCCCGTCAGGGGCCGTGCTCTCTCCAATAATTCGCTTTCACCGCGGCAATAGGCGAGATCGTGTACACGGTAAACGAATAAAACCGCGCCGAACGTCTCTCGTCAGGGGCCGTGCTCTCTCCAATAATTCGCTTTCACCGCGGCAATAGGCGAGATCGTGCACACGGTAAACGAATAAAACCGCGCCGAACGTCTCCCGTCAGGGGCCGTGCTCTCTCCAATAATTTGCTTTCACCGCGGCAATAGGCGAGATCGTGCACACGGTAAACGAATAAAACCGCGCCGAACGTCTCTCGTGAGGGGCCGTGCTCTCTCCAATAATTTGCTTTCACCGCGGCAATAGGCGAGATCGTGCACACGGTAAACGAATAAAACCGCGCCGAACGTCTCTCGTCAGGGGCCGTGCTCTCTCCAATAATTCGCTTTCACCGCGGCAATAGGCGAGATCGAGCACACGGTAAACGAATAAAACCGCGCCGAACGTCTCCCGTCAGGGGCTGTGCTCTCTCCAATAATTTGCTTTCACCGCGGCAATAGGCGAGATCGTGCACACGGTAAACGAATAAAACCGCGTCGAACGTCTTCCGTCAGGGGCCGTGCTCTCTCCAATAATTCGCTTTCACAGCGGCAATAGGCGAGATCGTGCACACGGTAAACGAATAAAACCGCGCCGAACGTCTCCCGTCAGGGGCCGTGCTCTCTCCAATAATTTGCTTTCACCGCGGCAATAGGCGAGATCGTGCACACGGTAAACGAATAAAACCGCGCCGAACGTCTCTCGTCAGGGGCCGTGCTCTCTCCAATAATTTGCTTTCACCGCGGCAATAGGCGAGATCGTGCACACGGTAAACCAATAAAACCGCGCCGAACGTCTCCCGTCAGGGGCCGTGCTCTCTCCAATAATTCGCTTTCACCGCGGCAATAGGCGAGATCGTGCACACGGTAAACGAATAAAACCGCGCCGAACGTCTCCCGTCAGGGGCCGTGCTCTCTCCAATAATTTGCTTTCACCGCGGCAATAGGCGAGATCGTGCACACGGTAAACGAATAAAACCGCGCCGAACGTCTCTCGTCAGGGGCCGTGCTCTCTCCAATAATTTGCTTTCACCGCGGCAATAGGCGAGATCGTGCACACGGTAAACGAATAAAACCGCGCCGAACGTCTCTCGTCAGGGGCCGTGGTCTCTCCAATAATTCGCTTTCACCGCGGCAATAGGCGAGATCGTGCAGACGGTAAACGAATAAAACCGCGCCGAACGTCTCCCGTCAGGGGCCGTGCTCTCTCCAATAATTTGCTTTCACCGCGGCAATAGGCGAGATCGTGCACACGGTAAACGAATAAAACCGCGCCGAACGTCTCTCGTCAGGGGCCGTGCTCTCTCCAATAATTCGCTTTCACCGCGGCAATAGGCGAGATCGTGCACACGGTAAACGAATAAAACCGCGCCGAACGTCTCCCGTCAGGGGCCGTGCTCTCTCCAATAATTTGCTTTCACCGCGGCAATAGCCGAGATCGTGCACACGGTAAACGAATAAAACCGCGCCGAACTTCTCCCGTCAGGGGCCGTGCTCTCTCCAATAATTCGCTTTCACCGCGGCAATAGGCGAGATCGTGCACACGGTAAACGAATAAAACCGCGCCGAACGTCTCTCGTCAGGGGCCGTGCTCTCTCCAATAATTTGCTTTCACCGCGGCAATAGGCGAGATCGTCCACACGGTAAACGAATAAACACGCGCCGAACGTCTCTCGTCAGGGGCCGTGCTCTCTCCGATAATTCGCTTTCACCGCGGCAATAGGCGAGATCGTGCACACGGTAAACGAATAAAACCGCGCCGAACGTCTAGCGTCAGGGGCCGTGCTCTCTCCAATAATTTGCTTTCACCGCGGCAATAGGCGAGATCGTGCACACGGTAAACGAATAAAACCGCGCCGAACGTCTCTCGTCAGGGGCCGTGCTCTCTCCAATAATTCGCTTTCACCGCGGCAATAGGCGAGATCGGGCACACGGTAAACGAATAAAACCGCGCCGAACGTCTCTCGTCAGGGGCCGTGCTCTCTCCAATAATTTGCTTTCACCGCGGCAATAGGCGAGATCGTGCACACGGTAAACGAATAAAACCGCGCCGAACGTCTCTCGTCAGGGGCCGTGCTCTCTCCAATAATTTGCTTTCACCGCGGCAATAGGCGAGATCGTGCACACGGTAAACGAATAAAACCGCGCCGAACGTCTCTCGTCAGGGGCCGTGCTTTCTCCAATAATTTGCTTTCACCGCGGCAATAGGCGAGATCGTGCACACGGTAAACGAATAAAACCGCGCCGAACGTCTCCCGTCAGGGGCCGTGCTCTCTCCAATAATTTGCTTTCACCGCGGCAATAGGCGAGATCGTGCACACGGTAAACGAATAAAACCGCGCCGAACGTCTCTCGTCAGGGGCCGTGCTCTCTCCAATAATTTGCTTTCACCGCGGCAATAAGCGAGATCGTGCACACGGTAAACGAATAAAACCGCGCCGAACGTCTCCCGTCAGGGGCCGTGCTCTCTCCAATAATTTGCTTTCACCGCGGCAATAGGCGAGATCGTGCACACGGTAAACGAATAAAACCGCGCCGAACGTCTCTAGTCAGGGGCCGTGCTCTCTCCAATAATTTGCTTTCACCGCGGCAATAGGCGAGATCGTGCACACGGTAAACGAATAAAACCGCGCCGAACGTCTCTCGTCAGGGGCCGTGCTCTCTCCAATAATTCGCTTTCACCGCGGCAATAGGCGAGATCGAGCACACGGTAAACGAATAAAACCGCGCCGAACGTCTCCCGTCAGGGGCCGTGCTCTCTCCAATAATTTGCTTTCACCACGGCAATAGGCGAGATCGTGCACACGGTAAACGAATAAAACCGCGCCGAACGTCTCCCGTCAGGGGCCGTGCTCTCTCCAATAATTCGCTTTCACCGCGGCAATAGGCGAGATCGTGCACACGGTAAACGAATAAAACCGCGCCGAACGTCTCCCGTCAGGGGCCGTGCTCTCTCCAATAATTTGCTTTCACCGCGGCAATAGGCGAGATCGTGCACACGGTAAACGAATAAAACCGCGCCGAACGTCTCTCGTCAGGGGCCGTGCTCTCTCCAATAATTTGCTTTCACCGCGGCAATAGGCGAGATCGTGCACACGGTAAACGAATAAAACCGCGCCGAACGTCTCTCAGTCTTTCGTCAGGGGCCGTGCTCTCTCCAATAAATCGCTTTCACCGCGGCAATAGGCGAGATCGTGCAGACGGTAAACGAATAAAACCGCGCCGAACGTCTCCCATCAGGGGCCGTGCTCTCTCCAATAATTTGCTTTCACCGCGGCAATAGGCGAGATCGTGCACACGGTAAACGAATAAAACCGCGCCGAACGTCTCCCGTCAGGGGCCGTGCTCTCTCCAATAATTCGCTTTCACCGCGGCAATAGGCGAGATCGTGCACACGGTAAACGAATAAAACCGCGCCGAACGTCTCTCGTCAGGGGCCGTGCTCTCTCCAATAATTTGCTTTCACCGCGGCAATAGGCGAGATCGTGCACACGGTAAACGAATAAAACCGCGCCGAACGTCTCTCGTCAGGGGCCGTGCTCTCTCCAATAATTCGCTTTCACCGCGGCAATAGGCGAGATCGTGCACACGGTAAACGAATAAAACCGCGCCGAACGTCTCCCGTCAGGGGCCGTGCTCTCTCCAATAATTTGCTTTCACCGCGGCAATAGGCGAGATCGTGCACACGGTAAACGAATAAAACCGCGCCGAACGTCTCTCGTCAGGGGCCGTGCTCTCTCCAATAATTTGCTTTCACCGCGGCAATAGGCGAGATCGTGCACACGGTAAACGAATAAAACCGCGCCGAACGTCTCTCGTCAGGGGCCGTGCTCTCTCCAATAATTCGCTTTCACCGCGGCAATAGGCGAGATCGTGCACACGGTAAACGAATAAAACCGCACCGAACGTCTCCCGTCAGGGGCCGTGCTCTCTCCAATAATTTGCTTTCAACGCGGCAATAGGCGAGATCGTGCACACGGTAAACGAATAAAACCGCGCCGAACGTCTCTCGTCAGGGGCCGTGCTCTCTCCAATAATTCGCTTTCACCGCGGCAATAGGCGAGATCGTGCACACGGTAAACGAATAAAACCGCGCCGAACGTCTCTCGTCAGGGGCCGTGCTCTCTCCAATAATTTGCTTTCACCGCGGCAATAGGCGAGATTGTGCACACGGTAAACGAATAAAACCGCGCCGAACGTCTCTCGTCAGGGGCCGTGCTCTCTCCAATAATTTGCTTTCACCGCGGCAATAGGCGAGATCGTGCACACGGTAAACGAATAAAACCGCGCCGAACGTCTCTCGTCAGGGGCCGTGCTCTCTCCAATAATTTGCTTTCACCGCGGCAATAGGCGAGATCGTGCACACGGTAAACGAATAAAACCGCGCCGAACGTCTCTTGTCAGGGGCCGTGCTCTCTCCAATAATTTGCTTTCACCGCGGCAATAGGCGAGATCGTGCACACGGTAAACGAATAAAACCGCGCCGAACGTCTCCCGTCAGGGGCCGTGCTCTCTCCAATAATTTGCTTTCACCGCGGCAATAGGCGAGATCGTGCACACGGTAAACGAATAAAACCGCGCCGAACGTCTCTCGTCAGGGGCCGTGCTCTCTCCAATAATTTGCTTTCACCGCGGCAATAAGCGAGATCGTGCACACGGTAAACGAATAAAACCGCGCCGAACGTCTCCCGTCAGGGGCCGTGCTCTCTCCAATAATTTGCTTTCACCGCGGCAATAGGCGAGATCGTGCACACGGTAAACGAATAAAACCGCGCCGAACGTCTCTAGTCAGGGGCCGTGCTCTCTCCAATAATTTGCTTTCACCGCGGCAATAGGCGAGATCGTGCACACGGTAAACGAATAAAACCGCGCCGAACGTCTCTCGTCAGGGGCCGTGCTCTCTCCAATAATTCGCTTTCACCGCGGCAATAGGCGAGATCGAGCACACGGTAAACGAATAAAACCGCGCCGAACGTCTCCCGTCAGGGGCCGTGCTCTCTCCAATAATTTGCTTTCACCGCGGCAATAGGCGAGATCGTGCACACGGTAAACGAATAAAACCGCGCCGAACGTCTCCCGTCAGGGGCCGTGCTCTCTCCAATAATTCGCTTTCACCGCGGCAATAGGCGAGATCGTGCACACGGTAAACGAATAAAACCGCGCCGAACGTCTCCCGTCAAGGGCCGTGCTCTCTCCAATAATTTGCTTTCACCGCGGCAATAGGCGAGATCGTGCACACGGTAAACGAATAAAACCGCGCCGAACGTCTCCCGTCAGGGGCCGTGCTCTCTCCAATAATTCGCTTTCACCGCGGCAATAGGCGAGATCGTGCACACGGTAAACGAATAAAACCGCGCCGAACGTCTCCCGTCAGAGCCGTGCTCTCTCCAATAATTTGCTTTCACCGCGGCAATAGGCGAGATCGTGACAACGGTAAACGAATAAAACCGCGCCGAACGTCTCTCGTCAGGGGCCGTGCTCTCTCCAATAATTTGCTTTCACCGCGGCAATAGGCGAGATCGTGCACACGGTAAACGAATAAAACCGCGCCGAACGTCTCTCGTCAGGGGCCGTGCTCTCTCCAATAAATCGCTTTCACCGCGGCAATAGGCGAGATCGTGCAGACGGTAAACGAATAAAACCGCGCCGAACGTCTCCCATCAGGGGCCGTGCTCTCTCCAATAATTTGCTTTCACCGCGGCAATAGGCGAGATCGTGCACACGGTAAACGAATAAAACCGCGCCGAACGTCTCCCGTCAGGGGCCGTGCTCTCTCCAATAATTCGCTTTCACCGCGGCAATAGGCGAGATCGTGCACACGGTAAACGAATAAAACCGCGCCGAACGTCTCTCGTCAGGGGCCGTGCTCTCTCCAATAATTTGCTTTCACCGCGGCAATAGGCGAGATCGTGCACACGGTAAACGAATAAAACCGCGCCGAACGTCTCTCGTCAGGGGCCGTGCTCTCTCCAATAATTCGCTTTCACCGCGGCAATAGGCGAGATCGTGCACACGGTAAACGAATAAAACCGCGCCGAACGTCTCCCGTCAGGGGCCGTGCTCTCTCCAATAATTTGCTTTCACCGCGGCAATAGGCGAGATCGTGCACACGGTAAACGAATAAAACCGCGCCGAACGTCTCTCGTCAGGGGCCGTGCTCTCTCCAATAATTTGCTTTCACCGCGGCAATAGGCGAGATCGTGCACACGGTAAACGAATAAAACCGCGCCGAACGTCTCTCGTCAGGGGCCGTGCTCTCTCCAATAATTCGCTTTCACCGCGGCAATAGGCGAGATCGTGCACACGGTAAACGAATAAAACCGCGCCGAACGTCTCTCGTCAGGGGCCGTGCTCTCTCCAATAATTTGCTTTCACCGCGGCAATAGGCGAGATCGTGCACACGGTAAACGAATAAAACCGCGCCGAACGTCTCTTGTCAGGGGCCGTGCTCTCTCCAATAATTTGCTTTCACCGCGGCAATAGGCGAGATCGTGCACACGGTAAACGAATAAAACCGCGCCGAACGTCTCCCGTCAGGGGCCGTGCTCTCTCCAATAATTTGCTTTCACCGCGGCAATAGGCGAGATCGTGCACACGGTAAACGAATAAAACCGCGCCGAACGTCTCTCGTCAGGGGCCGTGCTTTCTCCAATAATTTGCTTTCACCGCGGCAATAGGCGAGATCGTGCACACGGTAAACGAATAAAACCACGCCGAACGTCTCCCGTCAGGGGCCGTGCTCTCTCCAATAATTTGCTTTCACCGCGGCAATAGGCGAGATCGTGCACACGGTAAACGAATAAAACCGCGCCGAACGTCTCTCGTCAGGGGCCGTGCTCTCTCCAATAATTTGCTTTCACCGCGGCAATAAGCGAGATCGTGCACACGGTAAACGAATAAAACCGCGCCGAACGTCTCCCGTCAGGGGCCGTGCTCTCTCCAATAATTTGCTTTCACCGCGGCAATAGGCGAGATCGTGCACACGGTAAACGAATAAAACCGCGCCGAACGTCTCTCGTCAGGGGCCGTGCTCTCTCCAATAATTTGCTTTCACCGCGGCAATAGGCGAGATCGTGCACACGGTAAACGACTAAAACCGCGCCAAACGTCTCTCGTCAGGGGATGTGCTCTCTCCAATAATTTGCTTTCACCGCGGCAATAGGCGAGATCGTGCACACGGTAAATGAATAAAACCGCGCCGAACGTCTCCCATCAGGGGCCGTGCTCTCTCCAATAATTCGCTTTCACCGCGGCAATAGGCGAGATCGTGTACACGGTAAACGAATAAAACCGCGCCGAACGTCTCTCGTCAGGGGCCGTGTTCTCTCCAATAATTCGCTTTCACCGCGGCAATAGGCGAGATCGTGCACACGGTAAACGAATAAAACCGCGCCGAACGTCTCCCGTCAGGGGCCGTGCTCTCTCCAATAATTTGCTTTCACCGCGGCAATAGGCGAGATCGTGCACACGGTAAACGAATAAAACCGCGCCGAACGTCTCTCGTCAGGGGCCGTGCTCTCTCCAATATTTTGCTTTCACCGCGGCAATAGGCGAGATCGTGCACACGGTAAACGAATAAAACCGCGCCGAACGTCTCTCGTCAGGGGCCGTGCTCTCTCCAATAATTCGCTTTCACCGCGGCAATAGGCGAGATCGAGCACACGGTAAACGAACAAAACCGCGCCGAACGTCTCCCGTCAGGGGCCGTGCTCTCTCCAATAATTTGCTTTCACCGCGGCAATAGGCGAGATCGTGCACACGGTAAACGAATAAAACCGCGCCGAACGTCTCCCGTCAGGGGCCGTGCTCTCTCCAATAATTCGCTTTCACCGCGGCAATAGGCGAGATCGTGCACACGGTAAACGAATAAAACCGCGCCGAACGTCTCCCGTCAGGGGCCGTGCTCTCTCCAATAATTTGCTTTCACCGCGGCAATAGGCGAGATCGTGCACACGGTAAACGAATAAAACCGCGCCGAACGTCTCACGTCAGGGGCCGTGCTCTCTCCAATAATTTGCTTTCACCGCGGCAATAGGCGAGATCGTGCACACGGTAAACGAATAAAACCGCGCCGAACGTCTCCCGTCAGGGGCCGTGCTCTCTCCAATAATTCGCTTTCACCGCGGCAATAGGCGAGATCGTGCACACGGTAAACGAAGAAAACCGCGCCGAACGTCTCCCGTCAGGGGCCGTGCTCTCTCCAATAATTTGCTTTCACCGCGGCAATAGGCGATATCGTGCACACGGTAAACGAATAAAACCGCGCCGAACGTCTCTCGTCAGGGGCCGTGCTCTCTCCAATAATTTGCTTTCACCGCGGCAATAGGCGAGATCGTGCACACGGTAAACGAATAAAACCGCGCCGAACGTCTCTCGTCAGGGGCCGTGCTCTCTCCAATAATTCGCTTTCACCGCGGCAATAGGCGAGATCGTGCAGACGGTAAACGAATAAAACCGCGCCGAACGTCTCCCGTCAGGGGCCGTGCTCTCTCCAATAATTTGCTTTCACCGCGGCAATAGGCGAGATCGTGCACACGGTAAACGAATAAAACCGCGCCGAACGTCTCCCGTCAGGGGCCGTGCTCTCTCCAATAATTCGCTTTCACCGCGGCAATAGGCGAGATCGTGCACACGGTAAACGAATAAAACCGCGCCGAACGTCTCTCGTCAGGGGCCGTGCTCTCTCCAATAATTTGCTTTCACCGCGGCAATAGGCGAGATCGTGCACACGGTAAACGAATAAAACCGCGCCGAACGTCTCTCGTCAGGGGCCGTGCTCTCTCCAATAATTCGCTTTCACCGCGGCAATAGGCGAGATCGTGCACACGGTAAACGAATAAAACCGCGCCGAACGTCTCCCGTCAGGGGCCGTGCTCTCTCCAATAATTCGCTTTCACCACGGCAATAGGCGAGATCGTGCACACGGTAAACGAATAAAACCGCGCCGAACGTCTCTCGTCAGGGTCCGTGCTCTCTCCAATAATTTGCTTTCACCGCGGCAATAGGCGAGATCGTGCACACGGTAAACGAATAAACACGCGCCGAACGTCTCTCGTCAGGGGCCGTGCTCTCTCCGATAATTCGCTTTCACCGCGGCAATAGGCGAGATCGTGCACACGGTAAACGAATAAAACCGCGCCGAACGTCTAGCGTCAGGGGCCGTGCTCTCTCCAATAATTTGCTTTCACCGCGGCAATAGGCGAGATCGTGCACACGGTAAACGAATAAAACCGCGCCGAACGTCTCTCGTCAGGGGCCGTGCTCTCTCCAATAATTCGCTTTCACCGCGGCAATAGGCGAGATCGTGCACACGGTAAACGAATAAAACCGCGCCGAACGTCTCCCGTCAGGGGCCGTGTTCTCTCCAATAATTCGCTTTCACCGCGGCAATAGGCGAGATCGTGCACAAGGTAAACGAATAAAACCGCGCCGAACGTCTCCCGTCAGGGGCCGTGCTCTCTCCAATAATTTGCTTTCACCGCGGCAATAGGCGAGATCGTGCACACGGTAAACGAATAAAACCGCGCCGAACGCCTCTCGTCAGGGGCCGTGCTCTCTCCAATAATTCGCTTTCACCGCGGCAATAGGCGAGATCGTGCACACGGTGAACGAATAAAACCGCGCCGAACGTCTCTCGTCAGGGGCCGTGCTCTCTCCAATAATTCGCTTTCACCGCGGCAATAGGCGAGATCGTGGTCACGGTGAACGAATAAAACCGCGCCGAACGTCTCTCGTCAGGGGCCGTGCTCTCTCCAATAATTTTCTTTCACCGCGGCAATAGGCGAGATCGTGCACACGGTAAACGAATAAAACCGCGCCGAACGTCTCTCGTCAGGGGCCGTGCTCTCTCCAATATTTTCCTTTAACCGCGGCAATAGGCGAGATCGTGCACACGGTAAACGAATAAAACCGCGCCGAACGTCTCTCGTCAGGGGCCGTGCTCTCTCCAATAATTTGCTTTCACCGCGGCAATAGGCGAGATCGTGCACACGGTAAACGAATAAAACCGCGCCGAACGTCTCTCGTCAGGGGCCGTGCTCTCTCCAATAATTTGCTTTCACCGCGGCAATAGGCGAGATCGTGCACACGGTAAACGAATAAAACCGCGCCGAACGTCTCCCGTCAGGGGCCGTGCTCTCTCCAATAATTTGCTTTCACCGCGGCAATAGGCGAGATCGTGCACACGGTAAACGAATAAAACCGCGCCGAACGTCTCTCGTCAGGGGCCGTGCTTTCTCCAATAATTTGCTTTCACCGCGGCAATAGGCGAGATCGTGCACACGGTAAACGAATAAAACCGCGCCGAACGTCTCTCGTCAGGGGCCGTGCTCTCTCCAATAATTCGCTTTCACCGCGGCAATAGGCGAGATCGTGCACACGGTAAACGAATAAAACCGCGCCGAACGTCTCCCGTCAGGGGCCGTGCTCTCTCCAATAATTTGCTTTCACCGCGGCAATAGGCGAGATCGTGCACACGGTAAACGAATAAAACCGCGCCGAACGTCTCTCGTCAGGGGCCGTGCTCTCTCCAATAATTCGCTTTCACCGCGGCAATAGGCGAGATCGTGCACACGGTAAACGAATAAAACCGCGCCGAACGTCTCCCGTCAGGGGCCGTGTTCTCTCCAATAATTCGCTTTCACCGCGGCAATAGGCGAGATCGTGCACAAGGTAAACGAATAAAACCGCGCCGAACGTCTCCCGTCAGGGGCCGTGCTCTCTCCAATAATTTGCTTTCACCGCGGCAATAGGCGAGATCGTGCACACGGTAAACGAATAAAACCGCGCCGAACGCCTCTCGTCAGGGGCCGTGCTCTCTCCAATAATTCGCTTTCACCGCGGCAATAGGCGAGATCGTGCACACGGTAAACGAATAAAACCGCGCCGAACGTCTCTCGTCAGGGGCCGTGCTCTCTCCAATAATTTGCTTTCACCGCGGCAATAGGCGAGATCGTGCACACGGTAAACGAATAAAACCGCGCCGAACGTCTCTCGTCAGGGGCCGTGCTCTCTCCAATAATTTGCTTTCACCGCGGCAATAGGCGAGATCGTGCACACGGTAAACGAATAAAACCGCGCCGAACGTCTCTCGTCAGGGGCCGTGCTCTCTCCAATAATTTGCTTTCACCGCGGCAATAGGCAAGATCGTGCACACGGTAAACGAATAAAACCGCGCCGAACGTCTCTCGTCAGGGGCCGTGCTCTCTCCAATAATTTGCTTTCATCGCGGCAATAGGCGAGATCGTGCACACGGTAAACGAATAAAACCGCGCCGAACGTCTCCCGTCAGGGGCCGTGCTCTCTCCAATAATTTGCTTTCACCACGGCAATAGGCGAGATCGTGCACACGGTAAACGAATAAAACCGCGCCGAACGTCTCTCGTCAGGGGCCGTGCTTTCTCCAATAATTTGCTTTCACCGCGGCAATAGGCGAGATCGTGCACACGGTAAACGAATAAAACCGCGCCGAACGTCTCCCGTCAGGGGCCGTGCTCTCTCCAATAATTTGCTTTCACCGCGGCAATAGGCGAGATCGTGGTCACGGTGAACGAATAAAACCGCGCCAAACGTCTCTCGTAGGGGCCGTGCTCTCTCCAATAATTCACTTTCACCGCGGCAATAGGCGAGATCGTGCACAAGGTAAACGAATAAAACCGCGCCGAACGTCTCCCGTCAGGGGCCGTGCTCTCTCCAATAATTTGCTTTCACCGCGGCAATAGGCGAGATCGTGCACACGGTAAACGAATAAAACCGCGCCGAACGCCTCTCGTCAGGGGCCGTGCTCTCTCCAATAATTCGCTTTCACCGCGGCAATAGGCGAGATCGTGCACACGGTAAACGAATAAAACCGCGCCGAACGTCTCTCGTCAGGGGCCGTGCTCTCTCCAATAATTTGCTTTCACCGCGGCAATAGGCGAGATCGTGCACACGGTAAACGAATAAAACCGCGCCGAACGTCTCTCGTCAGGGGCCGTGCTCTCTCCAATAATTTGCTTTCACCGCGGCAATAGGCGAGATCGTGCACACGGTAAACGAATAAAACCGCGCCGAACGTCTCTCGTCAGGGGCCGTGCTCTCTCCAATAATTTGCTTTCACCGCGGCAATAGGCAAGATCGTGCACACGGTAAACGAATAAAACCGCGCCGAACGTCTCTCGTCAGGGGCCGTGCTCTCTCCAATAATTTGCTTTCACCGCGGCAATAGGCGAGATCGTGCACACGGTAAACGAATAAAACCGCGCCGAACGTCTCCCGTCAGGGGCCGTGCTCTCTCCAATAATTCGCTTTCACCGCGGCAATAGGCGAGATCGTGCACACGGTAAACGAATAAAACCGCGCCGAACGTCTCCCGTCAGGGGCCGTGCTCTCTCCAATAATTTGATTTCACCGCGGCAATAGGCGAGATCGTGCACACGGTAAACGAATAAAACCGCGTCGAACGTCTCTCGTCAGGGGCCGTGCTCTCTCCAATAATTTGCTTTCACCGCGGCAATAGACGAGATCGTGCACACGGTAAACGAATAAAACCGCGCCGAACGTCTCTCGTCAGGGGCCGTGCTCTCTCCAATAATTCGCTTTCACCGCGGCAATAGGCGAGATCGTGCACACGGTGAACGAATAAAACCGCGCCGAACGTCTCTCGTCAGGGGCCGTGCTCTCTCCAATAATTCGCTTTCACCGCGGCAATAGGCGAGATCGTGCACACGGTAAACGAATAAAACCGCGCCGAACGTCTCTCGTCAGGGGCCGTGCTCTCTCCAATAATTTGCTTTCACCGCGGCAATAGGCGAGATCGTGCACACGGTAAACGAATAAAACCGCGCCGAACGTCTCCCGTCAGGGGCCGTGCCCTCTCCAATAATTTGCTTTCACCGCGGCAATAGGCGAGATCGTGCACACGGTAAACGAATAAAACCGCGCCGAACGTCTCTCGTCAGGGGCCGTGCTCTCTCCAATAATTCGCTTTCACCGCGGCAATAGGCGAGATCGTGCACACGGTAAACGACTAAAACCGCGCCGAACGTCTCTCGTCAGGGGCCGTGCTCTCTCCAATAATTTGCTTTCACCGCGGCAATAGGCGAGATCGTGCACACGGTAAACGAATAAAACCGCGCCGAACGTCTCCCGTCAGGGGCCGTGCTCTCTCCAATAATTTGCTTTCACCGCGGCAATAGGCGAGATCGTGCACACGGTAAACGAATAAAACCGCGCCGAACGTCTCCCGTCAGGGGCCGTGCTCTCTCCAATAATTCGCTTTCACCGCGGCAATAGGCGAGATCGTGCACACGGTAAACGAATAAAACCGCGCCGAACGTCTCTCGTCAGGGGCCGTGCTCTCTCCAATAATTCGCTTTCACCGCGGCAATAGGCGAGATCGTGCACACGGTGAACGAATAAAACCGCGCCGAACGTCTCTCGTCAGGGGCCGTGCTCTCTCCAATAATTTGCTTTCACCGCGGCAATAGGCGAGATCGTGGTCACGGTGAACGAATAAAACCGCGCCGAACGTCTCTCGTCAGGGGCCGTGCTCTCTCCAATAATTCACTTTCACCGCGGCAATTGGCGAGATCGTGCACACGGTAAACGAATAAAACCGCGCCGAACGTCTCTCGTCAGGGGCCGTGCTCTCACCAATAATTTGCTTTCACCGCGGCAATAGGCGAGATCGTGGTCACGGTGAACGAATAAAACCGCGCCGAACGTCTCTCGTCAGGGGCCGTGCTCTCTCCAATAATTTGCTTTCACCGCGGCAGTAGGCGAGATCGTGGTCACGGTGAACGAATAAAACCGCGCCGAACGTCTCTCGTCAGGGGCCGTGCTCTCTCCAATAATTCGTTTCACCGCGGCAATAGGCGAGATCGTGGTCACGGTGAACGAATAAAACCGCGCCGAACGTCTTTCGTAGGGGCGGTGCTCTCTCCAATAATTGACTTTCACCGCGGCAATAGGCGAGATCGTGCACACGGTAAACGAATAAAACCGCGCCGAACGTCTCTCGTCAGGGGCCGTGCTCTCTCCAATAATTCGCTTTCACCGCGGCAATAGGCGAGCTCGTGGTCACGGTGAACGAATAAAACCGCGCCGAACGTCTCTCGTCAGGGGCCGTGCTCTCTCCAATAATTCACTTTCACCGCGGCAATAGGCGAGATCGTGCACACGGTGAACGAATAAAACCGCGCCGAACGTCTCTCGTCAGGGGCCGTGCTCTCTCCAATAATTCGCTTTCACCGCGGCAATAGGCGAGATCGTGGTCACGGTGAACGAATAAAACCGCGCCGAACGTCTCTCGTAGGGGCCGTGCTCTCTCCAATAATTCACTTTCACCGCGGCAATAGGCGAGATCGTGGTCACGGTGAACGAATAAAACCGCGCCGAACGTCTCTCGTCAGGGGCCGTGCTCTCTCCAATATTTCGCTTTCACCGCGGCAATAGGCGAGATCGTGCACACGTTAAACGAATAAAACCGCGCCGAACGTCTCTCGTCAGGGGCCGTGCTCTCTCCAATAATTTGCTTTCACCGCGGCAATAGGCGAGATCGTGGTCACGGTGAACGAATAAAACCGCGCCGAACGTCTCTCGTCAGGGGCCGTGCTCTCTCCAATAATTCGCTTTCACCGCGGCAATAGGCGAGATCATGGTCACGGTGAACGAATAAAACCGCGCCGAACGTCTCTCGTAGGGGCCGTGCTCTCTCCAATAATTCGCTTTCACCGCGGCAATAGGCGAGATCGTGGTCACGGTGAACGAATAAAACCGCGCCGAACGTCTCTCGTAGGGGCCGTGCTCTCTCCAATAATTCGCTTTCACCGCGGCAATAGGCGAGATCGTGCACACGGTAAACGAATAAAACCGCGTCGAACGTCTCTCGTCAGGGGCCGTGCTCTCTCCAATAATTCGCTTTCACCGCGGCAATAGGCGAGATCGTGGTCACGGTAAACGAATAAAACCGCGCCGAACGTCTCTCGTCAGGGGCCGTGCTCTCTCCAATAATTCACTTTCACCGCGGCAATAGGCGAGATCGTGGTCACGGTGAACGAATAAAACCGCGCCGAACGTCTCTCGTAGGGGCCGTGCTCTCTCCACTAATTCACTTTCACCGCGGCAATAGGCGAGATCGTGCACACGGTGAACGAATAAAACCGCGCCGAACGTCTCTCGTCAGGGGCCGTGCTCTCTCCAATAATTCGCTTTCACCGCGGCAATAGGCGAGATCGTGCACACGGTAAACGAATAAAACCGCGCCGAACGTCTCTCGTCAGGGGCCGTGCTCTCTCCAATAATTCGCTTTCACCGCGGCAATAGGCGAGATCGTGGTCACGGTGAACGAATAAAACCGCGCCGAACGTCTCTCGTCAGGGGCCGTGCTCTCTCCAATAATTTGCTTTCACCGCGGCAATAGGCGAGATCGTGGTCACGGTGAACAAATAAAACCGCGCCGAACGTCTCTCGTCAGGGGCCGTGCTCTCTCCAATAATTCGCTATCACCGCGGCAATAGGCGAGATCGTGGTCACGGTGAACGAATAAAACCGCGCCGAACGTCTCTCGTCAGGGGCCGTGCTCTCTCCAATAAATCACTTTCACCGCGGCAATAGGCGAGATCGTGCACACGGTAAACGAATAAAACCGCGCCGAACGTCTCTCGTCAGGGGCCGTGCTCTCTCCAATAATTTGCTTTCACCGCGGCAATAGCGCGAGATCGTGCACACGGTAAATGAATAAAACCGCGCCGAACGTCTCTCGTCAGGGGCCGTGCTCTCTCCAATAATTCTCTTTCACCGCGGCAATAGGCGAGATCGTGCACACGGTAAACGAATAAAACCGCGCCGAACGTCTCTCGTCAGGGGCCGTGCTCTCTCCAATAATTCGCTTTCACCGCGGCAATAGGCGAGATCGTGCACTCGGTAAACGAATAAAACCGCGCCGAACGTCTCTCGTCAGGGGCCGTGCTCTCTCCAATAATTCGCTTTCACCGCGGCAATAGGCGAGATCGTGGTCACGGTGAACGAATAAAACCGCGCCGAACGTCCCTCGTCAGGGGCCGTGCTCTCTCCAATAATTCGCTTTCACCGCGGCAATAGGCGAGATCGTGGTCACGGTAAACGAATAAAACCGCGCCGAACGTCTCTCGTCAGGGGCCGTGCTCTCTCCAATAATTCGCTTTCACCGCGGCAATAGGCGAGATCGTGCACACGGTAAACGAATAAAACTGCGCCGAACGTCTCTCGTCAGGGGCCGTGCTCTCTCCAATAATTCGCTTTCACCGCGGCAATAGGCGAGATCGTGCACACGGTAAACGAATAAAACCGCGCCGAACGTCTCTCGTCAGGGGCGTGCTCTCTCCAATAATTCTCTTTCACCGCGGCAATAGGCGAGATCGTGCACACGGTAAACGAATAAAACCGCGCCGAACGTCTCTCGTCAGGGGTCGTGCTCTCTCCAATATTTCGCTTTCACCGCGGCAATAGGCGAGATCGTGCACACGGTAAACGAATAAAACCGCGCCAAACGTCTCTCGTCAGGGGCCCTGCTCTCTCCAATAATTCGCATTCACCGCGGCAATAGGCGAGATCGTGCACACGGTAAACGAATAAAACCGCGCCGAACGTCTCTCGTCAGGGGCCGTGCTCTCTCCAATAATTTGCTTTCACCGCGGCAATAGGCGAGATCGTGCACACGGTAAACGAAT
This sequence comes from Ixodes scapularis, assembly GCF_016920785.2. Classification (NCBI taxonomy): domain Eukaryota; kingdom Metazoa; phylum Arthropoda; class Arachnida; order Ixodida; family Ixodidae; genus Ixodes; species Ixodes scapularis. The sequence continues at coordinate 553,312 of NW_024610199.1, read as the reverse complement.
AAAACCGCGCCGAACGTCTCTCGTCAGGGGCCGTGCTCTCTCCAATAATTCGCTTTCACCGCGGCAATAGGCGAGATCGTGCACACGGTAAACGAATAAAACCGCGCCAAACGTCTCTCGTCAGGGGCCGTGCTCTCTCCAATAATTCGCTTTCACCGCGGCAATAGGGCGAAATCGTGCACACGGTAAACGAATAAAACCGCGCCGAACGTCTCTCGTCAGGGGCCGTGCTCTCTCCAATAATTCGCTTTCACCGCGGCAATAGGCGAGATCGTGCACACGGTAAACGAATAAAACCGCGCCGAACGTCTCTCGTCAGGGGCCGTGCTCTCTCCAATAATTCGCTTTCACCGCGGCAATAGGCGAGATCGTGCACACGGTAAACGAATAAAACCGCGCCGAACGTCTCTCGTCAGGGGCCGTGCTCTCTCCAATAATTCGCTTTCACCGCGGCAATAGGCGAGATCGTGCACTCGGTAAACGAATAAAACCGCGCCGAACGTCTCTCGTCAGGGGCCGTGCTCTCTCCAATAATTCGCTTTCACCGCGGCAATAGGCGAGATCGTGGTCACGGTGAACGAATAAAACCGCGCCGAACGTCCCTCGTCAGGGGCCGTGCTCTCTCCAATAATTCGCTTTCACCGCGGCAATAGGCGAGATCGTGGTCACGGTAAACGAATAAAACCGCGCCGAACGTCTCTCGTCAGGGGCCGTGCTCTCTCCAATAATTCGCTTTCACCGCGGCAATAGGCGAGATCGTGCACACGGTAAACGAATAAAACTGCGCCGAACGTCTCTCGTCAGGGGCCGTGCTCTCTCCAATAATTCGCTTTCACCGCGGCAATAGGCGAGATCGTGCACACGGTAAACGAATAAAACCGCGCCGAACGTCTCTCGTCAGGGGCGTGCTCTCTCCAATAATTCTCTTTCACCGCGGCAATAGGCGAGATCGTGCACACGGTAAACGAATAAAACCGCGCCGAACGTCTCTCGTCAGGGGTCGTGCTCTCTCCAATAATTCGCTTTCACCGCGGCAATAGGCGAGATCGTGCACACGGTAAACGAATAAAACCGCGCCAAACGTCTCTCGTCAGGGGCCCTGCTCTCTCCAATAATTCGCATTCACCGCGGCAATAGGCGAGATCGTGCACACGGTAAACGAATAAAACCGCGCCGAACGTCTCTCGTCAGGGGCCGTGCTCTCTCCAATAATTTGCTTTCACCGCGGCAATAGGCGAGATCGTGCACACGGTAAACGAATAAAACCGCGCCGAACGTCTCTCGTCAGGGGCCGTGCTCTCTCCAATAATTCGCTTTCACCGCGGCAATAGGCGAGATCGTGCACACGGTAAACGAATAAAACCGCGCCAAACGTCTCTCGTCAGGGGCCGTGCTCTCTCCAATAATTCGCTTTCACCGCGGCAATAGGGCGAAATCGTGCACACGGTAAACGAATAAAACCGCGCCGAACGTCTCTCGTCAGGGGCCGTGCTCTCTCCAATAATTCGCTTTCACCGCGGCAATAGGCGAGATCGTGCACACGGTAAACGAATAAAACCGCGCCGAACGTCTCTCGTCAGGGGCCGTGCTCTCTCCAATAATTCGCTTTCACCGCGGCAATAGGCGAGATCGTGCACATGGTAAACGAATAAAACCGCGCCGAACGTCTCTCGTCAGGGGCCGTGCTCTCTCCAATAATTCGCTTTCACCGCGGCAATAGGCGAGATCGTGCACTCGGTAAACGAATAAAACCGCGCCGAACGTCTCTCGTCAGGGGCCGTGCTCTCTCCAATAATTCGCTTTCACCGCGGCAATAGGCGAGATCGTGGTCACGGTGAACGAATAAAACCGCGCCGAACGTCCCTCGTCAGGGGCCGTGCTCTCTCCAATAATTCGCTTTCACCGCGGCAATAGGCGAGATCGTGGTCACGGTAAACGAATAAAACCGCGCCGAACGTCTCTCGTCAGGGGCCGTGCTCTCTCCAATAATTCGCTTTCACCGCGGCAATAGGCGAGATCGTGCACACGGTAAACGAATAAAACTGCGCCGAACGTCTCTCGTCAGGGGCCGTGCTCTCTCCAATAATTCGCTTTCACCGCGGCAATAGGCGAGATCGTGCACACGGTAAACGAATAAAACCGCGCCGAACGTCTCTCGTCAGGGGCGTGCTCTCTCCAATAATTCGCTTTCACCGCGGCAATAGGCGAGATCGTGCACACGGTAAACGAATAAAACCGCGCCGAACGTCTCTCGTCAGGGGCCGTGCTCTCTCCAATAATTCGCTTTCACCGCGGCAATAGGCGAGATCGTGCACACGGTAAACGAATAAAACCGCGCCAAACGTCTCTCGTCAGGGGCCGTGCTCTCTCCAATAATTCGCTTTCACCGCGGCAATAGGCGAGATCGTGCACACGGTAAACGAATAAAACCGCGCCGAACGTCTCTCGTCAGGGGACGTGCTCTCTCCAATAATTCGTTTTCACCGCGGCAATAGGCGAGATCGTGGTCACGGTGAACGAATAAAACCGCGCCGAACGTCCCTCGTCAGGGGCCGTGCTCTCTCCAATAATTTGCTTTCACCGCGGCAATAGGCGAGATCGTGGTCACGGTGAACGAATAATACCGCGCCGAACGTCTCTAGTCAGGGGCCGTGCTCTCTCCAATAATTCGCTTTCGCCACTTCAATAGGCGAGATCGTGGTCACGGTGAACGAATAATACCGCGCCGAACGTCTCTCGTAGGGGCCGTGCTCTCTCCAATAATTCACTTTCACCGCGGCAATAGGCGAGATCGTGGTCACGGTGAACGAATAAAACCGCGCCGAACGTCTCTCGTCAGGGGCCGTGCTCTCTCCAATAATTCGCTTTCACCGCGGCAATAGGCGAGATCGTGGTCACGGTGAACGAATAATACCGCGCCGAACGTCTCTCGTAGGGGCCGTGCTCTCTCCAATAATTCACTTTCACCGCGGCAATAGGCAAGATCGTGGTCACGGTGAACGAATAAAACCGCGCGAACGTCTCTCGTCAGGGGCCGTGCTCTCTCCAATAATTCGCTTTCACCGCGGCAATAGGCGAGATCGTTGTCACGGTGAACGAATCAAACCGCGCCAAACGTCTCTCGTCAGGGGCCGTGCTCTCTCCAATAATTCACTTTCACCGCGGCAATAGGCGAGATCGTGCCCACGGTAAACGAATAAAACCGCGCCAAACGTCTCTCGTCAGGGGCCGTGCTCTCTCCAATAATTTGCTTTCACCGCGGCAATAGGCGAGATCGTGCACACGGTAAACGAATAAAACCGCGCCGAACGTCTCTCGTCAGGGGCCGTGCTCTCTCCAATAATTCGCTTTCACCGCGGCAATAGGCGAGATCGTGGTCACGGTGAACGAATAATACCGGGCCGAACGTCTCTCGTAGGGGCCGTGCTCTCTCCAATAATTCACTTTCACCGCGGCAATAGGCGAGATCCTGGTCATGGTGAACGAATAAAACCGCGCCGAACGTCTCTCGTCAGGGGCCGTGCTCTCTCCAATTATTCGCTTTCACCGCGGCAATAGGCGAGATCGTGGTCACGGTGAACGAATAAAACCGCGCCAAACGTCTCTCGTCAGGGGCCGTGGTCTCTCTAATAATTCACTTTCACCGCGGCAATAGGCGAGATCGTGCACACGGTAAACGAATAAAACCGCGCCAAACGTCTCTCGTGGGGGGCCGTGCTCTCTCCAATAATTTGCTTTCACCGCGGCAATAGGCGAGATCGTGCACACGGTAAACGAATAAAACCGCGCCGAACGTCTCTCGTCAGGGGCCGTGCTCTCTCCAATAATTTGCTTTCACCGCGGCAATAGGCGAGATCGTGGTCACGGTGAACGAATAAAACCGCGCCAAACGTCTCTCGTCAGGGGCCGTGCTCTCTGCAATAATTCGCTTTCACCGCGGCAATAGGCGAGATCGTGCACACGGTAAACGAATAAAACCGCGCCGAACGTCTCTCGTCAGGGGCCGTGCTCTCTCCAATAATTTGCTTTCACCGCGGCAATAGGCGACATCGTGGTCACGGTGAACGAATAAAACCGCGCCAAACGTCTGTCGTCAGGGGCCGTGCTCTCTCCAATAATTTGCTTTCACCACGGCAATAGGCGAGATAGTGGTCGCGGTAAACGAATAAAACCGCGCCGAACGTCTCTCGTCAGGGGCCGTGCTCTCTCCAATAATTCGCTTTCACCGCGGCAATAGGCGAGATCGTGCACACGGTAAACGAATAAAACCGCGCCGAACGTCTCTCGTCAGGGGCCGTGCTCTCTCAAATAATTCGCTTTCACCGCGGCAATAGGCGAGATCGTGGTCACGGTGAACGAATAAAACCGCGCCAAATGTCTCTCGTCAGGGGCCGTGCTCTCTCCAATAATTCGCTTTCACCGCGGCAATAGGCGAGATCGTGCACACGGTAAACGAATAAAACCGCGCCGAACGTCTCTCGTCAGGGGCCGTGCTCTCTCCAATAATTCGCTTTCACCGCGGCAATAGGCGAGATCGTGGTCACGGTAAACGAATAAAACCGCGCCAAACGTCTCTCGTCAGGGGCTGTGCTCTCTCCAATAATTCGCTTTCACCACGGCAATAGGCGAGATCGTGCACACGGTAAACGAATAAAACCGCGCCGAACGTCTCTCGTCAGGGGCCGTGCTCTCTCCAATAATTTGCTTTCACCGCGGCAATAGGCGAGATCGTGCACACGGTAAACGAATAAAACCGCGCCGAACGTCTCCCGTCAGGGGCCGTGCTCTCTCCAATAATTCGCTTTCAAAGCGGCAATAGGCGAGATCGTGCACACGGTAAACGAATAAAACCGCGCCGAACGTCTCCCGTCAGGGGCCGTGCTCTCTCCAATAATTTGCTTTCACCGCGGCAATAGGCGAGATCGTGCACACGGTAAACGAATAAAACCGCGCCGAACGTCTCTTGTCAGGGGCCGTGCTCTCTCCAATAATTTGCTTTCACCGCGGCAATAGGCGAGATCGTGCACACGGTAAACGAATAAAACCGCGCCGAACGTCTCTCGTCAGGGGCCGTGCTCTCTCCAATAATTCGCTTTCACCGCGGCAATAGGCGAGATCGTGCACACGGTAAACGAATAAAACCGCGCCGAACGTCTCCCGTCAGGGGCCGTGCTCTCTCCAATAATTTGCTTTCACCGCGGCAATAGGCGAGATCGTGCACACGGTAAACGAATAAAACCGCGCCGAACGTCTCTCGTCAGGGGCCGTGCTCTCTCCAATAATTCGCTTTCACCGCGGCAATAGGCGAGATCGTGCACACGGTAAACGAATAAAACCGCGCCGAACGTCTCCCGTCAGGGGCCGTGTTCTCTCCAATAATTCGCTTTCACCGCGGCAATAGGCGAGATCGTGCACAAGGTAAACGAATAAAACCGCGCCGAACGTCTCCCGTCAGGGGCCGTGCTCTCTCCAATAATTTGCTTTCACCGCGGCAGTAGGCGAGATCGTGCACACGGTAAACGAATAAAACCGCGCCGAACGCCTCTCGTCAGGGGCCGTGCTCTCTCCAATAATTCGCTTTCACCGCGGCAATAGGCGAGATCGTGCACACGGTAAACGAATAAAACCGCGCCGAACGTCTCTCGTCAGGGGCCGTGCTCTCTCCAATAATTTGCTTTCACCGCGGCAATAGGCGAGATCGTGCACACGGTAAACGAATAAAACCGCGCCGAACGTCTCTCGTCAGGGGCCGTGCTCTCTCCAATAATTTGCTTTCACCGCGGCAATAGGCGAGATCGTGCACACGGTAAACGAATAAAACCGCGCCGAACGTCTCTCGTCAGGGGCCGTGCTCTCTCCAATAATTTGCTTTCACCGCGGCAATAGGCAAGATCGTGCACACGTTAAACGAATAAAACCGCGCCGAACGTCTCTCGTCAGGGGCCGTGCTCTCTCCAATAATTTGCTTTCACCGCGGCAATAGGCGAGATCGTGCACACGGTAAACGAATAAAACCGCGCCGAACGTCTCCCGTCAGGGGCCGTGCTCTCTCCAATAATTCGCTTTCACCGCGGCAATAGGCGAGATCGTGCACACGGTAAACGAATAAAACCGCGCCGAACGTCTCCCGTCAGGGGCCGTGCTCTCTCCAATAATTTGCTTTCACCGCGGCAATAGGCGAGATCGTGCACACGGTAAACGAATAAAACCGCGCCGAACGTCTCTCGTCAGGGGCCGTGCTCTCTCCAATAATTTGCTTTCACCGCGGCAATAGGCGAGATCGTGCACACGGTAAACGAATAAAACCGCGCCGAACGTCTCCCGTCAGGGGCCGTGCTCTCTCCAATAATTCGCTTTCACCGCGGCAATAGGCGAGATCGTGCACACGGTAAACGAATAAAACCGCGCCGAACGTCTCCCGTCAGGGGCCGTGCTCTCTCCAATAATTTGATTTCACCGCGGCAATAGGCGAGATCGTGCACACGGTAAACGAATAAAACCGCGCCGAACGTCTCTCGTCAGGGGCCGTGCTCTCTCCAATAATTTGCTTTCACCGCGGCAATAGACGAGATCGTGCACACGGTAAACGAATAAAACCGCGCCGAACGTCTCTCGTCAGGGGCCGTGCTCTCTCCAATAATTCGCTTTCACCGCGGCAATAGGCGAGATCGTGCAGACGGTAAACGAATAAAACCGCGCCGAACGTCTCCCGTCAGGGGCCGTGCTCTCTCCAATAATTTGCTTTCACCGCGGCAATAGGCGAGATCGTGCACACGGTAAACGAATAAAATCGCGCCGAACGTCTCCCGTCAGGGGCCGTGCTCTCTCCAATAATTCGCTTTCACCGCGGCAATAGGCGAGATCGTGCACACGGTAAACGAATAAAACCGCGCCGAACGTCTCTCGTCAGGGGCCGTGCTCTCTCCAATAATTTGCTTTCACCGCGGCAATAGGCGAGATCGTGCACACGGTAAACGAATAAAACCGCGCCGAACGTCTCTCGTCAGGGGCCGTGCTCTCTCCAATAATTCGCTTTCACCGCGGCAATAGGCGAGATCGTGCACACGGTAAACGAATAAAACCGCGCCGAACGTCTCCCGTCAGGGGCCGTGCTCTCTCCAATAATTTGCTTTCACCGCGGCAATAGGCGAGATCGTGCACACGGTAAACGAATAAAACCGCGCCGAACGTCTCCCGTCAGGGGTCGTGCTCTCTCCAATAATTCGCTTTGACCGCGGCAATAGGCGAGATCGTGCACACGGTAAACGAATAAAACCGCGCCGAACGTCTCTCGTCAGGGGCCGTGCTCTCTCCAATAATTTGCTTTCACCGCGGCAATAGGCGAGATCGTGCACACGGTAAACGAATAAACACGCGCCGAACGTCTCTCGTCAGGGGCCGTGCTCTCTCCGATAATTCGCTTTCACCGCGGCAATAGGCGAGATCGTGCACACGGTAAACGAATAAAACCGCGCCGAACGTCTAGCGTCAGGGGCCGTGCTCTCTCCAATAATTTGCTTTCACCGCGGCAATAGGCGAGATCGTGCACACGGTAAACGAATAAAACCGCGCGGAACGTCTCTCGTCAGGGGCCGTGCTCTCTCCAATAATTCGCTTTCACCACGGCAATAGGCGAGATCGTGCACACGGTAAACGAATAAAACCGCGCCGAACGTCTCCCGTCAGGGGCCGTGTTCTCTCCAATAATTCGCTTTCACCGCGGCAATAGGCGAGATCGTGCACAAGGTAAACGAATAAAACCGCGCCGAACGTCTCCCGTCAGGGGCCGTGCTCTCTCCAATAATTCGCTTTCACCGCGGCAATAGGCGAGATTGTGCACACGGTAAACGAATAAAACCGCGCCGAACGTCTCTCGTTAGGGGCCGTGCTCTCTCCAATAATTTGCTTTCACCGCGGCAATAGGCGAGATCGTGCACACGGTAAACGAATAAAACCGCGCCGAACGTCTCTCGTCAGGGGCCGTGCTCTCTCCAATAATTTGCTTTCACCGCGGCAATAGGCGAGATCGTGCACACGGTAAACGAATAAAACCGCGCCGAACGTCTCTCGTCAGGGGCCGTGCTCTCTCCAATAATTTGCTTTCACCGCGGCAATAGGCGAGATCGTGCACACGGTAAACGAATAAAACCGCGCCGAACGTCTCTCGTCAGGGGCCGTGCTCTCTCCAATAATTTGCCTTAACCGCGGCAATAGGCGAGATCGTGCACACGGTAAACGAATAAAACCGCGCCGAACGTCTCCCGTCAGGGGCCGTGCTCTCTCCAATAATTTGCTTTCACCGCGGCAATAGGCGAGATCGTGCACACGGTAAACGAATAAAACCGCGCCGAACGTCTCTCGTCAGGGGCCGTGCTTTCTCCAATAATTTGCTTTCACCGCGGCAATAGGCGAGATCGTGCACACGGTAAACGAATAAAACCGCGCCGAACGTCTCCCGTCAGGGGCCGTGCTCTCTCCAATAATTTGCTTTCACCGCGGCAATAGGCGAGATCGTGCACACGGTAAACGAATAAAACCGCGCCGAACGTCTCTCGTCAGGGGCCGTGCTCTCTCCAATAATTTGCTTTCACCGCGGCAATAAGCGAGATCGTGCACACGGTAAACGAATAAAACCGCGCCGAACGTCTCCCGTCAGGGGCCGTGCTCTCTCCAATAATTTGCTTTCACCGCGGCAATAGGCGAGATCGTGCACACGGTAAACGAATAAAACCGCGCCGAACGTCTCTCGTCAGGGGCCGTGCTCTCTCCAATAATTTGCTTTCACCGCGGCAATAGGCGAGATCGTGCACACGGTAAACGACTAAAACCGCGCCGAACGTCTCTCGTCAGGGGCCGTGCTCTCTCCAATAATTTGCTTTCACCGCGGCAATAGGCGAGATCGTGCACACGGTAAACGAATAAAACCGCGCCGAACGTCTCCCGTCAGGGGCCGTGCTCTCTCCAATAATTCGCTTTCACCGCGGCAATAGGCGAGATCGTGTACACGGTAAACGAATAAAACCGCGCCGAACGTCTCTCGTCAGGGGCCGTGCTCTCTCCAATAATTCGCTTTCACCGCGGCAATAGGCGAGATCGTGCACACGGTAAACGAATAAAACCGCGCCGAATGTCTCCCGTCAGGGGCCGTGCTCTCTCCAATAATTTGCTTTCACCGCGGCAATAGGCGAGATCGTGCACACGGTAAACGAATAAAACCGCGCCGAACGTCTCTCGTCAGGGGCCGTGCTCTCTCCAATAATAGGCTTTCACCGCGGCAATAGGCGAGATCGTGCACACGGTAAACGAATAAAACCGCGCCGAACGTCTCTCGTCAGGGGCCGTGCTCTCTCCAATAATTCGCTTTCAACGCGGCAATAGGCGAGATCGAGCACACGGTAAACGAATAAAACCGCGCCGAACGTCTCCCGTCAGGGGCCGTGCTCTCTCCAATAATTTGCTTTCACCGCGGCAATAGGCGAGATCGTGCACACGGTAAACGAATAAAACCGCGCCGAACGTCTCCCGTCAGGGGCCGTGCTCTCTCCAATAATTCGCTTTCACCGCGGCAATAGGCGAGATCGTGCACACGGTAAACGAATAAAACCGCGCCGAACGTCTCCCGTCAGGGGCCGTGCTCTCTCCAATAATTTGCTTTCACCGCGGCAATAGGCGAGATCGTGCACACGGTAAACGAATAAAACCGCGCCGAACGTCTCTCGTCAGGGGCCGTGCTCTCTCCAATAATTTGCTTTCACCGCGGCAATAGGCGAGATCGTGCACACGGTAAACGAATAAAACCGCGCCGAACGTCTCCCGTCAGGGGCCGTGCTCTCTCCAATAATTCGCTTTCACCGCGGCAATAGGCGAGATCGTGCACACGGTAAACGAATAAAACCGCGCCGAACGTCTCCCGTCAGGGGCCGTGCTCTCTCCAATAATTTGCTTTCACCGCGGCAATAGGCGAGATCGTGCACACGGTAAACGAATAAAACCGCGCCGAACGTCTCTCGTCAGGGGCCGTGCTCTCTCCAATAATTTGCTTTCACCGCGGCAATAGGCGAGATCGTGCACACGGTAAACGAATAAAACCGCGCCGAACGTCTCTCGTACGGGGCCGTGCTCTCTCCAATAATTCGCTTTCACCGCGGCAATAGGCGAGATCGTGCAGACGGTAAACGAATAAAACCGCGCCGAACGTCTCCCGTCAGGGGCCGTGCTCTCTCCAATAATTTGCTTTCACCGCGGCAATAGGCGAGATCGTGCACACGGTAAACGAATAAAACCGCGCCGAACGTCTCCCGTCAGGGGCCGTGCTCTCTCCAATAATTCGCTTTCACCGCGGCAATAGGCGAGATCGTGCACACGGTAAACGAATAAAACCGCGCCGAACGTCTCTCGTCAGGGGCCGTGCTCTCTCCAATAATTTGCTTTCACCGCGGCAATAAGCGAGATCGTGCACACGGTAAACGAATAAAACCGCGCCGAACGTCTCCCGTCAGGGGCCGTGCTCTCTCCAATAATTTGCTTTCACCGCGGCAATAGGCGAGATCGTGCACACGGTAAACGAATAAAACCGCGCCGAACGTCTCTCGTCAGGGGCCGTGCTCTCTCCAATAATTTGCTTTCACCGCGGCAATAGGCGAGATCGTGCACACGGTAAACGACTAAAACCGCGCCGAACGTCTCTCGTCAGGGGCCGTGCTCTCTCCAATAATTTGCTTTCACCGCGGCAATAGGCGAGATCGTGCACACGGTAAACGAATAAAACCGCGCCGAACGTCTCCCGTCAGGGGCCGTGCTCTCTCCAATAATTCGCTTTCACCGCGGCAATAGGCGAGATCGTGTACACGGTAAACGAATAAAACCGCGCCGAACGTCTCTCGTCAGGGGCCGTGCTCTATCCAATAATTCGCTTTCACCGCGGCAATAGGCGAGATCGTGCACACGGTAAACGAATAAAACCGCGCCGAACGTCTCCCGTCAGGGGCCGTGCTCTCTCCAATAATTTGCTTTCACCGCGGCAATAGGCGAGATCGTGCACACGGTAAACGAATAAAACCGCGCCGAACGTCTCTCGTCAGGGGCCGTGCTCTCTCCAATAATTGGCTTTCACCGCGGCAATAGGCGAGATCGTGCACACGGTAAACGAATAAAACCGCGCCGAACGTCTCTCGTCAGGGGCCGTGCTCTCTCCAATAATTCGCTTTCACCGCGGCAATAGGCGAGATCGAGCACACGGTAAACGAATAAAACCGCGCCGAACGTCTCCCGTCAGGGGCCGTGCTCTCTCCAATAATTTGCTTTCACCGCGGCAATAGGCGAGATCGTGCACACGGTAAACGAATAAAACCGCGCCGAACGTCTCCCGTCAGGGGCCGTGCTCTCTCCAATAATTCGCTTTCACCGCGGCAATAGGCGAGATCGTGCACACGGTAAACGAATAAAACCGCGCCGAACGTCTCCCGTCAGGGGCCGTGCTCTCTCCAATAATTTGCTTTCACCGCGGCAATAGGCGAGATCGTGCACACGGTAAACGAATAAAACCGCGCCGAACGTCTCTCGTCAGGGGCCGTGCTCTCTCCAATAATTTGCTTTCACCGCGGCAATAGGCGAGATCGTGCACACGGTAAACGAATAAAACCGCGCCGAACGTCTCTCGTCAGGGGCCGTGCTCTCTCCAATAATTTGCTTTAACCGCGGCAATAGGCGAGATCGTGCACACGGTAAACGAATAAAACCGCGCCGAACGTCTCCCGTCAGGGGCCGTGCTCTCTCCAATAATTTGCTTTCACCGCGGCAATAGGCGAGATCGTGCACACGGTAAACGAATAAAACCGCGCCGAACGTCTCTCGTCAGGGGCCGTGCTTTCTCCAATAATTTGTTTTCACCGCGGCAATAGGCGAGATCGTGCACACGGTAAACGAATAAAACCGCGCCGAACGTCTCCCGTCAGGGGCCGTGCTCTCTCCAATAATTTGCTTTCACCGCGGCAATAGGCGAGATCGTGCACACGGTAAACGAATAAAACCGCGCCGAACGTCTCTCGTCAGGGGCCGTGCTCTCTCCAATAATTTGCTTTCACCGCGGCAATAAGCGAGATCGTGCACACGGTAAACGAATAAAACCGCGCCGAACGTCTCCCGTCAGGGGCCGTGCTCTCTCCAATAATTTGCTTTCACCGCGGCAATAGGCGAGATCGTGCACACGGTAAACGAATAAAACCGCGCCGAACGTCTCTCGTCAGGGGCCGTGCTCTCTCCAATAATTTGCTTTCACCGCGGCAATAGGCGAGATCGTGCACACGGTAAACGACTAAAACCGCGCCGAACGTCTCTCGTCAGGGGCCGTGCTCTCTCCAATAATTTGCTTTCACCGCGGCAATAGGCGAGATCGTGCACACGGTAAACGAATAAAACCGCGCCGAACGTCTCCCGTCAGGGGCCGTGCTCTCTCCAATAATTCGCTTTCACCGCGGCAATAGGCGAGATCGTGTACACGGTAAACGAATAAAACCGCGCCGAACGTCTCTCGTCAGGGGCCGTGCTCTCTCCAATAATTCGCTTTCACCGCGGCAATAGGCGAGATCGTGCACACGGTAAACGAATAAAACCGCGCCGAACGTCTCCCGTCAGGGGCCGTGCTCTCTCCAATAATTTGCTTTCACCGCGGCAATAGGCGAGATCGTGCACACGGTAAACGAATAAAACCGCGCCGAACGTCTCTCGTCAGGGGCCGTGCTCTCTCCAATAATTGGCTTTCACCGCGGCAATAGGCGAGATCGTGCACACGGTAAACGAATAAAACCGCGCCGAACGTCTCTCGTCAGGGGCCGTGCTCTCTCCAATAATTCGCTTTCACCGCGGCAATAGGCGAGATCGAGCACACGGTAAACGAATAAAACCGCGCCGAACGTCTCCCGTCAGGGGCCGTGCTCTCTCCAATAATTTGCTTTCACCGCGGCAATAGGCGAGATCGTGCACACGGTAAACGAATAAAACCGCGCCGAACGTCTCTCGTCAGGGGCCGTGCTCTCTCCAATAATTTGCTTTCACCGCGGCAATAGGCGAGATCGTGCACACGGTAAACGAATAAAACCGCGCCGAACGTCTCCCGTCAGGGGCCGTGCTCTCTCCAATAATTCGCTTTCACCGCGGCAATAGGCGAGATCGTGCACACGGTAAACGAATAAAACCGCGCCGAACGTCTCCCGTCAGGGGCCGTGCTCTCTCCAATAATTTGCTTTCACCGCGGCAATAGGCGAGATCGTGCACACGGTAAACGAATAAAACCGCGCCGAACGTCTCTCGTCAGGGGCCGTGCTCTCTCCAATAATTTGCTTTCACCGCGGCAATAGGCGAGATCGTGCACACGGTAAACGAATAAAACCGCGCCGAACGTCTCTCGTACGGGGCCGTGCTCTCTCCAATAATTCGCTTTCACCGCGGCAATAGGCGAGATCGTGCAGACGGTAAACGAATAAAACCGCGCCGAACGTCTCCCGTCAGGGGCCGTGCTCTCTCCAATAATTTGCTTTCACCGCGGCAATAAGCGAGATCGTGCACACGGTAAACGAATAAAACCGCGCCGAACGTCTCCCGTCAGGGGCCGTGCTCTCTCCAATAATTTGCTTTCACCGCGGCAATAGGCGAGATCGTGCACACGGTAAACGAATAAAACCGCGCCGAACGTCTCTCGTCAGGGGCCGTGCTCTCTCCAATAATTTGCTTTCACCGCGGCAATAGGCGAGATCGTGCACACGGTAAACGACTAAAACCGCGCCGAACGTCTCTCGTCAGGGGCCGTGCTCTCTCCAATAATTTGCTTTCACCGCGGCAATAGGCGAGATCGTGCACACGGTAAACGAATAAAACCGCGCCGAACGTCTCCCGTCAGGGGCCGTGCTCTCTCCAATAATTCGCTTTCACCGCGGCAATAGGCGAGATCGTGTACACGGTAAACGAATAAAACCGCGCCGAACGTCTCTCGTCAGGGGCCGTGCTCTCTCCAATAATTCGCTTTCACCGCGGCAATAGGCGAGATCGTGCACACGGTAAACGAATAAAACCGCGCCGAACGTCTCCCGTCAGGGGCCGTGCTCTCTCCAATAATTTGCTTTCACCGCGGCAATAGGCGAGATCGTGCACACGGTAAACGAATAAAACCGCGCCGAACGTCTCCCGTCAGGGGCCGTGCTCTCTCCAATAATTCGCTTTCACCGCGGCAATAGGCGAGATCGTGCACACGGTAAACGAATAAAACCGCGCCGAACGTCTCCCGTCAGGGGCCGTGCTCTCTCCAATAATTTGCTTTCACCGCGGCAATAGGCGAGATCGTGCACACGGTAAACGAATAAAACCGCGCCGAACGTCTCTCGTCAGGGGCCGTGCTCTCTCCAATAATTTGCTTTCACCGCGGCAATAGGCGAGATCGTGCACACGGTAAACGAATAAAACCGCGCCGAACGTCTCCCGTCAGGGGCCGTGCTCTCTCCAATAATTCGCTTTCACCGCGGCAATAGGCGAGATCGTGCACACGGTAAACGAATAAAACCGCGCCGAACGTCTCCCGTCAGGGGCCGTGCTCTCTCCAATAATTTGCTTTCACCGCGGCAATAGGCGAGATCGTGCACACGGTAAACGAATAAAACCGCGCCGAACGTCTCTCGTCAGGGGCCGTGCTCTCTCCAATAATTTGCTTTCACAGCGGCAATAGGCGAGATCGTGCACACGGTAAACGAATAAAACCGCGCCGAACGTCTCTCGTACGGGGCCGTGCTCTCTCCAATAATTCGCTTTCACCGCGGCAATAGGCGAGATCGTGCAGACGGTAAACGAATAAAACCGCGCCGAACGTCTCCCGTCAGGGGCCGTGCTCTCTCCAATAATTTGCTTTCACCGCGGCAATAGGCGAGATCGTGCACACGGTAAACGAATAAAACCGCGCCGAACGTCTCCCGTCAGGGGCCGTGCTCTCCCCAATAATTCGCTTTCACCGCGGCAATAGGCGAGATCGTGCACACGGTAAACGAATAAAACCGCGCCGAACGTCTCTCGTCAGGGGCCGTGCTCTCTCCAATAATTTGCTTTCACCGCGGCAATAGGCGAGATCGTGCACACGGTAAACGAATAAAACCGCGCCGAACGTCTCTCGTCAGGGGTCGTGCTCTCTCCAATAATTCGCTTTCACCGCGGCAATAGGCGAGATCGTGCACACGGTAAACGAATAAAACCGCGCCGAGCGTCTCCCGTCAGGGGCCGTGCTCTCTCCAATAATTTGCTTTCACCGCGGCAATAGGCGAGATCGTGCACACGGTAAACGAATAAAACCGCGCCGAACGTCTCCCGTCAGGGGCCGTGCTCTCTCCAATAATTCGCTTTCACCGCGGCAATAGGCGAGATCGTGCACACGGTAAACGAATAAAACCGCGCCGAACGTCTCTCGTCAGGGGCCGTGCTCTCTCCAATAATTTGCTTTCACCGCGGCAATAGGCGAGATCGTGCACACGGTAAACGAATAAACACGCGCCGAACGTCTCTCGTCAGGGGCCGTGCTCTCTCCGATAATTCGCTTTCACCGCGGCAATAGGCGAGATCGTGCACAAGGTAAACGAATAAAACCGCGCCGAACGTCTCCCGTCAGGGGCCGTGCTCTCTCCAATAATTTGCTTTCACCGCGGCAATAGGCGAGATCGTGCACACGGTAAACGAATAAAACCGCGCCGAACGCCTCTCGTCAGGGGCCGTGCTCTCTCCAATAATTCGCTTTCACCGCGGCAATAGGCGAGATCGTGCACACGGTAAACAAATAAAACCGCGCCGAACGTCTCTCGTCAGGGGCCGTGCTCTCTCCAATAATTTGCTTTCACCGGGGCAATAGGCGAGATCGTGCACACGGTAAACGAATAAAACCGCGCCGAACGTCTCTCGTCAGGGGCCGTGCTCTCTCCAATAATTTGCTTTCACCGCGGCAATAGGCGAGATCGTGCACACGGTAAACGAATAAAACCGCGCCGAACGTCTCTCGTCAGGGGCCGTGCTCTCTCCAATAATTTGCTTTCACCGCGGCAATAGGCGAGATCGTGCACACGGTAAACGAATAAAACCGCGCCGAACGTCTCTCGTCAGGGGCCGTGCTCTCTCCAATAATTTGCTTTCACCGCGGCAATAGGCGAGATCGTGCACACGGTAAACGAATAAAACCGCGCCGAACGTCTCCCGTCAGGGTCCGTGCTCTCTCCAATAATTTGCTTTCACCGCGGCAATAGGCGAGATCGTGCACACGGTAAACGAATAAAACCGCGCCGAACGTCTCTCGTCAGGGGCCGTGCTTTCTCCAATAATTTGCTTTCACCGCGGCAATAGGCGAGATCATGCACACGGTAAACGAATAAAACCGCGCCGAACGTCTCCCGTCAGGGGCCGTGCTCTCTCCAATAATTCGCTTTCACCGCGGCAATAGGCGAGATCGTGCACACGGTAAACGAATAAAACCGCGCCGAACGTCTCTCGTCAGGGGCCGTGCTCTCTCCAATAATTTGCTTTCACCGCGGCAATAGGCGAGATCGTGCACACGGTAAACGAATAAAACCGCGCCGAACGTCTCCCGTCAGGGTCCGTGCTCTCTCCAATAATTTGCTTTCACCGCGGCAATAGGCGAGATCGTGCACACGGTAAACGAATAAAACCGCGCCGAACGTCTCTCGTCAGGGGCCGTGCTTTCTCCAATAATTTGCTTTCACCGCGGCAATAGGCGAGATCGTGCACACGGTAAACGAATAAAACCGCGCCGAACGTCTCTCGTCAGGGGCCGTGCTCTCTCCAATAATTTGCTTTCACCGCGGCAATAGGCGAGATCGTGCACACGGTAAACGAATAAAACCGCGCCGAACGTCTCTCGTCAGGGGCCGTGCTCTCTCCAATAATTTGCTTTCACCGCGGCAATAGGCGAGATCGTGCACACGGTAAACGAATAAAACCGCGCCGAACGTCTCTCGTACGGGGCCGTGCTCTCTCCAATAATTCGCTTTCACCGCGGCAATAGGCGAGATCGTGCAGACGGTAAACGAATAAAACCGCGCCGAACGTCTCCCGTCAGGGGCCGTGCTCTCTCCAATAATTTGCTTTCACCGCGGCAATAGGCGAGATCGTGCACACGGTAAACGAATAAAACCGCGCCGAACGTCTCCCGTCAGGGGCCGTGCTCTCTCCAATAATTCGCTTTCACCGCGGCAATAGGCGAGATCGTGCACACGGTAAACGAATAAAACCGCACCGAACGTCTCTCGTCAGGGGCCGTGCTCTCTCCAATAATTTGCTTTCACCGCGGCAATAGGCGAGATCGTGCACACGGTAAACGAATAAAACCGCGCCGAACGTCTCTCGTCAGGGGTCGTGCTCTCTCCCATAATTCGCTTTCACCGCGGCAATAGGCGAGATCGTGCACACGGTAAACGAATAAAACCGCGCCGAGCGTCTCCCGTCAGGGGCCGTGCTCTCTCCAATAATTTGCTTTCACCGCGGCAATAGGCGAGATCGTGCACACGGTAAACGAATAAAACCGCGCCGAACGTCTCCCGTCAGGGGCCGTGCTCTCTCCAATAATTCGCTTTCACCGCGGCAATAGGCGAGATCGTGCACACGGTAAACGAATAAAACCGCGCCGAACGTCTCTCGTCAGGGGCCGTGCTCTCTCCAATAATTTGCTTTCACCGCGGCAATAGGCGAGATCGTGCACACGGTAAACGAATAAACACGCGCCGAACGTCTCTCGTCAGGGGCCGTGCTCTCTCCGATAATTCGCTTTCACCGCGGCAATAGGCGAGATCGTGCACAAGGTAAACGAATAAAACCGCGCCGAATGTCTCCCGTCAGGGGCCGTGCTCTCTCCAATAATTTGCTTTCACCGCGGCAATAGGCGAGATCGTGCACACGGTAAACGAATAAAACCGCGCCGAACGCCTCTCGTCAGGGGCCGTGCTCTCTCCAATAATTCGCTTTCACCGCGGCAATAGGCGAGATCGTGCACACGGTAAACAAATAAAACCGCGCCGAACGTCTCTCGTCAGGGGCCGTGCTCTCTCCAATAATTTGCTTTCACCGCGGCAATAGGCGAGATCGTGCACACGGTAAACGAATAAAACCGCGCCGAACGTCTCTCGTCAGGGGCCGTTCTCTCTCCAATAATTTGCTTTCACCGCGGCAATAGGCGAGATCGTGCACACGGTAAACGAATAAAACCGCGCCGAACGTCTCTCGTCAGGGGCCGTGCTCTCTCCAATAATTTGCTTTCACCGCGGCAATAGGCGAGATCGTGCACACGGTAAACGAATAAAACCGCGCCGAACGTCTCCCGTCAGGGGCCGTGCTCTCTCCAATAATTTGCTTTCACCGCGGCAATAGGCGAGATCGTGCACACGGTAAACGAATAAAACCGCGCCGAACGTCTCTCGTCAGGGGCCGTGCTCTCTCCAATAATTTGCTTTCACCGCGGCAATAAGCGAGATCGTGCACACGGTAAACGAATAAAACCGCGCCGAACGTCTCCCGTCAGGGGCCGTGCTCTCTCCAATAATTTGCTTTCACCGCGGCAATAGGCGAGATCGTGCACACGGTAAACGAATAAAACCGCGCCGAACGTCTCTCGTCAGGGGCCGTGCTCTCTCCAATAATTTGCTTTCACCGCGGCAATAGGCGAGATCGTGCACACGGTAAACGACTAAAACCGCGCCGAACGTCTCTCGTCAGGGGCCGTGCTCTCTCCAATAATTTGCTTTCACCGCGGCAATAGGCGAGATCGTGCACACGGTAAACGAATAAAACCGCGCCGAACGTCTCCCGTCAGGGGCCGTGCTCTCTCCAATAATTCGCTTTCACCGCGGCAATAGGCGAGATCGTGTACACGGTAAACGAATAAAACCGCGCCGAACGTCTCTCGTCAGGGGCCGTGCTCTCTCCAATAATTCGCTTTCACCGCGGCAATAGGCGAGATCGTGCACACGGTAATCGAATAAAACCGCGCCGAACGTCTCTCGTCAGGGGCCGTGCTCTCTCCAATAATTCGCTTTCACCGCGGCAATAGGCGAGATCGAGCACACGGTAAACGAATAAAACCGCGCCGAACGTCTCCCGTCAGGGGCCGTGCTCTCTCCAATAATTTGCTTTCACCGCGGCAATAGGCGAGATCGTGCACACGGTAAACGAATAAAACCGCGCCGAACGTCTCCCGTCAGGGGCCGTGCTCTCTCCAATAATTCGCTTTCACCGCGGCAATAGGCGAGATCGTGCACACGGTAAACGAATAAAACCGCGCCGAACGTCTCCCGTCAGGGGCTGTGCTCTCTCCAATAATTTGCTTTCACCGCGGCAATAGGCGAGATCGTGCACACGGTAAACGAATAAAACCGCGCCGAACGTCTCTCGTCAGGGGCCGTGCTCTCTCCAATAATTTGCTTTCACCGCGGCAATAGGCGAGATCGTGCACACGGTAAACGAATAAAACCGCGCCGAACGTCTCCCGTCAGGGGCCGTGCTCTCTCCAATAATTCGCTTTCACCGCGGCAATAGGCGAGATCGTGCACACGGTAAACGAATAAAACCGCGCCGAACGTCTCCCGTCAGGGGCCGT
Organism: Ixodes scapularis; assembly: GCF_016920785.2. Classification (NCBI taxonomy): domain Eukaryota; kingdom Metazoa; phylum Arthropoda; class Arachnida; order Ixodida; family Ixodidae; genus Ixodes; species Ixodes scapularis. Next base: position 533,688 of record NW_024610199.1, on the reverse strand, counting down.
GCTCTCTCCAATAATTTGCTTTCACCGCGGCAATAGGCGAGATCGTGCACACGGTAAACGAATAAAACCGCGCCGAACGTCTCTCGTCAGGGGCCGTGCTCTCTCCAATAATTTGCTTTCACCGCGGCAATAGGCGAGATCGTGCACACGGTAAACGAATAAAACCGCGCCGAACGTCTCTCGTACGGGGCCGTGCTCTCTCCAATAATTCGCTTTCACCGCGGCAATAGGCGAGATCGTGCAGACGGTAAACGAATAAAACCGCGCCGAACGTCTCCCGTCAGGGGCCGTGCTCTCTCCAATAATTTGCTTTCGCCGCGGCAATAGGCGAGATCGTGCACACGGTAAACGAATAAAACCGCGCCGAACGTCTCCCGTCAGGGGCCGTGCTCTCTCCAATAATTCGCTTTCACCGCGGCAATAGGCGAGATCGTGCACACGGTAAACGAATAAAACCGCGCCGAACGTCTCTCGTCAGGGGCCGTGCTCTCTCCAATAATTTGCTTTCACCGCGGCAATAGGCGAGATCGTGCACACGGTAAACGAATAAAACCGCGCCGAACGTCTCTCGTCAGGGGTCGTGCTCTCTCCAATAATTCGCTTTCACCGCGGCAATAGGCGAGATCGTGCACACGGTAAACGAATAAAACCGCGCCGAGCGTCTCCCGTCAGGGGCCGTGCTCTCTCCAATAATTTGCTTTCACCGCGGCAATAGGCGAGATCGTGCACACGGTAAACGAATAAAACCGCGCCGAACGTCTCCCGTCAGGGGCCGTGCTCTCTCCAATAATTCGCTTTCACCGCGGCAATAGGCGAGATCGTGCACACGGTAAACGAATAAAACCGCGCCGAACGTCTCTCGTCAGGGGCCGTGCTCTCTCCAATAATTTGCTTTCACCGCGGCAATAGGCGAGATCGTGCACACGGTAAACGAATAAACACGCGCCGAACGTCTCTCGTCAGGGGCCGTGCTCTCTCCGATAATTCGCTTTCACCGCGGCAATAGGCGAGATCGTGCACAAGGTAAACGAATAAAACCGCGCCGAACGTCTCCCGTCAGGGGCCGTGCTCTCTCCAATAATTTGCTTTCACCGCGGCAATAGGCGAGATCGTGCACACGGTAAACGAATAAAACCGCGCCGAACGCCTCTCGTCAGGGGCCGTGCTCTCTCCAATAATTCGCTTTCACCGCGGCAATAGGCGAGATCGTGCACACGGTAAACAAATAAAACCGCGCCGAACGTCTCTCGTCAGGGGCCGTGCTCTCTCCAATAATTTGCTTTCACCGCGGCAATAGGCGAGATCGTGCACACGGTAAACGAATAAAACCGCGCCGAACGTCTCTCGTCAGGGGCCGTGCTCTCTCCAATAATTTGCTTTCACCGCGGCAATAGGCGAGATCGTGCACACGGTAAACGAATAAAACCGCGCCGAACGTCTCTCGTCAGGGGCCGTGCTCTCTCCAATAATTTGCTTTCACCGCGGCAATAGGCGAGATCGTGCACACGGTAAACGAATAAAACCGCGCCGAACGTCTCTCGTCAGGGGCCGTGCTCTCTCCAATAATTTGCTTTCACCGCGGCAATAGGCGAGATCGTGCACACGGTAAACGAATAAAACCGCGCCGAACGTCTCCCGTCAGGGGCCGTGCTCTCTCCAATAATTTGCTTTCACCGCGGCAATAGGCGAGATCGTGCACACGGTAAACGAATAAAACCGCGCCGAACGTCTCTCGTCAGGGGCCGTGCTTTCTCCAATAATTTGCTTTCACCGCGGCAATAGGCGAGATCGTGCACACGGTAAACGAATAAACACGCGCCGAACGTCTCTCGTCAGGGGCCGTGCTCTCTCCGATAATTCGCTTTCACCGCGGCAATAGGCGAGATCGTGCACAAGGTAAACGAATAAAACCGCGCCGAACGTCTCCCGTCAGGGGCCGTGCTCTCTCCAATAATTTGCTTTCACCGCGGCAATAGGCGAGATCGTGCACACGGTAAACGAATAAAACCGCGCCGAACGCCTCTCGTCAGGGGCCGTGCTCTCTCCAATAATTCGCTTTCACCGCGGCAATAGGCGAGATCGTGCACACGGTAAACAAATAAAACCGCGCCGAACGTCTCTCGTCAGGGGCCGTGCTCTCTCCAATAATTTGCTTTCACCGCGGCAATAGGCGAGATCGTGCACATGGTAAACGAATAAAACCGCGCCGAACGTCTCTCGTCAGGGGCCGTGCTCTCTCCAATAATTTGCTTTCACCGCGGCAATAGGCGAGATCGTGCACACGGTAAACGAATAAAACCGCGCCGAACGTCTCTCGTCAGGGGCCGTGCTCTCTCCAATAATTTGCTTTCACCGCGGCAATAGGCGAGATCGTGCACACGGTAAACGAATAAAACCGCGCCGAACGTCTCTCGTCAGGGGCCGTGCTCTCTCCAATAATTTGCTTTCACCGCGGCAATAGGCGAGATCGTGCACACGGTAAACGAATAAAACCGCGCCGAACGTCTCCCGTCAGGGGCCGTGCTCTCTCCAATAATTTGCTTTCACCGCGGCAATAGGCGAGATCGTGCACACGGTAAACGAATAAAACCGCGCCGAACGTCTCTCGTCAGGGGCCGTGCTTTCTCCAATAATTTGCTTTCACCGCGGCAATAGGCGAGATCGTGCACACGGTAAACGAATAAAACCACGCCGAACGTTTTCCATCAGGGGCCGTGCTCTCTCCAATAATTTGCTTTCACCGCGGCAATAGGCGAGATCGTGCACACGGTAAACGAATAAAACCGCGCCGAACGTCTCTCGTCAGGGGCCGTGCTCTCTCCAATAATTTGCTTTCACCGCGGCAATAGGCGAGATCGTGCACACGGTAAACGAATAAAACCGCGCCGAACGTCTCCCGTCAGGGGCCGTGCTCTCTCCAATAATTTGCTTTCACCGCGGCAATAGGCGAGATCGTGCACACGGTAAACGAATAAAACCGCGCCGAACGTCTCTCGTCAGGGGCCGTGCTCTCTCCAATAATTTGCTTTCACCGCGGCAATAGGCGAGATCGTGCACACGGTAAACGACTAAAACCGCGCCGAACGTCTCTCGTCAGGGGCCGTGCTCTCTCCAATAATTTGCTTTCACCGCGGCAATAGGCGAGATCGTGCACACGGTAAACGAATAAAACCGCGCCGAACGTCTCCCGTCAGGGGCCGTGCTCTCTCCAATAATTTGCTTTCACCGCGGCAATAGGCGAGATCGTGCACACGGTAAACGAATAAAACCGCGCCGAACGTCTCCCGTCAGGGGCCGTGCTCTCTCCAATAATTCGCTTTCACCGCGGCAATAGGCGAGATCGTGCACACGGTAAACGAATAAAACCGCGCCGAACGTCTCTCGTCAGGGGCCGTGCTCTCTCCAATAATTCGCTTTCACCGCGGCAATAGGCGAGATCGTGCACACGGTGAACGAATAAAACCGCGCCGAACGTCTCTCGTCAGGGGCCGTGCTCTCTCCAATAATTTGCTTTCACCGCGGCAATAGGCGAGATCGTGGTCACGGTGAACGAATAAAACCGCGCCGAACGTCTCTCGTCAGGGGCCGTGCTCTCTCCAATAATTCACTTTCACCGCGGCAATAGGCGAGATCGTGCACACGGTAAACGAATAAAACCGCGCCGAACGTCTCTCGTCAGGGGCCGTGCTCCCTCCAATAATTCGCTTTCACCGCGGCAATAGGCGAGATCGTGCACACGGTAAACGAATAAAACCGCGCCGAACGTCTCTCGTCAGGGGCCGTGCTCTCTCCAATAATTCGCTTTCACCGCGGCAATAGGCGAGATCGTGGTCACGGTGAACGAATAAAACCGCGCCGAACGTCTCTCGTCAGGGGCCGTGCTCTCTCCATTAATTTGCTTTCACCGCGGCAATAGGCGAGATCGTGGTCACGGTGAACGAATAAAACCGCGCCGAACGATTCTCGTCAGGGGCCGTGCTCTCTCCAATAATTCGCTTTCACCGCGGCAATAGGCGAGATCGTGGTCACGGTGAACGAATAAAACCGCGCCGAACGTCTTTCGTAGGGGCCGTGCTCTCTCCAATAATTCACTTTCACCGCGGCAATAGGCGAGATCGTGCACACGGTAAACGAATAAAACCGCGCCGAACGTCTCTCGTCAGGGGCCGTGCTCTCTCCAATAATTCGCTTTCACCGCAGCAATAGGCGAGATCGTGGTCACGGTGAACGAATAAAACCGCGCCGAACGTCTCTCGTCAGGGGCCGTGCTCTCTCCAATAATTCGCTTTCACCGCGGCAATAGGCGAGATCGTGCACACGGTGAACGAATAAAACCGCGCCGAACGTCTCTCGTCAGGGGCCGTGCTCTCTCCAATAATTCACTTTCACCGCGGCAATAGGCGAGATCGTGGTCACGGTGAACGAATAAAACCGCGCCGAACGTCTCTCGTCAGGGGCCGTGCTCTCTCCAATAATTCGCTTTCACCGCGGCAATAGGCGAGATCGTGCACACGTTAAACGAATAAAACCGCGCCGAACGTCTCTCGTCAGGGGCCGTGCTCTCTCCAATAATTTGCTTTCACCGCGGCAATAGGCGAGATCGTGGTCGCGGTGAACGAATAAAACCGCGCCGAACGTCTCTCGTCAGGGGCCGTGCTCTCTCCAATAATTCGCTTTCACCGCGGCAATAAGCGAGATCGTGGTCACGGTGAACGAATAAAACCGCGCCGAACGTCTCTCGTTGGGGCCGTGCTCTCTCCAATAATTCGCTTTCACCGCGGCAATAGGCGAGATCGTGGTCACGGTGAACGAATAAAACCGCGCCGAACGTCTCTCGTAGGGGCCGTGCTCTCTCCAATAATTCACTTTCACCGCGGCAATAGGCGAGATCGTGCACACGGTAAACGAATAAAACTGCGCCGAACGTCTCTCGTCAGGGGCCGTGCTCTCTCCAATAATTCGCTTTCACCGCGGCAATAGGCGAGATCGTGGTCACGGTGAACGAATAAAACCGCGCCGAACGTCTCTCGTCAGGGGCCGTGCTCTCTCCAATAATTCGCTTTCACCGCGGCAATAGGCGAGATCGTGGTCACGGTGAACGAATAAAACCGCGCCGAACGTCTCTCGTCAGGGGCCGTGCTCTCTCCAATAATTCGCTTTCACCGCGGCAATAGGCGATATCGTGCACACGGTAAACGAATAAAACCGCGCCGAACGTCTCTCGTCAGGGGCCGTGCTCTCTCCAATAATTCGCTTTCACCGCGGCAATAGGCGAGATCGTGCACACGGTAAACGAATAAAACCGCGCCGAACGTCTCTCGTCAGGGGCCGTGCTCTCTCCAATAATTCGCTTTCACCGCGGCAATAGGCGAGATCGTGGTCACGGTGAACGAATAAAACCGCGCCGAACGTCTCTCGTCAGGGGCCGTGCTCTCTCCAATAATTCACTTTCACCGCGGCAATAGGCGAGATCGTGGTCACGGTGAACGAATAAAACCGCGCCGAACGTCTCTCGTAGGGGCCGTGCTCTCTCCAATAATTCACTTTCACCGCGGCAATAGGCGAGATCGTGCACACGGTGAACGAATAAAACCGCGCCGAACGTCTCTCGTCAGGGGCCGTGCTCCCTCCAATAATTCGCTTTCACCGCGGCAATAGGCGAGATCGTGCACACGGTAAACGAATAAAACCGCGCCGAACGTCTCTCGTCAGGGGCCGTGCTCTCTCCAATAATTCGCTTTCACCGCGGCAATAGGCGAGATCGTGGTCACGGTGAACGAATAAAACCGCGCCGAACGTCTCTCGTCAGGGGCCGTGCTCTCTCCAATAATTTGCTTTCACCGCGGCAATAGGCGAGATCGTGGTCACGGTGAACGAATAAAACCGCGCCGAACGTCTCTCGTCAGGGGCCGTGCTCTCTCCAATAATTCGCTTTCACCGCGGCAATAGGCGAGATCGTGGTCACGGTGAACGAATAAAACCGCGCCGAACGTCTCTCGTCAGGGGCCGTGCTCTCTCCAATAATTCACTTTCACCGCGGCAATAGGCGAGATCGTGCACACGGTAAACGAATAAAACCGCGCCGAACGTCTCTCGTCAGGGGCCGTGCTCTCTCCAATAATTTGCTTTCACCGCGGCAATAGGCGAGATCGTGCACACGGTAAACGAATAAAACCGCGCCGAACGTCTCTCGTCAGGGGCCGTGCTCTCTCCAATAATTCGCTTTCACCGCGGCAATAGGCGAGATCGTGCACACGGTAAACGAATAAAACCGCGCCGAACGTCTCTCGTCAGGGGTCGTGCTCTCTCCAATAATTCGCTTTCACCGCGGCAATAGGCGAGATCGTGCACACGGTAAACGAATAAAACCGCGACAAACGTCTCTCGTCAGGGGCCCTGCTCTCTCCAATAATTCGCTTTCACCGCGGCAATAGGCGAGATCGTGCACACGGTAAACGAATAAAACCGCGCCGAACGTCTCTCGTCAGGGGCCGTGCTCTCTCCAATAATTTGCTTTCACCGCGGCAATAGGCGAGATCGTGCACACGGTAAACGAATAAAACCGCGCCGAACGTCTCTCGTCAGGGGCCGTGCTCTCTCCAATAATTCGCTTTCACCGCGGCAATAGGCGAGATCGTGCACACGGTAAACGAATAAAACCGCGCCGAACGTCTCTCGTCAGGGGCCGTGCTCTCTCCAATAATTCGCTTTCACCGCGGCAATAGGCGAGATCGTGCACACGGTAAACGAATAAAACCGCGCCGAACGTCTCTCGTCAGGGGCCGTGCTCTCTCCAATAATTCGCTTTCACCGCGGCAATAGGCGAGATCGTGCACACGGTAAACGAATAAAACCGCGCCGAACGTCTCTCGTCAGGGGCCGTGCTCTCTCCAATAATTTGCTTTCACCGCGGCAATAGGCGAGATCGTGCACTCGGTAAACGAATAAAACCGCGCCGAACGTCTCTTGTCAGGGGCCGTGCTCTCTCTAATAATTCGCTTTCACCGCGGCAATAGGCGAGATCGTGGTCACGGTGAACGAATAAAACCGCGCCGAACGTCCCTCGTCAGGGGCCGTGCTCTCTCCAATAATTCGCTTTCACCGCGGCAATAGGCGAGATCGTGGTCACGGTAAACGAATAAAACCGCGCCGAACGTCTCTCGTCAGGGGCCGTGCTCTCTCCAATAATTCGTTTTCACCGCGGCAATAGGCGAGATCGTGCACACGGTAAACGAATAAAACTGCGCCGAACGTCTCTCGTCAGGGGCCGTGCTCTCTCCAATAATTCGCTTTCACCGCGGCAATAGGCGAGATCGTGCACACGGTAAACGAATAAAACCGCGCCGAACGTCTCTCGTCAGGGGCCGTGCTCTCTCCAATAATTCGCTTTCACCGCGGCAATAGGCGAGATCGTGCACACGGTAAACGAATAAAACCGCGCCGAACGTCTCTCGTCAGGGGCCGTGCTCTCTCCAATAATTCGCTTTCACCGCGGCAATAGGCGAGATCGTGCACACGGTAAACGAATAAAACCGCGCCAAACGTCTCTCGTCAGGGGCCGTGCTCTCTCCAATAATTCGCTTTCACCGCGGCAATAGGCGAGATCGTGCACACGGTAAACGAATAAAACCGCGCCGAACGTCTCTCGTCAGGGGCCGTGCTCTCTCCAATAATTCGCTTTCACCGCGGCAATAGGCGAGATCGTGGTCACGGTGAACGAATAAAACCGCGCCGAACGTCCCTCATCAGGGGCCGTGCTCTCTCCAATAATTTGCTTTCACCGCGGCAATAGGCGAGATCGTGGTCACGGTGAACGAATAATACCGCGCCGAACGTCTCTCGTCAGGGGCCGTGCTCTCTCCAATAATTCGCTTTCACCGCGGCAATAGGCGAGATCGTGGTCACGGTGAACGAATAATACCGCGCCGAAGGTCTCTCGTAGGGGCCGTGCTCTCTCCAATAATTCACTTTCACCGCGGCAATAGGCGAGATCGTGGTCACGGTGAACGAATAAAACCGCGCCGAACGTCTCTCGTCAGGGGCCGTGCTCTCTCCAATAATTCGCTTTCACCGCGGCAATAGGCGAGATCGTGGTCACGGTGAACGAATAATACCGCGCCGAACGTCTCTCGTAGGGGCCGTGCTCTCTCCAATAATTCACTTTCACCGCGGCAATAGGCGAGATCGTGGTCACGGTGAACGAATAAAACCGCGCCGAACGTCTCTCGTCAGGGGCCGTGCTCTCTCCAATAATTCGCTTTCACCGCGGCAATAGGCGAGATCGTGCACACGGTAAACAAATAAAACCGCGCCGAACGTCTCTCGTCAGGGGCCGTGCTCTCTCCAATAATTCACTTTCACCGCGGCAATAGGCGAGATCGTGCACACGGTAAACGAATAAAACCGCGCCGAACGTCTCTCGTCAGGGGCCGTGCTCTCTCCAATAATTCGCTTTCACCGCGGCAATAGGCGAGATCGTGCACACGGTAAACGAATAAAACCGCGCCGAACGTCTCTCGTCAGGGGCCGTGCTCTCTCCAATAATTCGCTTTCACCGCGGCAATAGGCGAGATCGTGGTCACGGTGAACGAATAAAACCGCGCCGAACGTCTCTCGTCAGGGGCCGTGCTCTCTCCATTAATTTGCTTTCACCGCGGCAATAGGCGAGATCGTGGTCACGGTGAACGAATAATACCGCGCCGAACGTCTCTCGTCAGGGGCCGTGCTCTCTCCAATAATTCGCTTTCACCGCGGCAATAGGCGAGATCGTGGTCACGGTGAACGAATAATACCGCGCCGAAGGTCTCTCGTAGGGGCCGTGCTCTCTCCAATAATTCACTTTCACCGCGGCAATAGGCGAGATCGTGGTCACGATGAACGAATAAAACCGCGCCGAACGTCTCTCGTCAGGGGCCGTGCTCTCTCCAATAATTCGCTTTCACCGCGGCAATAGGCGAGATCGTGGTCACGGTGAACGAATAATACCGCGCCGAACGTCTCTCGTAGGGGCCGTGCTCTCTCCAATAATTCACTTTCACCGCGGCAATAGGCGAGATCGTGGTCACGGTGAACGAATAAAACCGCGCCGAACGTCTCTCGTCAGGGGCCGTGCTCTCTCCAATAATTCGCTTTCACCGCGGCAATAGGCGAGATCGTGCACACGGTAAACAAATAAAACCGCGCCGAACGTCTCTCGTCAGGGGCCGTGCTCTCTCCAATAATTCACTTTCACCGCGGCAATAGGCGAGATCGTGCACACGGTAAACGAATAAAACCGCGCCGAACGTCTCTCGTCAGGGGCCGTGCTCTCTCCAATAATTCGCTTTCACCGCGGCAATAGGCGAGATCGTGCACACGGTAAACGAATAAAACCGCGCCGAACGTCTCTCGTCAGGGGCCGTGCTCTCTCCAATAATTCGCTGTCACCGCGGCAATAGGCGAGATCGTGGTCACGGTGAACGAATAAAACCGCGCCGAACGTCTCTCGTCAGGGGCCGTGCTCTCTCCATTAATTTGCTTTCACCGCGGCAATAGGCGAGATCGTGGTCACGGTGAACGAATAAAACCGCGCCGAACGATTCTCGTCAGGGGCCGTGCTCTCTCCAATAATTCGCTTTCACCGCGGCAATAGGCGAGATCGTGGTCACGGTGAACGAATAAAACCGCGCCGAACGTCTTTCGTAGGGGCCGTGCTCTCTCCAATAATTCACTTTCACCGCGGCAATAGGCGAGATCGTGCACACGGTAAACGAATAAAACCGCGCCGAACGTCTCTCGTCAGGGGCCGTGCTCTCTCCAATAATTCGCTTTCACCGCAGCAATAGGCGAGATCGTGGTCACGGTGAACGAATAAAACCGCGCCGAACGTCTCTCGTCAGGGGCCGTGCTCTCTCCAATAATTCGCTTTCACCGCGGCAATAGGCGAGATCGTGCACACGGTGAACGAATAAAACCGCCTCGAACGTCTCTCGTCAGGGGCCGTGCTCTCTCCAATAATTCACTTTCACCGCGGCAATAGGCGAGATCGTGGTCACGGTGAACGAATAAAACCGCGCCGAACGTCTCTCGTCAGGGGCCGTGCTCTCTCCAATAATTCGCTTTCACCGCGGCAATAGGCGAGATCGTGCACACGTTAAACGAATAAAACCGCGCCGAACGTCTCTCGTCAGGGGCCGTGCTCTCTCCAATAATTTGCTTTCACCGCGGCAATAGGCGAGATCGTGGTCGCGGTGAACGAATAAAACCGCGCCGAACGTCTCTCGTCAGGGGCCGTGCTCTCTCCAATAATTCGTTTTCACCGCGGCAATAAGCGAGATCGTGGTCACGGTGAACGAATAAAACCGCGCCGAACGTCTCTCGTAGGGGCCGTGCTCTCTCCAATAATTCGCTTTCACCGCGGCAATAGGCGAGATCGTGGTCACGGTGAACGAATAAAACCGCGCCGAACGTCTCTCGTAGGGGCCGTGCTCTCTCCAATAATTCACTTTCACCGCGGCAATAGGCGAGATCGTGCACACGGTAAACGAATAAAACTGCGCCGAACGTCTCTCGTCAGGGGCCGTGCTCTCTCCAATAATTCGCTTTCACCGCGGCAATAGGCGAGATCGTGGTCACGGTGAACGAATAAAACCGCGCCGAACGTCTCTCGTCAGGGGCCGTGCTCTCTCCAATAATTCGCTTTCACCGCGGCAATAGGCGAGATCGTGGTCACGGTGAACGAATAAAACCGCGCCGAACGTCTCTCGTCAGGGGCCGTGCTCTCTCCAATAATTCGCTTTCACCGCGGCAATAGGCGATATCGTGCACACGGTAAACGAATAAAACCGCGCCGAACGTCTCTCGTCAGGGGCCGTGCTCTCTCCAATAATTCGCTTTCACCGCGGCAATAGGCGAGATCGTGCACACGGTAAACGAATAAAACTGCGCCGAACGTCTCTCGTCAGGGGCCGTGCTCTCTCCAATAATTCGCTTTCACCGCGGCAATAGGCGAGATCGTGCACACGGTAAACGAATAAAACCGCGCCGAACGTCTCTCGTCAGGGGTCGTGCTCTCTCCAATAATTCGCTTTCACCGCGGCAATAGGCGAGATCGTGCACACGGTAAACGAATAAAACCGCGCCGAACGTCTCTCGTCAGGGGCCGTGCTCTCTCCAATAATTTGCTTTCACCGCGGCAATAGGCGAGATCGTGGTCACGGTGAACGAATAAAACCGCGCCGAAAGTCTCTCGTCAGGGGCCGTGCTTTCTCCAATAATTTGCTTTCACCGCGGCAATAGGCGAGATCGTGGTCACGGTGAACGAATAAAACCGCGCCGAACGTCTCTCGTCAGGGGCCGTGCTCTCACCAATAATTCGCTTTCACCGCGGCAATAGGCGAGATCGTGGTCACGGTGAACGAATAAAACCGCGCCGAAAGTCTCTCGTCAGGGGCCGTGCTCTCTCCAATAATTCGCTTTCACCGCGGCAATAGGCGAGATCGTGGTCACGGTGAACGAATAAAACCGCGCCGAACGTCTCTCGTCAGGGGCCGTGCTCTCTCCAATAATTCGCTTTCACCGCGGCAATAGGCGAGATCGTGGTCACGGTGAACGAATAAAACCGCGCCGAAAGTCTCTCGTCAGGGGCCGTGCTCTCTCCAATAATTTGCTTTCACCGCGGCAATAGGCGAGATCGTGGTCACGGTGAACGAATAAAACCGCGCCGAAAGTCTCTCGTCAGGGGCCGTGCTCTCTCCAATAATTTGCTTTCACCGCGGCAATAGGCGAGATCGTGGTCACGGTGAACGAATAAAACCGCGCCGAAAGTCTCTCGTCAGGGGCCGTGTTTTCTCCAATAATTTGCTTTCACCGCGGCAATAGGCGAGATCGTGGTCACGGTGAACGAATAAAACCGCGCCGAACGTCTCTCGTCAGGGGCCGTGCTCTCACCAATAATTCGCTTTCACCGCGGCAATAGGCGAGATCGTGGTCACGGTGAACGAATAAAACCGCGCCGAAAGTCTCTCGTCAGGGGCCGTGCTCTCTCCAATAATTTGCTTTCACCGCGGCAATAGGCGAGATCGTGGTCACGGTGAACGAATAAAACCGCGCCGAACGTCTCTCGTCAGGGGTGGTGCTCTCTCCAATAATTTGCTTTCACCGCGGCAATAGGCGAGATCGTGGTCATGGTGAACGAATAAAACCGCGCCGAACGTCTCTCGTCAGGGGCCGTGCTCTCTCCAATAATTCGCTTTCACCGCGGCAATAGGCGAGATCGTGGTCACGGTGAACGAATAAAACCGCGCCGAAAGTCTCTCGTCAGGGGCCGTGCTCTCTCCAATAATTTGCTTTCACCGCGGCAATAGGCGAGATCGTGGTCACGGTGAACGAATAAAACCGCGCCGAAAGTCTCTCGTCAGGGGCCGTGCTCTCTCCAATAATTTGCTTTCACCGCGGCAATAGGCGAGATCGTGGTCACGGTGAACGAATAAAACCGCGCCGAACGTCTCTCGTCAGGGGCCGTGCTCTCTCCAATAATTCGCTTTCACCGCGGCAATAGGCGAGATCGTGGTCACGGTGAACGAATAAAACCGCGCCGAACGTCTCTCGTCAGGGGCCGTGCTCTCTCCAATAATTTGCTTTCACCGCGGCATTAGGCGAGATCGTGGTCACGGTGAACGAATAAAACCGCGCCGAACGTCTCTCGTCAGGGGCCGTGCTCTCTCCAATAATTCGCTTTCACCGCGGCAATAGGCGAGATCGTGGTCACGGTGAACGAATAAAACCGCGCCGAACGTCTCTCGTCAGGGGCCGTGCTCTCTCCAATAATTCGCTTTCACCGCGGCAATAGGCGAGATCGTGGTCACGGTGAACGAATAAAACCACGCCGAACGTCTCTCGTCAGGGGCCGTGCTCTCGCCAATAGTTTGCTTTCACCGCGGCAATAGGCGAGATCGTGGTCACGGTGAACGAATAAAACCGCGCCGAACGTCTCTCGTCAAGGGCCGTGCTCTCTCCAATAATTTGCTTTCACCGCGGCAATACGCGAGATCGTGGTCACGGTGAACGAATAAAACCGCGCCGAACGTCTCTCGTCAGGGGCCGTGCTCTCTCCAATAATTCGCTTTCACCGCGGCAATGGGCGAGATCGTGGTCACGGTGAACGAATAAAACCGCGCCGAACGTCTCTCGTCAGGGGCCGTGCTCTCTCCAATAATTCGCTTTCACCGCGGCAATAGGCGAGATCGTGGTCACGGTGAACGAATAAAACCGCACCGAACGTCTCTCGTCAGGGGCCGTGCTCTCTCCAATAATTTGCTTTCACCGCGGCAATAGGCGAGATCGTGGTCACGGTGAACGAATAAAACCGCGCCGAACGTCTCTCGTCAGGGGCCGTGCTCTCTCCAATAATTTGCTTTCACCGCGGCAATAGGCGAGATCGTGGTCACGGTGAACGAATAAAACCGCGCCGAACGTCTCTCGTCAGGGGCCGTGCTCCCTCCAATAATTTGCTTTCACCGCGGCAATAGGCGAGATCGTGGTCACGGTGAATGAATAAAACCGCGCCGAACGTCTCTAGTCAGGGGCCGTGCTCTCTCCAATAATTCGCTTTCACCGCGGCAATAGGCGAGATCGTGGTCACGGTGAACGAATAAAACCGCGCCGAACGTCTCTCGTCAGGGGCCGTGCTCTCTCCAATAATTCGCTTTCACCGCGGCAATAGGCGAGATCGTGGTCACGGTGAACGAATAAAACCGCACCGAACGTCTCTCGTCAGGGGCCGTGCTCTCTCCAATAATTTGCTTTCACCGCGGCAATAGGCGAGATCGTGGTCACGGTGAACGAATAAAACCGCGCCGAACGTCTCTCGTCAGGGGCCGTGCTCTCTCCAATAATTTGCTTTCACCGCGGCAATAGGCGAGATCGTGGTCACGGTGAACGAATAAAACCGCGCCGAACGTCTCTCGTCAGGGGCCGTGCTCTCTCCAATAATTCGCTTTCACCGCGGCAATAGGCGAGATCGTGGTCACGGTGAACGAATAAAACCGCGCCGAAAGTCTCTCGTCAGGGGCCGTGCTATCTCCAATAATTTGCTTTCACCGCGGCAATAGGCGAGATCGTGGTCACGGTGAACGAATAAAACCGCGCCGAACGTCTATCGTCAGGGGCCGTGCTCTCTCCAATAATTCGCTTTCACCGCGGCTATAGGCGAGATCGTGGTCAGGGTGAACGAATAAAACCGCGCCGAAAGTCTCTCGTCAGGGGCCGTGCTCTCTCCAATAATTTGCTTTCACCGCGGCAATAGGCGAGATCGTGGTCACGGTGAACGAATAAAACCGCGCCGAACGTCTCTCGTCAGGGGCCGTGCTCTCTCCAATAATTTGCTTTCACCGCGGCAATAGGCGAGATCGTGGTTACGGTGAACGAATAAAACCGCGCCGAACGTCTCTCGTCAGGGGCCGTGCTCTCTCCAATAATTCGCTTTCACCGCGGCAATAGGCGAGATCGTGGTCACGGTGAACGAATAAAACCGCGCCGAACGTCTCTCGTCAGGGGCCGTGCTCTCTCCAATAATTTGCTTTCACCGCGGCAATAGGCGAGATCGTGGTCACGGTGAACGAATAAAACCGCGCCGAACGTCTCTCGTCAGGGGCCGTGCTCTCTCCAATAATTCGCTTTCACTGCGGCAATAGGCGAGATCGTGGTCACGGTGAACGAATAAAACCGCGCCGAAAGTCTCTCGTCAGGGGCCGTGCTCTCTCCAATAATTTGCTTTCACCGCGGCAATAGGCGAGATCGTGGTCACGGTGAACGAATAAAACCGCGCCGAACGTCTCTCGTCAGGGGCCGTGCTCTCTCCAATAATTTGCTTTCACCGCGGCAATAGGCGAGATCGTGGTCACGGTGAACGAATAAAACCGCGCCGAACGTCTCTCGTCAGGGGCCGTGCTCTCTCCAATAATTCGCTTTCACCGCGGCAATAGGCGAGATCGTGGTCACGGTGAACGAATAAAACCGCGCTGAAAGTCTCTCGTCAGGGGCCGTGCTATCTCCAATAATTTGCTTTCACCGCGGCAATAGGCGAGATCGTGGTCACGGTGAACGAATAAAACCGCGCCGAACGTCTATCGTCAGGGGCCGTGCTCTCTCCAATAATTCGCTTTCACCGCGGCTATAGGCGAGATTGTGGTCAGGGTGAACGAATAAAACCGCGCCGAAAGTCTCTCGTCAGGGGCCGTGCTCTCTCCAATAATTTGCTTTCACCGCGGCAATAGGCGAGATCGTGGTCACGGTGAACGAATAAAACCGCGCCGAACGTCTCTCGTCAGGGGCCGTGCTCTCTCCAATAATTTGCTTTCACCGCGGCAATAGGCGAGATCGTGGTTACGGTGAACGAATAAAACCGCGCCGAACGTCTCTCGTCAGGGGCCGTGCTCTCTCCAATAATTCGCTTTCACCGCGGCAATAGGCGAGATCGTGGTCACGGTGAACGAATAAAACCGCGCCGAACGTCTCTCGTCAGGGGCCGTGCTCTCTCCAATAATTCGCTTTCACCGCGGCAATAGGCGAGATCGTGGTCACGGTGAACGAATAAAACCGCGCCGAACGTCTCTCGTCAGGGGCCGTGCTCTCTCCAATAATTCGCTTTCACTGCGGCAATAGGCGAGATCGTGGTCACGGTGAACGAATAAAACCGCGCCGAAAGTCTCTCGTCAGGGGCCGTGCTCTCTCCAATAATTTGCTTTCACCGCGGCAATAGGCGAGATCGTGGTCACGGTGAACGAATAAAACCGCGCCGAACGTCTCTCGTCAGGGGCCGTGCTCTCTCCAATAATTTGCTTTCACCGCGGCAATAGGCGAGATCGTGGTCACGGTGAACGAATAAAACCGCGCCGAAGGTCTCTCGTCAGGGGCCGTGCTCTCTCCAATAATTTGCTTTCACCGCGGCAATAGGCGAGATCGTGGTCACGGTGAACGAATAAAACCGCGCCGAAAGTCTCTCGTCAGGGGCCGTGCTCTCTCCAATAATTTGCTTTCACCGCGGCAATAGGCGAGATCGTGGTCACGGTGAACGAATAAAACCGCACCGAAAGTCTCTCGTCAGGGGCCGTGCTCTCTCCAATAATTTGCTTTCACCGCGGCAATAGGCGAGATCGTGGTCACGGTGAACGAATAAAACCGCGCCGAACGTCTCTCGTCAGGGGCCGTGCTCTCTCCAATAATTTGCTTTCACCGCGGCAATAGGCGAGATCGTGGTCACGGTGAACGAATAAAACCGCGCCGAACGTCTCTCGTCAGGGGCCGTGCTCTCTCCAATAATTCGCTTTCACCGCGGCAATAGGCGAGATCGTGGTCACGGTGAACGAATAAAACCGCGCCGAACGTCTCTCGTCAGGGGCCGTGCTCTCTCCAATAATTCGCTTTCACCGCGGCAATAGGCGAGATCGTGGTCACGGTGAACGAATAAAACCGCGCCGAACGTCTCTCGTCAGGGGCCGTGCTCTCTCCAATAATTCGCTTTCACCGCGGCAATAGGCGAGATCGTGGTCACGGTGAACGAATAAAACCGCGCCGAACGTCTCTCGTCAGGGGCCGTACTCTCTCCAATAATTCGCTTTCACCGCGGCAATAGGCGAGATCGTGGTCACGGTGAACGAATAAAACCGCGCCGAACGTCTCTCGTCAGGGGCCGTGCTCTCTCTAATAATTCGCTTTCACCGCGGCAATAGGCGAGATCGTGGTCACGGTGAACGAATAGAACCGCGCCGAACGTCTCTCGTCAGGGGCCGTGCTCTCTCCAATAATTCGCTTTCACCGCGGCAATAGGCGAGATCGTGGTCACGGTGAACGAATAAAACCGCGCCGAACGTCTCTCGTCAGGGGCCGTGCTCTCTCCAATAATTCGCTTTCACCGCGGCAATAGGCGAGATCGTGGTCACGGTGAACGAATAAAACCGCGCCGAACGTCTCTCGTCAGGGGCCGTGCTCTCTCCAATAATTCGCTTTCACCGCGGCAATAGGCGAGATCGTGGTCACGGTGAACGAATAAAACCGCGCCGAAAGTCTCTCGTCAGGGGCCGTGCTCTCTCCAATAATTTGCTTTCACCGCGGCAATAGGCGAGATCGTGGTCACGGTGAACGAATAAAACCGCGCCGAACGTCTCTCGTCAGAGGCCGTGCTCTCTCCAATAATTCGCTTTCACCGCGGCAATAGGCGAGATCGTGGTCACGGTGAACGAATAAAACCGCGCCGAAAGTCTCTCGTCAGGGGCCGTGCTCTCTCCAATAATTTGCTTTCACCGCGGCAATAGGCGAGATCGTGGTCACGGTGAACGAATAAAACCGCGCCGAAAGTCTCTCGTCAGGGGCCGTGCTCTCTCCAATAATTTGCTTTCACCGCGGCAATAGGCGAGATCGTGGTCACGGTGAACGAATAAAACCGCGCCGAACGTCTCTCGTCAGGGGCCGTGCTCTCTCCAATAATTCGCTTTCACCGTGGCAATAGGCGAGATCGTGGTCACGGTGAACGAATAAAACCGCGCCGAAAGTCTCTCGTCAGGGGCCGTGCTCTCTCCAATAATTTGCTTTCACCGCGGCAATAGGCGAGATCGTGGTCACGGTGAACGAATAAAACCGCGCCGAACGTCTCTCGTCAGGGGCCGTGCTCTCTCCAATAATTTGCTTTCACCGCGGCAATAGGCGAGATCGTGGTCACGGTGAACGAATAAAACCGCGCCGAACGTCTCTCGTCAGGGGCCGTGCTCTCTCCAATAATTCGCTTTCACCGCGGCAATAGGCGAGATCGTGGTCACGGTGAACGAATAAAACCGCGCCGAAAGTCTCTCGTCAGGGGCCGTGCTATCTCCAATAATTTGCTTTCACCGCGGCAATAGGCGAGATCGTGGTCACGGTGAACGAATAAAACCGCGCCGAACGTCTATCGTCAGGGGCCGTGCTCTCTCCAATAATTCGCTTTCACCGCGGCTATAGGCGAGATCGTGGTCAGGGTGAACGAATAAAACCGCGCCGAAAGTCTCTCGTCAGGGGCCGTGCTCTCTCCAATAATTCGCTTTCACCGCGGCAATAGGCGAGATCGTGGTCACGGTGAACGAATAAAACCGCGCCGAAAGTCTCTCGTCAGGGGCCGTGCTCTCTCCAATAATTTGCTTTCACCGCGGCAATAGGCGAGATCGTGGTCACGGTGAACGAATAAAACCGCGCCGAAAGTCTCTCGTCAGGGGCCGTGCTCTCTCCAATAATTTGCTTTCACCGCGGCAATAGGCGAGATCGTGGTCACGGTGAACGAATAAAACCGCGCCGAACGTCTCTCGTCAGGGGCCGTGCTCTCTCCAATAATTCGCTTTCACCGTGGCAATAGGCGAGATCGTGGTCACGGTGAACGAATAAAACCGCGCCGAAAGTCTCTCGTCAGGGGCCGTGCTCTCTCCAATAATTTGCTTTCACCGCGGCAATAGGCGAGATCGTGGTCACGGTGAACGAATAAA
Organism: Ixodes scapularis; assembly: GCF_016920785.2. Taxonomy (NCBI): domain Eukaryota; kingdom Metazoa; phylum Arthropoda; class Arachnida; order Ixodida; family Ixodidae; genus Ixodes; species Ixodes scapularis. The sequence goes on along the minus strand of NW_024610199.1, from coordinate 515,203 downwards.
ACCGCGCCGAACGTCTCTCGTCAGGGGCCGTGCTCTCTCCAATAATTTGCTTTCACCGCGGCAATAGGCGAGATCGTGGTCACGGTGAACGAATAAAACCGCGCCGAACGTCTCTCGTCAGGGGCCGTGCTCTCTCCAATAATTCGCTTTCACCGCGGCAATAGGCGAGATCGTGGTCACGGTGAACGAATAAAACCGCGCCGAAAGTCTCTCGTCAGGGGCCGTGCTATCTCCAATAATTTGCTTTCACCGCGGCAATAGGCGAGATCGTGGTCACGGTGAACGAATAAAACCGCGCCGAACGTCTATCGTCAGAGGCCGTGCTCTCTCCAATAATTCGCTTTCACCGCGGCTATAGGCGAGATCGTGGTCAGGGTGAACGAATAAAACCGCGCCGAAAGTCTCTCGTCAGGGGCCGTGCTCTCTCCAATAATTTGCTTTCACCGCGGCAATAGGCGAGATCGTGGTCACGGTGAACGAATAAAACCGCGCCGAACGTCTCTCGTCAGGGGCCGTGCTCTCTCCAATAATTTGCTTTCACCGCGGCAATAGGCGAGATCGTGGTTACGGTGAACGAATAAAACCGCGCCGAACGTCTCTCGTCAGGGGCCGTGCTCTCTCCAATAATTCGCTTTCACCGCGGCAATAGGCGAGATCGTGGTCACGGTGAACGAATAAAACCGCGCCGAACGTCTCTCGTCAGGGGCCGTGCTCTCTCCAATAATTTGCTTTCACCGCGGCAATAGGCGAGATCGTGGTCACGGTGAACGAATAAAACCGCGCCGAACGTCTCTCGTCAGGGGCCGTGCTCTCTCCAATAATTCGCTTTCACTGCGGCAATAGGCGAGATCGTGGTCACGGTGAACGAATAAAACCGCGCCGAAAGTCTCTCGTCAGGGGCCGTGCTCTCTCCAATAATTTGCTTTCACCGCGGCAATAGGCGAGATCGTGGTCACGGTGAACGAATAAAACCGCGCCGAACGTCTCTCGTCAGGGGCCGTGCTCTCTCCAATAATTTGCTTTCACCGCGGCAATAGGCGAGATCGTGGTCACGGTGAACGAATAAAACCGCGCCGAACGTCTCTCGTCAGGGGCCGTGCTCTCTCCAATAATTCGCTTTCACCGCGGCAATAGGCGAGATCGTGGTCACGGTGAACGAATAAAACCGCGCCGAAAGTCTCTCGTCAGGGGCCGTGCTATCTCCAATAATTTGCTTTCACCGCGGCAATAGGCGAGATCGTGGTCACGGTGAACGAATAAAACCGCGCCGAACGTCTATCGCCAGGGGCCGTGCTCTCTCCAATAATTCGCTTTCACCGCGGCTATAGGCGAGATTGTGGTCAGGGTGAACGAATAAAACCGCGCCGAAAGTCTCTCGTCAGGGGCCGTGCTCTCTCCAATAATTTGCTTTCACCGCGGCAATAGGCGAGATCGTGGTCACGGTGAACGAATAAAACCGCGCCGAACGTCTCTCGTCAGGGGCCGTGCTCTCTCCAATAATTTGCTTTCACCGCGGCAATAGGCGAGATCGTGGTTACGGTGAACGAATAAAACCGCGCCGAACGTCTCTCGTCAGGGGCCGTGCTCTCTCCAATAATTCGCTTTCACCGCGGCAATAGGCGAGATCGTGGTCACGGTGAACGAATAAAACCGCGCCGAACGTCTCTCGTCAGGGGCCGTGCTCTCTCCAATAATTTGCTTTCACCACGGCAATAGGCGAGATCGTGGTCACGGTGAACGAATAAAACCGCGCCGAACGTCTCTCGTCAGGGGCCGTGCTCTCTCCAATAATTCGCTTTCACTGCGGCAATAGGCGAGATCGTGGTCACGGTGAACGAATAAAACCGCGCCGAAAGTCTCTCGTCAGGGGCCGTGCTCTCTCCAATAATTTGCTTTCACCGCGGCAATAGGCGAGATCGTGGTCACGGTGAACGAATAAAACCGCGCCGAACGTCTCTCGTCAGGGACCGTGCTCTCTCCAATAATTTGCTTTCACCGCGGCAATAGGCGAGATCGTGGTCACGGTGAACGAATAAAACCGCGCCGAAGGTCTCTCGTCAGGGGCCGTGCTCTCTCCAATAATTTGCTTTCACCGCGGCAATAGGCGAGATCGTGGTCACGGTGAACGAATAAAACCGCGCCGAAAGTCTCTCGTCAGGGGCCGTGCTCTCTCCAATAATTTGCTTTCACCGCGGCAATAGGCGAGATCGTGGTCACGGTGAACGAATAAAACCGCACCGAAAGTCTCTCGTCAGGGGCCGTGCTCTCTCCAATAATTCGCTTTCACCGCGGCAATAGGCGAGATCGTGGTCACGGTGAACGAATAAAACCGCGCCGAACGTCTCTCGTCAGGGGCCGTACTCTCTCCAATAATTCGCTTTCACCGCGGCAATAGGCGAGATCGTGGTCACGGTGAACGAATAAAACCGCGCCGAACGTCTCTCGTCAGGGGCCGTGCTCTCTCTAATAATTCGCTTTCACCGCGGCAATAGGCGAGATCGTGGTCACGGTGAACGAATAGAACCGCGCCGAACGTCTCTCGTCAGGGGCCGTGCTCTCTCCAATAATTCGCTTTCACCGCGGCAATAGGCGAGATCGTGGTCACGGTGAACGAATAAAACCGCGCCGAACGTCTCTCGTCAGGGGCCGTGCTCTCTCCAATAATTCGCTTTCACCGCGGCAATAGGCGAGATCGTGGTCACGGTGAACGAATAAAACCGCGCCGAACGTCTCTCGTCAGGGGCCGTGCTCTCTCCAATAATTCGCTTTCACCGCGGCAATAGGCGAGATCGTGGTCACGGTGAACGAATAAAACCGCGCCGAAAGTCTCTCGTCAGGGGCCGTGCTCTCTCCAATAATTTGCTTTCACCGCGGCAATAGGCGAGATCGTGGTCACGGTGAACGAATAAAACCGCGCCGAACGTCTCTCGTCAGAGGCCGTGCTCTCTCCAATAATTCGCTTTCACCGCGGCAATAGGCGAGATCGTGGTCACGGTGAACGAATAAAACCGCGCCGAAAGTCTCTCGTCAGGGGCCGTGCTCTCTCCAATAATTTGCTTTCACCGCGGCAATAGGCGAGATCGTGGTCACGGTGAACGAATAAAACCGCGCCGAAAGTCTCTCGTCAGGGGCCGTGCTCTCTCCAATAATTTGCTTTCACCGCGGCAATAGGCGAGATCGTGGTCACGGTGAACGAATAAAACCGCGCCGAACGTCTCTCGTCAGGGGCCGTGCTCTCTCCAATAATTCGCTTTCACCGTGGCAATAGGCGAGATCGTGGTCACGGTGAACGAATAAAACCGCGCCGAAAGTCTCTCGTCAGGGGCCGTGCTCTCTCCAATAATTTGCTTTCACCGCGGCAATAGGCGAGATCGTGGTCACGGTGAACGAATAAAACCGCGCCGAACGTCTCTCGTCAGGGGCCGTGCTCTCTCCAATAATTTGCTTTCACCGCGGCAATAGGCGAGATCGTGGTCACGGTGAACGAATAAAACCGCGCCGAACGTCTCTCGTCAGGGGCCGTGCTCTCTCCAATAATTCGCTTTCACCGCGGCAATAGGTGAGATCGTGGTCACGGTGAACGAATAAAACCGCGCCGAAAGTCTCTCGTCAGGGGCCGTGCTCTCTCCAATAATTTGCTTTCACCGCGGCAATAGGCGAGATCGTGGTCACGGTGAACGAATAAAACCGCGCCGAACGTCTCTCGTCAGGGGCCGTGCTCTCTCTAATAATTCGCTTTCACCGCGGCAATAGGCGAGATCGTGGTCACGGTGAACGAATAAAACCGCGCCGAACGTCTCTTGTCAGGGGCCGTGCTCTCTCCAATAATTCGCTTTCACCGCGGCAATAGGCGAGATCGTGGTCACGGTGAACGAATAAAACCGCGCCGAAAGTCTCTCGTCAGGGGCCGTGCTCTCTCCAATAATTTGCTTTCACCGCGGCAATAGGCGAGATCGTGGTCACGGTGAACGAATAAAACCGCGCCGAACGTCTCTCGTCAGGGGCCGTGCTCTCTCCAATAATTCGCTTTCACCGCGGCAATAGGCGAGATCGTGGTCACGGTGAACGAATAAAACCGCGCCGAAAGTCTCTCGTCAGGGGCCGTGCTCTCTCCAATAATTTGCTTTCACCGCGGCAATAGGCGAGATCGTGGTCATGGTGAACGAATAAAACCGCGCCGAAAGTCTCTCGTCAGGGGCCGTGCTCTCTCCAATAATTTGCTTTCACCGCGGCAATAGGCGAGATCGTGGTCACGGTGAACGAATAAAACCGCGCCGAACGTCTCTCGTCAGGGGCCGTGCTCTCTCCAATAATTCGCTTTCACCGTGGCAATAGGCGAGATCGTGGTCACGGTGAACGAATAAAACCGCGCCGAAAGTCTCTCGTCAGGGGCCGTGCTCTCTCCAATAATTTGCTTTCACCGCGGCAATAGGCGAGATCGTGGTCACGGTGAACGAATAAAACCGCGCCGAACGTCTCTCGTCAGGGGCCGTGCTCTCTCCAATAATTTGCTTTCACCGCGGCAATAGGCGAGATCGTGGTCACGGTGAACGAATAAAACCGCGCCGAACGTCTCTCGTCAGGGGCCGTGTTCTCTCCAATAATTTGATTTCACCGCGGCAATAGGCGAGATCGTGGTCACGGTGAACGAATAAAACCGCGCCGAACGTCTCTCGTCAGGGGCCGTGCTCTCTCCAATAATTCGCTTTCACCGCGGCAATAGGCGAGATCGTGGTCACGGTGAACGAATAAAACCGCGCCGAAAGTCTCTCGTCAGGGGCCGTGCTCTCTCCAATAATTTGCTTTCACCGCGGCAATAGGCGAGATCGTGGTCACTGTGAACGAATAAAACCGCGCCGAAAGTCTCTCGTCAGGGGCCGTGCTCTCTCCAATAATTTGCTTTCACCGCGGCAATAGGCGAGATCGTGGTCACGGTGAACGAATAAAACCGCGCCGAACGTCTCTCGTCAGGGGCCGTGCTCTCTCCAATAATTCGCTTTCACCGCGGCAATAGGCGAGATCGTGGTCACGGTGAACGAATAAAACCGCGCCGAACGTCTCTCGTCAGGGGCCGTGCTCTCTCCAATAATTTGCTTTCACCGCGGCAATAGGCGAGATCGTGGTCACGGTGAACGAATAAAACCGCGCCGAACGTCTCTCGTCAGGGGCCGTGCTCTCTCCAATAATTTGCTTTCACCGCGGCAATAGGCGAGATCGTGGTCACGGTGAACGAATAAAACCGCGCCGAACGTCTCTCGTCAGGGGCCGTGCTCTCTCCAATAATTTGCTTTCACCGCGGCAATAGGCGAGATCGTGGTCACGGTGAACGAATAAAACCGCGCCGAACGTCTCTCGTCAGGGGCCGTGCTCTCTCCAATAATTCGCTTTCACCGCGGCAATAGGCGAGATCGTGGTCACGGTGAACGAATAAAACCGCGCCGAACGTCTCTCGTCAGGGGCCGTGCTCTCTCCAATAATTCGCTTTCACCGCGGCAATAGGCGAGATCGTGGTCACGGTGAACGAATAAAACCGCGCCGAACGTCTCTCGTCAGGGGCCGTGCTCTCTCCAATAATTCGCTTTCACCGCGGCAATAGGCGAGATCGTGGTCACGGTGAACGAATAAAACCACGCCGAACGTCTCTCGTCAGGGGCCGTGCTCTCTCCAATAATTTGCTTTCACCGCGGCAATAGGCGAGATCGTGGTCACGGTGAACGAATAAAACGGCGCCGAACGTCTCTCGTCAGGGGCCGTGCTCTCTCCAATAATTCGCTTTCACCGCGGCAATAGGCGAGATCGTGGTCACGGTGAACGAATAAAGCCGCGCCGAACGTCTCTCGTCAGGGGCCGTTCTCTCTCCAATAATTCGTTTTCACCGAGGCAATAGGCGAGATCGTGGTCACGGTGAACGAATAAAACCGCGCCGAACGTCTCTCGTCAGGGGCCGTGCTCTCTCCAATAATTCGCTTTCACCGCGGCAATAGGCGAGATCGTGGTCACGGTGAACGAATAAAACCGCGCCGAACGTCTCTCGTCAGGGGCCGTGCTCTCTCCAATAATTCGCTTTCACCGAGGCAATAGGCGAGATCGTGGTCACGGTGAACGAATAAAACCGCGCCGAACGTCTCTCGTCAGGGGCCGTGCTCTCTCCAATAATTCGCTTTCACCGCGGCAATAGGCGAGATCGTGGTCACGGTGAACGAAAAAAACCGCGCCGAACGTCTCTCGTCAGGGGCCGTGCTCTCTCCAATAATTCGCTTTCACCGCGGCAATAGGCGAGATCGTGGTCACGGTGAACGAATAAAACCGCGCCGAACGTCTCTCGTCAGGGGCCGTGCTCTCTCCAATAATTCGCTTTCACCGCGGCAATAGGCGAGATCGTGGTCACGGTGAACGAATAAAACCGCGCCGAACGTCTCTCGTCAGGGGCCGTGCTCTCTCCAATAATTTGCTTTCACCGCGGCAATAGGCGAGATCGTGGTCACGGTGAACGAATAAAACCGCGCCGAACGTCTCTCGTCAGGGGCCGTGCTCTCTACAATAATTCGCTTTCACCGCGGCAATAGACGAGATCGTGGTCACGGTGAACGAATAAAACCGCGCCGAACGTCTCTCGTCAGGGGCCGTGCTCTCTCCAATAATTCGCTTTCACCGCGGCAATAGGCGAGATCGTGGTCACGGTGAACGAATAAAACCGCGCCGAACGTCTCTCGTCAGGGGCCGTGCTCTCTCCAATAATTTGCTTTCACCGCGGCAATAGGCGAGATCGTGGTCACGGTGAACGAAAAAAACCACGCCGAACGTCTCTCGTCAGGGGCCGTGCTCTCTCCAATAATTCGCTTTCACCGCGGCAATAGGCGAGATCGTGGTCACGGTGAACGAATAAAACCGCGCCGAACGTCTCTCGTCAGGGGCCGTGCTCTCTCCAATAATTCGCTTTCACCGCGGCAATAGGCGAGATCGTGGTCACGGTGAACGAATAAAACCGCGCCGAACGTCTCTCGTCAGGGGCCGTGCTCTCTCCAATAATTTGCTTTCACCGCGGCAATAGGCGAGATCGTGGTCACGGTGAACGAATAAAACCGCGCCGAACGTCTCTCGTCAGGGGCCGTGCTCTCTCCAATAATTCGCTTTCACCGCGGCAATAGGCGAGATCGTGGTCACGGTGAACGAATAAAACCGCGCCGAACGTCTCTCGTCAGGGGCCGTGCTCTCTCCAATAATTCGCTTTCACCGCGGCAATAGGCGAGATCGTGGTCACGGTGAACGAATAAAACCGCGCCGAACGTCTCTCGTCAGGGGCCGTGCTCTTTCCAATAATTCGCTTTCACCGCGGCAATAGGCGAGATCGTGGTCACGGTGAACGAATAAAACCGCGCCGAACGTCTCTCGTCAGGGGCCGTGCTCTCTCCAATAATTCGCTTTCACCGCGGCAATAGGCGAGATCGTGGTCACGGTGAACGAATAAAACCACGCCGAACGTCTCTCGTCAGGGGCCGTGCTCTCTCCAATAATTTGCTTTCACCGCGGCAATAGGCGAGATCGTGGTCACGGTGAACGAATAAAACGGCGCCGAACGTCTCTCGTCAGGGGCCGTGCTCTCTCCAATAATTCGCTTTCACCGCGGCAATAGGCGAGATCGTGGTCACGGTGAACGAATAAAGCCGCGCCGAACGTCTCTCGTCAGGGGCCGTTCTCTCTTCAATAATTCGTTTTCACCGAGGCAATAGGCGAGATCGTGGTCACGGTGAACGAATAAAACCGCGCCGAACGTCTCTCGTCAGGGGCCGTGCTCTCTCCAATAATTCGCTTTCACCGCGGCAATAGGCGAGATCGTGGTCACGGTGAACGAATAAAACCGCGCCGAACGTCTCTCGTCAGGGGCCGTGCTCTCTCCAATAATTCGCTTTCACCGAGGCAATAGGCGAGATCGTGGTCACGGTGAACGAATAAAACCGCGCCGAACGTCTCTCGTCAGGGGCCGTGCTCTCTCCAATAATTCGCTTTCACCGCGGCAATAGGCGAGATCGTGGTCACGGTGAACGAAAAAAACCGCGCCGAACGTCTCTCGTCAGGGGCCGTGCTCTCTCCAATAATTCGCTTTCACCGCGGCAATAGGCGAGATCGTGGTCACGGTGAACGAATAAAACCGCGCCGAACGTCTCTCGTCAGGGGCCGTGCTCTCTCCAATAATTCGCTTTCACCGCGGCAATAGGCGAGATCGTGGTCACGATGAACGAATAAAACCGCGCCGAACGTCTCTCGTCAGGGGCCGTGCTCTCTCCAATAATTTGCTTTCAACGCGGCAATAGGCGAGATCGTGGTCACGGTGAACGAATAAAACCGCGCCGAACGTCTCTCGTCAGGGGCCGTGCTCTCTCCAATAATTCGCTTTCACCGCGGCAATAGACGAGATCGTGGTCACGGTGAACGAATAAAACCGCGCCGAACGTCTCTCGTCAGGGGCCGTGCTCTCTCCAATAATTCGCTTTCACCGCGGCAATAGGCGAGATCGTGGTCACGGTGAACGAATAAAACCGCGCCGAACGTCTCTCGTCAGGGGCCGTGCTCTCTCCAATAATCCGCTTTCACCGCGGCAATAGGCGAGATCGTGGTCACGGTAAACGAATAAAAGCGCGCCGAACATCTCTCGTCAGGGGCCGTGCTCTCTCCAATAATTCGCTTTCACCGCGGCAATAGGCGAGATCGTGGTCACGGTGAACGAATAAAACCGCGCCGAACGTCTCTCGTCAGGGGAGGTGCTCTCTCCAATAATTCGCTTTCACCGCGGCGATAGGCGAGATCGTGGTCACGGTGAACGAATAAAACCGCTCCGAACGTCTCTCGTCAGGGGCCGTGCTCTCTCCAATAATTCGCTTTCACCGCGGCAATAGGCGAGATCGTGGTCACGGTGAACGAATAAAACCGCGCCGAACGTCTCCCGTCAGGGGCCGTGCTCTCTCCAATAATTCGCTTTCACCGCGGCAATAGGCGAGATCGTGGTCACGGTGAACGAATAAAACCGCGCCGAACGTCTCTCGTCAGGGGCCGTGCTCTCTCCAATAATTCGCTTTCACCGCGGCAATAGGCGAGATCGTGGTCACGGTGAACGAATAAAACCGCGCCGAACGTCTCTCGTCAGGGGCCGTGCTCTCTCCAATAATTCGCTTTCACCGCGGCAATAGGCGAGATCGTGGTCACGGTGAACGAATAAAACCGCGCCGAACGTCTCTCGTCAGGGGCCGTGCTCTCTCCAATAATTCGCTTTCACCGCAGCAATAGGCGAGATCGTGGTCACGGTGAACGAATAAAATCGCGCCGAACGTCTCTCGTCAGGGGCCGTGCTCTCTCCAATAATTCGCTTTCACCGCGGCAATAGGCGAGATCGTGGTCACGGTGAACGAATAAAACCGCGCCGAACGTCTCCCGTCAGGGGCCGTGCTCTCTCCAATAATTCGCTTTCACCGCGGCAATAGGCGAGATCGTGGTCACGGTGAACGAATAAAACCGCGGCGAACGTCTCTCGTCAGGGGCCGTGCTCTCTCCAATAATTCGCTTTCACCGCGGCAATAGGCGAGATCTTGGTCACGGTGAACGAATAAAACCGCGCCGAACGTCTCTCGTCAGGGGCCGTGCTCTCTCCAATAATTCGCTTTCACCGCGGCAATAGGCGAGATCGTGGTCACGGTGAACGAATAAAACCGCGCCGAACGTCTCTCGTCAGGGGCCGTGCTCTCTCCAGTAATTCGCTTTCACCGCGGCAATAGGCGAGATCGTGGTCACGGTGAACGAATAAAACCGCGCCGAACGTCTCTCGTCAGGGGCCGTGCTCTCTCCAAAAATTCGCGTTCACCGCGGCAATAGGCGAGATCGTGGTCACGGTGAACGAATAAAACCGCGCCGAACGTCTCTCGTCAGGGGCCGTGCTCTCTCCAATAATTCGCTTTCACCGCGGCAATAGGCGAGATCGTGGTCACGGTGAACGAATAAAACCGCGCCGAACGTCTCTCGTCAGGGGCCGTGCTCTCTCCAATAATTCGCTTTCACCGCGGCAATAGGCGAGATCGTGGTCACGGTGAACGAATAAAACCGCGCCGAACGTCTCTCGTCAGGGGCCGTGCTCTCTCCAATAATTCGCTTTCACCGCGGCAATAGGCGAGATCGTGGTCACGGTGAACGAATAAAACCGCGCCGAACGTCTCTCGTCAGGGGCCGTGCTCTCTCCAATAATTCGCTTTCACCGCGGCAATAGGCGAGATCGTCGTCACGGTGAACGAATAAAACCGCGCCGAACGTCTCTCGTCAGGGGCCGTGCTCTCTCCAATAATTCGCTTTCACCGCGGCAATAGGCGAGATCGTGGTCACGGTGAACGAATAAAACCGCGCCGAACGTCACTCGTCAGGGGCCGTGCTCTCTCCAATAATTCGCTTTCACCGCGGCAATAGGCGAGATCGTGGTCACGGTGAACGAATAAAACCGCGCCGAACGTCTCTCGTCAGGGGCCGTGCTCTCTCCAATAATTCGCTTTCACCGCGGCAATAGGCGAGATCGTGGTCACGGTGAACGAATAAAACCGCGCCGAACGTCTCTCGTCAGGGGCCGTGCTCTCTCCAATAATTCGCTTTCACCGCGGCAATAGGCGAGATCGTGGTCACGGTGAACGAATAAAACCGCGCCGAACGTCTCTCGTCAGGGGCCGTGCTCTCTCCAATAATTCGCTTTCACCGCGGCAATAGGCGAGATCGTGGTCACGGTGAACGAATAAAACCGCGCCGAACGTCTCTCGTCAGGGGCCGTGCTCTCTCCAATAATTCGCTTTCACCGCGGCAATAGGCGAGATCGTGGTCACGGTGAACGAATAAAACCGCGCGAACGTCTCTCGTCAGGGGCCGTGCTCTCTCCAATAATTCGCTTTCACCGCGGCAATAGGCGAGATCGTGGTCACGGTGAACGAATAAAACCAAGCCGAACGTCTCTCGTCAGGGGCCGTGCTCTCTCCAATAATTCGCTTTCACCGCGGCAATAGGCGAGATCGTGGTCACGGTGAACGAATAAAACCGCGCCGAACGTCTCTCGTCAGGGGCCGTGCTCTCTCCAATAATTCGCTTTCACCGCGGCAATAGGCGAGATCGTGGTCACGGTGAACGAATAAAACCGCGCCGAACGTCTCTCGTCAGGGGCCGTGCTCTCTCCAATAATTCGCTTTCACCGCGGCAATAGGCGAGATCGTGGTCACGGTGAACGAATAAAACCGCGCCGAACGTCTCTCGTCAGGGGCCGTGCTCTCTCCAATAATTCGCTTTCACCGCGGCAATAGGCGAGATCGTGGTCACGGTGAACGAATAAAACCGCGCCGAACGTCTCTCGTCAGGGGCCGTGCTCTCTCCAATAATTCGCTTTCACCGCGGCAATAGGCGAGATCGTGGTCACGGTGAACGAATAAAACCGCGCCGAACGTCTCTCGTCAGTGGCCGTGCTCTCTCCAATAATTTGCTTTCACCGCGGCAATAGGCGAGATCGTGGTCACGGTGAACGAATAAAACCGCGCCGAACGTCTCTCGTCAGGGGCCGTGCTCTCTCCAATAATTCGCTTTCACCGCGGCAATAGGCGAGATCGTGGTCACGGTGAACGAATAAAACCGCGCCGAACGTCTCTCGTCAGGGGCCGTGCTCTCTCCAATAATTCGCTTTCACCGCGGCAATAGGCGAGATCGTGGTCACGGTGAACGAATAAAACCGCGCCGAACGTCTCCCGTCAGGGGCCGTGCTCTCTCCAATAATTCGCTTTCACCGCGGCAATAGGCGAGATCGTGGTCACGGTGAACGAATAAAACCGCGCCGAACGTCTCTCGTCAGGGGCCGTGCTCTCTCCAATAATTCGCTTTCACCGCGGCAATAGGCGAGATCGTGGTCACGGTGAACGAATAAAACCGCGCCGAACGTCTCTCGTCAGGGGCCGTGCTCTCCAATAATTCGCTTTCACCGCGGCAATAGGCGAGATCGTGGTCACGGTGAACGAATAAAACCGCGCCGAACGTCTCTCGTCAGGGGCCGTGCTCTCTCCAATAATTCGCTTTCACCGCGGCAATAGGCGAGATCGTGGTCACGGTGAACGAATAAAACCGCGCGAACGTCTCTCGTCAGGGGCCGTGCTCTCTCCAATAATTCGCTTTCACCGCGGCAATAGGCGAGATCGTGGTCACGGTGAACGAATAAAACCAAGCCGAACGTCTCTCGTCAGGGGCCGTGCTCTCTCCAATAATTCGCTTTCACCGCGGCAATAGGCGAGATCGTGGTCACGGTGAACGAATAAAACCGCGCCGAACGTCTCTCGTCAGGGGTCGTGCTCTCTCCAATAATTCGCTTTCACCGCGGCAATAGGCGAGATCGTGGTCACGGTGAACGAATAAAACCGCGCCGAACGTCTCTCGTCAGGGGCCGTGCTCTCTCCAAAAATTCGCTTTCACCGCGGCAATAGGCGAGATCGTGGTCACGGTGAACGAATAAAACCGCGCCGAACGTCCCTCGTCAGGGGCCGTGCTCTCTCCAATAATTTGCTTTCACCGCGGCAATAGGCGAGATCGTGGTCACGGTGAACGAATAAAACCGCGCCGAACGTCTCTCGTCAGGGGCCGTGCTCTCTCCAATAATTCGCTTTCACCGCGGCAATAGGCGAGATCGTGGTCACGGTGAACGAATGAAACCGCGCCGAACGTCTCTCGTCAGGGGCCGTGCTCTCTCCAATATTTCGCTTTCACCGCGGCAATAGGCGAGATCGTGGTCACGGTGAACGAATAAAACCGCGCCGAACGTCTCTCGTCAGGGGCCGTGCTCTCTCCAATATTTCGCTTTCACCGCGGCAATAGGCGAGATCGTGGTCACGGTGACCGAATAAAACCGCGCCGAACGTCTCCCGTCAGGGGCCGTGCTCTCTCCAATAATTCGCTTTCACCGCGGCAATAGGCGAGATCGTGGTCACGGTGAACGAATAAAACCGCGCCGAACGTCTCCCGTCAGGGGCCGTGCTCTCTCCAATAATTTGCTTTCACCGCGGCAATAGGCGAGATCGGGGTCACGGTGAACGAATGAAACCGCGCCGAACGTCTCTCGTCAGAGCCGTGCTCTCTCCAATAATTCGCTTTCACCGCGGCAATAGGCGAGATCGTGGTCACGGTGAACGAATGAAACCGCGCCGAACGTCTCTCGTCAGGGGCCGTGCTCTCTCCAATAATTCGCTTTCACCGCGGCAATAGGCGAGATCGTGGTCACGGTGAACGAATAAAACCGCGCCGAACGACTCTCGTCAGGGGCCGTGCTCTCTCCAATAATTTGCTTTCACCGCGGCAATAGGCGAGACCGTGGTCACGGTGAACGAGTAAAACCGCGCCGAACGTCTCCCGTCAGGGGCCGTGCTCTCTCCAATAATTCGCTTTCACCGCGGCAATAGGCGAGATCGTGGTCACGGTGAACGAATAAAACCGCGCCGAACGTCTCCCGTCAGGGGCCGTGCTCTCTCCAATAATTCGCTTTCACCGCGGCAATAGGCGAGATCGTGGTCACGGTGAACGACTAAAACCGCGCCGAACGTCTCTCGTCAGGGGCCGTGCTCTCTCCAATAATTTGCTTTCTCCGCGGCAATAGGCGAGATCGTGGTCACGGTGAACGAATAAAACCGCGCCGAACGTCTCTCGTCAGGGGCCGTGCTCTCTCCAATAATTCGCTTTCTCCGCGGCAATAGGCGAGATCGTGCACACGGTAAACGAATAAAACCGCGCCGAACGTCTCTCGTCAGGGGCCGTGCTCTCTCCAATAATTCGCTTTCTCCGCGGCAATAGGCGAGATCGTGGTCACGGTGAACGAATAAAACCGCGCCAAACGTCTCTCGTCAGGGGCCGTGCTCTCTCCAATAATTCGCTTTCACCGCGGCAATAGGCGAGATCATGGTCACGGTAAACGAATAAAACCGCGCCGAACGTCTCTCGTCAGGGGCCGTGCTCTCTCCAATAATTCGCTTTCACCGCGGCAATAGGCGAGATCGTGGTCACGGTGAACGAATAAAACCGCGCCGAACGTCTCTCGTCAGGGGCCGTGCTCTCTCCAATAATTCGCTTTCACCGCGGCAATAGGCGAGATCGTGGTCACGGTGAACGAATAAAACCGCGCCGAACGTCTCTCGTCAGGGGCCGTGCTCTCTCCAATAATTCGCTTTCACCGCGGCAATAGGCGAGATCGTGGTCACGGTGAACGAATAAAACCGCGCCGAACGTCTCTCGTCAGGGGCCGTGCTCTCTCCAATAATTCGCTTTCACCGCGGCAATAGGCGAGATCGTGGTCACGGTGAACGAATAAAACCGCGCGAACGTCTCTCGTCAGGGGCCGTGCTCTCTCCAATAATTCGCTTTCACCGCGGCAATAGGCGAGATCGTGGTCACGGTGAACGAATAAAACCAAGCCGAACGTCTCTCGTCAGGGGCCGTGCTCTCTCCAATAATTCGCTTTCACCGCGGCAATAGGCGAGATCGTGGTCACGGTGAACGAATAAAACCGCGCCGAACGTCTCTCGTCAGGGGCCGTGCTCTCTCAAATAATTCGCTTTCACCGCGGCAATAGGCGAGATCGTGGTCACGGTGAACGAATAAAACCGCGCCGAACGTCTCTCGTCAGGGGCCGTGCTCTCTCCAATAATTCGCTTTCACCGCGGCAATAGGCGAGATCGTGGTCACGGTGAACGAATAAAACCGCGCCGAACGTCTCTCGTCAGGGGCCGTGCTCTCTCCAATAATTCGCTTTCACCGCGGCAATAGGCGAGATCGTGGTCACGGTGAACGAATAAAACCGCGCCGAACGTCTCTCGTCAGGGGCCGTGCTCTCTCCAATAATTCGCTTTCACCGCGGCAATAGGCGAGATCGTGGTCACGGTGAACGAATAAAACCGCGCCGAACGTCTCTCGTCAGTGGCCGTGCTCTCTCCAATAATTTGCTTTCACCGCGGCAATAGGCGAGATCGTGGTCACGGTGAACGAATAAAACCGCGCCGAACGTCTCTCGTCAGGGGCCGTGCTCTCTCCAATAATTCGCTTTCACCGCGGCAATAGGCGAGATCGTGGTCACGGTGAACGAATAAAACCGCGCCGAACGTCTCTCGTCAGGGGCCGTGCTCTCTCCAATAATTCGCTTTCACCGCGGCAATAGGCGAGATCGTGGTCACGGTGAACGAATAAAACCGCGCCGAACGTCTCCCGTCAGGGGCCGTGCTCTCTCCAATAATTCGCTTTCACCGCGGCAATAGGCGAGATCGTGGTCACGGTGAACGAATAAAACCGCGCCGAACGTCTCTCGTCAGGGGCCGTGCTCTCTCCAATAATTCGCTTTCACCGCGGCAATAGGCGAGATCGTGGTCACGGTGAACGAATAAAACCGCGCCGAACGTCTCTCGTCAGGGGCCGTGCTCTCCAATAATTCGCTTTCACCGCGGCAATAGGCGAGATCGTGGTCACGGTGAACGAATAAAACCGCGCCGAACGTCTCTCGTCAGGGGCCGTGCTCTCTCCAATAATTCGCTTTCACCGCGGCAATAGGCGAGATCGTGGTCACGGTGAACGAATAAAACCGCGCCGAACGTCTCTCGTCAGGGGCCGTGCTCTCTCCAATAATTCGCTTTCACCGCGGCAATAGGCGAGATCGTGGTCACGGTGAACGAATAAAACCGCGCCGAACGTCTCTCGTCAGGAGCCGTGCTCTCTCCAATAATTCGCTTTCACCGCGGCAATAGGCGAGATCGTGGTCACGGTGAACGAATAAAACCGCGCCGAACGTCTCTCGTCAGGGGCCGTGCTCTCTCCAATAATTCGCTTTCACCGCGGCAATAGGCGAGATCGTGGTCACGGTGAACGAATAAAACCGCGCGAACGTCTCTCGTCAGGGGCCGTGCTCTCTCCAATAATTCGCTTTCACCGCGGCAATAGGCGAGATCGTGGTCACGGTGAACGAATAAAACCAAGCCGAACGTCTCTCGTCAGGGGCCGTGCTCTCTCCAATAATTCGCTTTCACCGCGGCAATAGGCGAGATCGTGGTCACGGTGAACGAATAAAACCGCGCCGAACGTCTCTCGTCAGGGGTCGTGCTCTCTCCAATAATTCGCTTTCACCGCGGCAATAGGCGAGATCGTGGTCACGGTGAACGAATAAAACCGCGCCGAACGTCTCTCGTCAGGGCCGTGCTCTCTCCAAAAATTCGCTTTCACCGCGGCAATAGGCGAGATCGTGGTCACGGTGAACGAATAAAACCGCGCCGAACGTCCCTCGTCAGGGGCCGTGCTCTCTCCAATAATTTGCTTTCACCGCGGCAATAGGCGAGATCGTGGTCACGGTGAACGAATAAAACCGCGCCGAACGTCTCTCGTCAGGGGCCGTGCTCTCTCCAATAATTCGCTTTCACCGCGGCAATAGGCGAGATCGTGGTCACGGTGAACGAATGAAACCGCGCCGAACGTCTCTCGTCAGGGGCCGTGCTCTCTCCAATATTTCGCTTTCACCGCGGCAATAGGCGAGATCGTGGTCACGGTGAACGAATAAAACCGCGCCGAACGTCTCTCGTCAGGGGCCGTGCTCTCTCCAATATTTCGCTTTCACCGCGGCAATAGGCGAGATCGTGGTCACGGTGACCGAATAAAACCGCGCCGAACGTCTCCCGTCAGGGGCCGTGCTCTCTCCAATAATTCGCTTTCACCGCGGCAATAGGCGAGATCGTGGTCACGGTGAACGAATAAAACCGCGCCGAACGTCTCCCGTCAGGGGCCGTGCTCTCTCCAATAATTTGCTTTCACCGCGGCAATAGGCGAGATCGTGGTCACGGTGAACGAATGAAACCGCGCCGAACGTCTCTCGTCAGAGCCGTGCTCTCTCCAATAATTCGCTTTCACCGCGGCAATAGGCGAGATCGTGGTCACGGTGAACGAATGAAACCGCGCCGAACGTCTCTCGTCAGGGGCCGTGCTCTCTCCAATAATTCGCTTTCACCGCGGCAATAGGCGAGATCGTGGTCACGGTGAACGAATAAAACCGCGCCGAACGACTCTCGTCAGGGGCCGTGCTCTCTCCAATAATTTGCTTTCACCGCGGCAATAGGCGAGACCGTGGTCACGGTGAACGAGTAAAACCGCGCCGAACGTCTCCCGTCAGGGGCCGTGCTCTCTCCAATAATTCGCTTTCACCGCGGCAATAGGCGAGATCGTGGTCACGGTGAACGAATAAAACCGCGCCGAACGTCTCCCGTCAGGGGCCGTGCTCTCTCCAATAATTCGCTTTCACCGCGGCAATAGGCGAGATCGTGGTCACGGTGAACGACTAAAACCGCGCCGAACGTCTCTCGTCAGGGGCCGTGCTCTCTCCAATAATTTGCTTTCTCCGCGGCAATAGGCGAGATCGTGGTCACGGTGAACGAATAAAACCGCGCCGAACGTCTCTCGTCAGGGGCCGTGCTCTCTCCAATAATTCGCTTTCTCCGCGGCAATAGGCGAGATCGTGCACACGGTAAACGAATAAAACCGCGCCGAACGTCTCTCGTCAGGGGCCGTGCTCTCTCCAATAATTCGCTTTCTCCGCGGCAATAGGCGAGATCGTGGTCACGGTGAACGAATAAAACCGCGCCAA
This sequence comes from Ixodes scapularis, assembly GCF_016920785.2. Taxonomy (NCBI): domain Eukaryota; kingdom Metazoa; phylum Arthropoda; class Arachnida; order Ixodida; family Ixodidae; genus Ixodes; species Ixodes scapularis. The sequence continues at coordinate 497,550 of NW_024610199.1, read as the reverse complement.
ACGTCTCTCGTCAGGGGCCGTGCTCTCTCCAATAATTCGCTTTCACCGCGGCAATAGGCGAGATCATGGTCACGGTAAACGAATAAAACCGCGCCGAACGTCTCTCGTCAGGGGCCGTGCTCTCTCCAATAATTCGCTTTCACCGCGGCAATAGGCGAGATCGTGGTCACGGTGAACGAATAAAACCGCGCCGAACGTCTCTCGTCAGGGGCCGTGCTCTCTCCAATAATTTGCTTTCACCGCGGCAATAGGCGAGATCGTGGTCACGGTGAACGAATAAAACCGCGCCGAACGTCTCTCGTCAGGGGCCGTGCTGTCTCCAATAATTCGCTTTCACCGCGGCAATAGGCGAGATCGTGCACACGGTAAACGAATAAAACCGCGCCGAACGTCTCTCGTCAGGGGCCGTGCTCTTTCCAATAATTCGCTTTCACCGCGGCAATAGGCGAGATCGTGGTCACGGTGAAGGAATAAAACCGCGCCGAACGTCTCTCGTCAGGGGCCGTGCTCTCTCCAATAATTTGCTTTCACCGCTTCAATAGGCGAGATCGTGGTCACGGTGAACGAATAAAACCGCGCCAAACGTCTCTCGTCAGGGGCCGTGCTCTCACCAATAATTTGCTTTCACCGCGGCAATAGGCGAGATCGTGGTCACGGTGAACGAATAAAACCGCGCCGAACGTCTCTCGTCAGGGGCCGTGCTCTCTCCAATAATTTGCTTTCACCGCGGCAATAGGCGAGATCGTGGTCACGGTGAACGAATAAAACCGCGCCGAACGTCTCTCGTCAGGGGCCGTGCTCTCTCCAATAATTTGCTTTCACCGCGGCAATAGGCGAGATCGTGGTCACGGTGAACGAATAAAACCGCGCCGAACGTCTCTCGTTAGGGGCCGTGCTCTCTCCAATAATTCGCTTTCACCGCGGCAATAGGCGAGATCGTGGTCACGGTGAACGAATAAAACCGCGCCGAACGTCTCTCGTCAGGGGCCGTGCTCTCTCCAATAATTCGCTTTCACCGCGGCAATAGGCGAGATCGTGGTCACGGTGAACGAATGAAACCGCGCCGAACGTCTCTCGTCAGGGGCCGTGCTCTCTCCAATATTTCGCTTTCACCGCGGCAATAGGCGAGATCGTGGTCACGGTGAACGAATAAAACCGCGCCGAACGTCTCTCGTCAGGGGCCGTGCTCTCTCCAATATTTCGCTTTCACCGCGGCAATAGGCGAGATCGTGGTCACGGTGACCGAATAAAACCGCGCCGAACGTCTCCCGTCAGGGGCCGTGCTCTCTCCAATAATTCGCTTTCACCGCGGCAATAGGCGAGATCGTGGTCACGGTGAACGAATAAAACCGCGCCGAACGTCTCCCGTCAGGGGCCGTGCTCTCTCCAATAATTTGCTTACACCGCGGCAATAGGCGAGATCGTGGTCACGGTGAACGAATGAAACCGCGCCGAACGTCTCTCGTCAGAGCCGTGCTCTCTCCAATAATTCGCTTTCACCGCGGCAATAGGCGAGATCGTGGTCACGGTGAACGAATGAAACCGCGCCGAACGTCTCTCGTCAGGGGCCGTGCTCTCTCCAATAATTCGCTTTCACCGCGGCAATAGGCGAGATCGTGGTCACGGTGAACGAATAAAACCGCGCCGAACGACTCTCGTCAGGGGCCGTGCTCTCTCCAATAATTTGCTTTCACCGCGGCAATAGGCGAGACCGTGGTCACGGTGAACGAGTAAAACCGCGCCGAACGTCTCCCGTCAGGGGCCGTGCTCTCTCCAATAATTCGCTTTCACCGCGGCAATAGGCGAGATCGTGGTCACGGTGAACGAATAAAACCGCGCCGAACGTCTCCCGTCAGGGGCCGTGCTCTCTCCAATAATTCGCTTTCACCGCGGCAATAGGCGAGATCGTGGTCACGGTGAACGACTAAAACCGCGCCGAACGTCTCTCGTCAGGGGCCGTGCTCTCTCCAATAATTTGCTTTCTCCGCGGCAATAGGCGAGATCGTGGTCACGGTGAACGAATAAAACCGCGCCGAACGTCTCTCGTCAGGGGCCGTGCTCTCTCCAATAATTCGCTTTCTCCGCGGCAATAGGCGAGATCGTGCACACGGTAAACGAATAAAACCGCGCCGAACGTCTCTCGTCAGGGGCCGTGCTCTCTCCAATAATTCGCTTTCTCCGCGGCAATAGGCGAGATCGTGGTCACGGTGAACGAATAAAACCGCGCCAAACGTCTCTCGTCAGGGGCCGTGCTCTCTCCAATAATTCGCTTTCACCGCGGCAATAGGCGAGATCATGGTCACGGTAAACGAATAAAACCGCGCCGAACGTCTCTCGTCAGGGGCCGTGCTCTCTCCAATAATTCGCTTTCACCGCGGCAATAGGCGAGATCGTGGTCACGGTGAACGAATAAAACCGCGCCGAACGTCTCTCGTCAGGGGCCGTGCTCTCTCCAATAATTTGCTTTCACCGCGGCAATAGGCGAGATCGTGGTCACGGTGAACGAATAAAACCGCGCCGAACGTCTCTCGTCAGGGGCCGTGCTGTCTCCAATAATTCGCTTTCACCGCGGCAATAGGCGAGATCGTGCACACGGTAAACGAATAAAACCGCGCCGAACGTCTCTCGTCAGGGGCCGTGCTCTTTCCAATAATTCGCTTTCACCGCGGCAATAGGCGAGATCGTGGTCACGGTGAAGGAATAAAACCGCGCCGAACGTCTCTCGTCAGGGGCCGTGCTCTCTCCAATAATTTGCTTTCACCGCTTCAATAGGCGAGATCGTGGTCACGGTGAACGAATAAAACCGCGCCAAACGTCTCTCGTCAGGGGCCGTGCTCTCACCAATAATTTGCTTTCACCGCGGCAATAGGCGAGATCGTGGTCACGGTGAACGAATAAAACCGCGCCGAACGTCTCTCGTCAGGGGCCGTGCTCTCTCCAATAATTTGCTTTCACCGCGGCAATAGGCGAGATCGTGGTCACGGTGAACGAATAAAACCGCGCCGAACGTCTCTCGTCAGGGGCCGTGCTCTCTCCAATAATTTGCTTTCACCGCGGCAATAGGCGAGATCGTGGTCACGGTGAACGAATAAAACCGCTCCGAACGTCTCTCGTTAGGGGCCGTGCTCTCTCCAATAATTCGCTTTCACCGCGGCAATAGGCGAGATCGTGGTCACGGTGAACGAATAAAACCGCGCCGAACGTCTCTCGTCAGGGGCCGTGCTCTCTCCAAAAATTTGCTTTCACCGCGGCAATAGGCGAGATCGTGGTCACGGTGAACGAATAAAACCGCGCCAAACGTCTCTCGTCCGGGGCCGTGCTCTCTCCAATAATTCGCTTTCACCGCGGCAATAGGCGAGATCGTGGTCACGGTAAACGAATAAAACCGCGCCGAACGTCTCTCGTCAGGGGCCGTGCTCTCTCCAATAATTCGCTTTCACCGCGGCAATAGGCGAGATCGTGGTCACGGTGAACGAATAAAACCGCGCCGAACGTCTCTCGTCAGGGGCCGTGCTCTCTCCAATAATTTGCTTTCACCGCGGCAATAGGCGAGATCGTGGTCACGGTGAACGAATAAAACCGCGCCGAACGTCTCTCGTCAGGGGCCGTGCTCTCTCCAATAATTCGCTTTCACCGCGGCAATAGGCGAGATCGTGCACACGGTAAACGAATAAAACCGCGCCGAACGCCTCTCGTCAGGGGCCGTGCTCTTTCCAATAATTCGCTTTCACCGCGGCAATAGGCGAGATCGTGGTCACGGTGAACGAATAAAACCGCGCCGAACGTCTCTCGTCAGGGGCCGTGCTCTCTCCCATAGTTTGCTTTCACCGCGGCAATAGGCGAGATCGTGGTCACGGTGAACGAATAAAACCGCGCCGAACGTCTCTCGTCAGGGGCCGTGCTCTCTCCAATAATTTGCTTTCACCGCGGCAATAGGCGAGATCGTGGTCACGGTGAACGAATAAAACCGCGCCGAACGTCTCTCGTCAGGGGCCGTGCTCTCTCCAATAATTTGCTTTCACCGCGGCAATAGGCGAGATCGTGGTCACGGTGAACGAATAAAACCGCGCCGAACGTCTCTCGTCAGGGGCCGTGCTCTCTCCAATAATTTGCTTTCACCGCGGCAATAGGCGAGATCGTGGTGACGGTGAACGAATAAAACCGCGCCGAACGTCTCTCGTCATGGGCCGTGCTCTCTCCAATAATTTGCTTTCACCGCGGGAATAAGCGAGATCGTGGTGACGGTGAACGAATAAAACCGCGCCGAACGTCTCTCGTCAGGGGCCGTGCTCTCTCCAATAATTTGCTTTCACCGCGGCAATAGGCGAGATCGTGGTCACGGTGAACGAATAAATCCGCGCCGAACGTCTCTCGTCAGGGGCCGTGCTCTCTCCAATAATTCGCTTTCACCGCGGCAATAGGCGAGATCGTGCACACGGTAAACGAATAAAACCGCGCCGAACGTCTCTCGTCAGGGGCCGTGCTCTCTCCAATAATTCGCTTTCACCGCGGCAATAGGCGAGATCGTGGTCACGGTGAACGAATAAAACCGCGCCGAACGTCTCTCGTCAGGGGCCGTGCTCTCTCCAATCATTCGCTTTCACCGCGGCAATAGGCGAGATCGTGGTCACGGTGAACGAATAAAACCGCGCCAAACGTCTCTCGTCAGGGGCCGTGCTCTCTCCAATAATTCGCTTTCACCGCGGCAATAGGCGAGATCGTGGTCACGGTGAACGAATAAAACCGCGCCGAACGTCTCTCGTCAGGGGCCGTGCTCTCTCCAATAATTCGCTTTCACCGCGGCAATAGGCGAGATCGTGGTCACGGTAAACGAATAAAACCGCGCCGAACGTCTCTCGTCAGGGGCCGTGCTCTCTCCAATAATTCGCTTTCACCGCGGCAATGGGCGAGATCGTGGTCACGGTGAACGAATAAAACCGCGCCGAACGTCTCTCGTCAGGGGCCGTGCTCTCTCCAATAATTCGCTTTCACCGCGGCAATAGGCGAGATCGTGGTCACGGTGAACGAATAAAACCGCGCCAAACGTCTCTCGTCAGGGGCCGTGCTCTCTCCAATAATTCGCTTTCACCGCGGCAATAGGGGAGATCGTGGTCACGGTGAACGAATAAAACCGCGCCAAACGTCTCTCGTCAGGGGCCGTGCTCTCTCCAATAATTCGCTTTCACCGCGGCAATAGGCGAGATCGTGGTCACGGTGAACGAATAAAACCGCGCCGAACGTCTCTCGTCAGGGGCCGTGCTCTCTCCAATAATTCGCTTTCACCGCGGCAATAGGCGAGATCGTGGTCACGGTGAACGAATAAAACCGCGCCGAACGTCTCTCGTCAGGGGCCGTGCTCTCTCCAATAATTCGCTTTCACCGCGGCAATAGGCGAAATCGTGGTCACGGTGAACGAATAAAACCGCGCCGAACGTCTCTCGTCAGGGGCCGTGCTCTCTCCAATAATTCGCTTTCACCGCGGCAATAGGCGAGATCGTGGTCACGGTGAACGAATAAAACCGCGCCGAACGTCTCTCGTCAGGGGCCGTGCTCTCTCCAGTAATTCGCTTTCACCGCGGCAATAGGCGAGATCGTGGTCACGGTGAACGAATCAAACCGCGCCGAACGTCTCTCGTCAGGGGCCGTGCTCTCTCCAATAATTCGCTTTCACCGCGGCAATAGGCGAGATCGTGGTCACGGTGAACGAATAAAACCGCGCCGAACGTCTCTCGTCAGGGGCCGTGCTCTCTCCAATAATTCGCTTTCACCGCGGCAATAGGCGAGGTCGTGGTCACGGTGAACGAATAAAACCGCGCCGAACGTCTCTCGTCAGGGGCCGTGCTCTCTCCAATAATTCGCTTTCACCGCGGCAATAGGCGAGATCGTGGTCACGGTGAACGAATAAAACCGCGCCGAACGTCTCTCTTCAGGGGCCGTGCTCTCTCCAATAATTCGCTTTCACCGCGGCAATAGGCGAGGTCGTGGTCACGGTGAACGAATAAAACCGCGCCGAACGTCTCTCGTCAGGGGCCGTGCTCTCTCCAATAATTCGCTTTCACCGCGGCAATAGGCGAGATCGTGGTCACGGTGAACGAATAAAACCGCGCCAAACGTCTCTCTTCAGGGGCCGTGCTCTCTCCAATAATTCGCTTTCACCGCGGCAATGGGCGAGATCGTGGTCACGGTGAACGAATAAAACCGCGCCGAACGTCTCTCGTCAGGGGCCGTGCTCTCTCCAATAATTCGCTTTCACCGCGGCAATAGGCGAGATCGTGGTCACGGTGAACGAATAAAACCGCGCCGAACGTCTCTCGTCAGGGGCCGTGCTCTCTCCAATAATTCGCTTTCACCGCGGCAATAGGCGAGATCGTGGTCACGGTAAACGAATAAAACCGCGCCGAACGTCTCTCGTCAGGGGCCGTGCTCTCTCCAATAATTCGCTTTCACCGCGGCAATAGGCGAGATCGTGGTCAGGGTGAACGAATAAAACCGCGCCAAACGTCTCTCGTCAGGGGCCGTGCTCTCTCCAATAATTCGCTTTCACCGCGGCAATAGGCGAGATCGTGGTCACGGTGAACGAATAAAACCGCGCCGAACGTCTCTCGTCAGGGGCCGTGCTCTCTCCAATAATTCGCTTTCACCGCGGCAATAGGCGAGATCGTGGTCACGGTGAACGAATAAAACCGCGCCAAACGTCTCTCGTCAGGGGCCGTGCTCTCTCCAATAATTCGCTTTCACCGCGGCAATAGGCGAGATCGTGGTCACGGTGAACGAATAAAACCGCGCCGAACGTCTCTCGTCAGGGGCCGTGCTCTCTCCAATAATTCACTTTCACCGCGGCAATAGGCGAGATCGTGCACACGGTAAACGAATAAAACCGCGCCGAACGTCTCTCGTCAGGGGCCGTGCTCTCTCGAATAATTTGCTTTCACCGCGGCAATAGGCGAGATCGTGCACACGGTAAACGAATAAAACCGCGCCGAACGTCTCTCGTCAGGGGCCGTGCTCTCTCCAATAATTCGCGTTCACCGCGGCAATAGGCGAGATCGTGGTCACGGTAAACGAATAAAACCGCGCCGAACGTCTCTCGTCAGGGGCCGTGCTCTCTCCAATAATTCGCTTTCACCGCGGCAATAGGCGAGATCGTGGTCACGGTAAACGAATAAAACCGCGCCGAACGTCTCTCGTCAGGGGCCGTGCTCTCTCCAATAATTCGCTTTCACCGCGGCAATAGGCGAGATCGTGGTCACGGTAAACGAATAAAACCGCGCCGAACGTCTCTCGTCAGGGGCCGTGCTCTCTCCAATAATTCGCTTTCACCGCGGCAATAGGCGAGATCGTGGTCACGGTAAACGAATAAAACCGCGCCGAACGTCTCTCGTCAGGGGCCGTGCTCTCTCCAATAATTGGCTTTCACCGCGGCAATAGGCGAGATCGTGGTCACGGTGAACGAATAAAACCGCGCCGAACGTCTCTCGTCAGGGGCCGTGCTCTCTCCAATAATTCGCTTTCACCGCGGCAATAGGCGAGATCGTGGTCACGGTAAACGAATAAAACCGCGCCGAACGTCTCTCGTCAGGGGCCGTGCTCTCTCCAATAATTCGCTTTCACCGCGGCAATAGGCGAGATCGTGGTCACGGTAAACGAATAAAACCGCGCCGAACGTCTCTCGTCAGGGGCCGTGCTCTCTACAATAATTCGCTTTCACCGCGGCAAAAGGCGAGATCGTGGTCACGGTAAACGAATAAAACCGCGCCGAACGTCTCTCGTCAGGGGCCGTGCTCTCTCCAATAATTCGCTTTCACCGCGGCAATAGGCGAGATCGTGGTCACGGTGAACGAATAAAACCGCGCCGAACGTCTCTCGTCAGGTGCCGTGCTCTCTCCAATAATTCGCTTTCACCGCGGCAATAGGCGAGATCGTGGTCGCGGTGAACGAATAAAACCGCGCCAAACGTCTCTCGTCAGGGGCCGTGCTCTCTCCAATAATTCGCTTTCACCGCGGCAATAGGCGAGATCGTGGTCACGGTGAACGAATAAAACCGCGCCGAACGTCTCTCGTCAGGGGCCGTGCTCTCTCTAATAATTCACTTTCACCGCGGCAATAGGCGAGATCGTGCACACGGTAAACGAATAAAACCGCGCCGAACGTCTCTCGTCAGGGGCCGTGCTCTCTCGAATAATTTGCTTTCACCGCGGCAATAGGCGAGATCGTGCACACGGTAAACGAATGAAACCGCGCCGAACGTCTCTCGTCAGGGGCCGTGCTCTCTCCAATAATTCGCTTTCACCGCGGCAATAGGCGAGATCGTGGTCACGGTGAACGAATAAAACCGCGCCGAACGTCTCTCGTCAGGGGCCGTGCTCTCTCCAATAATTCGCGTTCACCGCGGCAATAGGCGAGATCGTGGTCACGGTAAACGAATAAAACCGCGCCGAACGTCTCTCGTCAGGGGCCGTGCTCTCTCCAATAATTCGCTTTCACCGCGGCAATAGGCGAGATCGTGGCCACGGTAAACGAATAAAACCGCGCCGAACGTCTCTCGTCAGGGGCCGTGCTCTCTCCAATAATTCGCTTTCACCGCGGCAATAGGCGAGATCGTGGTCACGGTAAACGAATAAAACCGCGCCGAACGTCTCTCGTCAGGGGCCGTGCTCTCTCCAATAATTCGCTTTCACCGCGGCAATAGGCGAGATCGTGGTCACGGTGAACGAATAAAACCGCGCCGAACGTCTCTCGTCAGGGGCCGTGCTCTCTCCAATAATTCGCTTTCACCGCGGCAATAGGCGAGATCGTGGTCACGGTAAACGAATAAAACCGCGCCGAACGTCTCTCGTCAGGGGCCGTGCTCTCTCCAATAATTCGCTTTCACCGCGGCAATAGGCGAGATCGTGGTCACGGTAAACGAATAAAACCGCGCCGAACGTCTCTCGACAGGGGCCGTGCTCTCTCCAATAATTCGCTTTCACCGCGGCAATAGGCGAGATCGTGGTCACGGTAAACGAATAAAACCGCGCCGAACGTCTCTCGTCAGGGGCCGTGCTCTCTCCAATAATTCGCTTTCACCGCGGCAATAGGCGAGATCGTGGTCACGGTGAACGAATAAAACCGCGCCGAACGTCTCTCGTCAGGGGCCGTGCTCTCTCTAATAATTTGCTTTCACCGCGGCAATAGGCGAGATCGTGGTCGCGGTGAACGAATAAAACCGCGCCGAACGTCTCTCGTCAGGGGCCGTGCTCTCTCCAATAATTCGCTTTCACCGCGGCAATAGGCGAGATCGTGGTCACGGTGAACGAATAAAACCGCGCCGAACGTCTCTCGTCAGGGGCCGTGCTCTCTCCAATAATTCGCTTTCACCGCGGCAATAGGCGACATCGTGGTCACGGTGAACGAATAAAACCGCGCCGAACGTCTCTCGTCAGGGGCCGTGCTCTCTCCAATAATTCGCTTTCACCGCGGCAATAGGCGACATCGTGGTCACGGTGAACGAATAATACCGCGCCGAACGTCTCTCGTCAGGGGCCGTGCTCTCTCCAATAATTCGCTTTCACCGCGGCAATAGGCGAGATCGTGGTCACGGTGAACGAATAAAACCGCGCCGAACGTCTCTCGTCAGGGGCCGTGCTCTCTCCAATAATTCGCTTTCACCGCGGCAATAGGCGACATCGTGGTCACGGTGAACGAATAAAACCGCGCCGAACGTCTCTCGTCAGGGGCCGTGCTCTCTCCAATAATTCGCTTTCACCGCGGCAATAGGCGAGATCGTGGTCGCGGTGAACAAATAAAACCGCGCCGAACGTCTCTCGTCAGGGGCCGTGCTCTCTCCAATAATTCGCTTTCACCGCGGCAATAGGCGACATCGTGGTCACGGTGAACGAATAAAACCGCGCCGAACGTCTCTCGTCAGGGGCCGTGCTCTCTCCAATAATTCGCTTTCACCGCGGCAATAGGCGAGATCGTGGTCACGGTGAACGAATAAAACCGCGCCGAACGTCTCTCGTCAGGGGCCGTGCTCTCTCCAATAATTCGCTTTCACCGCGGCAATAGGCGACATCGTGGTCACGGTGAACGAATAAAACCGCGCCGAACGTCTCTCGTCAGGGGCCGTGCTCTCTCCAATAATTCGCTTTCACCGCGGCAATAGGCGAGATCGTGGTCACGGTGAACGAATGAAACCGCGCCGAACGTCTCTCGTCAGGGGCCGTGCTCTCTCCAATAATTCGCTTTCACCGCGGCAATAGGCGACATCGTGGTCACGGTGAACGAATAAAACCGCGCCGAACGTCTCTCGTCAGGGGCCGTGCTCTCTCCAATAATTCGCTTTCACCGCGGCAATAGGCGAGATCGTGGTCGCGGTGAACGAATAAAACCGCGCCGAACGTCTCTCTTCAGGGGCCGTGCTCTCTCCAATAATTAGCTTTCACCGCGGCAATAGGCGAGATCGTGGTCACGGTAAACGAATAAAACCGCGCCGAACGTCTCTCGTCAGGGGCCGTGCTCTCTCCAATAATTCGCTTTCACCGCGGCAATAGGCGACATCGTGGTCACGGTGAACGAATAAAACCGCGCCGAACGTCTCTCTCAGGGGCCGTGCTCTCTCCAATAATTCGCTTTCACCGCGGCAATAGGCGAGATCGTGGTCGCGGTGAACGAATAAAACCGCGCCGAACGTCTCTCGTCAGGGGCCGTGCTCTCTCCAATAATTCGCTTTCACCGCGGCAATAGGCGAGATCGTGGTCACTGTGAACGAATAAAACCGCGCCGAACGTCTCTCGTCAGGGGCCGTGCTCTCTCCAAAAATTCGCTTTCACCGCGGCAATAGGCGAGATCGTGGTCGCGGTGAACGAATAAAACCGCGCCGAACGTCTCTCGTCAGGGGCCGTGCTCTCTCCAATAATTCGCTTTCACCGCGGCAATAGGCGAGATCGTGGTCGCGGTGAACGAATAAAACCGCGCCGAACGTCTCTCGTCAGGGGCCGTGCTCTCTTCAACAATTCGCTTTCACCGCGGCAATAGGCGAGATCGTGGTCACGGTGAACGAATAAAACCGCGCCGAACGTCTCTCGTCAGGGGCCGTGCTCTCTCCAATAATTCGCTTTCACCGCGGCAATAGGCGAGATCGTGGTCACGGTGAACGAATAAAACCGCGCCGAACGTCTCTCGTCAGGGGCCGTGCTCTCTCCAATAATTCGCTTTCACCGCGGCAATAGGCGAGATCGTGGTCGCGGTGAACGAATAAAACCGCGCCGAACGTCTCTCGTCAGGGGCTGTGCTCTCTCCAATAATTCGCTTTCACCGCGGCAATAGGCGAGATCGTGGTCACGGTGAACGAATAAAACCGCGCCGAACGTCTCTCGTCAGGGGCCGTGCTCTCTCCAATAATTCGCTTTCACCGCGGCAATAGGCGAGATCGTGGTCGCGGTGAACGAATAAAACCGCGCCGAACGTCTCTCGTCAGGGGCCGTGCTCTCTCCAATAATTCGCTTTCACCGCGGCAATAGGCGAGATCGTGGTCATGGTGAACGAATAAAACCGCGCCGAACGTCTCTCGTCAGGGGCCGTGCTCTCTCCAATAGTTCGCTTTCACCGCGGCAATAGGCGAGATCGTGGTCACGGTGAACGAATAAAACCGCGCCGAACGTCTCTCGTCAGGGGCCGTGCTCTCTCCAATAATTCGCTTTCGCCGCGGCAATAGGCGAGATCGTGGTCACGGTGAACGAATAAAACCGCGCCGAACGTCTCTCGTCAGGGGCCGTGCTCTCTCCAATAATTCGCGTTCACCGCGGCAATAGGCGAGATCGTGGTCACGGTAAATGAATAAAAGCGCGCCGAACGTCTCTCGTCAGGGGCCGTGCTCTCTCCAATAATTTGCTTTCACCGCGGCAATAGGCGAGATCGTGGTCACGGTGAACGAATAAAACCGCGCCGAACGTCTCTCGTCAGGGGCCGTGCTCTCTCCAATAATTCGCTTTCACCGCGGCAATAGGCGAGATCGTGGTCACGGTAAACGAATAAAACCGCGCCGAACGTCTCTCGTCAGGGGCCGTGCTCTCTCCAATAATTCGATTTCACCGCGGCAATAGGCGAGATCGTGGTCACGGTGAACGAATAAAACCGCGCCGAACGTCTCTCGTCAGGGGCCGTGCTCTCTCCAATATTTCGCTTTCACCGCGGCAATGGGCGAGATCGTGGTCACGGTGAACGAATAAAACCGCGCCGAACGTCTCTCGTCAGGGGCCGTGCTCTCTCCAATAATTTGCTTTCACCGCGGCAATAGGCGAGATCGTGGTCACGGTGAACGAATAAAACCGCGCCGAACGTCTCTCGTCAGGGGCCGTGCTCTCTCTAATAATTTGCTTTCACCTCGGCAATAGGCGAGATCGTGGTCACGGTGAACGAATAAAACCGCGCCGAACGTCTCTCGTCAGGGGCCGTGCTCTCTCCAATAATTTGCTTTCACCGCGGCAATAGGCGAGATCGTGGTCGCGGTGAACGAATAAAACCGCGCCGAACGTCTCTCGTCAGGGGCCGTGCTCTCTCCAATAATTCGCTTTCACCGCGGCAATAGGCGAGATCGTGGTCACGGTGAACGAATAAAACCGCGCCGAACGTCTCTCGTCAGGGGCCGTGCTCTCTCCAATAATTCGCTTTCACCGCGGCAATAGGCGAGATTGTGGTCGCGGTGAACGAATAAAACCGCGCCGAACGTCTCTCGTCAGGGGCCGTGCTCTCTCCAATAATTTGCTTTCACCGCGGCAATAGGCGAGATCGTGGTCGCGGTGAACGAATAAAACCGCGCCGAACGCCTCTCGTCAGGGGCCGTGCTCTCTCCAATAATTCGCTTTCACCGCGGCAATAGGCGAGATCGTGGTCACGGTGAACGAATAAAACCGCGCCGAACGTCTCTCGTCAGGGGCCGTGCTCTCTCCAATAATTCGCTTTCACCGCGGCAATAGGCGAGATCGTGGTCGCGGTGAACGAATAAAACCGCGCCGAACGTCTCTCGTCAGGGGCCGTGCTCTCTCCAATAATTTGCTTTCACCGCGGCAATAGGCGAGATCGTGGTCACGGTGAACGAATAAAACCGCGCCGAACGTCTCTCGTCAGGGGCCGTGCTCTCTCCAATAATTTGCTTTCTCCGCGGCAATAGGCGAGATCGTGGTCGCGGTGAACGAATAAAACCGCGCCGAACGTCTCTCGTCAGGGGCCGTGCTCTCTCCAATAATTCGCTTTCACCGCGGCAATAGGCGAGATCGTGGTCACGGTGAACGAATAAAACCGCGCCGAACGTCTCTCGTCAGGGGCCGTGCTCTCTCCAATAATTCGCTTTCACCGCGGCAATAGGCGAGATCGTGGTCACGGTGAACGAATAAAACCGCGCCGAACGTCTCTCGTCAGGGGCCGTGCTCTCTCCAATAATTTGCTTTCACCGCGGCAATAGGCGAGATCGTGGTCACGGTGAACGAATAAAACCGCGCCGAACGTCTCTCGTAAGGGCCGTGCTCTCTCTAATAATTTGCTTTCACCGCGGCAATAGGCGAGATCGTGGTCACGTTGAACGAATAAAACCGCGCCGAACGTCTCTCGTCAGGGGCCGTGCTCTCTCCAATAATTTGCTTTCTCCGCGGCAATAGGCGAGATCGTGGTCGCGGTGAACGAATAAAACCGCGCCGAACGTCTCTCGTCAGGGGCCGTGCTCTCTCCAATAATTCGCTTTCACCGCGGCAATAGGCGAGATCGTGGTCACGGTGAACGAATAAAACCGCGCCGAACGTCTCTCGTCAGGGGCCGTGCTCTCTCCAATAATTCGCTTTCACCGCGGCAATAGGCGAGATCGTGGTCACGGTGAACGAATAAAACCGCGCCGAACGTCTCTCGTCAGGGGCCGTGCTCTCTCCAATAATTTGCTTTCACCGCGGCAATAGGCGAGATCGTGGTCACGGTGAACGAATAAAACCGCGCCGAACGTCTCTCGTCAGGGGCCGTGCTCTCTCTAATAATTTGCTTTCACCGCGGCAATAGGCGAGATCGTGGTCACGGTGAACGAATAAAACCGCGCCGAACGTCTCTCGTCAGGGGCCGTGCTCTCTCCAATAATTTGCTTTCACCGCGGCAATAGGCGAGATCGTGGTCGCGGTGAACGAATAAAACCGCGCCGAACGTCTCTCGTCAGGGGCCGTGCTCTCTCCAATAATTCGCTTTCACCGCGGCAATAGGCGAGATCGTGGTCACGGTGAACGAATAAAACCGCGCCGAACGTCTCTCGTCAGGGGCCGTGCTCTCTCCAATATTTCGCTTTCACCGCGGCAATAGGCGAGATTGTGGTCACGGTGAACGAATAAAACCGCGCCGAACGTCTCTCGTCAGGGGCCGTGCTCTCTCCAATAATTTGCTTTCACCGCGGCAATAGGCGAGATCGTGGTCACGGTGAACGAATAAAACCGCGCCGAACGCCTCTCGTCAGGGGCCGTGCTCTCTCCAATAATTCGCTTTCACCGCGGCAATAGGCGAGATCGTGGTCACGGTGAACGAATAAAACCGCGCCGAACGTCTCTCGTCAGGGGCCGTGCTCTCTCCAATAATTCGCTTTCACCGCGGCAATAGGCGAGATCGTGGTCGCGGTGAACGAAAAAAACCGCGCCGAACGTCTCTCGTCAGGGGCCGTGCTCTCTCCAATATTTTGCTTTCACCGCGGCAATAGGCGAGATCGTGGTCGCGGTGAACGAATAAAACCGCGCCGAACGTCTCTCGTCAGGGGCCGTGCTCTCTCCAATAATTTGCTTTCACCGCGGCAATAGGCGAGATCGTGGTCGCGGTGAACGAATAAAACCGCGCCGAACGTCTCTCGTCAGGGGCCGTGCTCTCTCCAATAATTCGCTTTCACCGCGGCAATAGGCGAGATCGTGGTCACGGTGAACGAATAAAACCGCGCCGAACGTCTCTCGTCAGGGGCCGTGCTCTCTCCAATAATTCGCTTTCACCGCGGCAATAGGCGAGATCGTGGTCGCGGTGAACGAATAAAACCGCGCCGAACGTCTCTCGTCAGGGGCCGTGCTCTCTCCAATAATTTGCTTTCACCGCGGCAATAGGCGAGATCGTGGTCGCGGTGAACGAATAAAACCGCGCCGAACGTCTCTCGTCAGGGGCCGTGCTCTCTCCAATAATTTGCTTTCACCGCGGCAATAGGTGAGATCGTGGTCGCGGTGAACGAATAAAACCGCGCCGAACGTCTCTCGTCAGGGGCCGTGCTCTCTCCAATAATTTGCTTTCACCGCGGCAATAGGCGAGATCGTGGTCGCGGTGAACGAATAAAACCGCGCCGAACGTCTCTCGTCAGGGGCCGTGCTCTCTCCAATAATTTGCTTTCACCGCGGCAATAGGCGAGATCGTGGTCGCGGTAAACGAATAAAACCGCGCCGAACGTCTCTCGTCAGGGGCCGTGCTCTCTCCAATAATTTGCTTTCACCGCGGCAATAGGCGAGATCGTGGTCACGGTGAACGATTAAAACCGCGCCGAACGTCTCTCGTCAGGGGCCGTGCTCTCTCCAATAATTCGCTTTCACCGCGGCAATAGGCGAGATCGTGGTCGCGGTGAACGAATAAAACCGCGCCGAACGTCTCTCGTCAGGGGCCGTGCTCTCTCCAATAATTTGCTTTCACCGCGGCAATAGCCGACATCGTGGTCGCGGTGAACGAATAAAACCGCGCCGAACGTCTCTCGTCAGGGGCCGTGCTCTCTCCAATAATTCGCTTTCACCGCGGCAATAGGCGAGATCGTGGTCGCGGTGAACGAATAAAACCGCGCCGAACGTCTCTCGTCAGGGGCCGTGCTCTCTCCAATAATTTGCTTTCACCGCGGCAATAGGCGAGATCGTGGTCACGGTGAACGAATAAAATCGCGCCGAACGTCTCTCGTCAGGGGCCGTGCTCTCTCCAATAATTTGCTTTCACCGCGGCAATAGGCGAGATCGTGGTCGCGGTGAACGAATAAAACCGCGCCGAACGTCTCTCGTCAGGGGCCGTGCTCTCTCCAATAATTTGCTTTCACCGCGGCAATAGGCGAGATCGTGGTCGCGGTGAACGAATAAAACCGCGCCGAACGTCTCTCGTCAGGGGCCGTGCTCTCTCCAATAATTTGCTTTCACCGCGGCAATAGGCGAGATCGTGGTCGCGGTGAACGAATAAAACCGCGCCGAACGTCTCTCGTCAGGTGCCGTGCTCTCTCCAATAATTCGCTTTCACCGCGGCAATAGGCGAGATCGTGGTCACGGTGAACGAATAAAACCGCGCCAACGTCTCTCGTCAGGGGCCGTGCTCTCTCCAATAATTTGCTTTCACCGCGGCAATAGCCGACATCGTGGTCGCGGTGAACGAATAAAACCGCGCCGAACGTCTCTCGTCAGGGGCCGTGCTCTCTCCAATAATTTGCTTTCACCGCGGCAATCGGCGAGATCGTGGTCACGGTGAACGAATAAAACCGCGCCGAACGTCTCTCGTCAGGGGCCGTGCTCTCTCCAATAATTTGCTTTCACCGCGGCAATAGGCGAGATCGTGGTCGCGGTGAACGAATAAAACCGCGCCGAACGTCTCTCGTCAGGGGCCGTGCTCTCTCCAATAATTTGCTTTCACCGCGGCAATAGGCGAGATCGTGGTCACGGTGAACGAATAAAACCGCGCCGAACGTCTCTCGTCAGGGGCCGTGCTCTCTCCAAAAATTTGCTTTCACCGCGGCAATAGGCGAGATCGTGGTCGCGGTGAACGAATAAAACCGCGCCGAACGTCTCTCGTCAGGGGCCGTGCTCTCTCCAATAATTTGCTTTCACCGCGGCAATAGGCGAGATCGTGGTCACGGTGAACAAATAAAACCGCGCCGAACGTCTCTCGTCAGGGGCCGTGCTCTCTCCAATAATTTGCTTTCACCGCGGCAATAGGCGAGATCGTGGTCGCGGTGAACGAATAAAACCGCGCCGAACGTCTCTCGTCAGGGGCCGTGCTCTCACCAAAAATTTGCTTTCACCGCGGAAATAGGCGAGATCGTGGTCACGGTGAACGAATAAAACCGCGCCGAACGTCTCTCGTCAGGGGCCGTGCTCTCTCCAATAATTTGCTTTCACCGCGGCAATAGGCGAGATCGTGGTCGCGGTGAACGAATAAAACCGCGCCGAACGTCTCTCGTCAGGGGCCGTGCTCTCTCCAATAATTTGCTTTCACCGCGGCAATAGGCGAGATCGTGGTCGCGGTGAACGAATAAAACCGCGCCGAACGTCTCTCGTCAGGGGCCGTGCTCTCCCCAATAATTCGCTTTCACCGCGGCAATAGGCGAGATCGTGGTCACGGTGAACGAATAAAACCGCGCCGAACGTCTCTCGTCAGGGGCCGTGCTCTCTCCAATAATTTGCTTTCACCGCGGCAATAGCCGACATCGTGGTCGCGGTGAACGAATAAAACCGCGCCGAACGTCTCTCGTCAGGGGCCGTGCTCTCTCCAATTATTTGCTTTCACCGCGGCAATAGGCGAGATCGTGGTCACGGTGAACGAATAAAACCGCGCCGAACGTCTCTCGTCAGGGGCCGTGCTCTCTCCAATAATTTGCTTTCACCGCGGCAATAGGCGAGATCGTGGTCGCGGTGAACGAATAAAACCGCGCCGAACGTCTCTCGTCAGGGGCCGTGCTCTCTCCAATAATTTGCTTTCACCGCGGCAATAGGCGAGATCGTGGTCGCGGTGAACGAATAAAACCGCGCCGAACGTCTCTCGTCAGGGGCCGTGCTCTCTCCAATAATTTGCTTTCACCGCGGCAATAGGCGAGATCGTGGTCGCGGTGAACGAATAAAACCGCGCCGAACGTCTCTCGTCAGGGGCCGTGCTCTCTCCAATAATTCGCTTTCACCGCGGCAATAGGCGAAATCGTGGTCACGGTGAACGAATAAAACCGCGCCGAACGTCTCTCGTCAGGGGCCGTGCTCTCTCCAATAATTTGCTTTCACCGCGGCAATAGCCGACATCGTGGTCGCGGTGAACGAATAAAACCGCGCCGAACGTCTCTCGTCAGGGGCCGTGCTCTCTCCAATAATTTGCTTTCACCGCGGCAATAGGCGAGATCGTGGTCACGGTGAACGAATAAAACCGCGCCGAACGTCTCTCGTCAGGGGCCGTGTTCTCTCCAATAATTTGCTTTCACCGCGGCAATAGGCGAGATCGTGGTCGCGGTGAACGAATAAAACCGCGCCGAACGTCTCTCGTCAGGGGCCGTGCTCTCTCCAATAATTTGCTTTCACCACGGCAATAGGCGAGATCGTGGTCGTGGTGAACGAATAAAACCGCGCCGAACGTCTCTCGTCAGGGGCCGTGCTCTCTCCAATAATTTGCTTTCACCGCGGCAATAGGCGAGATCGTGGTCGCGGTGAACGAATAAAACCGCGCCGAACGTCTCTCGTCAGGGGCCGTGCTCTCTCCAATAATTTGCTTTCACCGCGGCAATAGGCGAGATCGTGGTCGCGGTGAACGAATAAAACCGCGCCGAACGTCTCTCGTCAGGGGCCGTGCTCTCTCCAATAATTCGCTTTCACCGCGGCAATAGGCGAGATCGATGTCGCGGTGAACGAATAAAACCGCGCCGAACGTCTCTCGTCAGGGGCCGTGCTCTCTCCAATAATTTGCTTTCACCGCGGCAATAGGCGAGATCGTGGTCACGGTGAACGAATAAAACCGCGCCGAACGTCTCTCGTCAGGGGCCGTGCTCTCTCCAATAATTCGCTTTCACCGCGGCAATAGGCGAGATCGGTGTCGCGGTGAACGAATAAAACCGCGCCGAACGTCTCTCGTCAGGGGCCGTGCTCTCTCCAATAATTCGCTTTCACCGCGGCAATAGGCGAGATCGTGGTCGCGGTGAACGAATAAAACCGCGCCGAACGTGTCTCGTCAGGGGCCGTGCTCTCTCCAATAATTCGCTTTCACCGCGGCAATAGGCGAGATCGTGGTCGCGGTGAACGAATAAAACCGCGCCGAACGTCTCTCGTCAGGGGCCGTGCTCTCTCCAATAACTTGCTTTCACCGCGGCAATAGCCGACATCGTGGTCGCGGTGAACGAATAAAACCGCGCCGAACGTCTCTCGTCAGGGGCCGTGCTCTCTCCAATAATTCGCTTTCACCGCGGCAATAGGCGAGATCGTGGTCGCGGTGAACGAATAAAACCGCGCCGAACGTCTCTCGTCAGGGGCCGTGCTCTCTCCAATAATTCGCTTTCACCGCGGCAATAGGCGAGATCGTGGTCGCGGTGAACGAATAAAACCGCGCCGAACGTCTCTCGTCAGGGGCCGTGCTCTCTCCAATAATTCGCTTTCACCGCGGCAATAGGCGAGATCGTGGTCACGGTGAACGAATAAAACCGCGCCGAACGTCTCTCGTCAGGGGCCGTGCTCTCTCCAATAATTTGCTTTCACCGCGGCAATAGCCGACATCGTGGTCGCGGTGAACGAATAAAACCGCGCCGAACGTCTCTCGTCAGGGGCCGTGCACTCTCCAATAATTTGCTTTCACCGCGGCAATAGGCGAGATCGTGGTTACGGTGAACGAATAAAACCGCGCCGAACGTCTCTCGTCAGGGGCCGTGCTCTCTCCTATAATTTGCTTTCACCGCGGCAATAGGCGAGATCGTGGTCGCGGTGAACGAATAAAACCGCGCCGAACGTCTCTCGTCAGGGGCCGTGCTCTCTCCAATAATTTGCTTTCACCGCGGCAATAGGCGAGATCGTGGTCACGGTGAACGAATAAAACCGCGCCGAACGTCTCTCGTCAGGGGCCGTGCTCTCTCCAATAATTCGCTTTCACCGCGGCAATAGGCGAGATCGTGGTCACGGTGAACGAATAAAACCGCGCCGAACGTCTCTCGTCAGGGGCCGTGCTCTCTCCAATAATTCGCTTTCACCGCGGCAATAGGCGAGATCGTGGTCACGGTGAACGAATAAAACCGCGCCGAACGTCTCTCGTCAGGGGCCGTGCTCTCTCCAATAATTTGCTTTCACCGCGGCAATAGGCGAGATCGTGGTCACGGTGAACGAATAAAACCGCGCCGAACGTCTCTCGTCAGGGGCCGTGCTCTCTCTAATAATTTGCTTTCACCGCGGCAATAGGCGAGATCGTGGTCACGGTGAACGAATAAAACCGCGCCGAACGTCTCTCGTCAGGGGCCGTGCTTTCTCCAATAATTTGCTTTCACCGCGGCAATAGGCGAGATCGTGGTCGCGGTGAACGAATAAAACCGCGCCGAACGTCTCTCGTCAGGGGCCGTGCTCTCTCCAATAATTCGCTTTCACCGCGGCAATAGGCGAGATCGTGGTCACGGTGAACGAATAAAACCGCGCCGAACGTCTCTCGTCAGGGGCCGTGCTCTCTCCAATATTTCGCTTTCACCGCGGCAATAGGCGAGATTGTGGTCACGGTGAACGAATAAAACCGCGCCGAACGTCTCTCGTCAGGGGCCGTGCTCTCTCCAATAATTTGCTTTCACCGCGGCAATAGGCGAGATCGTGGTCACGGTGAACGAATAAAACCGCGCCGAACGCCTCTCGTCAGGGGCCGTGCTCTCTCCAATAATTCGCTTTCACCGCGGCAATAGGCGAGATCGTGGTCACGGTGAACGAATAAAACCGCGCCGAACGTCTCTCGTCAGGGGCCGTGCTCTCTCCAATAATTCGCTTTCACCGCGGCAATAGGCGAGATCGTGGTCGCGGTGAACGAAAAAAACCGCGCCGAACGTCTCTCGTCAGGGGCCGTGCTCTCTCCAATATTTTGCTTTCACCGCGGCAATAGGCGAGATCGTGGTCGCGGTGAACGAATAAAACCGCGCCGAACGTCTCTCGTCAGGGGCCGTGCTCTCTCCAATAATTTGCTTTCACCGCGGCAATAGGCGAGATCGTGGTCGCGGTGAACGAATAAAACCGCGCCGAACGTCTCTCGTCAGGGGCCGTGCTCTCTCCAATAATTCGCTTTCACCGCGGCAATAGGCGAGATCGTGGTCACGGTGAACGAATAAAACCGCGCCGAACGTCTCTCGTCAGGGGCCGTGCTCTCTCCAATAATTCGCTTTCACCGCGGCAATAGGCGAGATCGTGGTCGCGGTGAACGAATAAAACCGCGCCGAACGTCTCTCGTCAGGGGCCGTGCTCTCTCCAATAATTTGCTTTCACCGCGGCAATAGGCGAGATCGTGGTCGCGGTGAACGAATAAAACCGCGCCGAACGTCTCTCGTCAGGGGCCGTGCTCTCTCCAATAATTTGCTTTCACCGCGGCAATAGGTGAGATCGTGGTCGCGGTGAACGAATAAAACCGCGCCGAACGTCTCTCGTCAGGGGCCGTGCTCTCTCCAATAATTTGCTTTCACCGCGGCAATAGGCGAGATCGTGGTCGCGGTGAACGAATAAAACCGCGCCGAACGTCTCTCGTCAGGGGCCGTGCTCTCTCCAATAATTTGCTTTCACCGCGGCAATAGGCGAGATCGTGGTCGCGGTAAACGAATAAAACCGCGCCGAACGTCTCTCGTCAGGGGCCGTGCTCTCTCCAATAATTTGCTTTCACCGCGGCAATAGGCGAGATCGTGGTCACGGTGAACGATTAAAACCGCGCCGAACGTCTCTCGTCAGGGGCCGTGCTCTCTCCAATAATTCGCTTTCACCGCGGCAATAGGCGAGATCGTGGTCGCGGTGAACGAATAAAACCGCGCCGAACGTCTCTCGTCAGGGGCCGTGCTCTCTCCAATAATTTGCTTTCACCGCGGCAATAGCCGACATCGTGGTCGCGGTGAACGAATAAAACCGCGCCGAACGTCTCTCGTCAGGGGCCGTGCTCTCTCCAATAATTCGCTTTCACCGCGGCAATAGGCGAGATCGTGGTCGCGGTGAACGAATAAAACCGCGCCGAACGTCTCTCGTCAGGGGCCGTGCTCTCTCCAATAATTTGCTTTCACCGCGGCAATAGGCGAGATCGTGGTCACGGTGAACGAATAAAATCGCGCCGAACGTCTCTCGTCAGGGGCCGTGCTCTCTCCAATAATTTGCTTTCACCGCGGCAATAGGCGAGATCGTGGTCGCGGTGAACGAATAAAACCGCGCCGAACGTCTCTCGTCAGGGGCCGTGCTCTCTCCAATAATTTGCTTTCACCGCGGCAATAGGCGAGATCGTGGTCGCGGTGAACGAATAAAACCGCGCCGAACGTCTCTCGTCAGGGGCCGTGCTCTCTCCAATAATTTGCTTTCACCGCGGCAATAGGCGAGATCGTGGTCGCGGTGAACGAATAAAACCGCGCCGAACGTCTCTCGTCAGGTGCCGTGCTCTCTCCAATAATTCGCTTTCACCGCGGCAATAGGCGAGATCGTGGTCACGGTGAACGAATAAAACCGCGCCAACGTCTCTCGTCAGGGGCCGTGCTCTCTCCAATAATTTGCTTTCACCGCGGCAATAGCCGACATCGTGGTCGCGGTGAACGAATAAAACCGCGCCGAACGTCTCTCGTCAGGGGCCGTGCTCTCTCCAATAATTTGCTTTCACCGCGGCAATCGGCGAGATCGTGGTCACGGTGAACGAATAAAACCGCGCCGAACGTCTCTCGTCAGGGGCCGTGCTCTCTCCAATAATTTGCTTTCACCGCGGCAATAGGCGAGATCGTGGTCGCGGTGAACGAATAAAACCGCGCCGAACGTCTCTCGTCAGGGGCCGTGCTCTCTCCAATAATTTGCTTTCACCGCGGCAATAGGCGAGATCGTGGTCACGGTGAACGAATAAAACCGCGCCGAACGTCTCTCGTCAGGGGCCGTGCTCTCTCCAAAAATTTGCTTTCACCGCGGCAATAGGCGAGATCGTGGTCGCGGTGAACGAATAAAACCGCGCCGAACGTCTCTCGTCAGGGGCCGTGCTCTCACCAAAAATTTGCTTTCACCGCGGAAATAGGCGAGATCGTGGTCACGGTGAACGAATAAAACCGCGCCGAACGTCTCTCGTCAGGGGCCGTGCTCTCTCCAATAATTTGCTTTCACCGCGGCAATAGGCGAGATCGTGGTCGCGGTGAACGAATAAAACCGCGCCGAACGTCTCTCGTCAGGGGCCGTGCTCTCTCCAATAATTTGCTTTCACCGCGGCAATAGGCGAGATCGTGGTCGCGGTGAACGAATAAAACCGCGCCGAACGTCTCTCGTCAGGGGCCGTGCTCTCCCCAATAATTCGCTTTCACCGCGGCAATAGGCGAGATCGTGGTCACGGTGAACGAATAAAACCGCGCCGAACGTCTCTCGTCAGGGGCCGTGCTCTCTCCAATAATTTGCTTTCACCGCGGCAATAGCCGACATCGTGGTCGCGGTGAACGAATAAAACCGCGCCGAACGTCTCTCGTCAGGGGCCGTGCTCTCTCCAATTATTTGCTTTCACCGCGGCAATAGGCGAGATCGTGGTCACGGTGAACGAATAAAACCGCGCCGAACGTCTCTCGTCAGGGGCCGTGCTCTCTCCAATAATTTGCTTTCACCGCGGCAATAGGCGAGATCGTGGTCGCGGTGAACGAATAAAACCGCGCCGAACGTCTCTCGTCAGGGGCCGTGCTCTCTCCAATAATTTGCTTTCATCGCGGCAATAGGCGAGATCGTGGTCGCGGTGAACGAATAAAACCGCGCCGAACGTCTCTCGTCAGGGGCCGTGCTCTCTCCAATAATTTGCTTTCACCGCGGCAATAGGCGAGATCGTGGTCGCGGTGAACGAATAAAACCGCGCCGAACGTCTCTCGTCAGGGGCCGTGCTCTCTCCAATAATTCGCTTTCACCGCGGCAATAGGCGAAATCGTGGTCACGGTGAACGAATAAAACCGCGCCGAACGTCTCTCGTCAGGGGCCGTGCTCTCTCCAATAATTTGCTTTCACCGCGGCAATAGCCGACATCGTGGTCGCGGTGAACGAATAAAACCGCGCCGAACGTCTCTCGTCAGGGGCCGTGCTCTCTCCAATAATTTGCTTTCACCGCGGCAATAGGCGAGATCGTGGTCACGGTGAACGAATAAAACCGCGCCGAACGTCTCTCGTCAGGGGCCGTGTTCTCTCCAATAATTTGCTTTCACCGCGGCAATAGGCGAGATCGTGGTCGCGGTGAACGAATAAAACCGCGCCGAACGTCTCTCGTCAGGGGCCGTGCTCTCTCCAATAATTTGCTTTCACCACGGCAATAGGCGAGATCGTGGTCGTGGTGAACGAATAAAACCGCGCCGAACGTCTCTCGTCAGGGGCCGTGCTCTCTCCAATAATTTGCTTTCACCGCGGCAATAGGCGAGATCGTGGTCGCGGTGAACGAATAAAACCGCGCCGAACGTCTCTCGTCAGGGGCCGTGCTCTCTCCAATAATTTGCTTTCACCGCGGCAATAGGCGAGATCGTGGTCGCGGTGAACGAATAAAACCGCGCCGAACGTCTCTCGTCAGGGGCCGTGCTCTCTCCAATAATTCGCTTTCACCGCGGCAATAGGCGAGATCGTGGTCGCGGTGAACGAATAAAACCGCGCCGAACGTCTCTCGTCAGGGGCCGTGCTCTCTCCAATAATTTGCTTTCACCGCGGCAATAGGCGAGATCGTGGTCACGGTGAACGAATAAAACCGCGCCGAACGTCTCTCGTCAGGGGCCGTGCTCTCTCCAATAATTCGCTTTCACCGCGGCAATAGGCGAGATCGGTGTCGCGGTGAACGAATAAAACCGCGCCGAACGTCTCTCGTCAGGGGCCGTGCTCTCTCCAATAATTCGCTTTCACCGCGGCAATAGGCGAGATCGTGGTCGCGGTGAACGAATAAAACCGCGCCGAACGTGTCTCGTCAGGGGCCGTGCTCTCTCCAATAATTCGCTTTCACCGCGGCAATAGGCGAGATCGTGGTCGCGGTGAACGAATAAAACCGCGCCGAACGTCTCTCGTCAGGGGCCGTGCTCTCTCCAATAACTTGCTTTCACCGCGGCAATAGCCGACATCGTGGTCGCGGTGAACGAATAAAACCGCGCCGAACGTCTCTCGTCAGGGGCCGTGCTCTCTCCAATAATTCGCTTTCACCGCGGCAATAGGCGAGATCGTGGTCGCGGTGAACGAATAAAACCGCGCCGAACGTCTCTCGTCAGGGGCCGTGCTCTCTCCAATAATTCGCTTTCACCGCGGCAATAGGCGAGATCGTGGTCGCGGTGAACGAATAAAACCGCGCCGAACGTCTCTCGTCAGGGGCCGTGCTCTCTCCAATAATTCGCTTTCACCGCGGCAATAGGCGAGATCGTGGTCACGGTGAACGAATAAAACCGCGCCGAACGTCTCTCGTCAGGGGCCGTGCTCTCTCCAATAATTTGCTTTCACCGCGGCAATAGCCGACATCGTGGCCGCGGTGAACGAATAAAACCGCGCCGAACGTCTCTCGTCAGGGGCCGTGCACTCTCCAATAATTTGCTTTCACCGCGGCAATAGGCGAGATCGTGGTCACGGTGAACGAATAAAACCGCGCCGAACGTCTCTCGTCAGGGGCCGTGCTCTCTCCTATAATTTGCTTTCACCGCGGCAATAGGCGAGATCGTGGTCGCGGTGAACGAATAAAACCGCGCCGAACGTCTCTCGTCAGGGGCCGTGCTCTCTCCAATAATTTGCTTTCACCGCGGCAATAGGCGAGATCGTGGTCGCGGTGAACGAATAAAACCGCGCCGAACGTCTCTCGTCAGGGGCCGTGCTCTCTCCAATAATTTGCTTTCACCGCGGCAATAGGCGAGATCGTGGTCGCGGTGAACGAATAAAACCGCGCCGAACGTCTCTCGTCAGGGGCCGTGCTCTCTCCAATAATTTGCTTTCACCGCGGCAATAGGCGAGATCGTGGTCGCGGTGAACGAATAAAACCGCGCCGAACGTCTCTCGTCAGGGGCCGTGCTCTCTCCAATAATTCGCTTTCACCGCGGCAATAGGCGAGATCGTGGTCGCGGTGAACGAATAAAACCGCGCCGAACGTCTCTCGTCAGGGGCCGTGCTCTCTCCAATAATTCGCTTTCACCGCGGCAATAGGCGAGATCGTGGTCGCGGTGAACGAATAAAACCGCGCCGAACGTCTCTCGTCAGGGGCCGTGCTCTCTCCAATAATTTGCTTTCACCGCGGCAATAGCCGACATCGTGGTCGCGGTGAACGAATAAAACCGCGCCGAACGTCTCTCGTCAGGGGCCGTGCTCTCTCCAATAATTTGCTTTCACCGCGGCAATAGGCGAGATCGTGGTCGTGGTGAACGAATAAAACCGCTCCGAACGTCTCTCGTCAGGGGCCGTGCTCTCTCCAATAATTCGCTTTCACCGCGGCAATAGGCGAGATCGTGGTCGCGGTGAACGAATAAAACCGCGCCGAACGTCTCTCGTCAGGGGCCGTGCTCTCTCCAATAATTCCCTTTCACCGCGGCAATAGGCGAGATCGTGGTCGCGGTGAACGAATAAAACCGCGCCGAACGTCTCTCGTCAGGGGCCGTGCTCTCTCCAATAATTTGCTTTCACCGCGGCAATAGCCGACATCGTGGTCGCGGTGAACGAATAAAACCGCGCCGAACGTCTCTCGTCAGGGGCCGTGCTCTCTCCAATAATTTGCTTTCACCGCGCCAATAGGCGAGATCGTGGTCGCGGTGAACGAATAAAACCGCGCCGAACGTCTTTCGTCAGGGGCCGTGCTCTCTCCAATAATTTGCTTTCACCGCGGCGATAGGCGAGATCGTGGTCGCGGTGAACGAATAAAACCGCGCCGAACGTCTCTCGTCAGGGGCCGTGCTCTCTCCAATAATTTGCTTTCACCGCGGCAATAGGCGAGATCGTGGTCGCGGTGAACGAATAAAACCGCGCCGAACGTCTCTCGTCAGGGGCCGTGCTCTCTCCAAAAATTTGCTTTCACCGCGGAAATAGGCGAGATCGTGGTCACGGTGAACGAATAAAACCGCGCCGAACGTCTCTCGTCAGGGGCCGTGCTCTCTCCAATAATTTGCTTTCACCGCGGCAATAGGCGAGATCGTGGTCGCGGTGAACGAATAAAACCGCGCCGAACGTCTCTCGTCAGGGGCCGTGCTCTCTCCAATAATTTGCTTTCACCGCGGCAATAGGCGAGATCGTGGTCGCGGTGAACGAATAAAACCGCGCCGAACGTCTCTCGTCAGGGGCCGTGCTCTCCCCAATAATTCGCTTTCACCGCGGCAATAGGCGAGATCGTGGTCACGGTGAACGAATAAAACCGCGCCGAACGTCTCTCGTCAGGGGCCGTGCTCTCTCCAATAATTTGCTTTCACCGCGGCAATAGCCGACATCGTGGTCGCGGTGAACGAATAAAACCGCGCCGAACGTCTCTCGTCAGGGGCCGTGCTCTCTCCAATAATTTGCTTTCACCGCGGCAATAGGCGAGATCGTGGTCACGGTGAACGAATAAAACCGCGCCGAACGTCTCTCGTCAGGGGCCGTGCTCTCTCCAATAATTTGCTTTCACCGCGGCAATAGGCGAGATCGTGGTCGCGGTGAACGAATAAAACCGCGCCGAACGTATCTCGTCAGGGGCCGTGCTCTCTCCAATAATTTGCTTTCACCGCGGCAATAGGCGAGATCGTGGTCGCGGTGAACGAATAAAACCGCGCCGAACGTCTCTCGTCAGGGGCCGTGCTCTCTCCAATAATTTGCTTTCACCGCGGCAATAGGCGAGATCGTGGTCGCGGTGAACGAATAAAACCGCGCCGAACGTCTCTCGTCAGGGGCAGTGCTCTCTCCAATAATTCGCTTTCACCGCGGCAATAGGCGAAATCGTGGTCACGGTGAACGAATAAAACCGCGCCGAACGTCTCTCGTCAGGGGCCGTGCTCTCTCCAATAATTTGCTTTCACCGCGGCAATAGCCGACATCGTGGTCGCGGTGAACGAATAAAACCGCGCCGAACGTCTCTCGTCAGGGGCCGTGCTCTCTCCAATAAATTGCTTTCACCGCGGCAATAGGCGAGATCGTGGTCGCGGTGAACGAATAAAACCGCGCCGAACGTCTCTCGTCAGGGGCCGTGCTCTCTCCAATAATTTGCTTTCACCGCGGCAATAGCCGACATCGTGGTCGCGGTGAACGTATAAAACCGCGCCGAACGTCTCTCGTCAGGGGCCGTGTTCTCTCCAATAATTTGGTTTCACCGCGGCAATAGGCGAGATCGTGGTCGCGGTGAACGAATAAAACCGCGCCGAACGTCTCTCGTCAGGGGCCGTGCTCTCTCCAATAATTCGGTTTCACCGCGGCAATAGGCGAGATCGTGGTCGCGGTGAACGAATAAAACCGCGCCGAACGTCTCTCGTCAGGGGCCGTGCTCTCTCCAATAATTTGCTTTCACCGCGGCAATAGCCGACATCGTGGTCGCGGTGAACGAATAAAACCGCGCCGAACGTCTCTCGTCAGGGGCCGTGCTCTCTCCAATAATTTGCTTTCACCGCGGCAATAGGCGAGATCGTGGTCACGGTGAACGAATAAAACCGCGCCGAACGTCTCTCGTCAGGGGCCGTGCTCTCTCCAATAATTTGCTTTCACCGCGGCAATAGGCGAGATCGTGGTCGCGGTGAACGAATACAACCGCGCCGAACGTCTCTCGTCAGGGGCCGTGCTCTCTCCAATAATTTGCTTTCACCGCGGCAATAGGCGAGATCGTGGTCGCGGTGAACGAATAAAACCGCGCCGAACGTCTCTCGTCAGGGGCCGTGCTCTCTCCAATAATTTGCTTTCACCGCGGCAATAGGCGAGATCGTGGTCACGGTGAACGAATAAAACCGCGCCGAACGTCTCTCGGCAGGGGCCGTGCTCTCTCCAATAATTTGCTTTCACCGCGGCAATAGCCGACATCGTGGTCGCGGTGAACGAATAAAACCGCGCCGAACGTCTCTCGTCAGGGGCCGTGCTCTCTCCAATAATTTGCTTTCACCGCGGCAATAGGCGAGATCGTGGTCACGGTGAACGAATAAAACCGCGCCGAACGTCTCTCGTCAGGGGCCGTGTTCTCTCCAATAATTTGCTTTCACCGCGGCAATAGGCGAGATCGTGGTCGCGGTGAACGAATAAAACCGCGCCGAACGTCTCTCGTCAGGGGCCGTGCTCTCTCCAATAATTTGCTTTCACCACGGCAATAGGCGAGATCGTGGTCGTGGTGAACGAATAAAACCGCGCCGAACGTCTCTCGTCAGGGGCCGTGCTCTCTCATATAATTTGCTTTCACCGCGGCAATAGGCGAGATCGTGGTCGCGGTGAACGAATAAAACCGCGCCGAACGTCTCTCGTCAGGGGCCGTGCTCTCTCCAATAATTTGCTTTCACCGCGGCAATAGGCGAGATCGTGGTCGCGGTGAACGAATAAAACCGCGCCGAACGTCTCTCGTCAGGGGCCGTGCTCTCTCCAATAATTCGCTTTCACCGCGGCAATAGGCGAGATCGTGGTCGCGGTGAACGAATAAAACCGCGCCGAACGTCTCTCGTCAGGGGCCGTGCTCTCTCCAATAATTTGCTTTCACCGCGGCAATAGCCGACATCGTGGTCGCGGTGAACGAATAAAACCGCGCCGAACGTCTCTCGTCAGGGGCCGTGCTCTCTCCAATAATTCGCTTTCACCGCGGCAATAGGCGAGATCGTGGTCGCGGTGAACGAATAAAACCGCGCCGAACGTCTCTCGTCAGGGGCCGTGCTCTCTCCAATAATTTGCTTTCACCGCGGCAATAGCCCACATCGTGGTCGCGGTGAACGAATAAAACCGCGCCGAACATCTCTCGTCAGGGGCCGTGCTCTCTCCAATAATTCGCTTTCACCGCGGCAATAGGCGAGATCGTGGTCGCGGTGAACGAATAAAACCGCGCCGAACGTCTCTCGTCAGGGGCCGTGCTCTCTCCAATAATTTGCTTTCACCGCGGCAATAGCCGACATCGTGGTCGCGGTGAACGAATAAAACCGCGCCGAACGTCTCTCGTCAGGGGCCGTGCTCTCTCCAATAATTTGGTTTCACCGCGGCAATAGGCGAGATCGTGGTCACGGTGAACGAATAAAACCGCGCCGAACGTCTCTCGTCAGGGGCCGTGCTCTCTCCAATAATTTTCTTTCACCGCGGCAATAGCCGACATCGTGGTCGCGGTGAACGAATAAAACCGCGCCGAACGTCTCTCCTCAGGGGCCGTGCTCTCTCCAATAATTTGCTTTCACCGCGGCAATAGGCGAGATCGTGGTCACGGTGAACGAATAAAACCGCGCCGAACGTCTCTCGTCAGGGGCCGTGCTCTCTCCAATAATTTGCTTTCACCGCGGCAATAGGCGAGATCGTGGTCGCGGTGAACGAATAAAACCGCGCCGAACGTCTCTCGTCAGGGGCCGTGCTCTCTCCAATAATTTGCTTTCACCGCGGCAATAGGCGAGATCGTGGTCGCGGTGAACGAATAAAACCGCGCCGAACGTCTCTCGTCAGGGGCCGTGCTCTACCCAATAATTCGCTTTCACCGCGGCAATAGGCGAGATCGTGGTCACGGTGAACGAATAAAACCGCGCCGAACGTCTCTCGTCAGGGGCCGTGCTCTCTCCAATAATTTGCTTTCACCGCGGCAATAGCCGACATCGTGGTCGCGGTGAACGAATAAAACCGCGCCGAACGTCTCTCGTCAGGGGCCGTGCTCTCTCCAATAATTTGCTTTCACCGCGGCAATAGGCGAGATCGTGGTCACGGTGAACGAATAAAACCGCGCCGAACGTCTCTCGTCAGGGGCCGTGCTCTCTCCAATAATTTGCTTTCACCGCGGCAATAGGCGAGATCGTGGTCGCGGTGAACGAATACAACCGCGCCGAACGTCTCTCGTCAGGGGCCGTGCTCTCTCCAATAATTTGCTTTCACCGCGGCAATAGGCGAGATCGTGGTCGCGGTGAACGAATAAAACCGCGCCGAACGTCTGTCGTCAGGGGCCGTGCTCTCTCCAATAATTTGCTTTCACCGCGGCAATAGGCGAGATCGTGGTCGCGGTGAACGAATAAAACCGCGCCGAACGTCTCTCGTCAGGGGCCGTGCTCTCTCCAATAATTCCCTTTCACCGCGGCAATAGGCGAGATCGTGGTCGCGGTGAACGAATAAAACCGCGCCGAACGTCTCTCGTCAGGGGCCGTGCTCTCTCCAATAATTTGCTTTCACCGCGGCAATAGCCGACATCGTGGTCGCGGTGAACGAATAAAACCGCGCCGAACGTCTCTCGTCAGGGGCCGTGCTCTCTCCAATAATTTGCTTTCACCGCGCCAATAGGCGAGATCGTGGTCGCGGTGAACGAATAAAACCGCGCCGAACGTCTTTCGTCAGGGGCCGTGCTCTCTCCAATAATTTGCTTTCACCGCGGCGATAGGCGAGATCGTGGTCGCGGTGAACGAATAAAACCGCGCCGAACGTCTCTCGTCAGGGGCCGTGCTCTCTCCAATAATTTGCTTTCACCGCGGCAATAGGCGAGATCGTGGTCGCGGTGAACGAATAAAACCGCGCCGAACGTCTCTCGTCAGGGGCCGTGCTCTCTCCAAAAATTTGCTTTCACCGCGGAAATAGGCGAGATCGTGGTCACGGTGAACGAATAAAACCGCGCCGAACGTCTCTCGTCAGGGGCCGTGCTCTCTCCAATAATTTGCTTTCACCGCGGCAATAGGCGAGATCGTGGTCGCGGTGAACGAATAAAACCGCGCCGAACGTCTCTCGTCAGGGGCCGTGCTCTCTCCAATAATTTGCTTTCACCGCGGCAATAGGCGAGATCGTGGTCGCGGTGAACGAATAAAACCGCGCCGAACGTCTCTCGTCAGGGGCCGTGCTCTGCCCAATAATTCGCTTTCACCGCGGCAATAGGCGAGATCGTGGTCACGGTGAACGAATAAAACCGCGCCGAACGTCTCTCGTCAGGGGCCGTGCTCTCTCCAATAATTTGCTTTCACCGCGGCAATAGCCGACATCGTGGTCGCGGTGAACGAATAAAACCGCGCCGAACGTCTCTCGTCAGGGGCCGTGCTCTCTCCAATAATTTGCTTTCACCGCGGCAATAGGCGAGATCGTGGTCACGGTGAACGAATAAAACCGCGCCGAACGTCTCTCGTCAGGGGCCGTGCTCTCTCCAATAATTTGCTTTCACCGCGGCAATAGGCGAGATCGTGGTCGCGGTGAACGAATAAAACCGCGCCGAACGTCTCTCGTCAGGGGCCGTGCTCTCTCCAATAATTTGCTTTCACCGCGGCAATAGGCGAGATCGTGGTCGCGGTGAACGAATAAAACCGCGCCGAACGTCTCTCGTCAGGGGCCGTGCTCTCTCCAATAATTTGCTTTCACCGCGGCAATAGGCGAGATCGTGGTCGCGGTGAACGAATAAAACCGCGCCGAACGTCTCTCGTCAGGGGCCGTGCTCTCTCCAATAATTCGCTTTCACCGCGGCAATAGCCGACATCGTGGTCGCGGTGAACGAATAAAACCGCGCCGAACGTCTCTCGTCAGGGGCCGTGCTCTCTCCAATAATTTGCTTTCACCGCGGCAATAGGCGAGATCGTGGTCGCGGTGAACGAATAAAACCGCGCCGAACGTCTCTCGTCAGGGGCCGTGCTCTCCCCAATAATTCGCTTTCACCGCGGCAATAGGCGAGATCGTGGTCACGGTGAACGAATAAAACCGCGCCGAACGTCTCTCGTCAGGGGCCGTGCTCTCTCCAATAATTTGCTTTCACCGCGGCAATAGCCGACATCGTGGTCGCGGTGAACGAATAAAACCGCGCCGAACGTCTCTCGTCAGGGGCCGTGCTCTCTCCAATAATTTGCTTTCACCGCGGCAATAGGCGAGATCGTGGTCACGGTGAACGAATAAAACCGCGCCGAACGTCTCTCGTCAGGGGCCGTGCTCTCTCCAATAATTTGCTTTCACCGCGGCAATAGGCGAGATCGTGGTCGCGGTGAACGAATACAACCGCGCCGAACGTCTCTCGTCAGGGGCCGTGCTCTCTCCAATAATTTGCTTTCACCGCGGCAATAGGCGAGATCGTGGTCGCGGTGAACGAATAAAACCGCGCCGAACGTCTCTCGTCAGGGGCCGTGCTCTCTCCAATAATTTGCTTTCACCGCGGCAATAGGCGAGATCGTGGTCGCGGTGAACGAATAAAACCGCGCCGAACGTCTCTCGTCAGGGGCCGTGCTCTCTCCAATAATTCGCTTTCACCGCGGCAATAGGCGAAATCGTGGTCACGGTGAACGAATAAAACCGCGCCGAACGTCTCTCGGCAGGGGCCGTGCTCTCCCCAATAATTTGCTTTCACCGCGGCAATAGCCGACATCGTGGTCGCGGTGAACGAATAAAACCGCGCCGAACGTCTCTCGTCAGGGGCCGTGCTCTCTCCAATAATTTGCTTTCACCGCGGCAATAGGCGAGATCGTGGTCACGGTGAACGAATAAAACCGCGCCGAACGTCTCTCGTCAGGGGCCGTGTTCTCTCCAATAATTTGCTTTCACCGCGGCAATAGGCGAGATCGTGGTCGCGGTGAACGAATAAAACCGCGCCGAACGTCTCTCGTCAGGGGCCGTGCTCTCTCCAATAATTTGCTTTCACCACGGCAATAGGCGAGATCGTGGTCGTGGTGAACGAATAAAACCGCGCCGAACGTCTCTCGTCAGGGGCCGTGCTCTCTCATATAATTTGCTTTCACCGCGGCAATAGGCGAGATCGTGGTCGCGGTGAACGAATAAAACCGCGCCGAACGTCTCTCGTCAGGGGCCGTGCTCTCTCCAATAATTCGCTTTCACCGCGGCAATAGGCGAGATCGTGGTCGCGGTGAACGAATAAAACCGCGCCGAACGTCTCTCGTCAGGGGCCGTGCTCTCTCCAATAATTTGCTTTCACCGCGGCAATAGCCCACATCGTGGTCGCGGTGAACGAATAAAACCGCGCCGAACATCTCTCGTCAGGGGCCGTGCTCTCTCCAATAATTCGCTTTCACCGCGGCAATAGGCGAGATCGTGGTCGCGGTGAACGAATAAAACCGCGCCGAACGTCTCTCGTCAGGGGCCGTGCTCTCTCCAATAATTCGCTTTCACCGCGGCAATAGCCGAGATCGTGGTCGCGGTGAACGAATAAAACCGCGCCGAACGTCTCTCGTCAGGGGCCGTGCTCTCTCCAATAATTCGCTTTCACCGCGGCAATAGGCGAGATCGTGGTCACGGTGAACGAATAAAACCGCGCCGAACGTCTCTCGTCAGGGGCCGTGCTCTCTCCAATAATTTGCTTTCACCGCGGCAATAGCCGACATCGTGGTCGCGGTGAACGAATAAAACCGCGCCGAACGTCTCTCCTCAGGGGCCGTGCTCTCTCCAATAATTTGCTTTCACCGCGGCAATAGGCGAGATCGTGGTCACGGTGAACGAATAAAACCGCGCCGAACGTCTCTCGTCAGGGGCCGTGCTCTCTGCAATAATTTGCTTTCACCGCGGCAATAGGCGAGATCGTGGTCGCGGTGAACGAATAAAACCGCGCCGAACGTCTCTCGTCAGGGGCCGTGCTCTCTCCAATAATTTGCTTTCACCGCGGCAATAGGCGAGATCGTGGTCGCGGTGAACGAATAAAACCGCGCCGAACGTCTCTCGTCAGGGGCCGTGCTCTCTCCAATAATTTGCTTTCACCGCGGCAATAGCCGACATCGTGGTCGCGGTGAACGAATAAAACCGCGCCGAACGTCTCTCGTCAGGGGCCGTGCTCTCTCCAATAATTTGCTTTCACCGCGGCAATAGGCGAGATCGTGGTCACGGTGAACGAATAAAACCGCGCCGAACGTCTCTCGTCAGGGGCCGTGCTCTCTCCAATAATTTGCTTTCACCGCGGCAATAGGCGAGATCGTGGTCGCGGTGAACGAATAAAACCGCGCCGAACGTCTCTCGTCAGGGGCCGTGCTCTCTCCAATAATTTGCTTTCACCGCGGCAATAGGCGAGATCGTGGTCGCGGTGAACGAATAAAACCGCGCCGAACGTCTCTCGTCAGGGGCCGTGCTCTCCCCAATAATTCGCTTTCACCGCGGCAATAGGCGAGATCGTGGTCACGGTGAACGAATAAAACCGCGCCGAACGTCTCTCGTCAGGGGCCGTGCTCTCTCCAATAATTTGCTTTCACCGCGGCAATAGCCGACATCGTGGTCGCGGTGAACGAATAAAACCGCGCCGAACGTCTCTCGTCAGGGGCCGTGCTCTCTCCAATAATTTGCTTTCACCGCGGCAATAGGCGAGATCGTGGTCACGGTGAACGAATAAAACCGCGCCGAACGTCTCTCGTCAGGGGCCGTGCTCTCTCCAATAATTTGCTTTCACCGCGGCAATAGGCGAGATCGTGGTCGCGGTGAACGAATAAAACCGCGCCGAACGTCTCTCGTCAGGGGCCGTGGTCTCTCCAATAATTTGCTTTCACCGCGGCAATAGGCGAGATCGTGGTCGCGGTGAACGAATAAAACCGCGCCGAACGTCTCTCGTCAGGGGCCGTGCTCTCTCCAATAATTTGCTTTCACCGCGGCAATAGGCGAGATCGTGGTCGCGGTGAACGAATAAAACCGCGCCGAACGTCTCTCGTCAGGGGCCGTGCTCTCTCCAATAATTCGCTTTCACCGCGGCAATAGGCGAAATCGTGGTCACGGTGAACGAATAAAACCGCGCCGAACGTCTCTCGTCAGGGGCCGTGCTCTCTCCAGTAATTTGCTTTCACCGCGGCAATAGCCGACATCGTGGTCGCGGTGAACGAATAAAACCGCGCCGAACGTCTGTCGTCAGGGGCCGTGCTCTCTCCAATAATTTGCTTTCACCGCGGCAATAGGCGAGATCGTGGTCACGGTGAACGAATAAAACCGCGCCGAACGTCTCTCGTCAGGGGCCGTGTTCTCTCCAATAATTTGCTTTCACCGCGGCAATAGGCGAGATCGTGGTCGCGGTGAACGAAAAAAACCGCGCCGAACGTCTCTCGTCAGGGGCCGTGCTCTCTCCAATAATTTGCTTTCACCACGGCAATAGGCGAGATCGTGGTCGTGGTGAACGAATAAAACCGCGCCGAACGTCTCTCGTCAGGGGCCGTGCTCTCTCCAATAATTTGCTTTCACCGCGGCAATAGGCGAGATCGTGGTCGCGGTGAACGAATAAAACCGCGCCGAACGTCTCTCGTCAGGGGCCGTGCTCTCTCCAATAATTTGCTTTCACCGCGGCAATAGGCGAGATCGTGGTCGCGGTGAACGAATAAAACCGCGCCGAACGTCTCTCGTCAGGGGCCGTGCTCTCTCCAATAATTCGCTTTCACCGCGGCAATAGGCGAGATCGTGGTCGCGGTGAACGAATAAAACCGCGCCGAACGTCTCTCGTCAGGGGCCGTGCTCTCTCCAATAATTTGCTTTCACCGCGGCAATAGGCGAGATCGTGGTCACGGTGAACGAATAAAACCGCGCCGAACGTCTCTCGTCAGGGGCCGTGCTCTCTCCAATAATTCGCTTTCACCGCGGCAATAGGCGAGATCGTGGTCGCGGTGAACGAATAAAACCGCGCCGAACGTCTCTCGTCAGGGGCCGTGCTCTCTCCAATAATTCGCTTTCACCGCGGCAATAGGCGAGATCGTGGTCGCGGTGAACGAATAAAACCGCGCCGAACGTGTCTCGTCAGGGGCCGTGCTCTCTCCAATAATTCGCTTTCACCGCGGCAATAGGCGAGATCGTGGTCGCGGTGAACGAATAAAACCGCGCCGAACGTCTCTCGTCAGGGGCCGTGCTCTCTCCAATAATTGGCTTTCACCGCGGCAATAGCCGACATCGTTGTCGCGGTGAACGAATAAAACCGCGCCGAACGTCTCTCGTCAGGGGCCGTGCTCTCTCCAATAATTCGCTTTCACCGCGGCAATAGGCGAGATCGTGGTCGCGGTGAACGAATAAAACCGCGCCGAACGTCTCTCGTCAGGGGCCGTGCTCTCTCCAATAATTCGCTTTCACCGCGGCAATAGGCGAGATCGTGGTCGCGGTGAACGAATAAAACCGCGCCGAACGTCTCTCGTCAGGGGCCGTGCTCTCTCCAATAATTCGCTTTCACCGCGGCAATAGGCGAGATCGTGGTCACGGTGAACGAATAAAACCGCGCCGAACGTCTCTCGTCAGGGGCCGTGCTCTCTCCAATAATTTGCTTTCACCGCGGCAATAGCCGACATCGTGGTCGCGGTGAACGAATAAAACCGCGCCGAACGTCTCTCGTCAGGGGCCGTGCACTCTCCAATAATTTGCTTTCACCGCGGCAATAGGCGAGATCGTGGTCACGGTGAACGAATAAAACCGCGCCGAACGTCTCTCGTCAGGGGCCGTGCTCTCTCCTATAATTTGCTTTCACCGCGGCAATAGGCGAGATCGTGGTCGCGGTGAACGAATAAAACCGCGCCGAACGTCTCTCGTCAGGGGCCGTGCTCTCTCCAATAATTTGCTTTCACCGCGGCAATAGGCGAGATCGTGGTCGCGGTGAACGAATAAAACCGCGCCGAACGTCTCTCGTCAGGGGCCGTGCTCTCTCCAATAATTTGCTTTCACCGCGGCAATAGGCGAGATCGTGGTCGCGGTGAACGAATAAAACCGCGCCGAACGTCTCTCGTCAGGGGCCGTGCTCTCTCCAATAATTTGCTTTCACCGCGGCAATAGGCGAGATCGTGGTCGCGGTGAACGAATAAAACCGCGCCGAACGTCTCTCGTCAGGGGCCGTGCTCTCTCCAATAATTCGCTTTCACCGCGGCAATAGGCGAGATCGTGGTCGCGGTGAACGAATAAAACCGCGCCGAACGTCTCTCGTCAGGGGCCGTGCTCTCTCCAATAATTCGCTTTCACCGCGGCAATAGGCGAGATCGTGGTCGCGGTGAACGAATAAAACCGCGCCGAACGTCTCTCGTCAGGGGCCGTGCTCTCTCCAATAATTTGCTTTCACCGCGGCAATAGCCGACATCGTGGTCGCGGTGAACGAATAAAACCGCGCCGAACGTCTCTCGTCAGGGGCCGTGCTCTCTCCAATAATTTGGTTTCACCGCGGCAATAGGCGAGATCGTGGTCGCGGTGAACGAATAAAACCGCTCCGAACGTCTCTCGTCAGGGGCCGTGCTCTCTCCAATAATTCGGTTTCACCGCGGCAATAGGCGAGATCGTGGTCGCGATGAACGAATAAAACCGCGCCGAACGTCTCTCGTCAGGGGCCGTGCTCTCTCCAATAATTCGCTTTCACCGCGGCAATAGGCGAGATCGTGGTCGCGGTGAACGAATAAAACCGCGCCGAACGTCTCTCGTCAGGGGCCGTGCTCTCTCCAATAATTTGCTTTCACCGCGGCAATAGCCGACATCGTGGTCGCGGTGAACGAATAAAACCGCGCCGAACGTCTCTCGTCAGGGGTCGTGCTCTCTCCAATAATTTGCTTTCACCGCGCCAATAGGCGAGATCGTGGTCGCGGTGAACGAATAAAACCGCGCCGAACGTCTCTCGTCAGGGGCCGTGCTCTCTCCAATAATTTGCTTTCACCGCGGCGATAGGCGAGATCGTGGTCGCGGTGAACGAATAAAACCGCGCCGAACGTCTCTCGTCAGGGGCCGTGCTCTCTCCAATAATTTGCTTTCACCGCGGCAATAGGCGAGATCGTGGTCGCGGTGAACGAATAAAACCGCGCCGAACGTCTCTCGTCAGGGGCCGTGCTCTCTCCAATAATTCGCTTTCACCGCGGCAATAGGCGAGATCGTGGTCGCGGTGAACGAATAAAACCGCGCCGAACGTCTCTCGTCAGGGGCCGTGCTCTCTCCAATAATTTGCTTTCACCGCGGCAATAGCCCACATCGTGGTCGCGGTGAACGAATAAAACCGCGCCGAACATCTCTCGTCAGGGGCCGTGCTCTCTCCAATAATTCGCTTTCACCGCGGCAATAGGCGAGATCGTGGTCGCGGTGAACGAATAAAACCGCGCCGAACGTCTCTCGTCAGGGGCCGTGCTCTCTCCAATAATTCGCTTTCACCGCGGCAATAGCCGAGATCGTGGTCGCGGTGAACGAATAAAACCGCG
Source organism: Ixodes scapularis (assembly GCF_016920785.2). Taxonomy (NCBI): domain Eukaryota; kingdom Metazoa; phylum Arthropoda; class Arachnida; order Ixodida; family Ixodidae; genus Ixodes; species Ixodes scapularis. Next base: position 458,468 of record NW_024610199.1, on the reverse strand, counting down.
CCGAACGTCTCTCGTCAGGGGCCGTGCTCTCTCCAATAATTCGCTTTCACCGCGGCAATAGGCGAGATCGTGGTCACGGTGAACGAATAAAACCGCGCCGAACGTCTCTCGTCAGGGGCCGTGCTCTCTCCAATAATTTGCTTTCACCGCGGCAATAGCCGACATCGTGGTCGCGGTGAACGAATAAAACCGCGCCGAACGTCTCTCGTCAGGGGCCGTGCTCTCTCCAATAATTTGCTTTCACCGCGGCAATAGGCGAGATCGTGGTCACGGTGAACGAATAAAACCGCGCCGAACGTCTCTCGTCAGGGGCCGTGCTCTCTCCAATAATTTGCTTTCACCGCGGCAATAGGCGAGATCGTGGTCGCGGTGAACGAATAAAACCGCGCCGAACGTCTCTCGTCAGGGGCCGTGCTCTCTCCAATAATTTGCTTTCACCGCGGCAATAGGCGAGATCGTGGTCGCGGTGAACGAATAAAACCGCGCCGAACGTCTCTCGTCAGGGGCCGTGCTCTCCCCAATAATTCGCTTTCACCGCGGCAATAGGCGAGATCGTGGTCACGGTGAACGAATAAAACCGCGCCGAACGTCTCTCGTCAGGGGCCGTGCTCTCTCCAATAATTTGCTTTCACCGCGGCAATAGCCGACATCGTGGTCGCGGTGAACGAATAAAACCGCGCCGAACGTCTCTCGTCAGGGGCCGTGCTCTCTCCAATAATTTGCTTTCACCGCGGCAATAGGCGAGATCGTGGTCACGGTGAACGAATAAAACCGCGCCGAACGTCTCTCGTCAGGGGCCGTGCTCTCTCCAATAATTTGCTTTCACCGCGGCAATAGGCGAGATCGTGGTCGCGGTGAACGAATACAACCGCGCCGAACGTCTCTCGTCAGGGGCCGTGCTCTCTCCAATAATTTGCTTTCACCGCGGCAATAGGCGAGATCGTGGTCGCGGTGAACGAATAAAACCGCGCCGAACGTCTCTCGTCAGGGGCCGTGCTCTCTCCAATAATTTGCTTTCACCGCGGCAATAGGCGAGATCGTGGTCGCGGTGAACGAATAAAACCGCGCCGAACGTCTCTCGTCAGGGGCCGTGCTCTCTCCAATAATTCGCTTTCACCGCGGCAATAGGCGAAATCGTGGTCACGGTGAACGAATAAAACCGCGCCGAACGTCTCTCGGCAGGGGCCGTGCTCTCTCCAATAATTTGCTTTCACCGCGGCAATAGCCGACATCGTGGTCGCGGTGAACGAATAAAACCGCGCCGAACGTCTCTCGTCAGGGGCCGTGCTCTCTCCAATAATTTGCTTTCACCGCGGCAATAGGCGAGATCGTGGTCACGGTGAACGAATAAAACCGCGCCGAACGTCTCTCGTCAGGGGCCGTGTTCTCTCCAATAATTTGCTTTCACCGCGGCAATAGGCGAGATCGTGGTCGCGGTGAACGAATAAAACCGCGCCGAACGTCTCTCGTCAGGGGCCGTGCTCTCTCCAATAATTTGCTTTCACCACGGCAATAGGCGAGATCGTGGTCGTGGTGAACGAATAAAACCGCGCCGAACGTCTCTCGTCAGGGGCCGTGCTCTCTCCAATAATTTGCTTTCACCGCGGCAATAGGCGAGATCGTGGTCGCGGTGAACGAATAAAACCGCGCCGAACGTCTCTCGTCAGGGGCCGTGCTCTCTCCAATAATTTGCTTTCACCGCGGCAATAGGCGAGATCGTGGTCGCGGTGAACGAATAAAACCGCGCCGAACGTCTCTCGTCAGGGGCCGTGCTCTCTCCAATAATTTGCTTTCACCGCGGCAATAGGCGACATCGTGGTCGCGGTGAACGAATAAAACCGCGCCGAACGTCTCTCGTCAGGGGCCGTGCTCTCTCCAATAATTCGCTTTCACCGCGGCAATAGGCGAGATCGTGGTCGCGGTGAACGAATAAAACCGCGCCGAACGTCTCTCGTCAGGGGCCGTGCTCTCTCCAATAATTTGCTTTCACCGCGGCAATAGCCCACATCGTGGTCGCGGTGAACGAATAAAACCGCGCCGAACATCTCTCGTCAGGGGCCATGCTCTCTCCAATAATTCGCTTTCACCGCGGCAATAGGCGAGATCGTGGTCGCGGTGAACGAATAAAACCGCGCCGAACGTCTCTCGTCAGGGGCCGTGCTCTCTCCAATAATTCGCTTTCACCGCGGCAATAGCCGAGATCGTGGTCGCGGTGAACGAATAAAACCGCGCCGAACGTCTCTCGTCAGGGGCCGTGCTCTCTCCAATAATTCGCTTTCACCGCGGCAATAGGCGAGATCGTGGTCACGGTGAACGAATAAAACCGCGCCGAACGTCTCTCGTCAGGGGCCGTGCTCTCTCCAATAATTTGCTTTCACCGCGGCAATAGCCGACATCGTGGTCGCGGTGAACGAATAAAACCGCGCCGAACGTCTCTCCTCAGGGGCCGTGCTCTCTCCAATAATTTTCTTTCACCGCGGCAATAGGCGAGATCGTGGTCACGGTGAACGAATAAAACCGCGCCGAACGTCTCTCGTCAGGGGCCGTGCTCTCTCCAATAATTTGCTTTCACCGCGGCAATAGGCGAGATCGTGGTCGCGGTGAACGAATAAAACCGCGCCGAACGTCTCTCGTCAGGGGCCGTGCTCTCTCCAATAATTTGCTTTCACCGCGGCAATAGGCGAGATCGTGGTCGCGGTGAACGAATAAAACCGCGCCGAACGTCTCTCGTCAGGGGCCGTGCTCTCCCCAATAATTCGCTTTCACCGCGGCAATAGGCGAGATCGTGGTCACGGTGAACGAATAAAACCGCGCCGAACGTCTCTCGTCAGGGGCCGTGCTCTCTCCAATAATTTGCTTTCACCGCGGCAATAGCCGACATCGTGGTCGCGGTGAACGAATAAAACCGCGCCGAACGTCTCTCGTCAGGGGCCGTGCTCTCTCCAATAATTTGCTTTCACCGCGGCAATAGGCGAGATCGTGGTCACGGTGAACGAATAAAACCGCGCCGAACGTCTCTCGTCAGGGGCCGTGCTCTCTCCAATAATTTGCTTTCACCGCGGCAATAGGCGAGATCGTGGTCGCGGTGAACGAATACAACCGCGCCGAACGTCTCTCGTCAGGGGCCGTGCTCTCTCCAATAATTTGCTTTCACCGCGGCAATAGGCGAGATCGTGGTCGCGGTGAACGAATAAAACCGCGCCGAACGTCTCTCGGCAGGGGCCGTGCTCTCTCCAATAATTTGCTTTCACCGCGGCAATAGCCGACATCGTGGTCGCGGTGAACGAATAAAACCGCGCCGAACGTCTCTCGTCAGGGGCCGTGCTCTCTCCAATAATTTGCTTTCACCGCGGCAATAGGCGAGATCGTGGTCACGGTGAACGAATAAAACCGCGCCGAACGTCTCTCGTCAGGGGCCGTGTTCTCTCCAATAATTTGCTTTCACCGCGGCAATAGGCGAGATCGAGGTCGCGGTGAACGAATAAAACCGCGCCGAACGTCTCTCGTCAGGGGCCGTGCTCTCTCCAATAATTTGCTTTCACCACGGCAATAGGCGAGATCGTGGTCGTGGTGAACGAATAAAACCGCGCCGAACGTCTCTCGTCAGGGGCCGTGCTCTCTCCAATAATTTGCTTTCACCGCGGCAATAGGCGAGATCGTGGTCGCGGTGAACGAATAAAACCGCGCCGAACGTCTCTCGTCAGGGGCCGTGCTCTCTCCAATAATTTGCTTTCACCGCGGCAATAGGCGAGATCGTGGTCGCGGTGAACGAATAAAACCGCGCCGAACGTCTCTCGTCAGGGGCCGTGCTCTCTCCAATAATTCGCTTTCACCGCGGCAATAGGCGAGATCGTGGTCGCGGTGAACGAATAAAACCGCGCCGAACGTCTCTCGTCAGGGGCCGTGCTCTCTCCAATAATTTGCTTTCACCGCGGCAATAGGCGAGATCGTGGTCACGGTGAACGAATAAAACCGCGCCGAACGTCTCTCGTCAGGGGCCGTGCTCTCTCCAATAATTCGCTTTCACCGCGGCAATAGGCGAGATCGTGGTCGCGGTGAACGAATAAAACCGCGCCGAACGTCTCTCGTCAGGGGCCGTGCTCTCTCCAATAATTCGCTTTCACCGCGGCAATAGGCGAGATCGTGGTCGCGGTGAACGAATAAAACCGCGCCGAACGTGTCTCGTCAGGGGCCGTGCTCTCTCCAATAATTCGCTTTCACCGCGGCAATAGGCGAGATCGTGGTCGCGGTGAACGAATAAAACCGCGCCGAACGTCTCTCGTCAGGGGCCGTGCTCTCTCCAATAATTTGCTTTCACCGCGGCAATAGCCGACATCGTGGTCGCGGTGAACGAATAAAACCGCGCCGAACGTCTCTCGTCAGGGGCCGTGCTCTCTCCAATAATGCGCTTTCACCGCGGCAATAGGCGAGATCGTGGTCGCGGTGAACGAATAAAACCGCGCCGAACGTCTCTCGTCAGGGGCCGTGCTCTCTCCAATAATTCGCTTTCACCGCGGCAATAGGCGAGATCGTGGTCGCGGTGAACGAATAAAACCGCGCCGAACGTCTCTCGTCAGGGGCCGTGCTCTCTCCAATAATTCGCTTTCACCGCGGCAATAGGCGAGATCGTGGTCACGGTGAACGAATAAAACCGCGCCGAACGTCTCTCGTCAGGGGCCGTGCTCTCTCCAATAATTTGCTTTCACCGCGGCAATAGCCGACATCGTGGTCGCGGTGAACGAATAAAACCGCGCCGAACGTCTCTCGTCAGGGGCCGTGCACTCTCCAATAATTTGCTTTCACCGCGGCAATAGGCGAGATCGTGGTCGCGGTGAACGAATACAACCGCGCCGAACGTCTCTCGTCAGGGGCCGTGCTCTCTCCAATAATTTGCTTTCACCGCGGCAATAGGCGAGATCGTGGTCGCGGTGAACGAATAAAACCGCGCCGAACGTCTCTCGTCAGGGGCCGTGCTCTCTCCAATAATTTGCTTTCACCGCGGCAATAGGCGAGATCGTGGTCGCGGTGAACGAATAAAACCGCGCCGAACGTCTCTCGTCAGGGGCCGTGCTCTCTCCAATAATTCGCTTTCACCGCGGCAATAGGCGAAATCGTGGTCACGGTGAACGAATAAAACCGCGCCGAACGTCTCTCGTCAGGGGCCGTGCTCTCTCCAATAATTTGCTTTCACCGCGGCAATAGCCGACATCGTGGTCGCGGTGAACGAATAAAACCGCGCCGAACGTCTCTCGTCAGGGGCCGTGCTCTCTCCAATAATTTGCTTTCACCGCGGCAATAGGCGAGATCGTGGTCACGGTGAACGAATAAAACCGCGCCGAACGTCTCTCGTCAGGGGCCGTGTTCTCTCCAATAATTTGCTTTCACCGCGGCAATAGGCGAGATCGTGGTCGCGGTGAACGAATAAAACCGCGCCGAACGTCCCTCGTCAGGGGCCGTGCTCTCTCCAATAATTTGCTTTCACCACGGCAATAGGCGAGATCGTGGTCGTGGTGAACGAATAAAACCGCGCCGAACGTCTCTCGTCAGGGGCCGTGCTCTCTCCAATAATTTGCTTTCACCGCGGCAATAGGCGAGATCGTGGTCGCGGTGAACGAATAAAACCGCGCCGAACGTCTCTCGTCAGGGGCCGTGCTCTCTCCAATAATTTGCTTTCACCGCGGCAATAGGCGAGATCGTGGTCGCGGTGAACGAATAAAACCGCGCCGAACGTCTCTCGTCAGGGGCCGTGCTCTCTCCAATAATTCGCTTTCACCGCGGCAATAGGCGAGATCGTGGTCGCGGTGAACGAATAAAACCGCGCCGAACGTCTCTCGTCAGGGGCCGTGCTCTCTCCAATAATTTGCTTTCACCGCGGCAATAGGCGAGATCGTGGTCACGGTGAACGAATAAAACCGCGCCGAACGTCTCTCGTCAGGGGCCGTGCTCTCTCCAATAATTCGCTTTCACCGCGGCAATAGGCGAGATCGTGGTCGCGGTGAACGAATAAAACCGCGCCGAACGTCTCTCGTCAGGGGCCGTGCTCTCTCCAATAATTCGCTTTCACCGCGGCAATAGGCGAGATCGTGGTCGCGGTGAACGAATAAAACCGCGCCGAACGTGTCTCGTCAGGGGCCGTGCTCTCTCCAATAATTCGCTTTCACCGCGGCAATAGGCGAGATCGTGGTCGCGGTGAACGAATAAAACCGCGCCGAACGTCTCTCGTCAGGGGCCGTGCTCTCTCCAATAATTTGCTTTCACCGCGGCAATAGCCGACATCGTGGTCGCGGTGAACGAATAAAACCGCGCCGAACGTCTCTCGTCAGGGGCCGTGCTCTCTCCAATAATGCGCTTTCACCGCGGCAATAGGCGAGATCGTGGTCGCGGTGAACGAATAAAACCGCGCCGAACGTCTCTCGTCAGGGGCCGTGCTCTCTCCAATAATGCGCTTTCACCGCGGCAATAGGCGAGATCGTGGTCGCGGTGAACGAATAAAACCGCGCCGAACGTCTCTCGTCAGGGGCCGTGCTCTCTCCAATAATTCGCTTTCACCGCGGCAATAGGCGAGATCGTGGTCACGGTGAACGAATAAAACCGCGCCGAACGTCACTCGTCAGGGGCCGTGCTCTCTCCAATAATTTGCTTTCACCGCGGCAATAGCCGACATCGTGGTCGCGGTGAACGAATAAAACCGCGCCGAACGTCTCTCGTCAGGGGCCGTGCACTCTCCAATAATTTGCTTTCACCGCGGCAATAGGCGAGATCGTGGTCACGGTGAACGAATAAAACCGCGCCGAACGTCTCTCGTCAGGGGCCGTGCTCTCTCCAATAATTTGCTTTCACCGCGGCAATAGGCGAGATCGTGGTCGCGGTGAACGAATAAAACCGCGCCGAACGTCTCTCGTCAGGGGCCGTGCTCTCTCCAATAATTTGCTTTCACCGCAGCAATAGGCGAGATCGTGGTCGCGGTGAACGAATAAAACCGCGCCGAACGTCTCTCGTCAGGGGCCGTGCTCTCTCCAATAATTCGCTTTCACCGCGGCAATAGGCGAGATCGTGGTCGCGGTGAACGAATAAAACCGCGCCGAACGTCTCTCGTCAGGGGCCGTGCTCTCTCCAATAATTCGCTTTCACCGCGGCAATAGGCGAGATCGTGGTCGCGGTGAACGAATAAAACCGCGCCGAACGTCTCTCGTCAGGGGCCGTGCTCTCTCCAATATTTTGCTTTCACCGCGGCAATAGCCGACATCGTGGTCGCGGTGAACGAATAAAACCGCGCCGAACGTCTCTCGTCAGGGGCCGTGCTCTCTCCAATAATTTGCTTTCACCGCGGCAATAGGCGAGATCGTGGTCGCGGTGAACGAATAAAACCGCGCCGAACGTCTCTCGTCAGGGGCCGTGCTCTCTCCAATAATTCGCTTTCACCGCGGCAATAGGCGAGATCGTGGTCGCGGTGAACGAATAAAACCGCGCCGAACGTCTCTCGTCAGGGGCCGTGCTCTCTCCAATAATTCGCTTTCACCGCGGCAATAGGCGAGATCGTGGTCGCGGTGAACGAATAAAACCGCGCCGAACGTCTCTCGTCAGGGGCCGTGCTCTCTCAAATAATTTGCTTTCACCGCGGCAATAGCCGACATCGTGGTCGCGGTGAACGAATAAAACCGCGCCGACCGTCTCTCGTCAGGGGCCGTGCTCTCTCCAATAATTTGCTTTCACCGCGCCAATAGGCGAGATCGTGGTCGCGGTGAACGAATAAAACCGCGCCGAACGTCTCTCGTCAGGGGCCGTGCTCTCTCCAATAATTTGCTTTCACCGCGGCGATAGGCGAGATCGTGGTCGCGGTGAACGAATAAAACCGCGCCGAACGTCTCTCGTCAGGGGCCGTGCTCTCTCCAATAATTTGCTTTCACCGCGGCAATAGGCGAGATCGTGGTCGCGGTGAACGAATAAAACCGCGCCGAACGTCTCTCGTCAGGGGCCGTGCTCTCTCCAATAATTTGCTTTCACCGCGGCAATAGGCGAGATCGTGGTCACGGTGAACGAATAAAACCGCGCCGAACGCCTCTCGTCAGGGGCCGTGCTCTCTCCAATAATTCGCTTTCACCGCGGCAATAGGCGAGATCGTGGTCACGGTGAACGAATAAAACCGCGCCGAACGTCTCTCGTCAGGGGCCGTGCTCTCTCCAATAATTCGCTTTCACCGCGGCAATAGGCGAGATCGTGGTCGCGGTGAACGAAAAAAACCGCGCCGAACGTCTCTCGTCAGGGGCCGTGCTCTCTCCAATATTTTGCTTTCACCGCGGCAATAGGCGAGATCGTGGTCGCGGTGAACGAATAAAACCGCGCCGAACGTCTCTCGTCAGGGGCCGTGCTCCCTCCAATAATTTGCTTTCACCGCGGCAATAGGCGAGATCGTGGTCGCGGTGAACGAATAAAACCGCGCCGAACGTCTCTCGTCAGGGGCCGTGCTCTCTCCAATAATTTGCTTTCACCGCGGCAATAGGCGAGATCGTGGTCGCGGTGAACGAAAAAAACCGCGCCGAACGTCTCCCGTCAGGGGCCGTGCTCTCTCCAATAATTCGCTTTCACCGCGGCAATAGGCGAGATCGTGGTCACGGTGAACGAATAAAACCGCGCCGAACGTCTCTCGTCAGGGGCCGTGCTCTCTCCAATAATTTGCTTTCACCGCGGCAATAGGCGAGATCGTGGTCGCGGTGAACGAATAAAACCGCGCCGAACGTCTCTCGTCAGGGGCCGTGCTCTCTCCAATAATTTGCTTTCACCGCGGCAATAGGCGAGATCGTGGTCGCGGTGAACGAATAAAACCGCGCCGAACGTCTCTCGTCAGGGGCCGTGCTCTCTCCAATAATTTGCTTTCACCGCGGCAATAGGCGAGATCGTGGTCGCGGTGAACGAATAAAACCGCGCCGAACGTCTCTCGTCAGGGGCCGTGCTCTCTCCAATAATTTGCTTTCACCGCGGCAATAGGCGAGATCGTGGTCGCGGTGAACGAATAAAACCGCGCCGAACGTCTCTCGTCAGGGGCCGTGCTCTCTCCAATTATTCGCTTTCACCGCGGCAATAGGCGAGATCGTGGTCACGGTAAACGAATAAAACCGCGCCGAACGTCTCTCGTGAGGGGCCGTGCTCTCTCCAATAATTTGCTTTCACCGCGGCAATAGCCGACATCGTGGTCGCGGTGAACGAATAAAACCGCGCCGAACGTCTCTCGTCAGGGGCCGTGCTCTCTCCAATAATTTGCTTTCACCGCGGCAATAGGCGAGATCGTGGTCGCGGTGAACGAATAAAACCGCGCCGAACGTCTCTCGTCAGGGGCCGTGCTCTCTCCAATAATTTGCTTTCACCGCGGCAATAGGCGAGATCGTGGTCGCGGTGAACGAATAAAACCGCGCCGAACGTCTCTCGTCAGGGGCCGTGCTCTCTCCAATAATTCGCTTTCACCGCGGCAATAGGCGAGATCGTGGTCGCGGTGAACGAATAAAACCGCGCCGAACGTCTCTCGTCAGGGGCCGTGCTCTCTCCAATAATTTGCTTTCACCGCGGCAATAGGCGAGATCGTGGTCGCGGTGAACGAATAAAACCGCGCCGAACGTCTCTCGTCAGGGGCCGTGCTCTCTCCAATAATTTGCTTTCACCGCGGCAATAGGCGAGATCGTGGTCGCGGTGAACGAATAAAACCGCGCCGAACGTCTCTCGTCAGGGGCCCTGCTCTCTCCAATAATTTGCTTTCACCGCGGCAATAGGCGAGATCGTGGTCGCGGTGAACGAATAAAACCGCGCCGAACGTCTCTCGTCAGGTGCCGTGCTCTCTCCAATAATTCGCTTTCACCGCGGCAATAGGCGAGATCGTGGTCACGGTGAACGAATAAAACCGCGCCGAACGTCTCTCGTCAGGGGCCGTGCTCTCTCCAATAATTTGCTTTCACCGCGGCAATAGCCGACATCGTGGTCGCGGTGAACGAATAAAACCGCGCCGAACGTCTCTCGTCAGGGGCCGTGCTCTCTCCAATAATTTGCTTTCACCGCGGCAATCGGCGAGATCGTGGTCACGGTGAACGAATAAAACCGCGCCGAACGTCTCTCGTCAGGGGCCGTGCTCTCTCCAATAATTTGCTTTCACCGCGGCAATAGGCGAGATCGTGGTCGCGGTGAACGAATAAAACCGCGCCGAACGTCTCTCGTCAGGGGCCGTGCTCTCTCCAATATTTTGCTTTCACCGCGGCAATAGGCGAGATCGTGGTCACGGTGAACGAATAAAACCGCGCCGAACGTCTCTCGTCAGGGGCCGTGCTCTCTCCAAAAATTTGCTTTCACCGCGGCAATAGGCGAGATCGTGGTCGCGGTGAACGAATAAAACCGCGCCGAACGTCTCTCGTCAGGGGCCGTGCTCTCTCGAATAATTTGCTTTCACCGCGGCAATAGGCGAGATCGTGGTCACGGTGAACAAATAAAACCGCGCCGAACGTCTCTCGTCAGGGGCCGTGCTCTCTCCAATAATTTGCTTTCACCGCGGCAATAGGCGAGATCGTGGTCGCGGTGAACGAATAAAACCGCGCCGAACGTCTCTCGTCAGGGGCCGTGCTCTCTCCAAAAATTTGCTTTCACCGCGGAAATAGGCGAGATCGTGGTCACGGTGAACGAATAAAACCGCGCCGAACGTCTCTCGTCAGGGGCCGTGCTCTCTCCAATAATTTGCTTTCACCGCGGCAATAGGCGAGATCGTGGTCGCGGTGAACGAATAAAACCGCGCCGAACGTCTCTCGTCAGGGGCCGTGCTCTCTCCAATAATTTGCTTTCACCGCGGCAATAGGCGAGATCGTGGTCGCGGTGAACGAATAAAACCGCGCCGAACGTCTCTCGTCAGGGGCCGTGCTCTCCCCAATAATTCGCTTTCACCGCGGCAATAGGCGAGATCGTGGTCACGGTGAACGAATAAAACCGCGCCGAACGTCTCTCGTCAGGGGCCGTGCTCTCTCCAATAATTTGCTTTCAACGCGGCAATAGCCGACATCGTGGTCGCGGTGAACGAATAAAACCGCGCCGAACGTCTCTCGTCAGGGGCCGTGCTCTCTCCAATAGTTTGCTTTCACCGCGGCAATAGGCGAGATCGTGGTCACGGTGAACGAATAAAACCGCGCCGAACGTCTCTCGTCAGGGGCCGTGCTCTCTCCAATAATTTGCTTTCACCGCGGCAATAGGCGAGATCGTGGTCGCGGTGAACGAATAAAACCGCGCCGAACGTCTCTCGTCAGGGGCCGTGCTCTCTCCAATAATTCGCTTTCACCGCGGCAATAGGCGAGATCGTGGTCACGGTGAACGAATAAAACCGCGCCGAACGTCTCTCGTCAGGGGCCGTGCTCTCTCCAATAATTCGCTTTCACCGCGGCAATAGGCGAGATCGTGGTCGCGCTGAACGAATAAAACCGCGCCGAACGTCTCTCGTCAGGGGCCGTGCTCTCTCCAATAATTTGCTTTCACCGCGGCAATAGGCGAGATCGTGGTCGCGGTGAACGAATAAAACCGCGCCGAACGTCTCTCGTCAGGGGCCGTGCTCTCTCCAATAATTTGCTTTCACCGCGGCAATAGGCGAGATCGTGGTCGCGGTGAACGAATAAAACCGCGCCGAACGTCTCTCGACAGGGGCCGTGCTCTCTCCAATAATTTGCTTTCACCGCGGCAATAGGCGAGATCGTGGTCGCGGTGAACGAAAAAAACCGCGCCGAACGTCTCCCGTCAGGGGCCGTGCTCTCTCCAATAATTCGCTTTCACCGCGCAATAGGCGAGATCGTGGTCGCGGTGAACGAATAAAACCGCGCCGAACGTCTCTCGTCAGGGGCCGTGCTCTCTCCAATAATTTGCTTTCACCGCGGCAATAGGCGAGATCGTGGTCACGGTGAACGAATAAAACCGCGCCGAACGTCTCTCGTCAGGGGCCGTGCTCTCTCCAATAATTTGCTTTCACCGCGGCAATAGGCGAGATCGTGGTCACGGTGAACGAATAAAACCGCGCCGAACGTCTCTCGTCAGGGGCCGTGCTCTCTCCAATAATTTGCTTTCACCGCGGCAATAGGCGAGATCGTGGTCGCGGTGAACGAATAAAACCGCGCCGAACGTCTCTCGTCAGGGGCCGTGCTCTCTCCAATAATTTGCTTTCACCGCGGCAATAGGCGAGATCGTGGTCGCGGTGAACGAATAAAACCGCGCCGAACGTCTCTCGTCAGGGGCCGTGCTCTCTCCAATAATTTGCTTTCACCGCGGCAATAGGCGAGATCGTGGTCGCGGTGAACGAATAAAACCGCGCCGAACGTCTCTCGTCAGGGGCCGTGCTCTCTCCAATAATTTGCTTTCACCGCGGCAATAGGCGAGATCGTGGTCGCGGTGAACGAATAAAACCGCGCCGAACGTCTCTCGTCAGGGGCCGTGCTCTCTCCAATTATTCGCTTTCACCGCGGCAATAGGCGAGATCGTGGTCACGGTGAACGAATAAAACCGCGCCGAACGTCTCTCGTGAGGGGCCGTGCTCTCTCCAATAATTTGCTTTCACCGCGGCAATAGCCGACATCGTGGTCGCGGTGAACGAATAAAACCGCGCCGAACGTCTCTCGTCAGGGGCCGTGCTCTCTCCAATAATTTGCTTTCACCGCGGCAATAGGCGAGATCGTGGTCGCGGTGAACGAATAAAACCGCGCCGAACGTCTCTCGTCAGGGGCCGTGCTCTCTCCAATAATTTGCTTTCACCGCGGCAATAGGCGAGATCGTGGTCGCGGTGAACGAATAAAACCGCGCCGAACGTCTCTCGTCAGGGGCCGTGCTCTCTCCAATAATTCGCTTTCACCGCGGCAATAGGCGAGATCGTGGTCGCGGTGAACGAATAAAACCGCGCCGAACGTCTCTCGTCAGGGGCCGTGCTCTCTCCAATAATTTGCTTTCACCGCGGCAATAGGCGAGATCGTGGTCACGGTGAACGAATAAAATCGCGCCGAACGCCTCTCGTCAGGGGCCGTGCTCTCTCCAATAATTTGCTTTCACCGCGGCAATAGGCGAGATCGTGGTCGCGGTGAACGAATAAAACCGCGCCGAACGTCTCTCGTCAGGGGCCGTGCTCTCTCCAATAATTTGCTTTCACCGCGGCAATAGGCGAGATCGTGGTCGCGGTGAACGAATAAAACCGCGCCGAACGTCTCTCGTCAGGGGCCGTGCTCTCTCCAATAATTTGCTTTCACCGCGGCAATAGGCGAGATCGTGGTCGCGGTGAACGAATAAAACCGCGCCGAACGTCTCTCGTCAGGTGCCGTGCTCTCTCCAATAATTCGCTTTCACCGCGGCAATAGGCGAGATCGTGGTCACGGTGAACGAATAAAACCGCGCCGAACGTCTCTCGTCAGGGGCCGTGCTCTCTCCAATAATTTGCTTTCACCGCGGCAATAGCCGACATCGTGGTCGCGGTGAACGAATAAAACCGCGCCGAACGTCTCTCGTCAGGGGCCGTGCTCTCTCCAATAATTTGCTTTCACCGCGGCAATCGGCGAGATCGTGGTCACGGTGAACGAATAAAACCGCGCCGAACGTCTCTCGTCAGGGGCCGTGCTCTCTCCAATAATTTGCTTTCACCGCGGCAATAGGCGAGATCGTGGTCGCGGTGAACGAATAAAACCGCGCCGAACGTCTCTCGTCAGGGGCCGTGCTCTCTCCAATATTTTGCTTTCACCGCGGCAATAGGCGAGATCGTGGTCACGGTGAACGAATAAAACCGCGCCGAACGTCTCTCGTCAGGGGCCGTGCTCTCTCCAAAAATTTGCTTTCACCGCGGCAATAGGCGAGATCGTGGTCGCGGTGAACGAATAAAACCGCGCCGAACGTCTCTCGTCAGGGGCCGAGCTCTCTCGAATAATTTGCTTTCACCGCGGCAATAGGCGAGATCGTGGTCACGGTGAACAAATAAAACCGCGCCGAACGTCTCTCGTCAGGGGCCGTGCTCTCTCCAATAATTTGCTTTCACCGCGGCAATAGGCGAGATCGTGGTCGCGGTGAACGAATAAAACCGCGCCGAACGTCTCTCGTCAGGGGCCGTGCTCTCTCCAAAAATTTGCTTTCACCGCGGAAATAGGCGAGATCGTGGTCACGGTGAACGAATAAAACCGCGCCGAACGTCTCTCGTCAGGGGCCGTGCTCTCTCCAATAATTTGTTTCACCGCGACAATAGGCGAGATCGTGGTCGCGGTGAACGAATAAAACCGCGCCGAACGTCTCTCGTCAGGGGCCGTGCTCTCTCCAATAATTTGCTTTCACCGCGGCAATAGGCGAGATCGTGGTCGCGGTGAACGAATAAAACCGCGCCGAACGTCTCTCGTCAGGGGCCGTGCTCTCCCCAATAATTCGCTTTCACCGCGGCAATAGGCGAGATCGTGGTCACGGTGAACGAATAAAACCGCGCCGAACGTCTCTCGTCAGGGGCCGTGCTCTCTCCAATAATTTGCTTTCACCGCGGCAATAGCCGACATCGTGGTCGCGGTGAACGAATAAAACCGCGCCGAACGTCTCTCGTCAGGGGCCGTGCTCTCTCCAATAGTTTGCTTTCACCGCGGCAATAGGCGAGATCGTGGTCACGGTGAACGAATAAAACCGCGCCGAACGTCTCTCGTCAGGGGCCGTGCTCTCTCCAATAATTTGCTTTCACCGCGGCAATAGGCGAGATCGTGGTCGCGGTGAACGAATAAAACCGCGCCGAACGTCTCTCGTCAGGGGCCGTGCTCTCTCCAATAATTTGCTTTCACCGCGGCAATAGCCGAGATCGTGGTCGCGGTGAACGAATAAAACCGCGCCGAACGTCTCTCGTCAGGGGCCGTGCTCTCTCCAATAATTTGCTTTCACCGCGGCAATAGGCGAGATCGTGGTCGCGGTGAACGAATAAAACCGCGCCGAACGTCTCTCGTCAGGGGCCGTGCTCTCTCCAATAATTCGCTTTCACCGCGGCAATAGGCGAAATCGTGGTCACGGTGAACGAATAAAACCGCGCCGAACGTCTCTCGTCAGGGGCCATGCTCTCTCCAATAATTTGCTTTCACCGCGGCAATAGCCGACATCGTGGTCGCGGTGAACGAATAAAACCGCGCCGAACGTCTCTCGTCAGGGGCCGTGCTCTCTCCAATAATTTGCTTTCACCGCGGCAATAGGCGAGATCGTGGTCACGGTGAACGAATAAAACCGCGCCGAACGTCTCTCGTCAGGGGCCGTGTTCTCTCCAATAATTTGCTTTCACCGCGGCAATAGGCGAGATCGTGGTCGCGGTGAACGAATAAAACCGCGCCGAACGTCTCTCGTCAGGGGCCGTGCTCTCTCCAATAATTTGCTTTCACCACGGCAATAGGCGAGATCGTGGTCGTGGTGAACGAATAAAACCGCGCCGAACGTCTCTCGTCAGGGGCCGTGCTCTCTCCAATAATTTGCTTTCACCGCGGCAATAGGCGAGATCGTGGTCGCGGTGAACGAATAAAACCGCGCCGAACGTCTCTCGTCAGGGGCCGTGCTCTCTCCAATAATTTGCTTTCACCGCGGCAATAGGCGAGATCGTGGTCGCGGTGAACGAATAAAACCGCGCCGAACGTCTCTCGTCAGGGGCCGTGCTCTCTCCAATAATTCGCTTTCACCGCGGCAATAGGCGAGATCGTGGTCGCGGTGAACGAATAAAACCGCGCCGAACGTCTCTCGTCAGGGGCCGTGCTCTCTCCAATAATTTGCTTTCACCGCGGCAATAGGCGACATCGTGGTCACGGTGAACGAATAAAACCGCGCCGAACGTCTCTCGTCAGGGGCCGTGCTCTCTCCAATAATTCGCTTTCACCGCGGCAATAGGCGAGATCGTGGTCGCGGTGAACGAATAAAACCGCGCCGAACGTCTCTCGTCAGGGGCCGTGCTCTCTCCAATAATTCGCTTTCACCGCGGCAATAGGCGAGATCGTGGTCGCGGTGAACGAATAAAACCGCGCCGAACGTGTCTCGTCAGGGGCCGTGCTCTCTCCAATAATTCGCTTTCACCGCGGCAATAGGCGAGATCGTGGTCGCGGTGAACGAATAAAACCGCGCCGAACGTCTCTCGTCAGGGGCCGTACTCTCTCCAATAATTTGCTTTCACCGCGGCAATAGCCGACATCGTGGTCGCGGTGAACGAATAAAACCGCGCCGAACGTCTCTCGTCAGGGGCCGTGCTCTCTCCAATAATTCGCTTTCACCGCGGCAATAGGCGAGATCGTGGTCGCGGTGAACGAATAAAACCGCGCCGAACGTCTCTCGTCCGGGGCCGTGCTCTCTCCAATAATTCGCTTTCACCGCGGCAATAGGCGAGATCGTGGTCGCGGTGAACGAATAAAACCGCGCCGAACGTCTCTCGTCAGGGGCCGTGCTCTCTCCAATAATTCGCTTTCACCGCGGCAATAGGCGAGATCGTGGTCACGGTGAACGAATAAAACCGCGCCGAACGTCTCTCGTCAGGGGCCGTGCTCTCTCCAATAATTTGCTTTCACCGCGGCAATAGCCGACATCGTGGTCACGGTGAACGAATAAAACCGCGCCGAACGTCTCTCGTCAGGGGCCGTGCTCTCTCCAATAATTTGCTTTCACCGCGGCAATAGGCGAGATCGTGGTCGCGGTGAACGAATAAAACCGCGCCGAACGTCTCTCGTCAGGGGCCGTGCTCTCTCCAATAATTTGCTTTCACCGCAGCAATAGGCGAGATCGTGGTCGCGGTGAACGAATAAAACCGCGCCGAACGTCTCTCGTCAGGGGCCGTGCTCTCTCCAATAATTCGCTTTCACCGCGGCAATAGGCGAGATCGTGGTCGCGGTGAACGAATAAAACCGCGCCGAACGTCTCTCGTCAGGGGCCGTGCTCTCTCCAATAATTCGCTTTCACCGCGGCAATAGGCGAGATCGTGGTCGCGGTGAACGAATAAAACCGCGCCGAACGTCTCTCGTCAGGGGCCGTGCTCTCTCCAATATTTTGCTTTCACCGCGGCAATAGCCGACATCGTGGTCGCGGTGAACGAATAAAACCGCGCCGAACGTCTCTCGTCAGGGGCCGTGCTCTCTCCAATAATTTGCTTTCACCGCGGCAATAGGCGAGATCGTGGTCGCGGTGAACGAATAAAACCGCGCCGAACGTCTCTCGTCAGGGGCCGTGCTCTCTCCAATAATTCGCTTTCACCGCGGCAATAGGCGAGATCGTGGTCGCGGTGAACGAATAAAACCGCGCCGAACGTCTCTCGTCAGGGGCCGTGCTCTCTCCAATAATTCGCTTTCACCGCGGCAATAGGCGAGATCGTGGTCGCGGTGAACGAATAAAACCGCGCCGAACGTCTCTCGTCAGGGGCCGTGCTCTCTCAAATAATTTGCTTTCACCGCGGCAATAGCCGACATCGTGGTCGCGGTGAACGAATAAAACCGCGCCGACCGTCTCTCGTCAGGGGCCGTGCTCTCTCCAATAATTTGCTTTCACCGCGCCAATAGGCGAGATCGTGGTCGCGGTGAACGAATAAAACCGCGCCGAACGTCTCTCGTCAGGGGCCGTGCTCTCTCCAATAATTTGCTTTCACCGCGGCGATAGGCGAGATCGTGGTCGCGGTGAACGAATAAAACCGCGCCGAACGTCTCTCGTCAGGGGCCGTGCTCTCTCCAATAATTTGCTTTCACCGCGGCAATAGGCGAGATCGTGGTCGCGGTGAACGAATAAAACCGCGCCGAACGTCTCTCGTCAAGGGCCGTGCTCTCTCCAATAATTTGCTTTCACCGCGGCAATAGGCGAGATCGTGGTCACGGTGAACGAATAAAACCGCGCCGAACGCCTCTCGTCAGGGGCCGTGCTCTCTCCAATAATTCGCTTTCACCGCGGCAATAGGCGAGATCGTGGTCACGGTGAACGAATAAAACCGCGCCGAACGTCTCTCGTCAGGGGCCGTGCTCTCTCCAATAATTCGCTTTCACCGCGGCAATAGGCGAGATCGTGGTCGCGGTGAACGAAAAAAACCGCGCCGAACGTCTCTCGTCAGGGGCCGTGCTCTCTCCAATATTTTGCTTTCACCGCGGCAATAGGCGAGATCGTGGTCGCGGTGAACGAATAAAACCGCGCCGAACGTCTCTCGTCAGGGGCCGTGCTCCCTCCAATAATTTGCTTTCACCGCGGCAATAGGCGAGATCGTGGTCGCGGTGAACGAATAAAACCGCGCCGAACGTCTCTCGTCAGGGGCCGTGCTCTCTCCAATAATTTGCTTTCACCGCGGCAATAGGCGAGATCGTGGTCGCGGTGAACGAAAAAAAACCGCGCCGAACGTCTCCCGTCAGGGGCCGTGCTCTCTCCAATAATTCGCTTTCACCGCGGCAATAGGCGAGATCGTGGTCACGGTGAACGAATAAAACCGCGCCGAACGTCTCTCGTCAGGGGCCGTGCTCTCTCCAATAATTTGCTTTCACCGCGGCAATAGGCGAGATCGTGGTCGCGGTGAACGAATAAAACCGCGCCGAACGTCTCTCGTCAGGGGCCGTGCTCTCTCCAATAATTTGCTTTCACCGCGGCAATAGGCGAGATCGTGGTCGCGGTGAACGAATAAAACCGCGCCGAACGTCTCTCGTCAGGGGCCGTGCTCTCTCCAATAATTTGCTTTCACCGCGGCAATAGGCGAGATCGTGGTCGCGGTGAACGAATAAAACCGCGCCGAACGTCTCTCGTCAGGGGCCGTGCTCTCTCCAATAATTTGCTTTCACCGCGGCAATAGGCGAGATCGTGGTCGCGGTGAACGAATAAAACCGCGCCGAACGTCTCTCGTCAGGGGCCGTGCTCTCTCCAATTATTCGCTTTCACCGCGGCAATAGGCGAGATCGTGGTCACGGTAAACGAATAAAACCGCGCCGAACGTCTCTCGTGAGGGGCCGTGCTCTCTCCAATAATTTGCTTTCACCGCGGCAATAGCCGACATCGTGGTCGCGGTGAACGAATAAAACCGCGCCGAACGTCTCTCGTCAGGGGCCGTGCTCTCTCCAATAATTTGCTTTCACCGCGGCAATAGGCGAGATCGTGGTCGCGGTGAACGAATAAAACCGCGCCGAACGTCTCTCGTCAGGGGCCGTGCTCTCTCCAATAATTTGCTTTCACCGCGGCAATAGGCGAGATCGTGGTCGCGGTGAACGAATAAAACCGCGCCGAACGTCTCTCGTCAGGGGCCGTGCTCTCTCCAATAATTCGCTTTCACCGCGGCAATAGGCGAGATCGTGGTCGCGGTGAACGAATAAAACCGCGCCGAACGTCTCTCGTCAGGGGCCGTGCTCTCTCCAATAATTTGCTTTCACCGCGGCAATAGGCGAGATCGTGGTCGCGGTGAACGAATAAAACCGCGCCGAACGTCTCTCGTCAGGGGCCGTGCTCTCTCCAATAATTTGCTTTCACCGCGGCAATAGGCGAGATCGTGGTCGCGGTGAACGAATAAAACCGCGCCGAACGTCTCTCGTCAGGGGCCCTGCTCTCTCCAATAATTTGCTTTCACCGCGGCAATAGGCGAGATCGTGGTCGCGGTGAACGAATAAAACCGCGCCGAACGTCTCTCGTCAGGTGCCGTGCTCTCTCCAATAATTCGCTTTCACCGCGGCAATAGGCGAGATCGTGGTCACGGTGAACGAATAAAACCGCGCCGAACGTCTCTCGTCAGGGGCCGTGCTCTCTCCAATAATTTGCTTTCACCGCGGCAATAGCCGACATCGTGGTCGCGGTGAACGAATAAAACCGCGCCGAACGTCTCTCGTCAGGGGCCGTGCTCTCTCCAATAATTTGCTTTCACCGCGGCAATCGGCGAGATCGTGGTCACGGTGAACGAATAAAACCGCGCCGAACGTCTCTCGTCAGGGGCCGTGCTCTCTCCAATAATTTGCTTTCACCGCGGCAATAGGCGAGATCGTGGTCGCGGTGAACGAATAAAACCGCGCCGAACGTCTCTCGTCAGGGGCCGTGCTCTCTCCAATATTTTGCTTTCACCGCGGCAATAGGCGAGATCGTGGTCACGGTGAACGAATAAAACCGCGCCGAACGTCTCTCGTCAGGGGCCGTGCTCTCTCCAAAAATTTGCTTTCACCGCGGCAATAGGCGAGATCGTGGTCGCGGTGAACGAATAAAACCGCGCCGAACGTCTCTCGTCAGGGGCCGTGCTCTCTCGAATAATTTGCTTTCACCGCGGCAATAGGCGAGATCGTGGTCACGGTGAACAAATAAAACCGCGCCGAACGTCTCTCGTCAGGGGCCGTGCTCTCTCCAATAATTTGCTTTCACCGCGGCAATAGGCGAGATCGTGGTCGCGGTGAACGAATAAAACCGCGCCGAACGTCTCTCGTCAGGGGCCGTGCTCTCTCCAAAAATTTGCTTTCACCGCGGAAATAGGCGAGATCGTGGTCACGGTGAACGAATAAAACCGCGCCGAACGTCTCTCGTCAGGGGCCGTGCTCTCTCCAATAATTTGCTTTCACCGCGGCAATAGGCGAGATCGTGGTCGCGGTGAACGAATAAAACCGCGCCGAACGTCTCTCGTCAGGGGCCGTGCTCTCTCCAATAATTTGCTTTCACCGCGGCAATAGGCGAGATCGTGGTCGCGGTGAACGAATAAAACCGCGCCGAACGTCTCTCGTCAGGGGCCGTGCTCTCCCCAATAATTCGCTTTCACCGCGGCAATAGGCGAGATCGTGGTCACGGTGAACGAATAAAACCGCGCCGAACGTCTCTCGTCAGGGGCCGTGCTCTCTCCAATAATTTGCTTTCAACGCGGCAATAGCCGACATCGTGGTCGCGGTGAACGAATAAAACCGCGCCGAACGTCTCTCGTCAGGGGCCGTGCTCTCTCCAATAGTTTGCTTTCACCGCGGCAATAGGCGAGATCGTGGTCACGGTGAACGAATAAAACCGCGCCGAACGTCTCTCGTCAGGGGCCGTGCTCTCTCCAATAATTTGCTTTCACCGCGGCAATAGGCGAGATCGTGGTCGCGGTGAACGAATAAAACCGCGCCGAACGTCTCTCGTCAGGGGCCGTGCTCTCTCCAATAATTCGCTTTCACCGCGGCAATAGGCGAGATCGTGGTCACGGTGAACGAATAAAACCGCGCCGAACGTCTCTCGTCAGGGGCCGTGCTCTCTCCAATAATTCGCTTTCACCGCGGCAATAGGCGAGATCGTGGTCGCGCTGAACGAATAAAACCGCGCCGAACGTCTCTCGTCAGGGGCCGTGCTCTCTCCAATAATTTGCTTTCACCGCGGCAATAGGCGAGATCGTGGTCGCGGTGAACGAATAAAACCGCGCCGAACGTCTCTCGTCAGGGGCCGTGCTCTCTCCAATAATTTGCTTTCACCGCGGCAATAGGCGAGATCGTGGTCGCGGTGAACGAATAAAACCGCGCCGAACGTCTCTCGACAGGGGCCGTGCTCTCTCCAATAATTTGCTTTCACCGCGGCAATAGGCGAGATCGTGGTCGCGGTGAACGAAAAAAACCGCGCCGAACGTCTCCCGTCAGGGGCCGTGCTCTCTCCAATAATTCGCTTTCACCGCGCAATAGGCGAGATCGTGGTCGCGGTGAACGAATAAAACCGCGCCGAACGTCTCTCGTCAGGGGCCGTGCTCTCTCCAATAATTTGCTTTCACCGCGGCAATAGGCGAGATCGTGGTCACGGTGAACGAATAAAACCGCGCCGAACGTCTCTCGTCAGGGGCCGTGCTCTCTCCAATAATTTGCTTTCACCGCGGCAATAGGCGAGATCGTGGTCACGGTGAACGAATAAAACCGCGCCGAACGTCTCTCGTCAGGGGCCGTGCTCTCTCCAATAATTTGCTTTCACCGCGGCAATAGGCGAGATCGTGGTCGCGGTGAACGAATAAAACCGCGCCGAACGTCTCTCGTCAGGGGCCGTGCTCTCTCCAATAATTTGCTTTCACCGCGGCAATAGGCGAGATCGTGGTCGCGGTGAACGAATAAAACCGCGCCGAACGTCTCTCGTCAGGGGCCGTGCTCTCTCCAATAATTTGCTTTCACCGCGGCAATAGGCGAGATCGTGGTCGCGGTGAACGAATAAAACCGCGCCGAACGTCTCTCGTCAGGGGCCGTGCTCTCTCCAATAATTTGCTTTCACCGCGGCAATAGGCGAGATCGTGGTCGCGGTGAACGAATAAAACCGCGCCGAACGTCTCTCGTCAGGGGCCGTGCTCTCTCCAATTATTCGCTTTCACCGCGGCAATAGGCGAGATCGTGGTCACGGTGAACGAATAAAACCGCGCCGAACGTCTCTCGTGAGGGGCCGTGCTCTC
This sequence comes from Ixodes scapularis, assembly GCF_016920785.2. NCBI lineage: Eukaryota > Metazoa > Arthropoda > Arachnida > Ixodida > Ixodidae > Ixodes > Ixodes scapularis. The sequence goes on along the minus strand of NW_024610199.1, from coordinate 436,129 downwards.
TCCAATAATTTGCTTTCACCGCGGCAATAGCCGACATCGTGGTCGCGGTGAACGAATAAAACCGCGCCGAACGTCTCTCGTCAGGGGCCGTGCTCTCTCCAATAATTTGCTTTCACCGCGGCAATAGGCGAGATCGTGGTCGCGGTGAACGAATAAAACCGCGCCGAACGTCTCTCGTCAGGGGCCGTGCTCTCTCCAATAATTTGCTTTCACCGCGGCAATAGGCGAGATCGTGGTCGCGGTGAACGAATAAAACCGCGCCGAACGTCTCTCGTCAGGGGCCGTGCTCTCTCCAATAATTCGCTTTCACCGCGGCAATAGGCGAGATCGTGGTCGCGGTGAACGAATAAAACCGCGCCGAACGTCTCTCGTCAGGGGCCGTGCTCTCTCCAATAATTTGCTTTCACCGCGGCAATAGGCGAGATCGTGGTCACGGTGAACGAATAAAATCGCGCCGAACGCCTCTCGTCAGGGGCCGTGCTCTCTCCAATAATTTGCTTTCACCGCGGCAATAGGCGAGATCGTGGTCGCGGTGAACGAATAAAACCGCGCCGAACGTCTCTCGTCAGGGGCCGTGCTCTCTCCAATAATTTGCTTTCACCGCGGCAATAGGCGAGATCGTGGTCGCGGTGAACGAATAAAACCGCGCCGAACGTCTCTCGTCAGGGGCCGTGCTCTCTCCAATAATTTGCTTTCACCGCGGCAATAGGCGAGATCGTGGTCGCGGTGAACGAATAAAACCGCGCCGAACGTCTCTCGTCAGGTGCCGTGCTCTCTCCAATAATTCGCTTTCACCGCGGCAATAGGCGAGATCGTGGTCACGGTGAACGAATAAAACCGCGCCGAACGTCTCTCGTCAGGGGCCGTGCTCTCTCCAATAATTTGCTTTCACCGCGGCAATAGCCGACATCGTGGTCGCGGTGAACGAATAAAACCGCGCCGAACGTCTCTCGTCAGGGGCCGTGCTCTCTCCAATAATTTGCTTTCACCGCGGCAATCGGCGAGATCGTGGTCACGGTGAACGAATAAAACCGCGCCGAACGTCTCTCGTCAGGGGCCGTGCTCTCTCCAATAATTTGCTTTCACCGCGGCAATAGGCGAGATCGTGGTCGCGGTGAACGAATAAAACCGCGCCGAACGTCTCTCGTCAGGGGCCGTGCTCTCTCCAATATTTTGCTTTCACCGCGGCAATAGGCGAGATCGTGGTCACGGTGAACGAATAAAACCGCGCCGAACGTCTCTCGTCAGGGGCCGTGCTCTCTCCAAAAATTTGCTTTCACCGCGGCAATAGGCGAGATCGTGGTCGCGGTGAACGAATAAAACCGCGCCGAACGTCTCTCGTCAGGGGCCGAGCTCTCTCGAATAATTTGCTTTCACCGCGGCAATAGGCGAGATCGTGGTCACGGTGAACAAATAAAACCGCGCCGAACGTCTCTCGTCAGGGGCCGTGCTCTCTCCAATAATTTGCTTTCACCGCGGCAATAGGCGAGATCGTGGTCGCGGTGAACGAATAAAACCGCGCCGAACGTCTCTCGTCAGGGGCCGTGCTCTCTCCAAAAATTTGCTTTCACCGCGGAAATAGGCGAGATCGTGGTCACGGTGAACGAATAAAACCGCGCCGAACGTCTCTCGTCAGGGGCCGTGCTCTCTCCAATAATTTGTTTCACCGCGACAATAGGCGAGATCGTGGTCGCGTTGAACGAATAAAACCGCGCCGAACGTCTCTCGTCAGGGGCCGTGCTCTCTCCAATAATTTGCTTTCACCGCGGCAATAGGCGAGATCGTGGTCGCGGTGAACGAATAAAACCGCGCCGAACGTCTCTCGTCAGGGGCCGTGCTCTCCCCAATAATTCGCTTTCACCGCGGCAATAGGCGAGATCGTGGTCACGGTGAACGAATAAAACCGCGCCGAACGTCTCTCGTCAGGGGCCGTGCTCTCTCCAATAATTTGCTTTCACCGCGGCAATAGCCGACATCGTGGTCGCGGTGAACGAATAAAACCGCGCCGAACGTCTCTCGTCAGGGGCCGTGCTCTCTCCAATAGTTTGCTTTCACCGCGGCAATAGGCGAGATCGTGGTCACGGTGAACGAATAAAACCGCGCCGAACGTCTCTCGTCAGGGGCCGTGCTCTCTCCAATAATTTGCTTTCACCGCGGCAATAGGCGAGATCGTGGTCGCGGTGAACGAATAAAACCGCGCCGAACGTCTCTCGTCAGGGGCCGTGCTCTCTCCAATAATTTGCTTTCACCGCGGCAATAGCCGAGATCGTGGTCGCGGTGAACGAATAAAACCGCGCCGAACGTCTCTCGTCAGGGGCCGTGCTCTCTCCAATAATTTGCTTTCACCGCGGCAATAGGCGAGATCGTGGTCGCGGTGAACGAATAAAACCGCGCCGAACGTCTCTCGTCAGGGGCCGTGCTCTCTCCAATAATTCGCTTTCACCGCGGCAATAGGCGAAATCGTGGTCACGGTGAACGAATAAAACCGCGCCGAACGTCTCTCGTCAGGGGCCGTGCTCTCTCCAATAATTTGCTTTCACCGCGGCAATAGCCGACATCGTGGTCGCGGTGAACGAATAAAACCGCGCCGAACGTCTCTCGTCAGGGGCCGTGCTCTCTCCAATAATTTGCTTTCACCGCGGCAATAGGCGAGATCGTGGTCACGGTGAACGAATAAAACCGCGCCGAACGTCTCTCGTCAGGGGCCGTGTTCTCTCCAATAATTTGCTTTCACCGCGGCAATAGGCGAGATCGTGGTCGCGGTGAACGAATAAAACCGCGCCGAACGTCTCTCGTCAGGGGCCGTGCTCTCTCCAATAATTTGCTTTCACCACGGCAATAGGCGAGATCGTGGTCGTGGTGAACGAATAAAACCGCGCCGAACGTCTCTCGTCAGGGGCCGTGCTCTCTCCAATAATTTGCTTTCACCGCGGCAATAGGCGAGATCGTGGTCGCGGTGAACGAATAAAACCGCGCCGAACGTCTCTCGTCAGGGGCCGTGCTCTCTCCAATAATTTGCTTTCACCGCGGCAATAGGCGAGATCGTGGTCGCGGTGAACGAATAAAACCGCGCCGAACGTCTCTCGTCAGGGGCCGTGCTCTCTCCAATAATTCGCTTTCACCGCGGCAATAGGCGAGATCGTGGTCGCGGTGAACGAATAAAACCGCGCCGAACGTCTCTCGTCAGGGGCCGTGCTCTCTCCAATAATTTGCTTTCACCGCGGCAATAGGCGACATCGTGGTCACGGTGAACGAATAAAACCGCGCCGAACGTCTCTCGTCAGGGGCCGTGCTCTCTCCAATAATTCGCTTTCACCGCGGCAATAGGCGAGATCGTGGTCGCGGTGAACGAATAAAACCGCGCCGAACGTCTCTCGTCAGGGGCCGTGCTCTCTCCAATAATTCGCTTTCACCGCGGCAATAGGCGAGATCGTGGTCGCGGTGAACGAATAAAACCGCGCCGAACGTGTCTCGTCAGGGGCCGTGCTCTCTCCAATAATTCGCTTTCACCGCGGCAATAGGCGAGATCGTGGTCGCGGTGAACGAATAAAACCGCGCCGAACGTCTCTCGTCAGGGGCCGTACTCTCTCCAATAATTTGCTTTCACCGCGGCAATAGCCGACATCGTGGTCGCGGTGAACGAATAAAACCGCGCCGAACGTCTCTCGTCAGGGGCCGTGCTCTCTCCAATAATTCGCTTTCACCGCGGCAATAGGCGAGATCGTGGTCGCGGTGAACGAATAAAACCGCGCCGAACGTCTCTCGTCCGGGGCCGTGCTCTCTCCAATAATTCGCTTTCACCGCGGCAATAGGCGAGATCGTGGTCGCGGTGAACGAATAAAACCGCGCCGAACGTCTCTCGTCAGGGGCCGTGCTCTCTCCAATAATTCGCTTTCACCGCGGCAATAGGCGAGATCGTGGTCACGGTGAACGAATAAAACCGCGCCGAACGTCTCTCGTCAGGGGCCGTGCTCTCTCCAATAATTTGCTTTCACCGCGGCAATAGCCGACATCGTGGTCGCGGTGAACGAATAAAACCGCGCCGAACGTCTCTCGTCAGGGGCCGTGCACTCTCCAATAATTTGCTTTCACCGCGGCAATAGGCGAGATCGTGGTCACGGTGAACGAATAAAACCGCGCCGAACGTCTCTCGTCAGGGGCCGTGCTCTCTCCTATAATTTGCTTTCACCGCGGCAATAGGCGAGATCGTGGTCGCGGTGAACGAATAAAACCGCGCCGAACGTCTCTCGTCAGGGGCCGTGCTCTCTCCAATAATTTGCTTTCACCGCGGCAATAGGCGAGATCGTGGTCGCGGTGAACGAATAAAACCGCGCCCAACGTCTCTCGTCAGGGGCCGTGCTCTCTCCAATAATTTGCTTTCACCGCGACAATAGGCGAGATCGTGGTCGCGGTGAACGAATAAAACCGCGCCGAACGTCTCTCGTCAGGGGCCGTGCTCTCTCCAATAATTTGCTTTCACCGCGGCAATAGGCGAGATCGTGGTCGCGGTGAACGAATAAAACCGCGCCGAACGTCTCTCGTCAGGGGCCGTGCTCTCTCCAATAATTCGCTTTCACCGCGGCAATAGGCGAGATCGTGGTCGCGGTGAACGAATAAAACCGCGCCGAACGTCTCTCGTCAGGGGCCGTGCTCTCTCCAATAATTCGCTTTCACCGCGGCAATAGGCGAGATCGTGGTCGCGGTGAACGAATAAAACCGCGCCGAACGTCTCTCGTCAGGGGCCGTGCTCTCTCCAATAATTTGCTTTCACCGCGGCAATAGCCGACATCGTGGTCGCGGTGAACGAATAAAACCGCGCCGAACGTCTCTCGTCAGGGGCCGTGCTCTCTCCAATAATTTGCTTTCACCGCGGCAATAGGCGAGATCGTGGTCGCGGTGAACGAATAAAACCGCTCCGAACGTCTCTCGTCAGGGGCCGTGCTCTCTCCAATAATTCGCTTTCACCGCGGCAATAGGCGAGATCGTGGTCGCGGTGAACGAATAAAACCGCGCCGAACGTCTCTCGTCAGGGGCCGTGCTCTCTCCAATAATTCGCTTTCACCGCGGCAATAGGCGAGATCGTGGTCGCGGTGAACGAATAAAACCGCGCCGAACGTCTCTCGTCAGGGGCCGTGCTCTCTCCAATAATTTGCTTTCACCGCGGCAATAGCCGACATCGTGGTCGCGGTGAACGAATAAAACCGCGCCGAACGTCTCTCGTCAGGGGCCGTGCTCTCTCCAATAATTTGCTTTCACCGCGGCAATAGGCGAGATCGTGGTCGCGGTGAACGAATAAAACCGCTCCGAACGTCTCTCGTCAGGGGCCGTGCTCTCTCCAATAATTCGCTTTCACCGCGGCAATAGGCGAGATCGTGGTCGCGGTGAACGAATAAAACCGCGCCGAACGTCTCTCGTCAGGGGCCGTGCTCTCTCCAATAATTCGCTTTCACCGCGGCAATAGGCGAGATCGTGGTCGCGGTGAACGAATAAAACCGCGCCGAACGTCTCTCGTCAGGGGCCGTGCTCTCTCCAATAATTTGCTTTCACCGCGGCAATAGCCGACATCGTGGTCGCGGTGAACGAATAAAACCGCGCCGAACGTCTCTCGTCAGGGGCCGTGCTCTCTCCAATAATTTGCTTTCACCGCGCCAATAGGCGAGATCGTGGTCGCGGTGAACGAATAAAACCGCGCCGAACGTCTCTCGTCAGGGGCCGTGCTCTCTCCAATAATTTGCTTTCACCGCGGCGATAGGCGAGATCGTGGTCGCGGTGAACGAATAAAACCGCGCCGAACGTCTCTCGTCAGGGGCCGTGCTCTCTCCAATAATTTGCTTTCACCGCGGCAATAGGCGAGATCGTGGTCGCGGTGAACGAATAAAACCGCGCCGAACGTCTCTCGTCAGGGGCCGTGCTCTCTCCAATAATTCGCTTTCACCGCGGCAATAGGCGAGATCGTGGTCGCGGTGAACGAATAAAACCGCGCCGAACGTCTCTCGTCAGGGGCCGTGCTCTCTCCAATAATTTGCTTTCACCGCGGCAATAGCCCACATCGTGGTCGCGGTGAACGAATAAAACCGCGCCGAACATCTCTCGTCAGGGGCCGTGCTCTCTCCAATAATTCGCTTTCACCGCGGCAATAGGCGAGATCGTGGTCGCGGTGAACGAATAAAACCGCGCCGAACGTCTCTCGTCAGGGGCCGTGCTCTCTCCAATAATTCGCTTTCACCGCGGCAATAGCCGAGATCGTGGTCGCGGTGAACGAATAAAACCGCGCCGAACGTCTCTCGTCAGGGGCCGTACTCTCTCCAATAATTCGCTTTCACCGCGGCAATAGGCGAGATCGTGGTCACGGTGAACGAATAAAACCGCGCCGAACGTCTCTCGTCAGGGGCCGTGCTCTCTCCAATAATTTGCTTTCACCGCGGCAATAGCCGACATCGTGGTCGCGGTGAACGAATAAAACCGCGCCGAACGTCTCTCGTCAGGGGCCGTGCTCTCTCCAATAATTTGCTTTCACCGCGGCAATAGGCGAGATCGTGGTCACGGTGAACGAATAAAACCGCGCCGAACGTCTCTCGTCAGGGGCCGTGCTCTCTCCAATAATTTGCTTTCACCGCGGCAATAGGCGAGATCGTGGTCGCGGTGAACGAATAAAACCGCGCCGAACGTCTCTCGTCAGGGGCCGTGCTCTCTCCAATAATTTGCTTTCACCGCGGCAATAGGCGAGATCGTGGTCGCGGTGAACGAATAAAACCGCGCCGAACGTCTCTCGTCAGGAGCCGTGCTCTCCCCAATAATTCGCTTTCACCGCGGCAATAGGCGAGATCGTGGTCACGGTGAACGAATAAAACTGCGCCGAACGTCTCTCGTCAGGGGCCGTGCTCTCTCCAATAATTTGCTTTCACCGCGGCAATAGCCGACATCGTGGTCGCGGTGAACGAATAAAACCGCGCCGAACGTCTCTCGTCAGGGGCCGTGCTCTCTCCAATAATTTGCTTTCACCGCGGCAATAGGCGAGATCGTGGTCACGGTGAACGAATAAGACCGCGCCGAACGTCTCTCGTCAGGGGCCGTGCTCTCTCCAATAATTTGCTTTCACCGCGGCAATAGGCGAGATCGTGGTCGCGGTGAACGAATACAACCGCGCCGAACGTCTCTCGTCAGGGGCCGTGCTCTCTCCAATAATTTGCTTTCACCGCGGCAATAGGCGAGATCGTGGTCGCGGTGAACGAATAAAACCGCGCCGAACGTCTCTCGTCAGGGGCCGTGCTCTCTCCAATAATTTGCTTTCACCGCGGCAATAGGCGAGATCGTGGTCGCGGTGAACGAATAAAACCGCGCCGAACGTCTCTCGTCAGGGGCCGTGCTCTCTCCAATAATTCGCTTTCACCGCGGCAATAGGCGAAATCGTGGTCACGGTGAACGAATAAAACCGCGCCGAACGTCTCTCGTCAGGGGCCGTGCTCTCTCCAATAATTTGCTTTCACCGCGGCAATAGCCGACATCGTGGTCGCGGTGAACGAATAAAACCGCGTCGAACGTCTCTCGTCAGGGGCCGTGTTCTCTCCAATAATTTGCTTTCACCGCGGCAATAGGCGAGATCGTGGTCACGGTGAACGAATAAAACCGCGCCGAACGTCTCTCGTCAGGGGCCGTGTTCTCTCCAATAATTTGCTTTCACCGCGGCAATGGGCGAGATCGTGGTCGCGGTGAACGAATAAAACCGCGCCGAACGTCTCTCGTCAGGGGCCGTGCTCTCTCCAATAATTTGCTTTCACCACGGCAATAGGCGAGATCGTGGTCGTGGTGAACGAATAAAACCGCGCCGAACGTCTCTCGTCAGGGGCCGTGCTCTCTCCAATAATTTGCTTTCACCGCGGCAATAGGCGAGATCGTGGTCGCGGTGAACGAATAAAACCGCGCCGAACGTCTCTCGTCAGGGGCCGTGCTCTCTCCAATAATTTGCTTTCACCGCGGCAATAGGCGAGATCGTGGTCGCGGTGAACGAATAAAACCGCGCCGAACGTCTCTCGTCAGGGGCCGTGCTCTCTCCAATAATTCGCTTTCACCGCGGCAATAGGCGAGATCGTGGTCGCGGTGAACGAATAAAACCGCGCCGAACGTCTCTCGTCAGGGGCCGTGCTCTCTCCAATAATTTGCTTTCACCGCGGCAATAGGCGAGATCGTGGTCACGGTGAACGAATAAAACCGCGCCGAACGTCTCTCGTCAGGGGCCGTGCTCTCTCCAATAATTCGCTTTCACCGCGGCAATAGGCGAGAACGTGGTCGCGGTGAACGAATAAAACCGCGCCGAACGTCTCTCGTCAGGGGCCGTGCTCTCTCCAATAATTCGCTTTCACCGCGGCAATAGGCGAGATCGTGGTCGCGGTGAACGAATAAAACCGCGCCGAACGTGTCTCGTCAGGGGCCGTGCTCTCTCCAATAATTCGCTTTCACCGCGGCAATAGGCGAGATCGTGGTCGCGGTGAACGAATAAAACCGCGCCGAACGTCTCTCGTCAGGGGCCGTGCTCTCTCCAATAATTTGCTTTCACCGCGGCAATAGCCGACATCGTGGTCGCGGTGAACGAATAAAACCGCGCCGAACGTCTCTCGTCAGGGGCCGTGCTCTCTCCAATAATTCGCTTTCACCGCGGCAATAGGCGAGATCGTGGTCGCGGTGAACGAATAAAACCGCGCCGAACGTCTCTCGTCAGGGGCCGTGCTCTCTCCAATAATTCGCTTTCACCGCGGCAATAGGCGAGATCGTGGTCGCGGTGAACGAATAAAACCGCGCCGAACGTCTCTCGTCAGGGGCCGTGCTCTCTCCAATAATTCGCTTTCGCCGCGGCAATAGGCGAGATCGTGGTCACGGTGAACGAATAAAACCGCGCCGAACGTCTCTCGTCAGGGGCCGTGCTCTCTCCAATAATTTGCTTTCACCGCGGCAATAGCCGACATCGTGGTCGCGGTGAACGAATAAAACCGCGCCGAACGTCTCTCGTCAGGGGCCGTGCACTCTCCAATAATTTGCTTTCACCGCGGCAATAGGCGAGATCGTGGTCACGGTGAACGAATAAAACCGCGCCGAACGTCTCTCGTCAGGGGCCGTGCTCTCTCCTATAATTTGCTTTCACCGCGGCAATAGGCGAGATCGTGGTCGCGGTGAACGAATAAAACCGCGCCGAACGTCTCTCGTCAGGGGCCGTGCTCTCTCCAATAATTTGCTTTCACCGCAGCAATAGGCGAGATCGTGGTCGCGGTGAACGAATAAAACCGCGCCGAACGTCTCTCGTCAGGGGCCGTGCTCTCTCCAATAATTCGCTTTCACCGCGGCAATAGGCGAGATCGTGGTCGCGGTGAACGAATAAAACCGCGCCGAACGTCTCTCGTCAGGGGCCGTGCTCTCTCCAATAATTCGCTTTCACCGCGGCAATAGGCGAGATCGTGGTCGCGGTGAACGAATAAAACCGCGCCGAACGTCTCTCGTCAGGGGCCGTGCTCTCTCCAATAATTTGCTTTCACCGCGGCAATAGCCGACATCGTGGTCGCGGTGAACGAATAAAACCGCGCCGAACGTCCCTCGTCAGGGGCCGTGCTCTCTCCAATAATTTGCTTTCACCGCGGCAATAGGCGAGATCGTGGTCGCGGTGAACGAATAAAACCGCGCCGAACGTCTCTCGTCAGGGGCCGTGCTCTCTCCAATAATTCGCTTTCACCGCGGCAATAGGCGAGATCGTGGTCGCGGTGAACGAATAAAACCGCGCCGAACGTCTCTCGTCAGGGGCCGTGCTCTCTCCAAAAATTCGCTTTCACCGCGGCAATAGGCGAGATCGTGGTCGCGGTGAACGAATAAAACCGCGCCGAACGTCTCTCGTCAGGGGCCGTGCTCTCTCCAATAATTTGCTTTCACCGCGGCAATAGCCGACATCGTGGTCGCGGTGAACGAATAAAACCGCGCCGACCGTCTCTCGTCAGGGGCCGTGCTCTCTCCAATAATTTGCTTTCACCGCGCCAATAGGCGAGATCGTGGTCGCGGTGAACGAATAAAACCGCGCCGAACGTCTCTCGTCAGGGGCCGTGCTCTCTCCAATAATTTGCTTTCACCGCGGCGATAGGCGAGATCGTGGTCGCGGTGAACGAATAAAACCGCGCCGAACGTCTCTCGTCAGGGGCCGTGCTCTCTCCAATAATTTGCTTTCACCGCGGCAATAGGCGAGATCGTGGTCGCGGTGAACGAATAAAACCGCGCCGAACGTCTCTCGTCAGGGGCCGTGCTCTCTCCAATAATTCGCTTTCACCGCGGCAATAGGCGAGATCGTGGTCGCGGTGAACGAATAAAACCGCGCCGAACGTCTCTCGTCAGGGGCCGTGCTCTCTCCAATAATTTGCTTTCACCGCGGCAATAGCCCACATCGTGGTCGCGGTGAACGAATAAAACCGCGCCGAACGTCTCTCGTCCGGGGCCGTGCTCTCTCCAATAATTTGCTTTCACCGCGGCAATAGGCGAGATCGTGGTCGCGGTGAACGAATAAAACCGCGCCGAACGTCTCTCGTCAGGGGCCGTGCTCTCTCCAATAATTCGCTTTCACCGCGGCAATAGGCGAGATCGTGGTCGCGGTGAACGAATAAAACCGCGCCGAACGTCTCTCGTCAGGGGCCGTGCTCTCTCCAATAATTTGCTTTCACCGCGGCAATAGCCGACATCGTGGTCGCGGTGAACGAATAAAACCGCGCCGAACGTCTCCCGTCAGGGGCCGTGCTCTCTCCAATAATTTGCTTTCACCGCGGCAATGGGCGAGATCGTGGTCACGGTGAACGAATAAAACCGCGCCGAACGTCTCTCGTCAGGGGCCGTGCTCTCTCCAATAATTTGCTTTCACCGCGGCAATAGGCGAGATCGTGGTCGCGGTGAACGAATAAAACCGCGCCGAACGTCTCTCGTCAGGGGCCGTGCTCTCTCCAATAATTTGCTTTCACCGCGGCAATAGGCGAGATCGTGGTCGCGGTGAACGAATAAAACCGCGCCGAACGTCTCTCGTCAGGGGCCGTGCTCTCTCCAATAATTTGCTTTCACCGCGGCAATAGGCGAGATCGTGGTCGCGGTGAACGAATAAAACCGCGCCGAACGTCTCTCGTCAGGGGCCGTGCTCTCTCCAATAATTCGCTTTCACCGCGGCAATAGACGAGATCGTGGTCGCGGTGAACGAATAAAACCGCGCCGAACGTCTCTCGTCAGGGGCCGTGCTCTCTCCAATAATTTGCTTTCACCGCGGCAATAGGCGAGATCGTGGTCACGGAGAACGAATAAAACCGCGCCGAACGTCTCTCGTCAGGGGCCGTGCTCTCTCCAATAATTCGCTTTCACCGCGGCAATAGGCGAGAACGTGGTCGCGGTGAACGAATAAAACCGCGCCGAACGTCTCTCGTCAGGGGCCGTGCTCTCTCCAATAATTCGCTTTCACCGCGGCAATAGGCGAGATCGTGGTCGCGGTGAACGAATAAAACCGCGCCGAACGTGTCTCGTCAGGGGCCGTGCTCTCTCCAATAATTCGCTTTCACCGCGGCAATAGGCGAGATCGTGGTCGCGGTGAACGAATAAAACCGCGCCGAACGTCTCTCGTCAGGGGCCGTGCTCTCTCCAATAATTTGCTTTCACCGCGGCAATAGCCGACATCGTGGTCGCGGTGAACGAATAAAACCGCGCCGAACGTCTCTCGTCAGGGGCCGTGCTCTCTCCAATAATTCGCTTTCACCGCGGCAATAGGCGAGATCGTGGTCGCGGTGAACGAATAAAACCGCGCCGAACGTCTCTCGTCAGGGGCCGTGCTCTCTCCAATAATTCGCTTTCACCGCGGCAATAGGCGAGATCGTGGTCGCGGTGAACGAATAAAACCGCGCCGAATGTCTCTCGTCAGGGGCCGTGCTCTCTCCAATAATTCGCTTTCGCCGCGGCAATAGGCGAGATCGTGGTCACGGTGAACGAATAAAACCGCGCCGAACGTCTCTCGTCAGGGGCCGTGCTCTCTCCAATAATTTGCTTTCACCGCGGCAATAGCCGACATCGTGGTCGCGGTGAACGAATAAAACCGCGCCGAACGTCTCTCGTCAGGGGCCGTGCACTCTCCAATAATTTGCTTTCACCGCGGCAATAGGCGAGATCGTGGTCACGGTGAACGAATAAAACCGCGCCGAACGTCTCTCGTCAGGGGCCGTGCTCTCTCCTATAATTTGCTTTCACCGCGGCAATAGGCGAGATCGTGGTCGCGGTGAACGAATAAAACCGCGCCGAACGTCTCTCGTCAGGGGCCGTGCTCTCTCCAATAATTTGCTTTCACCGCAGCAATAGGCGAGATCGTGGTCGCGGTGAACGAATAAAACCGCGCCGAACGTCTCTCGTCAGGGGCCGTGCTCTCTCCAATAATTCGCTTTCACCGCGGCAATAGGCGAGATCGTGGTCGCGGTGAACGAATAAAACCGCGCCGAACGTCTCTCGTCAGGGGCCGTGCTCTCTCCAATAATTCGCTTTCACCGCGGCAATAGGCGAGATCGTGGTCGCGGTGAACGAATAAAACCGCGCCGAACGTCTCTCGTCAGGGGCCGTGCTCTCTCCAATAATTTGCTTTCACCGCGGCAATAGCCGACATCGTGGTCGCGGTGAACGAATAAAACCGCGCCGAACGTCTCTCGTCAGGGGCCGTGCTCTCTCCAATAATTTGCTTTCACCGCGGCAATAGGCGAGATCGTGGTCGCGGTGAACGAATAAAACCGCGCCGAACGTCTCTCGTCAGGGGCCGTGCTCTCTCCAATAATTCGCTTTCACCGCGGCAATAGGCGAGATCGTGGTCGCGGTGAACGAATAAAACCGCGCCGAACGTCTCTCGTCAGGGGCCGTGCTCTCTCCAATAATTCGCTTTCACCGCGGCAATAGGCGAGATCGTGGTCGCGGTGAACGAATAAAACCGCGCCGAACGTCTCTCGTCAGGGGCCGTGCTCTCTCCAATAATTTGCTTTCACCGCGGCAATAGCCGACATCGTGGTCGCGGTGAACGAATAAAACCGCGCCGACCGTCTCTCGTCAGGGGCCGTGCTCTCTCCAATAATTTGCTTTCACCGCGCCAATAGGCGAGATCGTGGTCGCGGTGAACGAATAAAACCGCGCCGAACGTCTCTCGTCAGGGGCCGTGCTCTCTCCAATAATTTGCTTTCACCGCGGCGATAGGCGAGATCGTGGTCGCGGTGAACGAATAAAACCGCACCGAACGTCTCTCGTCAGGGGCCGTGCTCTCTCCAATAATTTGCTTTCACCGCGGCAATAGGCGAGATCGTGGTCGCGGTGAACGAATAAAACCGCGCCGAACGTCTCTCGTCAGGGGCCGTGCTCTCTCCAATAATTCGCTTTCACCGCGGCAATAGGCGAGATCGTGGTCGCGGTGAACGAATAAAACCGCGCCGAACGTCTCTCGTCAGGGGCCGTGCTCTCTCCAATAATTTGCTTTCACCGCGGCAATAGCCCACATCGTGGTCGCGGTGAACGAATAAAACCGCGCCGAACGTCTCTCGTCCGGGGCCGTTCTCTCTCCAATAATTTGCTTTCACCGCGGCAATAGGCGAGATCGTGGTCGCGGTGAACGAATAAAACCGCGCCGAACGTCTCTCGTCAGGGGCCGTGCTCTCTCCAATAATTCGCTTTCACCGCGGCAATAGGCGAGATCGTGGTCGCGGTGAACGAATAAAACCGCGCCGAACGTCTCTCGTCAGGGGCCGTGCTCTCTCCAATAATTTGCTTTCACCGCGGCAATAGCCGACATCGTGGTCGCGGTGAACGAATAAAACCGCGCCGAACGTCTCTCGTCAGGGGCCGTGCTCTCTCCAATAATTTGCTTTCACCGCGGCAATGGGCGAGATCGTGGTCACGGTGAACGAATAAAACCGCGCCGAACGTCTCTCGTCAGGGGCCGTGCTCTCTCCAATAATTTGCTTTCACCGCGGCAATAGGCGAGATCGTGGTCGCGGTGAACGAATAAAACCGCGCCGAACGTCTCTCGTCAGGGGCCGTGCTCTCTCCAATAATTTGCTTTCACCGCGGCAATAGGCGAGATCGTGGTCGCGGTGAACGAATAAAACCGCGCCGAACGTCTCTCGTCAGGGGCCGTGCTCTCTCCAATAATTTGCTTTCACCGCGGCAATAGGCGAGATCGTGGTCGCGGTGAACGAATAAAACCGCGCCGAACGTCTCTCGTCAGGGGCCGTGCTCTTTCCAATAATTCGCTTTCACCGCGGCAATAGCCGAGATCGTGGTCACGGTAAACGAATAAAACCGCGCCGAACGTCTCTCGTCAGGGGCCGTGCTCTCTCCAATAATTTGCTTTCACCGCGGCAATAGCCGACATCGTGGTCGCGGTGAACGAATAAAACCGCGCCGAACGTCTCTCGTCAGGGGCCGTGCTCTCTCCAATAATTTGCTTTCACCGCGGCAATAGGCGAGATCGTGGTCACGGTGAACGAATAAAACCGTGCCGAACGTCTCTCGTCAGGGGCCGTGCTCTCTCCAATAATTTGCTTTCACCGCGGCAATAGGCGAGATCGTGGTCGCGGTGAACGAATAAAACCGCGCCGAACGTCTCTCGTCAGGGGCCGTGCTCTCTCCAATAATTCGCTTTCACCGCGGCAATAGGCGAGATCGTGGTCGCGGTGAACGAATAAAACCGCGCCGAACGTCTCTCGTCAGGGGCCGTGCTCTCTCCAATAATTTGCTTTCACCGCGGCAATAGGCGAGATCGTGGTCGCGGTGAACGAATAAAACCGCGCCGAACGTCTCTCGTCAGGGGCCGTGCTCTCTCCAATAATTTGCTTTCACCGCGGCAATAGGCGAGATCGTTGTCGCGGTGAACGAATAAAACCGCGCCGAACGTCTCTCGTCAGGGCCGTGCTCTCTCCAATAATTTGCTTTCACCGCGGCAATAGGCGAGATCGTGGTCGCGGTGAACGAATAAAACCGCGCCGAACGTCTCTCGTCAGGGGCCGTGCTCTCTCCAATAATTTGCTTTCACCGCGGCAATAGGCGAGATCGTGGTCGCGGTGAACGAATAAAACCGCGCCGAACGTCTCTCGTCAGGGGCCGTGCTCTCTCCAATAATTTGCTTTCACCGCGGCAATAGGCGAGATCGTGGTCACGGTGAACGAATAAAACCGCGCCGAACGTCTCTCGTCAGGGGCCGTGCTCTCTCCAATAATTTGCTTTCACCGCGGCAATAGCCGACATCGTGGTCGCGGTGAACGAATAAAACCGCGCCGAACGTCTCTCGTCAGGGGCCGTGCTCTCTCCAATATTTTGCTTTCACCGCGGCAATAGGCGAGATCGTGGTCGCGGTGAACGAATAAAACCGCGCCGAACGTCTCTCGTCAGGGGCCGTGCTCTCTCCAATAATTTGCTTTCACCGCGGCAATAGGCGAGATCGTGGTCGCGGTGAACGAATAAAACCGCGCCGAACGTCTCTCGTCAGGGGCCGTGCTCTCTCCAATAATTTGCTTTCACCGCGGCAATAGGCGAGATCGTGGTCGCGGTGAACGAATAAAACCGCGCCGAACGTCTCTCGTCAGGGGCCGTGCTCTCTCCAATAATTTGCTTTCACCGCGGCAATAGGCGAGATCGTGGTCGCGGTGAACGAATAAAACCGCGCCGAACGTCTCTCGTCAGGGGCCGTGCTCTCTCCAATAATTTGCTTTCACCGCGGCAATAGGCGAGATCGTGGTCGCGGTGAACGAATAAAACCGCGCCGAACGTCTCTCGTCAGGGGCCGTGCTCTCTCCAATAATTTGCTTTCACCGCGGCAATAGGCGAGATCGTGGTCGCGGTGAACGAATAAAACCGCGCCGAACGTCTCTCGTCAGGGGCCGTGCTCTCTCCAATAATTTGCTTTCACCGCGGCAATAGGCGAGATCGTGGTCACGGTGAACGAATAAAACCGCGCCGAACGTCTCTCGTCAGGGGCCGTGCTCTCTCCAATAATTTGCTTTCACCGCGGCAATAGGCGAGATCGTGGTCGCGGTGAACGAATAAAACCGCGCCGAACGTCTCTCGTCAGGGGCCGTGCTCTCTCCAATAATTTGCTTTCACCGCGGCAATAGGCGAGATCGTGGTCGCGGTGAACGAATAAAACCGCGCCGAACGTCTCTCGTCAGGGGCCGTGCTCTCTCCAATAATTTGCTTTCACCGCGGCAATAGGCGAGATCGTGGTCGCGGTGAACGAATAAAACCGCGCCGAACGTCTCTCGTCAGGGGCCGTGCTCTCTCCAATAATTTGCTTTCACCGCGGCAATAGGCGAGATCGTGGTCGCGGTGAACGAATAAAACCGCGCCGAACGTCTCTCGTCAGGGGCCGTGCTCTCTCCAATAATTTGCTTTCACCGCGGCAATAGGCGAGATCGTGGTCGCGGTGAACGAATAAAACCGCGCCAAACGTCTCTCGTCAGGGGCCGTGCTCTCTCCAATAATTTGCTTTCACCGCGGCAATAGGCGAGATCGTGCACACGGTAAACAAATAAAACCGCGCCGAACGTCTCTCGTCAGGGGCCGTGCTCTCTCCAATAATTTGCTTTCACCGCGGCAATAGGCGAGATCGTGGTCGCGGTGAACGAATAAAACCGCGCCGAACGTCTCTCGTCAGGGGCCGTGCTCTCTCCAATAATTCGCTTTCACCGCGGCAATAGGCGAGATCGTGGTCACGGTGAACGAATAAAACCGCGCCGAACGTCTCTCGTCAGGGGCCGTGCTCTCTCCAATAATTTTCTTTCACCGCGGCAATAGGCGAGATCGTGGTCGCGGTGAACGAATAAAACCGCGCCGAACGTCTCTCGTCAGGTGCCGTGCTCTCTCCAATAATTCGCTTTCACCGCGGCAATAGGCGAGATCGTGGTCACGGTGAACGAATAAAACCGCGCCGAACGTCTCTCGTCAGGGGCCGTGCTCTCTCCAATAATTTGCTTTCACCGCGGCAATAGCCGACATCGTGGTCGCGGTGAACGAATAAAACCGCGCCGAACGTCTCTCGTCAGGGGCCGTGCTCTCTCCAATAATTTGCTTTCACCGCGGCAATCGGCGAGATCGTGGTCACGGTGAACGAATAAAACCGCGCCGAACGTCTCTCGTCAGGGGCCGTGCTCTCTCCAATAATTTGCTTTCACCGCGGCAATAGGCGAGATCGTGGTCGCGGTGAACGAATAAAACCGCGCCGAACGTCTCTCGTCAGGGGCCGTGCTCTCTCCAATATTTTGCTTTCACCGCGGCAATAGGCGAGATCGTGGTCACGGTGAACGAATAAAACCGCGCCGAACGTCTCTCGTCAGGGGCCGTGCTCTCTCCAAAAATTTGCTTTCACCGCGGCAATAGCGAGATCGTGGTCGCGGTGAACGAATAAAACCGCGCCGAACGTCTCTCGTCAGGGGCCGTGCTCTCTCGAATAATTTGCTTTCACCGCGGCAATAGGCGAGATCGTGGTCACGGTGAACAAATAAAACCGCGCCGAACGTCTCTCGTCAGGGGCCGTGCTCTCTCCAATAATTTGCTTTCACCACGGCAATAGGCGAGATCGTGGTCGCGGTGAACGAATAAAACCGCGCCGAACGTCTCTCGTCAGGGGCCGTGCTCTCTCCAAAAATTTGCTTTCACCGCGGAAATAGGCGAGATCGTGGTCACGGTGAACGAATAAAACCGCGCCGAACGTCTCTCGTCAGGGGCCGTGCTCTCTCCAATAATTTGTTTCACCGCGACAATAGGCGAGATCGTGGTCGCGGTGAACGAATAAAACAGCGCCGAACGTCTCTCGTCAGGGGCCGTGCTCTCTCCAATAATTTGCTTTCACCGCGGCAATAGGCGAGATCGTGGTCGCGGTGAACGAATAAAACCGCGCCGAACGTCTCTCGTCAGGGGCCGTGCTCTCCCCAATAATTCGCTTTCACCGCGGCAATAGGCGAGATCGTGGTCACGGTGAACGAATAAAACCGCGCCGAACGTCTCTCGTCAGGGGCCGTGCTCTCTCCAATAATTTGCTTTCACCGCGGCAATAGCCGACATCGTGGTCGCGGTGAACGAATAAAACCGCGCCGAACGTCTCTCGTCAGGGGCCGTGCTCTCTCCAATAGTTTGCTTTCACCGCGGCAATAGGCGAGATCGTGGTCACGGTGAACGAATAAAACCGCGCCGAACGTCTCTCGTCAGGGGCCGTGCTCTCTCCAATAATTTGCTTTCACCGCGGCAATAGGCGAGATCGTGGTCGCGGTGAACGAATAAAACCGCGCCGAACGTCTCTCGTCAGGGGCCGTGCTCTCTCCAATAATTTGCTTTCACCGCGGCAATAGGCGAGATCGTGGTCGCGGTGAACGAATAAAACCGCGCCGAACGTCTCTCGTCAGGGGCCGTGCTCTCTCCAATAATTTGCTTTCACCGCGGCAATAGGCGAGATCGTGGTCGCGGTGAACGAATAAAACCGCGCCGAACGTCTCTCGTCAGGGGCCGTGCTCTCTCCAATAATTCGCTTTCACCGCGGCAATAGGCGAAATCGTGGTCACGGTGAACGAATAAAACCGCGCCGAACGTCTCTCGTCAGGGGCCGTGCTCTCTCCAATAATTTGCTTTCACCGCGGCAATAGCCGACATCGTGGTCGCGGCGAACGAATAAAACCGCGCCGAACGTCTCTCGTCAGGGGCCGTGCTCTCTCCAATAATTCGCTTTCACCGCGGCAATAGGCGAGATCGTGGTCGCGGTGAACGAATAAAACCGCGCCGAACGTGTCTCGTCAGGGGCCGTGCTCTCTCCAATAATTCGCTTTCACCGCGGCAATAGGCGAGATCGTGGTCGCGGTGAACGAATAAAACCGCGCCGAACGTCTCTCGTCAGGGGCCGTACTCTCTCCAATAATTTGCTTTCACCGCGGCAATAGCCGACATCGTGGTCGCGGTGAACGAATAAAACCGCGCCGAACGTCTCTCGTCAGGGGCCGTGCTCTCTCCAATAATTCGCTTTCACCGCGGCAATAGGCGAGATCGTGGTCGCGGTGAACGAATAAAACCGCGCCGAACGTCTCTCGTCCGGGGCCGTGCTCTCTCCAATAATTCGCTTTCACCGCGGCAATAGGCGAGATCGTGGTCGCGGTGAACGAATAAAACCGCGCCGAACGTCTCTCGTCAGGGGCCGTGCTCTCTCCAATAATTCGCTTTCACCGCGGCAATAGGCGAGATCGTGGTCACGGTGAACGAATAAAACCGCCCCGAACGTCTCTCGTCAGGGGCCGTGCTCTCTCCAATAATTTGCTTTCACCGCGGCAATAGCCGACATCGTGGTCGCGGTGAACGAATAAAACCGCGCCGAACGTCTCTCGTCAGGGGCCGTGCACTCTCCAATAATTTGCTTTCACCGCGGCAATAGGCGAGATCGTGGTCACGGTGAACGAATAAAACCGCGCCGAACGTCTCTCGTCAGGGGCCGTGCTCTCTCCTATAATTTGCTTTCACCGCGGCAATAGGCGAGATCGTGGTCGCGGTGAACGAATAAAACCGCGCCGAACGTCTCTCGTCAGGGGCCGTGCTCTCTCCAATAATTTGCTTTCACCGCGGCAATAGGCGAGATCGTGGTCGCGGTGAACGAATAAAACCGCGCCGAACGTCTCTCGTCAGGGGCCGTGCTCTCTCCAATATTTTGCTTTCACCGCGGCAATAGGCGAGATCGTGGTCACGGTGAACGAATAAAACCGCGCCGAACGTCTCTCGTCAGGGGCCGTGCTCTCTCCAAAAATTTGCTTTCACCGCGGCAATAGGCGAGATCGTGGTCGCGGTGAACGAATAAAACCGCGCCGAACGTCTCTCGTCAGGGGCCGTGCTCTCTCGAATAATTTGCTTTCACCGCGGCAATAGGCGAGATCGTGGTCACGGTGAACAAATAAAACCGCGCCGAACGTCTCTCGTCAGGGGCCGTGCTCTCTCCAATAATTTGCTTTCACCACGGCAATAGGCGAGATCGTGGTCGCGGTGAACGAATAAAACCGCGCCGAACGTCTCTCGTCAGGGGCCGTGCTCTCTCCAAAAATTTGCTTTCACCGCGGAAATAGGCGAGATCGTGGTCACGGTGAACGAATAAAACCGCGCCGAACGTCTCTCGTCAGGGGCCGTGCTCTCTCCAATAATTTGTTTCACCGCGACAATAGGCGAGATCGTGGTCGCGGTGAACGAATAAAACCGCGCCGAACGTCTCTCGTCAGGGGCCGTGCTCTCTCCAATAATTTGCTTTCACCGCGGCAATAGGCGAGATCGTGGTCGCGGTGAACGAATAAAACCGCGCCGAACGTCTCTCGTCAGGGGCCGTGCTCTCCCCAATAATTCGCTTTCACCGCGGCAATAGGCGAGATCGTGGTCACGGTGAACGAATAAAACCGCGCCGAACGTCTCTCGTCAGGGGCCGTGCTCTCTCCAATAATTTGCTTTCACCGCGGCAATAGCCGACATCGTGGTCGCGGTGAACGAATAAAACCGCGCCGAACGTCTCTCGTCAGGGGCCGTGCTCTCTCCAATAGTTTGCTTTCACCGCGGCAATAGGCGAGATCGTGGTCACGGTGAACGAATAAAACCGCGCCGAACGTCTCTCGTCAGGGGCCGTGCTCTCTCCAATAATTTGCTTTCACCGCGGCAATAGGCGAGATCGTGGTCGCGGTGAACGAATAAAACCGCGCCGACGTCTCTCGTCAGGGGCCGTGCTCTCTCCAATAATTTGCTTTCACCGCGGCAATAGGCGAGATCGTGGTCGCGGTGAACGAATAAAACCGCGCCGAACGTCTCTCGTCAGGGGCCGTGCTCTCTCCAATAATTTGCTTTCACCGCGGCAATAGGCGAGATCGTGGTCGCGGTGAACGAATAAAACCGCGCCGAACGTCTCTCGTCAGGGGCCGTGCTCTCTCCAATAATTCGCTTTCACCGCGGCAATAGGCGAAATCGTTGTCACGGTGAACGAATAAAACCGCGCCGAACGTCTCCCGTCAGGGGCCGTGCTCTCTCCAATAATTTGCTTTCACCGCGGCAATAGCCGACATCGTGGTCGCGGCGAACGAATAAAACCGCGCCGAACGTCTCTCGTCAGGGGCCGTGCTCTCTCCAATAATTTGCTTTCACCGCGGCAATAGGCGAGATCGTGGTCACGGTGAACGAATAAAACCGCGCCGAACGTCTCTCGTCAGGGGCCGTGTTCTCTCCAATAATTTGCTTTCACCGCGGCAATAGGCGAGATCGTGGTCGCGGTGAACGAATAAAACCGCGCCGAACGTCTCTCGTCAGGGGCCGTGCTCTCTCCAATAATTCGCTTTCACCGCGGCAATAGGCGAGATCGTGGTCGCGGTGAACGAATAAAACCGCGCCGAACGTCTCTCGTCAGGGGCCGTGCTCTCTCCAATAATTTGCTTTCACCGCGGCAATAGGCGACATCGTGGTCACGGTGAACGAATAAAACCGCGCCGAACGTCTCTCGTCAGGGGCCGTGCTCTCTCCAATAATTCGCTTTCACCGCGGCAATAGGCGAGATCGTGGTCGCGGTGAACGAATAAAACCGCGCCGAACGTCTCTCGTCAGGGGCCGTGCTCTCTCCAATAATTCGCTTTCACCGCGGCAATAGGCGAGATCGTGGTCGCGGTGAACGAATAAAACCGCGCCGAACGTGTCTCGTCAGGGGCCGTGCTCTCTCCAATAATTCGCTTTCACCGCGGCAATAGGCGAGATCGTGGTCGCGGTGAACGAATAAAACCGCGCCGAACGTCTCTCGTCAGGGGCCGTACTCTCTCCAATAATTTGCTTTCACCGCGGCAATAGCCGACATCGTGGTCGCGGTGAACGAATAAAACCGCGCCGAACGTCTCTCGTCAGGGGCCGTGCTCTCTCCAATAATTCGCTTTCACCGCGGCAATAGGCGAGATCGTGGTCGCGGTGAACGAATAAAACCGCGCCGAACGTCTCTCGTCCGGGGCCGTGCTCTCTACAATAATTCGCTTTCACCGCGGCAATAGGCGAGATCGTGGTCGCGGTGAACGAATAAAACCGCGCCGAACGTCTCTCGTCAGGGGCCGTGCTCTCTCCAATAATTCGCTTTCACCGCGGCAATAGGCGAGATCGTGGTCACGGTGAACGAATAAAACCGCGCCGAACGTCTCTCGTCAGGGGCCGTGCTCTCTCCAATAATTTGCTTTCACCGCGGCAATAGCCGACATCGTGGTCGCGGTGAACGAATAAAACCGCGCCGAACGTCTCTCGTCAGGGGCCGTGCACTCTCCAATAATTTGCTTTCACCGCGGCAATAGGCGAGATCGTGGTCACGGTGAACGAATAAAACCGCGCCGAACGTCTCTCGTCAGGGGCCGTGCTCTCTCCTATAATTTGCTTTCACCGCGGCAATAGGCGAGATCGTGGTCGCGGTGAACGAATAAAACCGCGCCGAACGTCTCTCGTCAGGGGCCGTGCTCTCTCCAATAATTTGCTTTCACCGCGGCAATAGGCGAGAT
The DNA here is from genome assembly GCF_016920785.2 of Ixodes scapularis. NCBI lineage: Eukaryota > Metazoa > Arthropoda > Arachnida > Ixodida > Ixodidae > Ixodes > Ixodes scapularis. The sequence goes on along the minus strand of NW_024610199.1, from coordinate 413,594 downwards.
CGTGGTCGCGGTGAACGAATAAAACCGCGCCGAACGTCTCTCGTCAGGGGCCGTGCTCTCTCCAATAATTTGCTTTCACCGCGGCAATAGGCGAGATCGTGGTCGCGGTGAACGAATAAAACCGCGCCGAACGTCTCTCGTCAGGGGCCGTGCTCTCTCCAATAATTTGCTTTCACCGCGGCAATAGGCGAGATCGTGGTCGCGGTGAACGAATAAAACCGCGCCGAACGTCTCTCGTCAGGGGCCGTGCTCTCTCCAAAAATTTGCTTTCACCGCGGCAATAGGCGAGATCGTGGTCGCGGTGAACGAATAAAACCGCGCCGAACGTCTCTCGTCAGGGGCCGTGCTCTCTCGAATAATTTGCTTTCACCGCGGCAATAGGCGAGATCGTGGTCACGGTGAACAAATAAAACCGCGCCGAACGTCTCTCGTCAGGGGCCGTGCTCTCTCCAATAATTTGCTTTCACCACGGCAATAGGCGAGATCGTGGTCGCGGTGAACGAATAAAACCGCGCCGAACGTCTCTCGTCAGGGGCCGTGCTCTCTCCAAAAATTTGCTTTCACCGCGGAAATAGGCGAGATCGTGGTCACGGTGAACGAATAAAACCGCGCCGAACGTCTCTCGTCAGGGGCCGTGCTCTCTCCAATAATTTGTTTCACCGCGACAATAGGCGAGATCGTGGTCGCGGTGAACGAATAAAACCGCGCCGAACGTCTCTCGTCAGGGGCCGTGCTCTCTCCAATAATTTGCTTTCACCGCGGCAATAGGCGAGATCGTGGTCGCGGTGAACGAATAAAACCGCGCCGAACGTCTCTCGTCAGGGGCCGTGCTCTCCCCAATAATTCGCTTTCACCGCGGCAATAGGCGAGATCGTGGTCACGGTGAACGAATAAAACCGCGCCGAACGTCTCTCGTCAGGGGCCGTGCTCTCTCCAATAATTTGCTTTCACCGCGGCAATAGCCGACATCGTGGTCGCGGTGAACGAATAAAACCGCGCCGAACGTCTCTCGTCAGGGGCCGTGCTCTCTCCAATAGTTTGCTTTCACCGCGGCAATAGGCGAGATCGTGGTCACGGTGAACGAATAAAACCGCGCCGAACGTCTCTCGTCAGGGGCCGTGCTCTCTCCAATAATTTGCTTTCACCGCGGCAATAGGCGAGATCGTGGTCGCGGTGAACGAATAAAACCGCGCCGACGTCTCTCGTCAGGGGCCGTGCTCTCTCCAATAATTTGCTTTCACCGCGGCAATAGGCGAGATCGTGGTCGCGGTGAACGAATAAAACCGCGCCGAACGTCTCTCGTCAGGGGCCGTGCTCTCTCCAATAATTTGCTTTCACCGCGGCAATAGGCGAGATCGTGGTCGCGGTGAACGAATAAAACCGCGCCGAACGTCTCTCGTCAGGGGCCGTGCTCTCTCCAATAATTCGCTTTCACCGCGGCAATAGGCGAAATCGTGGTCACGGTGAACGAATAAAACCGCGCCGAACGTCTCTCGTCAGGGGCCGTGCTCTCTCCAATAATTTGCTTTCACCGCGGCAATAGCCGACATCGTGGTCGCGGCGAACGAATAAAACCGCGCCGAACGTCTCTCGTCAGGGGCCGTGCTCTCTCCAATAATTTGCTTTCACCGCGGCAATAGGCGAGATCGTGGTCACGGTGAACGAATAAAACCGCGCCGAACGTCTCTCGTCAGGGGCCGTGTTCTCTCCAATAATTTGCTTTCACCGCGGCAATAGGCGAGATCGTGGTCGCGGTGAACGAATAAAACCGCGCCGAACGTCTCTCGTCAGGGGCCGTGCTCTCTCCAATAATTCGCTTTCACCGCGGCAATAGGCGAGATCGTGGTCGCGGTGAACGAATAAAACCGCGCCGAATGTCTCTCGTCAGGGGCCGTGCTCTCTCCAATAATTTGCTTTCACCGCGGCAATAGGCGACATCGTGGTCACGGTGAACGAATAAAACCGCGCCGAACGTCTCTCGTCAGGGGCCGTGCTCTCTCCAATAATTCGCTTTCACCGCGGCAATAGGCGAGATCGTGGTCGCGGTGAACGAATAAAACCGCGCCGAACGTCTCTCGTCAGGGGCCGTGCTCTCTCCAATAATTCGCTTTCACCGCGGCAATAGGCGAGATCGTGGTCGCGGTGAACGAATAAAACCGCGCCGAACGTGTCTCGTCAGGGGCCGTGCTCTCTCCAATAATTCGCTTTCACCGCGGCAATAGGCGAGATCGTGGTCGCGGTGAACGAATAAAACCGCGCCGAACGTCTCTCGTCAGGGGCCGTACTCTCTCCAATAATTTGCTTTCACCGCGGCAATAGCCGACATCGTGGTCGCGGTGAACGAATAAAACCGCGCCGAACGTCTCTCGTCAGGGGCCGTGCTCTCTCCAATAATTCGCTTTCACCGCGGCAATAGGCGAGATCGTGGTCGCGGTGAACGAATAAAACCGCGCCGAACGTCTCTCGTCCGGGGCCGTGCTCTCTCCAATAATTCGCTTTCACCGCGGCAATAGGCGAGATCGTGGTCGCGGTGAACGAATAAAACCGCGCCGAACGTCTCTCGTCAGGGGCCGTGCTCTCTCCAATAATTCGCTTTCACCGCGGCAATAGGCGAGATCGTGGTCACGGTGAACGAATAAAACCGCGCCGAACGTCTCTCGTCAGGGGCCGTGCTCTCTCCAATAATTTGCTTTCACCGCGGCAATAGCCGACATCGTGGTCGCGGTGAACGAATAAAACCGCGCCGAACGTCTCTCGTCAGGGGCCGTGCACTCTCCAATAATTTGCTTTCACCGCGGCAATAGGCGAGATCGTGGTCACGGTGAACGAATAAAACCGCGCCGAACGTCTCTCGTCAGGGGCCGTGCTCTCTCCTATAATTTGCTTTCACCGCGGCAATAGGCGAGATCGTGGTCGCGGTGAACGAATAAAACCGCGCCGAACGTCTCTCGTCAGGGGCCGTGCTCTCTCCAATAATTTGCTTTCACCGCGGCAATAGGCGAGATCGTGGTCGCGGTGAACGAATAAAACCGCGCCGAACGTCTCTCGTCAGGGGCCGTGCTCTCTCCAATAATTTGCTTTCACCGCGGCAATAGGCGAGATCGTGGTCGCGGTGAACGAATAAAACCGCGCCGAACGTCTCTCGTCAGGGGCCGTGCTCTCTCCAATAATTTGCTTTCACCGCGGCAATAGGCGAGATCGTGGTCGCGGTGAACGAATAAAACCGCGCCGAACGTCTCTCGTCAGGGGCCGTGCTCTCTCCAATAATTCGCTTTCACCGCGGCAATAGGCGAGATCGTGGTCGCGGTGAACGAATAAAACCGCGCCGAACGTCTCTCGTCAGGGGCCGTGCTCTCTCCAATAATTCGCTTTCACCGCGGCAATAGGCGAGATCGTGGTCGCGGTGAACGAATAAAACCGCGCCGAACGTCTCTCGTCAGGGGCCGTGCTCTCTCCAATAATTTGCTTTCACCGCGGCAATAGCCGACATCGTGGTCGCGGTGAACGAATAAAACCGCGCCGAACGTCTCTCGTCAGGGGCCGTGCTCTCTCCAATAATTTGCTTTCACCGCGGCAATAGGCGAGATCGTGGTCGCGGTGAACGAATAAAACCGCTCCGAACGTCTCTCGTCAGGGGCCGTGCTCTCTCCAATAATTCGCTTTCACCGCGGCAATAGGCGAGATCGTGGTCGCGGTGAACGAATAAAACCGCGCCGAACGTCTCTCGTCAGGGGCCGTGCTCTCTCCAATAATTCGCTTTCACCGCGGCAATAGGCGAGATCGTGGTCGCGGTGAACGAATAAAACCGCGCCGAACGTCTCTCGTCAGGGGCCGTGCTCTCTCCAATAATTTGCTTTCACCGCGGCAATAGCCGACATCGTGGTCGCGGTGAACGAATAAAACCGCGCCGAACGTCTCTCGTCAGGGGCCGTGCTCTCTCCAATAATTTGCTTTCACCGCGCCAATAGGCGAGATCGTGGTCGCGGTGAACGAATAAAACCGCGCCGAACGTCTCTCGTCAGGGGCCGTGCTCTCTCCAATAATTTGCTTTCACCGCGGCGATAGGCGAGATCGTGGTCGCGGTGAACGAATAAAACCGCGCCGAACGTCTCTCGTCAGGGGCCGTGCTCTCTCCAATAATTTGCTTTCACCGCGGCAATAGGCGAGATCGTGGTCGCGGTGAACGAATAAAACCGCGCCGAACGTCTCTCGTCAGGGGCCGTGCTCTCTCCAATAATTCGCTTTCACCGCGGCAATAGGCGAGATCGTGGTCGCGGTGAACGAATAAAACCGCGCCGAACGTCTCTCGTCAGGGGCCGTGCTCTCTCCAATAATTTGCTTTCACCGCGGCAATAGCCCACATCGTGGTCGCGGTGAACGAATAAAACCGCGCCGAACATCTCTCGTCAGGGGCCGTGCTCTCTCCAATAATTCGCTTTCACCGCGGCAATAGGCGAGATCGTGGTCGCGGTGAACGAATAAAACCGCGCCGAACGTCTCTCGTCAGGGGCCGTGCTCTCTCCAATAATTCGCTTTCACCGCGGCAATAGCCGAGATCGTGGTCGCGGTGAACGAATAAAACCGCGCCGAACGTCTCTCGTCAGGGGCCGTACTCTCTCCAATAATTCGCTTTCACCGCGGCAATAGGCGAGATCGTGGTCACGGTGAACGAATAAAACCGCGCCGAACGTCTCTCGTCAGGGGCCGTGCTCTCTCCAATAATTTGCTTTCACCGCGGCAATAGCCGACATCGTGGTCGCGGTGAACGAATAAAACCGCGCCGAACGTCTCTCGTCAGGGGCCGTGCTCTCTCCAATAATTTGCTTTCACCGCGGCAATAGGCGAGATCGTGGTCACGGTGAACGAATAAAACCGCGCCGAACGTCTCTCGTCAGGGGCCGTGCTCTCTCCAATAATTTGCTTTCACCGCGGCAATAGGCGAGATCGTGGTCGCGGTGAACGAATAAAACCGCGCCGAACGTCTCTCGTCAGGGGCCGTGCTCTCTCCAATAATTTGCTTTCACCGCGGCAATAGGCGAGATCGTGGTCGCGGTGAACGAATAAAACCGCGCCGAACGTCTCTCGTCAGGAGCCGTGCTCTCCCCAATAATTCGCTTTCACCGCGGCAATAGGCGAGATCGTGGTCACGGTGAACGAATAAAACTGCGCCGAACGTCTCTCGTCAGGGGCCGTGCTCTCTCCAATAATTTGCTTTCACCGCGGCAATAGCCGACATCGTGGTCGCGGTGAACGAATAAAACCGCGCCGAACGTCTCTCGTCAGGGGCCGTGCTCTCTCCAATAATTTGCTTTCACCGCGGCAATAGGCGAGATCGTGGTCACGGTGAACGAATAAGACCGCGCCGAACGTCTCTCGTCAGGGGCCGTGCTCTCTCCAATAATTTGCTTTCACCGCGGCAATAGGCGAGATCGTGGTCGCGGTGAACGAATACAACCGCGCCGAACGTCTCTCGTCAGGGGCCGTGCTCTTTCCAATAATTTGCTTTCACCGCGGCAATAGGCGAGATCGTGGTCGCGGTGAACGAATAAAACCGCGCCGAACGTCTCTCGTCAGGGGCCGTGCTCTCTCCAATAATTTGCTTTCACCGCGGCAATAGGCGAGATCGTGGTCGCGGTGAACGAATAAAACCGCGCCGAACGTCTCTCGTCAGGGGCCGTGCTCTCTCCAATAATTCGCTTTCACCGCGGCAATAGGCGAAATCGTGGTCACGGTGAACGAATAAAACCGCGCCGAACGTCTCTCGTCAGGGGCCGTGCTCTCTCCAATAATTTGCTTTCACCGCGGCAATAGCCGACATCGTGGTCGCGGTGAACGAATAAAACCGCGTCGAACGTCTCTCGTCAGGGGCCGTGTTCTCTCCAATAATTTGCTTTCACCGCGGCAATAGGCGAGATCGTGGTCACGGTGAACGAATAAAACCGCGCCGAACGTCTCTCGTCAGGGGCCGTGTTCTCTCCAATAATTTGCTTTCACCGCGGCAATGGGCGAGATCGTGGTCGCGGTGAACGAATAAAACCGCGCCGAACGTCTCTCGTCAGGGGCCGTGCTCTCTCCAATAATTTGCTTTCACCACGGCAATAGGCGAGATCGTGGTCGTGGTGAACGAATAAAACCGCGCCGAACGTCTCTCGTCAGGGGCCGTGCTCTCTCCAATAATTTGCTTTCACCGCGGCAATAGGCGAGATCGTGGTCGCGGTGAACGAATAAAACCGCGCCGAACGTCTCTCGTCAGGGGCCGTGCTCTCTCCAATAATTTGCTTTCACCGCGGCAATAGGCGAGATCGTGGTCGCGGTGAACGAATAAAACCGCGCCGAACGTCTCTCGTCAGGGGCCGTGCTCTCTCCAATAATTCGCTTTCACCGCGGCAATAGGCGAGATCGTGGTCGCGGTGAACGAATAAAACCGCGCCGAACGTCTCTCGTCAGGGGCCGTGCTCTCTCCAATAATTTGCTTTCACCGCGGCAATAGGCGAGATCGTGGTCACGGTGAACGAATAAAACCGCGCCGAACGTCTCTCGTCAGGGGCCGTGCTCTCTCCAATAATTCGCTTTCACCGCGGCAATAGGCGAGAACGTGGTCGCGGTGAACGAATAAAACCGCGCCGAACGTCTCTCGTCAGGGGCCGTGCTCTCTCCAATAATTCGCTTTCACCGCGGCAATAGGCGAGATCGTGGTCGCGGTGAACGAATAAAACCGCGCCGAACGTGTCTTGTCAGGGGCCGTGCTCTCTCCAATAATTCGCTTTCACCGCGGCAATAGGCGAGATCGTGGTCGCGGTGAACGAATAAAACCGCGCCGAACGTCTCTCGTCAGGGGCCGTGCTCTCTCCAATAATTTGCTTTCACCGCGGCAATAGCCGACATCGTGGTCGCGGTGAACGAATAAAACCGCGCCGAACGTCTCTCGTCAGGGGCCGTGCTCTCTCCAATAATTCGCTTTCACCGCGGCAATAGGCGAGATCGTGGTCGCGGTGAACGAATAAAACCGCGCCGAACGTCTCTCGTCAGGGGCCGTGCTCTCTCCAATAATTCGCTTTCACCGCGGCAATAGGCGAGATCGTGGTCGCGGTGAACGAATAAAACCGCGCCGAACGTCTCTCGTCAGGGGCCGTGCTCTCTCCAATAATTCGCTTTCGCCGCGGCAATAGGCGAGATCGTGGTCACGGTGAACGAATAAAACCGCGCCGAACGTCTCTCGTCAGGGGCCGTGCTCTCTCCAATAATTTGCTTTCACCGCGGCAATAGCCGACATCGTGGTCGCGGTGAACGAATAAAACCGCGCCGAACGTCTCTCGTCAGGGGCCGTGCTCTCTCCAATAATTTGCTTTCACCGCGGCAATAGGCGAGATCGTGGTCACGGTGAACGAATAAAACCGCGCCGAACGTCTCTCGTCAGGGGCCGTGCTCTCTCCAATAATTTGCTTTCACCGCGGCAATAGGCGAGATCGTGGTCGCGGTGAACGAATAAAACCGCGCCGAACGTCTCTCGTCAGGGGCCGTGCTCTCTCCAATAATTTGCTTTCACCGCGGCAATAGGCGAGATCGTGGTCGCGGTGAACGAATAAAACCGCGCCGAACGTCTCTCGTCAGGAGCCGTGCTCTCCCCAATAATTCGCTTTCACCGCGGCAATAGGCGAGATCGTGGTCACGGTGAACGAATAAAACTGCGCCGAACGTCTCTCGTCAAGGGCCGTGCTCTCTCCAATAATTTGCTTTCACCGCGGCAATAGCCGACATCGTGGTCGCGGTGAACGAATAAAACCGCGCCGAACGTCTCTCGTCAGGGGCCGTGCTCTCTCCAATAATTTGCTTTCACCGCGGCAATAGGCGAGATCGTGGTCACGGTGAACGAATAAGACCGCGCCGAACGTCTCTCGTCAGGGGCCGTGCTCTCTCCAATAATTTGCTTTCACCGCGGCAATAGGCGAGATCGTGGTCGCGGTGAACGAATACAACCGCGCCGAACGTCTCTCGTCAGGGGCCGTGCTCTCTCCAATAATTTGCTTTCACCGCGGCAATAGGCGAGATCGTGGTCGCGGTGAACGAATAAAACCGCGCCGAACGTCTCTCGTCAGGGGCCGTGCTCTCTCCAATAATTTGCTTTCACCGCGGCAATAGGCGAGATCGTGGTCGCGGTGAACGAATAAAACCGCGCCGAACGTCTCTCGTCAGGGGCCGTGCTCTCTCCAATAATTCGCTTTCACCGCGGCAATAGGCGAAATCGTGGTCACGGTGAACGAATAAAACCGCGCCGAACGTCTCTCGTCAGGGGCCGTGCTCTCTCCAATAATTTGCTTTCACCGCGGCAATAGCCGACATCGTGGTCGCGGTGAACGAATAAAACCGCGTCGAACGTCTCTCGTCAGGGGCCGTGTTCTCTCCAATAATTTGCTTTCACCGCGGCAATAGGCGAGATCGTGGTCACGGTGAACGAATAAAACCGCGCCGAACGTCTCTCGTCAGGGGCCGTGTTCTCTCCAATAATTTGCTTTCACCGCGGCAATGGGCGAGATCGTGGTCGCGGTGAACGAATAAAACCGCGCCGAACGTCTCTCGTCAGGGGCCGTGCTCTCTCCAATAATTTGCTTTCACCACGGCAATAGGCGAGATCGTGGTCGTGGTGAACGAATAAAACCGCGCCGAACGTCTCTCGTCAGGGGCCGTGCTCTCTCCAATATTTTGCTTTCACCGCGGCAATAGGCGAGATCGTGGTCGCGGTGAACGAATAAAACCGCGCCGAACGTCTCTCGTCAGGGGCCGTGCTCTCTCCAATAATTTGCTTTCACCGCGGCAATAGGCGAGATCGTGGTCGCGGTGAACGAATAAAACCGCGCCGAACGTCTCTCGTCAGGGGCCGTGCTCTCTCCAATAATTCGCTTTCACCGCGGCAATAGGCGAGATCGTGGTCGCGGTGAACGAATAAAACCGCGCCGAACGTCTCTCGTCAGGGGCCGTGCTCTCTCCAATAATTTGCTTTCACCGCGGCAATAGGCGAGATCGTGGTCACGGTGAACGAATAAAACCGCGCCGAACGTCTCTCGTCAGGGGCCGTGCTCTCTCCAATAATTCGCTTTCACCGCGGCAATAGGCGAGAACGTGGTCGCGGTGAACGAATAAAACCGCGCCGAACGTCTCTCGTCAGGGGCCGTGCTCTCTCCAATAATTCGCTTTCACCGCGGCAATAGGCGAGATCGTGGTCGCGGTGAACGAATAAAACCGCGCCGAACGTCTCTCGTCAGGGGCCGTGCTCTCTCCAATAATTTGCTTTCACCGCGGCAATAGGCGAGATCGTGGTCGCGGTGAACGAATAAAACCGCGCCGAACGTCTCTCGTCAGGGGCCGTGCTCTCTCCAATAATTCGCTTTCACCGCGGCAATAGGCGAGATCGTGGTCGCGGTGAACGAATAAAACCGCGCCGAACGTCTCTCGTCAGGGGCCGTGCTCTCTCCAATAATTCGCTTTCACCGCGGCAATAGGCGAGATCGTGGTCGCGGTGAACGAATAAAACCGCGCCGAACGTCTCTCGTCAGGGGCCGTGCTCTCTCCAATAATTTGCTTTCACCGCGGCAATAGCCGACATCGTGGTCGCGGTGAACGAATAAAACCGCGCCGAACGTCTCTCGTCAGGGGCCGTGCTCTCTCCAATAATTTGCTTTCACCGCGGCAATAGGCGAGATCGTGGTCGCGGTGAACGAATAAAACCGCTCCGAACGTCTCTCGTCAGGGGCCGTGCTCTCTCCAATAATTCGCTTTCACCGCGGCAATAGGCGAGATCGTGGTCGCGGTGAACGAATAAAACCGCGCCGAACGTCTCTCGTCAGGGGCCGTGCTCTCTCCAATAATTCGCTTTCACCGCGGCAATAGGCGAGATCGTGGTCGCGGTGAACGAATAAAACCGCGCCGAACGTCTCTTGTCAGGGGCCGTGCTCTCTCCAATAATTTGCTTTCACCGCGGCAATAGCCGACATCGTGGTCGCGGTGAACGAATAAAACCGCGCCGAACGTCTCTCGTCAGGGGCCGTGCTCTCTCCAATAATTTGGTTTCACCGCGCCAATAGGCGAGATCGTGGTCGCGGTGAACGAATAAAACCGCGCCGAACGTCTCTCGTCAGGGGCCGTGCTCTCTCCAATAATTTGCTTTCACCGCGGCGATAGGCGAGATCGTGGTCGCGGTGAACGAATAAAACCGCGCCGAACGTCTCTCGTCAGGGGCCGTGCTCTCTCCAATAATTTGCTTTCACCGCGGCAATAGGCGAGATCGTGGTCGCGGTGAACGAATAAAACCGCGCCGAACGTCTCTCGTCAGGGGCCGTGCTCTCTCCAATAATTCGCTTTCACCGCGGCAATAGGCGAGATCGTGGTCGCGGTGAACGAATAAAACCGCGCCGAACGTCTCTCGTCAGGGGCCGTGCTCTCTCCAATAATTTGCTTTCACCGCGGCAATAGCCCACATCGTGGTCGCGGTGAACGAATAAAACCGCGCCGAACATCTCTCGTCAGGGGCCGTGCTCTCTCCAATAATTCGCTTTCACCGCGGCAATAGGCGAGATCGTGGTCGCGGTGAACGAATAAAACCGCGCCGAACGTCTCTCGTCAGGGGCCGTGCTCTCTCCAATAATTCGCTTTCACCGCGGCAATAGCCGAGATCGTGGTCGCGGTGAACGAATAAAACCGCGCCGAACGTCTCTCGTCAGGGGCCGTACTCTCTCCAATAATTCGCTTTCACCGCGGCAATAGGCGAGATCGTGGTCACGGTGAACGAATAAAACCGCGCCGAACGTCTCTCGTCAGGGGCCGTGCTCTCTCCAATAATTTGCTTTCACCGCGGCAATAGCCGACATCGTGGTCGCGGTGAACGAATAAAACCGCGCCGAACGTCTCTCGTCAGGGGCCGTGCTCTCTCCAATAATTTGCTTTCACCGCGGCAATAGGCGAGATCGTGGTCACGGTGAACGAATAAAACCGCGCCGAACGTCTCTCGTCAGGGGCCGTGCTCTCTCCAATAATTTGCTTTCACCGCGGCAATAGGCGAGATCGTGGTCGCGGTGAACGAATAAAACCGCGCCGAACGTCTCTCGTCAGGGGCCGTGCTCTCTCCAATAATTTGCTTTCACCGCGGCAATAGGCGAGATCGTGGTCGCGGTGAACGAATAAAACCGCGCCGAACGTCTCTCGTCAGGAGCCGTGCTCTCCCCAATAATTCGCTTTCACCGCGGCAATAGGCGAGATCGTGGTCACGGTGAACGAATAAAACTGCGCCGAACGTCTCTCGTCAGGGGCCGTGCTCTCTCCAATAATTTGCTTTCACCGCGGCAATAGCCGACATCGTGGTCGCGGTGAACGAATAAAACCGCGCCGAACGTCTCTCGTCAGGGGCCGTGCTCTCTCCAATAATTTGCTTTCACCGCGGCAATAGGCGAGATCGTGGTCACGGTGAACGAATAAGACCGCGCCGAACGTCTCTCGTCAGGGGCCGTGCTCTCTCCAATAATTTGCTTTCACCGCGGCAATAGGCGAGATCGTGGTCGCGGTGAACGAATACAACCGCGCCGAACGTCTCTCGTCAGGGGCCGTGCTCTCTCCAATAATTTGCTTTCACCGCGGCAATAGGCGAGATCGTGGTCGCGGTGAACGAATAAAACCGCGCCGAACGTCTCTCGTCAGGGGCCGTGCTCTCTCCAATAATTTGCTTTCACCGCGGCAATAGGCGAGATCGTGGTCGCGGTGAACGAATAAAACCGCGCCGAACGTCTCTCGTCAGGGGCCGTGCTCTCTCCAATAATTCGCTTTCACCGCGGCAATAGGCGAAATCGTGGTCACGGTGAACGAATAAAACCGCGCCGAACGTCTCTCGTCAGGGGCCGTGCTCTCTCCAATAATTTGCTTTCACCGCGGCAATAGCCGACATCGTGGTCGCGGTGAACGAATAAAACCGCGTCGAACGTCTCTCGTCAGGGGCCGTGTTCTCTCCAATAATTTGCTTTCACCGCGGCAATAGGCGAGATCGTGGTCACGGTGAACGAATAAAACCGCGCCGAACGTCTCTCGTCAGGGGCCGTGTTCTCTCCAATAATTTGCTTTCACCGCGGCAATGGGCGAGATCGTGGTCGCGGTGAACGAATAAAACCGCGCCGAACGTCTCTCGTCAGGGGCCGTGCTCTCTCCAATAATTTGCTTTCACCACGGCAATAGGCGAGATCGTGGTCGTGGTGAACGAATAAAACCGCGCCGAACGTCTCTCGTCAGGGGCCGTGCTCTCTCCAATAATTTGCTTTCACCGCGGCAATAGGCGAGATCGTGGTCGCGGTGAACGAATAAAACCGCGCCGAACGTCTCTCGTCAGGGGCCGTGCTCTCTCCAATAATTTGCTTTCACCGCGGCAATAGGCGAGATCGTGGTCGCGGTGAACGAATAAAACCGCGCCGAACGTCTCTCGTCAGGGGCCGTGCTCTCTCCAATAATTCGCTTTCACCGCGGCAATAGGCGAGATCGTGGTCGCGGTGAACGAATAAAACCGCGCCGAACGTCTCTCGTCAGGGGCCGTGCTCTCTCCAATAATTTGCTTTCACCGCGGCAATAGGCGAGATCGTGGTCACGGTGAACGAATAAAACCGCGCCGAACGTCTCTCGTCAGGGGCCGTGCTCTCTCCAATAATTCGCTTTCACCGCGGCAATAGGCGAGAACGTGGTCGCGGTGAACGAATAAAACCGCGCCGAACGTCTCTCGTCAGGGGCCGTGCTCTCTCCAATAATTCGCTTTCACCGCGGCAATAGGCGAGATCGTGGTCGCGGTGAACGAATAAAACCGCGCCGAACGTGTCTCGTCAGGGGCCGTGCTCTCTCCAATAATTCGCTTTCACCGCGGCAATAGGCGAGATCGTGGTCGCGGTGAACGAATAAAACCGCGCCGAACGTCTCTCGTCAGGGGCCGTGCTCTCTCCAATAATTTGCTCTCACCGCGGCAATAGCCGACATCGTGGTCGCGGTGAACGATTAAAACCGCGCCGAACGTCTCTCGTCAGGGGCCGTGCTCTCTCCAATAATTCGCTTTCACCGCGGCAATAGGCGAGATCGTGGTCGCGGTGAACGAATAAAACCGCGCCGAACGTCTCTCGTCAGGGGCCGTGCTCTCTCCAATAATTCGCTTTCACCGCGGCAATAGGCGAGATCGTGGTCGCGGTGAACGAATAAAACCGCGCCGAACGTCTCTCGTCAGGGGCCGTGCTCTCTCCAATAATTCGCTTTCGCCGCGGCAATAGGCGAGATCGTGGTCACGGTGAACGAATAAAACCGCGCCGAACGTCTCTCGTCAGGGGCCGTGCTCTCTCCAATAATTTGCTTTCACCGCGGCAATAGCCGACATCGTGGTCGCGGTGAACGAATAAAACCGCGCCGAACGTCTCTCGTCAGGGGCCGTGCTCTCTCCAATAATTCGCTTTCACCGCGGCAATAGGCGAGATCGTGGTCGCGGTGAACGAATAAAACCGCGCCGAACGTCTCTCGTCAGGGGCCGTGCTCTCTCCAATAATTCGCTTTCGCCGCGGCAATAGGCGAGATCGTGGTCACGGTGAACGAATAAAACCGCGCCGAACGTCTCTCGTCAGGGGCCGTGCTCTCTCCAATAATTCGCTTTCACCGCGGCAATAGGCGAGATCGTGGTAGCGGTGAACGAATAAAACCGCGCCGAACGTGTCTCGTCAGGGGCCGTGCTCTCTCCAATAATTCGCTTTCACCGCGGCAATAGGCGAGATCGTGGTCGCGGTGAACGAATAAAACCGCGCCGAACGTCTCTCGTCAGGGGCCGTGCTCTCTCCAATAATTTGCTTTCACCGCGGCAATAGGCGAGATCGTGGTCGCGGTGAACGAATAAAACCGCGCCGAACGTCTCTCGTCAGGGGCCGTGCTCTCTCCAATAATTCGCTTTCACCGCGGCAATAGGCGAGATCGTGGTCGCGGTGAACGAATAAAACCGCGCCGAACGTCTCTCGTCAGGGGCCGTGCTCTCTCCAATAATTCGCTTTCACCGCGGCAATAGGCGAGATCGTGGTCGCGGTGAACGAATAAAACCGCGCCGAACGTCTCTCGTCAGGGGCCGTGCTCTCTCCAATAATTCGCTTTCGCCGCGGCAATAGGCGAGATCGTGGTCACGGTGAACGAATAAAACCGCGCCGAACGTCTCTCGTCAGGGGCCGTGCTCTCTCCAATAATTTGCTTTCACCGCGGCAATAGCCGACATCGTGGTCGCGGTGAACGAATAAAACCGCGCCGAACGTCTCTCGTCAGGGGCCGTGCACTCTCCAATAATTTGCTTTCACCGCGGCAATAGGCGAGATCGTGGTCACGGTGAACGAATAAAACCGCGCCGAACGTCTCTCGTCAGGGGCCGTGCTCTCTCCTATAATTTGCTTTCACCGCGGCAATAGGCGAGATCGTGGTCGCGGTGAACGAATAAAACCGCGCCGAACGTCTCTCGTCAGGGGCCGTGCTCTCTCCAATAATTTGCTTTCACCGCAGCAATAGGCGAGATCGTGGTCGCGGTGAACGAATAAAACCGCGCCGAACGTCTCTCGTCAGGGGCCGTGCTCTCTCCAATAATTCGCTTTCACCGCGGCAATAGGCGAGATCGTGGTCGCGGTGAACGAATAAAATCGCGCCGAACGCCTCTCGTCAGGGGCCGTGCTCTCTCCAATAATTTGCTTTCACCGCGGCAATAGGCGAGATCGTGGTCGCGGTGAACGAATAAAACCGCGCCGAACGTCTCTCGTCAGGGGCCGTGCTCTCTCCAATAATTTGCTTTCACCGCGGCAATAGGCGAGATCGTGGTCGCGGTGAACGAATAAAACCGCGCCGAACGTCTCTCGTCAGGGGCCGTGCTCTCTCCAATAATTTGCTTTCACCGCGGCAATAGGCGAGATCGTGGTCGCGGTGAACGAATAAAACCGCGCCGAACGTCTCTCGTCAGGTGCCGTGCTCTCTCCAATAATTCGCTTTCACCGCGGCAATAGGCGAGATCGTGGTCACGGTGAACGAATAAAACCGCGCCGAACGTCTCTCGTCAGGGGCCGTGCTCTCTCCAATAATTTGCTTTCACCGCGGCAATAGCCGACATCGTGGTCGCGGTGAACGAATAAAACCGCGCCGAACGTCTCTCGTCAGGGGCCGTGCTCTCTCCAATAATTTGCTTTCACCGCGGCAATCGGCGAGATCGTGGTCACGGTGAACGAATAAAACCGCGCCGAACGTCTCTCGTCAGGGGCCGTGCTCTCTCCAATAATTTGCTTTCACCGCGGCAATAGGCGAGATCGTGGTCGCGGTGAACGAATAAAACCGCGCCGAACGTCTCTCGTCAGGGGCCGTGCTCTCTCCAATATTTTGCTTTCACCGCGGCAATAGGCGAGATCGTGGTCACGGTGAACGAATAAAACCGCGCCGAACGTCTCTCGTCAGGGGCCGTGCTCTCTCCAAAAATTTGCTTTCACCGCGGCAATAGGCGAGATCGTGGTCGCGGTGAACGAATAAAACCGCGCCGAACGTCTCTCGTCAGGGGCCGTGCTCTCTCGAATAATTTGCTTTCACCGCGGCAATAGGCGAGATCGTGGTCACGGTGAACAAATAAAACCGCGCCGAACGTCTCTCGTCAGGGGCCGTGCTCTCTCCAATAATTTGCTTTCACCGCGGCAATAGGCGAGATCGTGGTCGCGGTGAACGAATAAAACCGCGCCGAACGTCTCTCGTCAGGGGCCGTGCTCTCTCCAAAAATTTGCTTTCACCGCGGAAATAGGCGAGATCGTGGTCACGGTGAACGAATAAAACCGCGCCGAACGTCTCTCGTCAGGGGCCGTGCTCTCTCCAATAATTTGTTTCACCGCGACAATAGGCGAGATCGTGGTCGCGGTGAACGAATAAAACCGCGCCGAACGTCTCTCGTCAGGGGCCGTGCTCTCTCCAATAATTTGCTTTCACCGCGGCAATAGGCGAGATCGTGGTCGCGGTGAACGAATAAAACCGCGCCGAACGTCTCTCGTCAGGGGCCGTGCTCTCCCCAATAATTCGCTTTCACCGCGGCAATAGGCGAGATCGTGGTCACGGTGAACGAATAAAACCGCGCCGAACGTCTCTCGTCAGGGGCCGTGCTCTCTCCAATAATTTGCTTTCACCGCGGCAATAGCCGACATCGTGGTCGCGGTGAACGAATAAAACCGCGCCGAACGTCTCTCGTCAGGGGCCGTGCTCTCTCCAATAGTTTGCTTTCACCGCGGCAATAGGCGAGATCGTGGTCACGGTGAACGAATAAAACCGCGCCGAACGTCTCTCGTCAGGGGCCGTGCTCTCTCCAATAATTTGCTTTCACCGCGGCAATAGGCGAGATCGTGGTCGCGGTGAACGAATAAAACCGCGCCGAACGTCTCTCGTCAGGGGCCGTGCTCTCTCCAATAATTTGCTTTCACCGCGGCAATAGGCGAGATCGTGGTCGCGGTGAACGAATAAAACCGCGCAGAACGTCTCTCGTCAGGGGCCGTGCTCTCTCCAATAATTTGCTTTCACCGCGGCAATAGGCGAGATCGTGGTCGCGGTGAACGAATAAAACCGCGCCGAACGTCTCTCGTCAGGGGCCGTGCTCTCTCCAATAATTCGCTTTCACCGCGGCAATAGGCGAAATCGTGGTCACGGTGAACGAATAAAACCGCGCCGAACGTCTCTCGTCAGGGGCCGTGCTCTCTCCAATAATTTGCTTTCACCGCGGCAATAGCCGACATCGTGGTCGCGGTGAACGAATAAAACCGCGCCGAACGTCTCTCGTCAGGGGCCGTGCTCTCTCCAATAATTTGCTTTCACCGCGGCAATAGCGAGATCGTGGTCACGGTGAACGAATAAAACCGCGCCGAACGTCTCTCGTCAGGGGCCGTGTTCTCTCCAATAATTTGCTTTCACCGCGGCAATAGGCGAGATCGTGGTCGCGGTGAACGAATAAAACCGCGCCGAACGTCTCTCGTCAGGGGCCGTGCTCTCTCCAATAATTTGCTTTCACCACGGCAATAGGCGAGATCGTGGTCGTGGTGAACGAATAAAACCGCGCCGAACGTCTCTCGTCAGGGGCCGTGCTCTCTCCAATAATTTGCTTTCACCGCGGCAATAGGCGAGATCGTGGTCGCGGTGAACGAATAAAACCGCGCCGAACGTCTCTCGTCAGGGGCCGTGCTCTCTCCAATAATTTGCTTTCACCGCGGCAATAGGCGAGATCGTGGTCGCGGTGAACGAATAAAACCGCGCCGAACGTCTCTCGTCAGGGGCCGTGCTCTCTCCAATAATTCGCTTTCACCGCGGCAATAGGCGAGATCGTGGTCGCGGTGAACGAATAAAACCGCGCCGAACGTCTCTCGTCAGGGGCCGTGCTCTCTCCAATAATTTGCTTTCACCGCGGCAATAGGCGACATCGTGGTCACGGTGAACGAATAAAACCGCGCCGAACGTCTCTCGTCAGGGGCCGTGCTCTCTCCAATAATTCGCTTTCACCGCGGCAATAGGCGAGATCGTGGTCGCGGTGAACGAATAAAACCGCGCCGAACGTCTCTCGTCAGGGGCCGTGCTCTCTCCAATAATTCGCTTTCACCGCGGCAATAGGCGAGATCGTGGTCGCGGTGAACGAATAAAACCGCGCCGAACGTGTCTCGTCAGGGGCCGTGCTCTCTCCAATAATTCGCTTTCACCGCGGCAATAGGCGAGATCGTGGTCGCGGTGAACGAATAAAACCGCGCCGAACGTCTCTCGTCAGGGGCCGTACTCTCTCCAATAATTTGCTTTCACCGCGGCAATAGCCGACATCGTGGTCGCGGTGAACGAATAAAACCGCGCCGAACGTCTCTCGTCAGGGGCCGTGCTCTCTCCAATAATTCGCTTTCACCGCGGCAATAGGCGAGATCGTGGTCGCGGTGAACGAATAAAACCGCGCCGAACGTCTCTCGTCCGGGGCCGTGCTCTCTCCAATAATTCGCTTTCACCGCGGCAATAGGCGAGATCGTGGTCGCGGTGAACGAATAAAACCGCGCCGAACGTCTCTCGTCAGGGGCCGTGCTCTCTCCAATAATTCGCTTTCACCGCGGCAATAGGCGAGATCGTGGTCACGGTGAACGAATAAAACCGCGCCGAACGTCTCTCGTCAGGGGCCGTGCTCTCTCCAATAATTTGCTTTCACCGCGGCAATAGCCGACATCGTGGTCGCGGTGAACGAATAAAACCGCGCCGAACGTCTCTCGTCAGGGGCCGTGCACTCTCCAATAATTTGCTTTCACCGCGGCAATAGGCGAGATCGTGGTCACGGTGAACGAATAAAACCGCGCCGAACGTCTCTCGTCAGGGGCCGTGCTCTCTCCTATAATTTGCTTTCACCGCGGCAATAGGCGAGATCGTGGTCGCGGTGAACGAATAAAACCGCGCCGAACGTCTCTCGTCAGGGGCCGTGCTCTCTCCAATAATTTGCTTTCACCGCGGCAATAGGCGAGATCGTGGTCGCGGTGAACGAATAAAACCGCGCCGAACGTCTCTCGTCAGGGGCCGTGCTCTCTCCAATAATTTGCTTTCACCGCGACAATAGGCGAGATCGTGGTCGCGGTGAACGAATAAAACCGCGCCGAACGTCTCTCGTCAGGGGCCGTGCTCTCTCCAATAATTTGCTTTCACCGCGGCAATAGGCGAGATCGTGGTCGCGGTGAACGAATAAAACCGCGCCGAACGTCTCTCGTCAGGGGCCGTGCTCTCTCCAATAATTCGCTTTCACCGCGGCAATAGGCGAGATCGTGGTCGCGGTGAACGAATAAAACCGCGCCGAACGTCTCTCGTCAGGGGCCGTGCTCTCTCCAATAATTCGCTTTCACCGCGGCAATAGGCGAGATCGTGGTCGCGGTGAACGAATAAAACCGCGCCGAACGTCTCTCGTCAGGGGCCGTGCTCTCTCCAATAATTTGCTTTCACCGCGGCAATAGCCGACATCGTGGTCGCGGTGAACGAATAAAACCGCGCCGAACGTCTCTCGTCAGGGGCCGTGCTCTCTCCAATAATTTGCTTTCACCGCGGCAATAGGCGAGATCGTGGTCGCGGTGAACGAATAAAACCGCTCCGAACGTCTCTCGTCAGGGGCCGTGCTCTCTCCAATAATTCGCTTTCACCGCGGCAATAGGCGAGATCGTGGTCGCGGTGAACGAATAAAACCGCGCCGAACGTCTCTCGTCAGGGGCCGTGCTCTCTCCAATAATTTGCTTTCACCGCGGCAATAGGCGAGATCGTGGTCGCGGTGAACGAATAAAACCGCGCCGAACGTCTCTCGTCAGGGGCCGTGCTCTCCCCAATAATTCGCTTTCACCGCGGCAATAGGCGAGATCGTGGTCACGGTGAACGAATAAAACCGCGCCGAACGTCTCTCGTCAGGGGCCGTGCTCTCTCCAATAATTTGCTTTCACCGCGGCAATAGCCGACATCGTGGTCGCGGTGAACGAATAAAACCGCGCCGAACGTCTCTCGTCAGGGGCCGTGCTCTCTCCAATAGTTTGCTTTCACCGCGGCAATAGGCGAGATCGTGGTCACGGTGAACGAATAAAACCGCGCCGAACGTCTCTCGTCAGGGGCCGTGCTCTCTCCAATAATTTGCTTTCACCGCGGCAATAGGCGAGATCGTGGTCGCGGTGAACGAATAAAACCGCGCCGAACGTCTCTCGTCAGGGGCCGTGCTCTCTCCAATAATTTGCTTTCACCGCGGCAATAGGCGAGATCGTGGTCGCGGTGAACGAATAAAACCGCGCCGAACGTCTCTCGTCAGGGGCCGTGCTCTCTCCAATAATTTGCTTTCACCGCGGCAATAGGCGAGATCGTGGTCGCGGTGAACGAATAAAACCGCGCCGAACGTCTCTCGTCAGGGGCCGTGCTCTCTCCAATAATTCGCTTTCACCGCGGCAATAGGCGAAATCGTGGTCACGGTGAACGAATAAAACCGCGCCGAACGTCTCTCGTCAGGGGCCGTGCTCTCTCCAATAATTTGCTTTCACCGCGGCAATAGCCGACATCGTGGTCGCGGTGAACGAATAAAACCGCGCCGAACGTCTCTCGTCAGGGGCCGTGCTCTCTCCAATAATTTGCTTTCACCGCGGCAATAGGCGAGATCGTGGTCACGGTGAACGAATAAAACCGCGCCGAACGTCTCTCGTCAGGGGCCGTGTTCTCTCCAATAATTTGCTTTCACCGCGGCAATAGGCGAGATCGTGGTCGCGGTGAACGAATAAAACCGCGCCGAACGTCTCTCGTCAGGGGCCGTGCTCTCTCCAATAATTTGCTTTCACCACGGCAATAGGCGAGATCGTGGTCGTGGTGAACGAATAAAACCGCGCCGAACGTCTCTCGTCAGGGGCCGTGCTCTCTCCAATAATTTGCTTTCACCGCGGCAATAGGCGAGATCGTGGTCGCGGTGAACGAATAAAACCGCGCCGAACGTCTCTCGTCAGGGGCCGTGCTCTCTCCAATAATTTGCTTTCACCGCGGCAATAGGCGAGATCGTGGTCGCGGTGAACGAATAAAACCGCGCCGAACGTCTCTCGTCAGGGGCCGTGTTCTCTCCAATAATTCGCTTTCACCGCGGCAATAGGCGAGATCGTGGTCGCGGTGAACGAATAAAACCGCGCCGAACGTCTCTCGTCAGGGGCCGTGCTCTCTCCAATAATTTGCTTTCACCGCGGCAATAGGCGACATCGTGGTCACGGTGAACGAATAAAACCGCGCCGAACGTCTCTCGTCAGGGGCCGTGCTCTCTCCAATAATTCGCTTTCACCGCGGCAATAGGCGAGATCGTGGTCGCGGTGAACGAATAAAACCGCGCCGAACGTCTCTCGTCAGGGGCCGTGCTCTCTCCAATAATTCGCTTTCACCGCGGCAATAGGCGAGATCGTGGTCACGGTGAACGAATAAAACCGCGCCGAACGTGTCTCGTCAGGGGCCGTGCTCTCTCCAATAATTCGCTTTCACCGCGGCAATAGGCGAGATCGTGGTCGCGGTGAACGAATAAAACCGCGCCGAACGTCTCTCGTCAGGGGCCGTACTCTCTCCAATAATTTGCTTTCACCGCGGCAATAGCCGACATCGTGGTCGCGGTGAACGAATAAAACCGCGCCGAACGTCTCTCGTCAGGGGCCGTGCTCTCTCCAATAATTCGCTTTCACCGCGGCAATAGGCGAGATCGTGGTCGCGGTGAACGAATAAAACCGCGCCGAACGTCTCTCGTCCGGGGCCGTGCTCTCTCCAATAATTCGCTTTCACCGCGGCAATAGGCGAGATCGTGGTCGCGGTGAACGAATAAAACCGCGCCGAACGTCTCTCGTCAGGGGCCGTGCTCTCTCCAATAATTCGCTTTCACCGCGGCAATAGGCGAGATCGTGGTCACGGTGAACGAATAAAACCGCGCCGAACGTCTCTCGTCAGGGGCCGTGCTCTCTCCAATAATTTGCTTTCACCGCGGCAATAGCCGACATCGTGGTCGCGGTGAACGAATAAAACCGCGCCGAACGTCTCTCGTCAGGGGCCGTGCACTCTCCAATAATTTGCTTTCACCGCGGCAATAGGCGAGATCGTGGTCACGGTGAACGAATAAAACCGCGCCGAACGTCTCTCGTCAGGGGCCGTGCTCTCTCCTATAATTTGCTTTCACCGCGGCAATAGGCGAGATCGTGGTCGCGGTGAACGAATAAAACCGCGCCGAACGTCTCTCGTCAGGGGCCGTGCTCTCTCCAATAATTTGCTTTCACCGCGGCAATAGGCGAGATCGTGGTCGCGGTGAACGAATAAAACCGCGCCGAACGTCTCTCGTCAGGGGCCGTGCTCTCTCCAATAATTCGCTTTCACCGCGGCAATAGGCGAGATCGTGGTCGCGGTGAACGAATAAAACCGCGCCGAACGTCTCTCGTCAGGGGCCGTGCTCTCTCCAATAATTCGCTTTCACCGCGGCAATAGGCGAGATCGTGGTCGCGGTGAACGAATAAAACCGCGCCGAACGTCTCTCGTCAGGGGCCGTGCTCTCTCCAATAATTTGCTTTCACCGCGGCAATAGCCGACATCGTGGTCGCGGTGAACGAATAAAACCGCGCCGAACGTCTCTCGTCAGGGGCCGTGCTCTCTCCAATAATTTGCTTTCACCGCGGCAATAGGCGAGATCGTGGTCGCGGTGAACGAATAAAACCGCTCCGAACGTCTCTCGTCAGGGGCCGTGCTCTCTCCAATAATTCGCTTTCACCGCGGCAATAGGCGAGATCGTGGTCGCGGTGAACGAATAAAACCGCGCCGAACGTCTCTCGTCAGGGGCCGTGCTCTCTCCAATAATTCGCTTTCACCGCGGCAATAGGCGAGATCGTGGTCGCGGTGAACGAATAAAACCGCGCCGAACGTCTCTCGTCAGGGGCCGTGCTCTCTCCAATAATTTGCTTTCACCGCGGCAATAGCCGACATCGTGGTCGCGGTGAACGAATAAAACCGCGCCGAACGTCTCTCGTCAGGGGCCGTGCTCTCTCCAATAATTTGCTTTCACCGCGGCAATAGGCGAGATCGTGGTCGCGGTGAACGAATAAAACCGCTCCGAACGTCTCTCGTCAGGGGCCGTGCTCTCTCCAATAATTCGCTTTCACCGCGGCAATAGGCGAGATCGTGGTCGCGGTGAACGAATAAAACCGCGCCGAACGTCTCTCGTCAGGGGCCGTGCTCTCTCCAATAATTCGCTTTCACCGCGGCAATAGGCGAGATCGTGGTCGCGGTGAACGAATAAAACCGCGCCGAACGTCTCTCGTCAGGGGCCGTGCTCTCTCCAATAATTTGCTTTCACCGCGGCAATAGCCGACATCGTGGTCGCGGTGAACGAATAAAACCGCGCCGAACGTCTCTCGTCAGGGGCCGTGCTCTCTCCAATAATTTGCTTTCACCGCGCCAATAGGCGAGATCGTGGTCGCGGTGAACGAATAAAACCGCGCCGAACGTCTCTCGTCAGGGGCCGTGCTCTCTCCAATAATTTGCTTTCACCGCGGCGATAGGCGAGATCGTGGTCGCGGTGAACGAATAAAACCGCGCCGAACGTCTCTCGTCAGGGGCCGTGCTCTCTCCAATAATTTGCTTTCACCGCGGCAATAGGCGAGATCGTGGTCGCGGTGAACGAATAAAACCGCGCCGAACGTCTCTCGTCAGGGGCCGTGCTCTCTCCAATAATTCGCTTTCACCGCGGCAATAGGCGAGATCGTGGTCGCGGTGAACGAATAAAACCGCGCCGAACGTCTCTCGTCAGGGGCCGTGCTCTCTCCAATAATTTGCTTTCACCGCGGCAATAGCCCACATCGTGGTCGCGGTGAACGAATAAAACCGCGCCGAACATCTCTCGTCAGGGGCCGTGCTCTCTCCAATAATTCGCTTTCACCGCGGCAATAGGCGAGATCGTGGTCGCGGTGAACGAATAAAACCGCGCCGAACGTCTCTCGTCAGGGGCCGTGCTCTCTCCAATAATTCGCTTTCACCGCGGCAATAGCCGAGATCGTGGTCGCGGTGAACGAATAAAACCGCGCCGAACGTCTCTCGTCAGGGGCCGTACTCTCTCCAATAATTGGCTTTCACCGCGGCAATAGGCGAGATCGTGGTCACGGTGAACGAATAAAACCGCGCCGAACGTCTCTCGTCAGGGGCCGTGCTCTCTCCAATAATTTGCTTTCACCGCGGCAATAGCCGACATCGTGGTCGCGGTGAACGAATAAAACCGCGCCGAACGTCTCTCGTCAGGGGCCGTGCTCTCTCCAATAATTTGCTTTCACCGCGGCAATAGGCGAGATCGTGGTCACGGTGAACGAATAAAACCGCGCCGAACGTCTCTCGTCAGGGGCCGTGCTCTCTCCAATAATTTGCTTTCACCGCGGCAATAGGCGAGATCGTGGTCGCGGTGAACGAATAAAACCGCGCCGAACGTCTCTCGTCAGGGGCCGTGCTCTCTCCAATAATTTGCTTTCACCGCGGCAATAGGCGAGATCGTGGTCGCGGTGAACGAATAAAACCGCGCCGAACGTCTCTCGTCAGGAGCCGTGCTCTCCCCAATAATTCGCTTTCACCGCGGCAATAGGCGAGATCGTGGTCACGGTGAACGAATAAAACTGCGCCGAACGTCTCTCGTCAGGGGCCGTGCTCTCTCCAATAATTTGCTTTCACCGCGGCAATAGCCGACATCGTGGTCGCGGTGAACGAATAAAACCGCGCCGAACGTCTCTCGTCAGGGGCCGTGCTCTCTCCAATAATTTGCTTTCACCGCGGCAATAGGCGAGATCGTGGTCACGGTGAACGAATAAGACCGCGCCGAACGTCTCTCGTCAGGGGCCGTGCTCTCTCCAATAATTTGCTTTCACCGCGGCAATAGGCGAGATCGTGGTCGCGGTGAACGAATACAACCGCGCCGAACGTCTCTCGTCAGGGGCCGTGCTCTCTCCAATAATTTGCTTTCACCGCGGCAATAGGCGAGATCGTGGTCGCGGTGAACGAATAAAACCGCGCCGAACGTCTCTCGTCAGGGGCCGTGCTCTCTCCAATAATTTGCTTTCACCGCGGCAATAGGCGAGATCGTGGTCGCGGTGAACGAATAAAACCGCGCCGAACGTCTCTCGTCAGGGGCCGTGCTCTCTCCAATAATTCGCTTTCACCGCGGCAATAGGCGAAATCGTGGTCACGGTGAACGAATAAAACCGCGCCGAACGTCTCTCGTCAGGGGCCGTGCTCTCTCCAATAATTTGCTTTCACCGCGGCAATAGCCGACATCGTGGTCGCGGTGAACGAATAAAACCGCGTCGAACGTCTCTCGTCAGGGGCCGTGTTCTCTCCAATAATTTGCTTTCACCGCGGCAATAGGCGAGATCGTGGTCACGGTGAACGAATAAAACCGCGCCGAACGTCTCTCGTCAGGGGCCGTGTTCTCTCCAATAATTTGCTTTCACCGCGGCAATGGGCGAGATCGTGGTCGCGGTGAACGAATAAAACCGCGCCGAACGTCTCTCGTCAGGGGCCGTGCTCTCTCCAATAATTTGCTTTCACCACGGCAATAGGCGAGATCGTGGTCGTGGTGAACGAATAAAACCGCGCCGAACGTCTCTCGTCAGGGGCCGTGCTCTCTCCAATAATTTGCTTTCACCGCGGCAATAGGCGAGATCGTGGTCGCGGTGAACGAATAAAACCGCGCCGAACGTCTCTCGTCAGGGGCCGTGCTCTCTCCAATAATTTGCTTTCACCGCGGCAATAGGCGAGATCGTGGTCGCGGTGAACGAATAAAACCGCGCCGAACGTCTCTCGTCAGGGGCCGTGCTCTCTCCAATAATTCGCTTTCACCGCGGCAATAGGCGAGATCGTGGTCGCGGTGAACGAATAAAACCGCGCCGAACGTCTCTCGTCAGGGGCCGTGCTCTCTCCAATAATTTGCTTTCACCGCGGCAATAGGCGAGATCGTGGTCACGGTGAACGAATAAAACCGCGCCGAACGTCTCTCGTCAGGGGCCGTGCTCTCTCCAATAATTCGCTTTCACCGCGGCAATAGGCGAGAACGTGGTCGCGGTGAACGAATAAAACCGCGCCGAACGTCTCTCGTCAGGGGCCGTGCTCTCTCCAATAATTCGCTTTCACCGCGGCAATAGGCGAGATCGTGGTCGCGGTGAACGAATAAAACCGCGCCGAACGTGTCTCGTCAGGGGCCGTGCTCTCTCCAATAATTCGCTTTCACCGCGGCAATAGGCGAGATCGTGGTCGCGGTGAACGAATAAAACCGCGCCGAACGTCTCTCGTCAGGGGCCGTGCTCTCTCCAATAATTTGCTTTCACCGCGGCAATAGCCGACATCGTGGTCGCGGTGAACGAATAAAACCGCGCCGAACGTCTCTCGTCAGGGGCCGTGCTCTCTCCAATAATTCGCTTTCACCGCGGCAATAGGCGAGATCGTGGTCGCGGTGAACGAATAAAACCGCGCCGAACGTCTCTCGTCAGGGGCCGTGCTCTCTCCAATAATTCGCTTTCACCGCGGCAATAGGCGAGATCGTGGTCGCGGTGAACGAATAAAACCGCGCCGAACGTCTCTCGTCAGGGGCCGTGCTCTCTCCAATAATTCGCTTTCGCCGCGGCAATAGGCGAGATCGTGGTCACGGTGAACGAATAAAACCGCGCCGAACGTCTCTCGTCAGGGGCCGTGCTCTCTCCAATAATTTGCTTTCACCGCGGCAATAGCCGACATCGTGGTCGCGGTGAACGAATAAAACCGCGCCGAACGTCTCTCGTCAGGGGCCGTGCACTCTCCAATAATTTGCTTTCACCGCGGCAATAGGCGAGATCGTGGTCACGGTGAACGAATAAAACCGCGCCGAACGTGTCTCGTCAGGGGCCGTGCTCTCTCCTATAATTTGCTTTCACCGCGGCAATAGGCGAGATCGTGGTCGCGGTGAACGAATAAAACCGCGCCGAACGTCTCTCGTCAGGGGCCGTGCTCTCTCCAATAATTTGCTTTCACCGCAGCAATAGGCGAGATCGTGGTCGCGGTGACGAATAAAACCGCGCCGAACGTCTCTCGTCAGGGGCCGTGCTCTCTCCAATAATTCGCTTTCACCGCGGCAATAGGCGAGATCGTGGTCGCGGTGAACGAATAAAACCGCGCCGAACGTCTCTCGTCAGGGGCCGTGCTCTCTCCAATAATTCGCTTTCACCGCGGCAATAGGCGAGATCGTGGTCGCGGTGAACGAATAAAACCGCGCCGAACGTCTCTCGTCAGGGGCCGTGCTCTCTCCAATAATTTGCTTTCACCGCGGCAATAGCCGACATCGTGGTCGCGGTGAACGAATAAAACCGCGCCGAACGTCCCTCGTCAGGGGCCGTGCTCTCTCCAATAATTTGCTTTCACCGCGGCAATAGGCGAGATCGTGGTCGCGGTGAACGAATAAAACCGCGCCGAACGTCTCTCGTCAGGGGCCGTGCTCTCTCCAATAATTCGCTTTCACCGCGGCAATAGGCGAGATCGTGGTCGCGGTGAACGAATAAAACCGCGCCGAACGTCTCTCGTCAGGGGCCGTGCTCTCTCCAATAATTCGCTTTCACCGCGGCAATAGGCGAGATCGTGGTCGCGGTGAACGAATAAAACCGCGCCGAACGTCTCTCGTCAGGGGCCGTGCTCTCTCCAATAATTTGCTTTCACCGCGGCAATAGCCGACATCGTGGTCGCGGTGAACGAATAAAACCGCGCCGACCGTCTCTCGTCAGGGGCCGTGCTCTCTCCAATAATTTGCTTTCACCGCGCCAATAGGCGAGATCGTGGTCGCGGTGAACGAATAAAACCGCGCCGAACGTCTCTCGTCAGGGGCCGTGCTCTCTCCAATAATTTGCTTTCACCGCGGCGATAGGCGAGATCGTGGTCGCGGTGAACGAATAAAACCGCGCCGAACGTCTCTCGTCAGGGGCCGTGCTCTCTCCAATAATTTGCTTTCACCGCGGCAATAGGCGAGATCGTGGTCGCGGTGAACGAATAAAACCGCGCCGAACGTCTCTCGTCAGGGGCCGTGCTCTCTCCAATAATTCGCTTTCACCGCGGCAATAGGCGAGATCGTGGTCGCGGTGAACGAATAAAACCGCGCCGAACGTCTCTCGTCAGGGGCCGTGCTCTCTCCAATAATTTGCTTTCACCGCGGCAATAGCCCACATCGTGGTCGCGGTGAACGAATAAAACCGCGCCGAACGTCTCTCGTCCGGGGCCGTGCTCTCTCCAATAATTTGCTTTCACCGCGGCAATAGGCGAGATCGTGGTCGCGGTGAACGAATAAAACCGCGCCGAACGTCTCTCGTCAGGGGCCGTGCTCTCTCCAATAATTCGCTTTCACCGCGGCAATAGGCGAGATCGTGGTCGCGGTGAACGAATAAAACCGCGCCGAACGTCTCTCGTCAGGGGCCGTGCTCTCTCCAATAATTTGCTTTCACCGCGGCAATAGCCGACATCGTGGTCGCGGTGAACGAATAAAACCGCGCCGAACGTCTCTCGTCAGGGGCCGTGCTCTCTCCAATAATTTGCTTTCACCGCGGCAATGGGCGAGATCGTGGTCACGGTGAACGAATAAAACCGCGCCGAACGTCTCTCGTCAGGGGCCGTGCTCTCTCCAATAATTTGCTTTCACCGCGGCAATAGGCGAGATCGTGGTCGCGGTGAACGAATAAAACCGCGCCGAACGTCTCTCGTCAGGGGCCGTGCTCTCTCCAATAATTTGCTTTCACCGCGGCAATAGGCGAGATCGTGGTCGCGGTGAACGAATAAAACCGCGCCGAACGTCTCTCGTCAGGGGCCGTGCTCTCTCCAATAATTTGCTTTCACCGCGGCAATAGGCGAGATCGTGGTCGCGGTGAACGAATAAAACCGCGCCGAACGTCTCTCGTCAGGGGCCGTGCTCTCTCCAATAATTTGCTTTCACCGCGGCAATAGGCGAGATCGTGGTCGCGGTGAACGAATAAAACCGCGCCGAACGTCTCTCGTCAGGGGCCGTGCTCTCTCCAATAATTCGCTTTCACCGCGGCAATAGGCGAGATCGTGGTCGCGGTGAACGAATAAAACCGCGCCGAACGTCTCTCGTCAGGGGCCGTGCTCTCTCCAATAATTTGCTTTCACCGCGGCAATAGGCGAGATCGTGGTCACGGTGAACGAATAAAACCGCGCCGAACGTCTCTCGTCAGGGGCCGTGCTCTCTCCAATAATTCGCTTTCACCGTGGCAATAGGCGAGAACGTGGTCGCGGTGAACGAATAAAACCGCGCCGAACGTCTCTCGTCAGGGGCCGTGCTCTCTCCAATAATTCGCTTTCACCGCGGCAATAGGCGAGATCGTGGTCGCGGTGAACGAATAAAACCGCGCCGAACGTGTCTCGTCAGGGGCCGTGCTCTCTCCAATAATTCGCTTTCACCGCGGCAATAGGCGAGATCGTGGTCGCGGTGAACGAATAAAACCGCGCCGAACGTCTCTCGTCAGGGGCCGTGCTCTCTCCAATAATTTGCTTTCACCGCGGCAATAGCCGACATCGTGGTCGCGGTGAACGAATAAAACCGCGCCGAACGTCTCTCGTCAGGGGCCGTGCTCTCTCCAATAATTCGCTTTCACCGCGGCAATAGGCGAGATCGTGGTCGCGGTGAACGAATAAAACCGCGCCGAACGTCTCTCGTCAGGGGCCGTGCTCTCTCCAATAATTCGCTTTCACCGCGGCAATAGGCGAGATCGTGGTCGCGGTGAACGAATAAAACCGCGCCGAATGTCTCTCGTCAGGGGCCGTGCTCTCTCCAATAATTCGCTTTCGCCGCGGCAATAGGCGAGATCGTTTTCACGGTGAACGAATAAAACCGCGCCGAACGTCTCTCGTCAGGGGCCGTGCTCTCTCCAATAATTTGCTTTCACCGCGGCAATAGCCGACATCGTGGTCGCGGTGAACGAATAAAACCGCGCCGAACGTCTCTCGTCAGGGGCCGTGCACTCTCCAATAATTTGCTTTCACCGCGGCAATAGGCGAGATCGTGGTCACGGTGAACGAATAAAACCGCGCCGAACGTCTCTCGTCAGAGGCCGTGCTCTCTCCTATAATTTGCTTTCACCGCGGCAATAGGCGAGATCGTGGTCGCGGTGAACGAATAAAACCGCGCCGAACGTCTCTCGTCAGGGGCCGTGCTCTCTCCAATAATTTGCTTTCACCGCAGCAATAGGCGAGATCGTGGTCGCGGTGAACGAATAAAACCGCGCCGAACGTCTCTCGTCAGGGGCCGTGCTCTCTCCAATAATTCGCTTTCACCGCGGCAATAGGCGAGATCGTGGTCGCGGTGAACGAATAAAACCGCGCCGAACGTCTCTCGTCAGGGGCCGTGCTCTCTCCAATAATTCGCTTTCACCGCGGCAATAGGCGAGATCGTGGTCGCGGTGAACGAATAAAACCGCGCCGAACGTCTCTCGTCAGGGGCCGTGCTCTCTCCAATAATTTGCTTTCACCGCGGCAATAGCCGACATCGTGGTCGCGGTGAACGAATAAAACCGCGCCGAACGTCTCTCGTCAGGGGCCGTGCTCTCTCCAATAATTTGCTTTCACCGCGGCAATAGGCGAGATCGTGGTCGCGGTGAACGAATAAAACCGCGCCGAACGTCTCTCGTCAGGGGCCGTGCTCTCTCCAATAATTCGCTTTCACCGCGGCAATAGGCGAGATCGTGGTCGCGGTGAACGAATAAAACCGCGCCGAACGTCTCTCGTCAGGGGCCGTGCTCTCTCCAATAATTCGCTTTCACCGCGGCAATAGGCGAGATCGTGGTCGCGGTGAACGAATAAAACCGCGCCGAACGTCTCTCGTCAGGGGCCGTGCTCTCTCCAATAATTTGCTTTCACCGCGGCAATAGCCGACATCGTGGTCGCGGTGAACGAATAAAACCGCGCCGACCGTCTCTCGTCAGGGGCCGTGCTCTCTCCAATAATTTGCTTTCACCGCGCCAATAGGCGAGATCGTGGTCGCGGTGAACGAATAAAACCGCGCCGAACGTCTCTCGTCAGGGGCCGTGCTCTCTCCAATAATTTGCTTTCACCGCGGCGATAGGCGAGATCGTGGTCGCGGTGAACGAATAAAACCGCGCCGAACGTCTCTCGTCAGGGGCCGTGCTCTCTCCAATAATTTGCTTTCACCGCGGCAATAGGCGAGATCGTGGTCGCGGTGAACGAATAAAACCGCGCCGAACGTCTCTCGTCAGGGGCCGTGCTCTCTCCAATAATTCGCTTTCACCGCGGCAATAGGCGAGATCGTGGTCGCGGTGAACGAATAAAACCGCGCCGAACGTCTCTCGTCAGGGGCCGTGCTCTCTCCAATAATTTGCTTTCACCGCGGCAATAGCCCACATCGTGGTCGCGGTGAACGAATAAAACCGCGCCGAACGTCTCTCGTCCGGGGCCGTGCTCTCTCCAATAATTTGCTTTCACCGCGGCAATAGGCGAGATCGTGGTCGCGGTGAACGAATAAAACCGCGCCGAACGTCTCTCGTCAGGGGCCGTGCTCTCTCCAATAATTCGCTTTCACCGCGGCAATAGGCGAGATCGTGGTCGCGGTGAACGAATAAAACCGCGCCGAACGTCTCTCGTCAGGGGCCGTGCTCTCTCCAATAATTTGCTTTCACCGCGGCAATAGCCGACATCGTGGTCGCGGTGAACGAATAAAACCGCGCCGAACGTCTCTCGTCAGGGGCCGTGCTCTCTCCAATAATTTGCTTTCACCGCGGCAATGGGCGAGATCGTGGTCACGGTGAACGAATAAAACCGCGCCGAACGTCTCTCGTCAGGGGCCGTGCTCTCTCCAATAATTTGCTTTCACCGCGGCAATAGGCGAGATCGTGGTCGCTGTGAACGAATAAAACCGCGCCGAACGTCTCTCGTCAGGGGCCGTGCTCTCTCCAATAATTTGCTTTCACCGCGGCAATAGGCGAGATCGTGGTCGCGGTGAACGAATAAAACCGCGCCGAACGTCTCTCGTCAGGGGCCGTGCTCTCTCCAATAATTTGCTTTCACCGCGGCAATAGGCGAGATCGTGGTCGCGGTGAACGAATAAAACCGCGCCGAACGTCTCTCGTCAGGGGCCGTGCTCTTTCCAATAATTCGCTTTCACCGCGGCAATAGCCGAGATCGTGGTCACGGTAAACGAATAAAACCGCGCCGAACGTCTCTCGTCAGGGGCCGTGCTCTCTCCAATAATTTGCTTTCACCGCGGCAATAGCCGACATCGTGGTCGCGGTGAACGAATAAAACCGCGCCGAACGTCTCTCGTCAGGGGCCGTGCTCTCTCCAATAATTTGCTTTCACCGCGGCAATAGGCGAGATCGTGGTCACGGTGAACGAATAAAACCGTGCCGAACGTCTCTCGTCAGGGGCCGTGCTCTCTCCAATAATTTGCTTTCACCGCGGCAATAGGCGAGATCGTGGTCGCGGTGAACGAATAAAACCGCGCCGAACGTCTCTCGTCAGGGGCCGTGCTCTCTCCAATAATTCGCTTTCACCGCGGCAATAGGCGAGATCGTGGTCGCGGTGAACGAATAAAACCGCGCCGAACGTCTCTCGTCAGGGGCCGTGCTCTCTCCAATAATTTGCTTTCACCGCGGCAATAGGCGAGATCGTGGTCGCGGTGAACGAATAAAACCGCGCCGAACGTCTCTCGTCAGGGGCCGTGCTCTCTCCAATAATTTGCTTTCACCGCGGCAATAGGCGAGATCGTTGTCGCGGTGAACGAATAAAACCGCGCCGAACGTCTCTCGTCAGGGCCGTGCTCTCTCCAATAATTTGCTTTCACCGCGGCAATAGGCGAGATCGTGGTCGCGGTGAACGAATAAAACCGCGCCGAACGTCTCTCGTCAGGGGCCGTGCTCTCTCCAATAATTTGCTTTCACCGCGGCAATAGGCGAGATCGTGGTCGCGGTGAACGAATAAAACCGCGCCGAACGTCTCTCGTCAGGGGCCGTGCTCTCTCCAATAATTTGCTTTCACCGCGGCAATAGGCGAGATCGTGGTCACGGTGATCGAATAAAACCGCGCCGAACGTCTCTCGTCAGGGGCCGTGCTCTCTCCAATAATTTGCTTTCACCGCGGCAATAGCCGACATCGTGGTCGCGGTGAACGAATAAAACCGCGCCGAACGTCTCTCGTCAGGGGCCGTGCTCTCTCCAATAATTTGCTTTCACCGCGGCAATAGGCGAGATCGTGGTCGCGGTGAACGAATAAAACCGCGCCGAACGTCTCTCGTCAGGGGCCGTGCTCTCTCCAATAATTTGCTTTCACCGCGGCAATAGACGAGATCGTGGTCGCGGTGAACGAATAAAACCGCGCCGAACGTCTCTCGTCAGGGGCCGTGCTCTCTCCAATAATTTGCTTTCACCGCGGCAATAGGCGAGATCGTGGTCGCGGTGAACGAATAAAACCGCGCCGAACGTCTCTCGTCAGGGGCCGTGCTCTCTCCAATAATTTGCTTTCACCGCGGCAATAGGCGAGATCGTGGTCGCGGTGAACGAATAAAACCGCGCCGAACGTCTCTCGTCAGGGGCCGTGCTCTCTCCAATAATTTGCTTTCACCGCGGCAATAGGCGAGATCGTGGTCGCGGTGAACGAATAAAACCGCGCCGAACGTCTCTCGTCAGGGGCCGTGCTCTCTCCAATAATTTGCTTTCACCGCGGCAATAGGCGAGATCGTGGTCGCGGTGAACGAATAAAACCGCGCCGAACGTCTCTCGTCAGGGGCCGTGCTCTCTCCAATAATTTGCTTTCACCGCGGCAATAGGCGAGATCGTGGTCACGGTGAAAGAATAAAACCGCGCCGAACGTCTCTCGTCAGGGGCCGTGCTCTCTCCAATAATTTGCTTTCACCGCGGCAATAGGCGAGATCGTGGTCGCGGTGAACGAATAAAACCGCGCCGAACGTCTCTCGTCAGGGGCCGTGCTCTCTCCAATAATTTGCTTTCACCGCGGCAATAGGCGAGATCGTGGTCGCGGTGAACGAATAAAACCGCGCCGAACGTCTCTCGTCAGGGGCCGTGCTCTCTCCAATAATTTGCTTTCACCGCGGCAATAGGCGAGATCGTGGTCGCGGTGAACGAATAAAACCGCGCCGAACGTCTCTCGTCAGGGGCCGTGCTCTCTCCAATAATTTGCTTTCACCGCGGCAATAGGCGAGATCGTGGTCGCGGTGAACGAATAAAACCGCGCCGAACGTCTCTCGTCAGGGGCCGTGCTCTCTCCAATAATTTGCTTTCACCGCGGCAATAGGCGAGATCGTGGTCGCGGTGAACGAATAAAACCGCGCCAAACGTCTCTCGTCAGGGGCCGTGCTCTCTCCAATAATTTGCTTTCACCGCGGCAATAGGCGAGATCGTGCACACGGTAAACAAATAAAACCGCGCCGAACGTCTCTCGTCAGGGGCCGTGCTCTCTCCAATAATTTGCTTTCACCGCGGCAATAGGCGAGATCGTGGTCGCGGTGAACGAATAAAACCGCGCCGAACGTCTCTCGTCAGGGGCCGTGCTCTCTCCAATAATTCGCTTTCACCGCGGCAATAGGCGAGATCGTGGTCACGGTGAACGAATAAAACCGCGCCGAACGTCTCTCGTCAGGGGCCGTGCTCTCTCCAATAATTTGCTTTCACCGCGGCAATAGGCGAGATCGTGGTCGCGGTGAACGAATAAAACCGCGCCGAACGTCTCTCGTCAGGTGCCGTGCTCTCTCCAATAATTCGCTTTCACCGCGGCAATAGGCGAGATCGTGGTCACGGTGAACGAATAAAACCGCGCCGAACGTCTCTCGTCAGGGGCCGTGCTCTCTCCAATAATTTGCTTTCACCGCGGCAATAGCCGACATCGTGGTCGCGGTGAACGAATAAAACCGCGCCGAACGTCTCTCGTCAGGGGCCGTGCTCTCTCCAATAATTTGCTTTCACCGCGGCAATCGGCGAGATCGTGGTCACGGTGAACGAATAAAACCGCGCCGAACGTCTCTCGTCAGGGGCCGTGCTCTCTCCAATAATTTGCTTTCACCGCGGCAATAGGCGAGATCGTGGTCGCGGTGAACGAATAAAACCGCGCCGAACGTCTCTCGTCAGGGGCCGTGCTCTCTCCAATATTTTGCTTTCACCGCGGCAATAGGCGAGATCGTGGTCACGGTGAACGAATAAAACCGCGCCGAACGTCTCTCGTCAGGGGCCGTGCTCTCTCCAAAAATTTGCTTTCACCGCGGCAATAGGCGAGATCGTGGTCGCGGTGAACGAATAAAACCGCGCCGAACGTCTCTCGTCAGGGGCCGTGCTCTCTCGAATAATTTGCTTTCACCGCGGCAATAGGCGAGATCGTGGTCACGGTGAACAAATAAAACCGCGCCGAACGTCTCTCGTCAGGGGCCGTGCTCTCTCCAATAATTTGCTTTCACCACGGCAATAGGCGAGATCGTGGTCGCGGTGAACGAATAAAACCGCGCCGAACGTCTCTCGTCAGGGGCCGTGCTCTCTCCAAAAATTTGCTTTCACCGCGGAAATAGGCGAGATCGTGGTCACGGTGAACGAATAAAACCGCGCCGAACGTCTCTCGTCAGGGGCCGTGCTCTCTCCAATAATTTGTTTCACCGCGACAATAGGCGAGATCGTGGTCGCGGTGAACGAATAAAACCGCGCCGAACGTCTCTCGTCAGGGGCCGTGCTCTCTCCAATAATTTGCTTTCACCGCGGCAATAGGCGAGATCGTGGTCGCGGTGAACGAATAAAACCGCGCCGAACGTCTCTCGTCAGGGGCCGTGCTCTCCCCAATAATTCGCTTTCACCGCGGCAATAGGCGAGATCGTGGTCACGGTGAACGAATAAAACCGCGCCGAACGTCTCTCGTCAGGGGCCGTGCTCTCTCCAATAATTTGCTTTCACCGCGGCAATAGCCGACATCGTGGTCGCGGTGAACGAATAAAACCGCGCCGAACGTCTCTCGTCAGGGGCCGTGCTCTCTCCAATAGTTTGCTTTCACCGCGGCAATAGGCGAGATCGTGGTCACGGTGAACGAATAAAACCGCGCCGAACGTCTCTCGTCAGGGGCCGTGCTCTCTCCAATAATTTGCTTTCACCGCGGCAATAGGCGAGATCGTGGTCGCGGTGAACGAATAAAACCGCGCCGAACGTCTCTCGTCAGGGGCCGTGCTCTCTCCAATAATTTGCTTTCACCGCGGCAATAGGCGAGATCGTGGTCGCGGTGAACGAATAAAACCGCGCCGAACGTCTCTCGTCAGGGCCGTGCTCTCTCCAATAATTTGCTTTCACCGCGGCAATAGGCGAGATCGTGGTCGCGGTGAACGAATAAAACCGCGCCGAACGTCTCTCGTCAGGGGCCGTGCTCTCTCCAATAACTCGCTTTCACCGCGGCAATAGGCGAAATCGTGGTCACGGTGAACGAATAAAACCGCGCCGAACGTCTCTCGTCAGGGGCCGTGCTCTCTCCAATAATTTGCTTTCACCGCGGCAATAGCCGACATCGTGGTCGCGGTGAACGAATAAAACCGCGCCGAACGTCTCTCGTCAGGGGCCGTGCTCTCTCCAATAATTTGCTTTCACCGCGGCAATAGGCGAGATCGTGGTCACGGTGAACGAATAAAACCGCGCCGAACGTCTCTCGTCAGGGGCCGTGTTCTCTCCAATAATTTGCTTTCACCGCGGCAATAGGCGAGATCGTGGTCGCGGTGAACGAATAAAACCGCGCCGAACGTCTCTCGTCAGGGGCCGTGCTCTCTCCAATAATTCGCTTTCACCGCGGCAATAGGCGAGATCGTGGTCGCGGTGAACGAATAAAACCGCGCCGAACGTCTCTCGTCAGGGGCCGTGCTCTCTCCAATAATTTGCTTTCACCGCGGCAATAGGCGACATCGTGGTCACGGTGAACCTATAAAACCGCGCCGAACGTCTCTCGTCAGGGGCCGTGCTCTCTCCAATAATTCGCTTTCACCGCGGCAATAGGCGAGATCGTGGTCGCGGTGAACGAATAAAACCGCGCCGAACGTCTCTCGTCAGGGGCCGTGCTCTCTCCAATAATTCGCTTTCACCGCGGCAATAGGCGAGATCGTGGTCGCGGTGAACGAATAAAACCGCGCCGAACGTGTCTCGTCAGGGGCCGTGCTCTCTCCAATAATTCGCTTTCACCGCGGCAATAGGCGAGATCGTGGTCGCGGTGAACGAATAAAACCGCGCCGAACGTCTCTCGTCAGGGGCCGTACTCTCTCCAATAATTTGCTTTCACCGCGGCAATAGCCGACATCGTGGTCGCGGTGAACGAATAAAACCGCGCCGAACGTCTCTCGTCAGGGGCCGTGCTCTCTCCAATAATTCGCTTTCACCGCGGCAATAGGCGAGATCGTGGTCGCGGTGAACGAATAAAACCGCGCCGAACGTCTCTCGTCCGGGGCCGTGCTCTCTCCAATAATTCGCTTTCACCGCGGCAATAGGCGAGATCGTGGTCGCGGTGAACGAATAAAACCGCGCCGAACGTCTCTCGTCAGGGGCCGTGCTCTCTCCAATAATTCGCTTTCACCGCGGCAATAGGCGAGATCGTGGTCACGGTGAACGAATAAAACCGCGCCGAACGTCTCTCGTCAGGGGCCGTGCTCTCTCCAATAATTTGCTTTCACCGCGGCAATAGCCGACATCGTGGTCGCGGTGAACGAATAAAACCGCGCCGAACGTCTCTCGTCAGGGGCCGTGCACTCTCCAATAATTTGCTTTCACCGCGGCAATAGGCGAGATCGTGGTCACGGTGAACGAATAAAACCGCGCCGAACGTCTCTCGTCAGGGGCCGTGCTCTCTCCTATAATTTGCTTTCACCGCGGCAATAGGCGAGATCGTGGTCGCGGTGAACGAATAAAACCGCGCCGAACGTCTCTCGTCAGGGGCCGTGCTCTCTCCAATAATTTGCTTTCACCGCGGCAATAGGCGAGATCGTGGTCGCGGTGAACGAATAAAACCGCGCCGAACGTCTCTCGTCAGGGGCCGTGCTCTCTCCAATAATTTGCTTTCACCGCGGCAATAGGCGAGATCGTGGTCGCGGTGAACGAATAAAACCGCGCCGAACGTCTCTCGTCAGGGGCCGTGCTCTCTCCAATAATTTGCTTTCACCGCGGCAATAGGCGAGATCGTGGTCGCGGTGAACGAATAAAACCGCGCCGAACGTCTCTCGTCAGGGGCCGTGCTCTCTCCAATAATTCGCTTTCACCGCGGCAATAGGCGAGATCGTGGTCGCGGTGAACGAATAAAACCGCGCCGAACGTCTCTCGTCAGGGGCCGTGCTCTCTCTAATAATTCGCTTTCACCGCGGCAATAGGCGAGATCTGGTCGCGGTGAACGAATAAAACCGCGCCGAACGTCTCTCGTCAGGGGCCGTGCTCTCTCCAATAATTTGCTTTCACCGCGGCAATAGCCGACATCGTGGTCGCGGTGAACGAATAAAACCGCGCCGAACGTCTCTCGTCAGGGGCCGTGCTCTCTCCAATAATTTGCTTTCACCGCGGCAATAGGCGAGATCGTGGTCGCGGTGAACGAATAAAACCGCTCCGAACGTCTCTCGTCAGGGGCCGTGCTCTCCCCAATAATTCGCTTTCACCGCGGCAATAGGCGAGATCGTGGTCGCGGTGAACGAATAAAACCGCGCCGAACGTCTCTCGTCAGGGGCCGTGCTCTCTCCAATAATTCGCTTTCACCGCGGCAATAGGCGAGATCGTGGTCGCGGTGAACGAATAAAACCGCGCCGAACGTCTCTCGTCAGGGGCCGTGCTCTCTCCAATAATTTGCTTTCACCGCGGCAATAGCCGACATCGTGGTCGCGGTGAACGAATAAAACCGCGCCGAACGTCTCTCGTCAGGGGCCGTGCTCTCTCCAATAATTTGCTTTCACCGCGCCAATAGGCGAGATCGTGGTCGCGGTGAACGAATAAAACCGCGCCGAACGTCTCTCGTCAGGGGCCGTGCTCTCTCCAATAATTTGCTTTCACCGCGGCGATAGGCGAGATCGTGGTCGCGGTGAACGAATAAAACCGCGCCGAACGTCTCTCGTCAGGGGCCGTGCTCTCTCCAATAATTTGCTTTCACCGCGGCAATAGGCGAGATCGTGGTCGCGGTGAACGAATAAAACCGCGCCGAACGTCTCTCGTCAGGGGCCGTGCTCTCCCCAATAATTCGCTTTCACCGCGGCAATAGGCGAGATCGTGGTCACGGTGAACGAATAAAACCGCGCCGAACGTCTCTCGTCAGGGGCCGTGCTCTCTCCAATAATTTGCTTTCACCGCGGCAATAGCCGACATCGTGGTCGCGGTGAACGAATAAAACCGCGCCGAACGTCTCTCGTCAGGGGCCGTGCTCTCTCCAATAGTTTGCTTTCACCGCGGCAATAGGCGAGATCGTGGTCACGGTGAACGAATAAAACCGCGCCGAACGTCTCTCGTCAGGGGCCGTGCTCTCTCCAATAATTTGCTTTCACCGCGGCAATAGGCGAGATCGTGGTCGCGGTGAACGAATAAAACCGCGCCGAACGTCTCTCGTCAGGGGCCGTGCTCTCTCCAATAATTTGCTTTCACCGCGGCAATAGGCGAGATCGTGGTCGCGGTGAACGAATAAAACCGCGCCGAACGTCTCTCGTCAGGGGCCGTGCTCTCTCCAATAATTTGCTTTCACCGCGGCAATAGGCGAGATCGTGGTCGCGGTGAACGAATAAAACCGCGCCGAACGTCTCTCGTCAGGGGCCGTGCTCTCTCCAATAACTCGCTTTCACCGCGGCAATAGGCGAAATCGTGGTCACGGTGAACGAATAAAACCGCGCCGAACGTCTCTCGTCAGGGGCCGTGCTCTCTCCAATAATTTGCTTTCACCGCGGCAATAGCCGACATCGTGGTCGCGGTGAACGAATAAAACCGCGCCGAACGTCTCTCGTCAGGGGCCGTGCTCTCTCCAATAATTTGCTTTCACCGCGGCAATAGGCGAGATCGTGGTCACGGTGAACGAATAAAACCGCGCCGAACGTCTCTCGTCAGGGGCCGTGTTCTCTCCAATAATTTGCTTTCACCGCGGCAATAGGCGAGATCGTGGTCGCGGTGAACGAATAAAACCGCGCCGAACGTCTCTCGTCAGGGGCCGTGCTCTCTCCAATAATTCGCTTTCACCGCGGCAATAGGCGAGATCGTGGTCGCGGTGAACGAATAAAACCGCGCCGAACGTCTCTCGTCAGGGGCCGTGCTCTCTCCAATAATTTGCTTTCACCGCGGCAATAGGCGACATCGTGGTCACGGTGAACGAATAAAACCGCGCCGAACGTCTCTCGTCAGGGGCCGTGCTCTCTCCAATAATTCGCTTTCACCGCGGCAATAGGCGAGATCGTGGTCGCGGTGAACGAATAAAACCGCGCCGAACGTCTCTCGTCAGGGGCCGTGCTCTCTCCAATAATTCGCTTTCACCGCGGCAATAGGCGAGATCGTGGTCGCGGTGAACGAATAAAACCGCGCCGAACGTGTCTCGTCAGGGGCCGTGCTCTCTCCAATAATTCGCTTTCACCGCGGCAATAGGCGAGATCGTGGTCGCGGTGAACGAATAAAACCGCGCCGAACGTCTCTCGTCAGGGGCCGTACTCTCTCCAATAATTTGCTTTCACCGCGGCAATAGCCGACATCGTGGTCGCGGTGAACGAATAAAACCGCGCCGAACGTCTCTCGTCAGGGGCCGTGCTCTCTCCAATAATTCGCTTTCACCGCGGCAATAGGCGAGATCGTGGTCGCGGTGAACGAATAAAACCGCGCCGAACGTCTCTCGTCCGGGGCCGTGCTCTCTCCAATAATTCGCTTTCACCGCGGCAATAGGCGAGATCGTGGTCGCGGTGAACGAATAAAACCGCGCCGAACGTCTCTCGTCAGGGGCCGTGCTCTCTCCAATAATTCGCTTTCACCGCGGCAATAGGCGAGATCGTGGTCACGGTGAACGAATAAAACCGCGCCGAACGTCTCTCGTCAGGGGCCGTGCTCTCTCCAATAATTTGCTTTCACCGCGGCAATAGCCGACATCGTGGTCGCGGTGAACGAATAAAACCGCGCCGAACGTCTCTCGTCAGGGGCCGTGCACTCTCCAATAATTTGCTTTCACCGCGGCAATAGGCGAGATCGTGGTCACGGTGAACGAATAAAACCGCGCCGAACGTCTCTCGTCAGGGGCCGTGCTCTCTCCTATAATTTGCTTTCACCGCGGCAATAGGCGAGATCGTGGTCGCGGTGAACGAATAAAACCGCGCCGAACGTCTCTCGTCAGGGGCCGTGCTCTCTCCAATAGTTTGCTTTCACCGCGGCAATAGGCGAGATCGTGGTCGCGGTGAACGAATAAAACCGCGCCGAACGTCTCTCGTCAGGGGCCGTGCTCTCTCCAATAATTTGCTTTCACCGCGGCAATAGGCGAGATCGTGGTCGCGGTGAACGAATAAAACCGCGCCGAACGTCTCTCGTCAGGGGCCGTGCTCTCTCCAATAATTTGCTTTCACCGCGGCAATAGGCGAGATCGTGGTCGCGGTGAACGAATAAAACCGCGCCGAACGTCTCTCGTCAGGGGCCGTGCTCTCTCCAATAATTCGCTTTCACCGCGGCAATAGGCGAGATCGTGGTCGCGGTGAACGAATAAAACCGCGCCGAACGTCTCTCGTCAGGGGCCGTGCTCTCTCCAATAATTCGCTTTCACCGCGGCAATAGGCGAGATCGTGGTCGCGGTGAACGAATAAAACCGCGCCGAACGTCTCTCGTCAGGGGCCGTGCTCTCTCCAATAATTTGCTTTCACCGCGGCAATAGCCGACATCGTGGTCGCGGTGAACGAATAAAACCGCGCCGAACGTCTCTCGTCAGGGGCCGTGCTCTCTCCAATAATTTGCTTTCACTGCGGCAATAGGCGAGATCGTGGTCGCGGTGAACGAATAAAACCGCTCCGAACGTCTCTCGTCAGGGGCCGTGCTCTCTCCAATAATTCGCTTTCACCGCGGCAATAGGCGAGATCGTGGTCGCGGTGAACGAATAAAACCGCGCCGAACGTCTCTCGTCAGGGGCCGTGCTCTCTCCAATAATTCGCTTTCACCGCGGCAATAGGCGAGATCGTGGTCGCGGTGAACGAATAAAACCGCGCCGAACGTCTCTCGTCAGGGGCCGTGCTCTCTCCAATAATTTGCTTTCACCGCGGCAATAGCCGACATCGTGGTCGCGGTGAACGAATAAAACCGCGCCGAACGTCTCTCGTCAGGGGCCGTGCTCTCTCCAATAATTTGCTTTCACCGCGCCAATAGGCGAGATCGTGGTCGCGGTGAACGAATAAAACCGCGCCGAACGTCTCTCGTCAGGGGCCGTGCTCTCTCCAATAATTTGCTTTCACCGCGGCGATAGGCGAGATCGTGGTCGCGGTGAACGAATAAAACCGCGCCGAACGTCTCTCGTCAGGGGCCGTGCTCTCTCCAATAATTTGCTTTCACCGCGGCAATAGGCGAGATCGTGGTCGCGGTGAACGAATAAAACCGCGCCGAACGTCTCTCGTCAGGGGCCGTGCTCTCTCCAATAATTCGCTTTCACCGCGGCAATAGGCGAGATCGTGGTCGCGGTGAACGAATAAAACCGCGCCGAACGTCTCTCGTCAGGGGCCGTGCTCTCTCCAATAATTTGCTTTCACCGCGGCAATAGCCCACATCGTGGTCGCGGTGAACGAATAAAACCGCGCCGAACATCTCTCGTCAGGGGCCGTGCTCTCTCCAATAATTCGCTTTCACCGCGGCAATAGGCGAGATCGTGGTCGCGGTGAACGAATAAAACCGCGCCGAACGTCTCTCGTCAGGGGCCGTGCTCTCTCCAATAATTCGCTTTCACCGCGGCAATAGCCGAGATCGTGGTCGCGGTGAACGAATAAAACCGCGCCGAACGTCTCTCGTCAGGGGCCGTACTCTCTCCAATAATTCGCTTTCACCGCGGCAATAGGCGAGATCGTGGTCACGGTGAACGAATAAAACCGCGCCGAACGTCTCTCGTCTGGGGCCGTGCTCTCTCCAATAATTTGCTTTCACCGCGGCAATAGCCGACATCGTGGTCGCGGTGAACGAATAAAACCGCGCCGAACGTCTCTCGTCAGGGGCCGTGCTCTCTCCAATAATTTGCTTTCACCGCGGCAATAGGCGAGATCGTGGTCACGGTGAACGAATAAAACCGCGCCGAACGTCTCTCGTCAGGGGCCGTGCTCTCTCCAATAATTTGCTTTCACCGCGGCAATAGGCGAGATCGTGGTCGCGGTGAACGAATAAAACCGCGCCGAACGTCTCTCGTCAGGGGCCGTGCTCTCTCCAATAATTTGCTTTCACCGCGGCAATAGGCGAGATCGTGGTCGCGGTGAACGAATAAAACCGCGCCGAACGTCTCTCGTCAGGAGCCGTGCTCTCCCCAATAATTCGCTTTCACCGCGGCAATAGGCGAGATCGTGGTCACGGTGAACGAATAAAACTGCGCCGAACGTCTCTCGTCAGGGGCCGTGCTCTCTCCAATAATTTGCTTTCACCGCGGCAATAGCCGACATCGTGGTCGCGGTGAACGAATAAAACCGCGCCGAACGTCTCTCGTCAGGGGCCGTGCTCTCTCCAATAATTTGCTTTCACCGCGGCAATAGGCGAGATCGTGGTCACGGTGAACGAATAAGACCGCGCCGAACGTCTCTCGTCAGGGGCCGTGCTCTCTCCAATAATTTGCTTTCACCGCGGCAATAGGCGAGATCGTGGTCGCGGTGAACGAATACAACCGCGCCGAACGTCTCTCGTCAGGGGCCGTGCTCTCTCCAATAATTTGCTTTCACCGCGGCAATAGGCGAGATCGTGGTCGCGGTGAACGAATAAAACCGCGCCGAACGTCTCTCGTCAGGGGCCGTGCTCTCTCCAATAATTTGCTTTCACCGCGGCAATAGGCGAGATCGTGGTCGCGGTGAACGAATAAAACCGCGCCGAACGTCTCTCGTCAGGGGCCGTGCTCTCTCCAATAATTCGCTTTCACCGCGGCAATAGGCGAAATCGTGGTCACGGTGAACGAATAAAACCGCGCCGAACGTCTCTCGTCAGGGGCCGTGCTCTCTCCAATAATTTGCTTTCACCGCGGCAATAGCCGACATCGTGGTCGCGGTGAACGAATAAAACCGCGTCGAACGTCTCTCGTCAGGGGCCGTGTTCTCTCCAATAATTTGCTTTCACCGCGGCAATAGGCGAGATCGTGGTCACGGTGAACGAATAAAACCGCGCCGAACGTCTCTCGTCAGGGGCCGTGTTCTCTCCAATAATTTGCTTTCACCGCGGCAATGGGCGAGATCGTGGTCGCGGTGAACGAATAAAACCGCGCCGAACGTCTCTCGTCAGGGGCCGTGCTCTCTCCAATAATTTGCTTTCACCACGGCAATAGGCGAGATCGTGGTCGTGGTGAACGAATAAAACCGCGCCGAACGTCTCTCGTCAGGGGCCGTGCTCTCTCCAATAATTTGCTTTCACCGCGGCAATAGGCGAGATCGTGGTCGCGGTGAACGAATAAAACCGCGCCGAACGTCTCTCGTCAGGGGCCGTGCTCTCTCCAATAATTTGCTTTCACCGCGGCAATAGGCGAGATCGTGGTCGCGGTGAACGAATAAAACCGCGCCGAACGTCTCTCGTCAGGGGCCGTGCTCTCTCCAATAATTCGCTTTCACCGCGGCAATAGGCGAGATCGTGGTCGCGGTGAACGAATAAAACCGCGCCGAACGTCTCTCGTCAGGGGCCGTGCTCTCTCCAATAATTTGCTTTCACCGCGGCAATAGGCGAGATCGTGGTCACGGTGAACGAATAAAACCGCGCCGAACGTCTCTCGTCAGGGGCCGTGCTCTCTCCAATAATTCGCTTTCACCGCGGCAATAGGCGAGAACGTGGTCGCGGTGAACGAATAAAACCGCGCCGAACGTCTCTCGTCAGGGGCCGTGCTCTCTCCAATAATTCGCTTTCACCGCGGCAATAGGCGAGATCGTGGTCGCGGTGAACGAA
The DNA here is from genome assembly GCF_016920785.2 of Ixodes scapularis. NCBI lineage: Eukaryota > Metazoa > Arthropoda > Arachnida > Ixodida > Ixodidae > Ixodes > Ixodes scapularis. The sequence goes on along the minus strand of NW_024610199.1, from coordinate 368,964 downwards.
TAAAACCGCGCCGAACGTGTCTTGTCAGGGGCCGTGCTCTCTCCAATAATTCGCTTTCACCGCGGCAATAGGCGAGATCGTGGTCGCGGTGAACGAATAAAACCGCGCCGAACGTCTCTCGTCAGGGGCCGTGCTCTCTCCAATAATTTGCTTTCACCGCGGCAATAGCCGACATCGTGGTCGCGGTGAACGAATAAAACCGCGCCGAACGTCTCTCGTCAGGGGCCGTGCTCTCTCCAATAATTCGCTTTCACCGCGGCAATAGGCGAGATCGTGGTCGCGGTGAACGAATAAAACCGCGCCGAACGTCTCTCGTCAGGGGCCGTGCTCTCTCCAATAATTCGCTTTCACCGCGGCAATAGGCGAGATCGTGGTCGCGGTGAACGAATAAAACCGCGCCGAACGTCTCTCGTCAGGGGCCGTGCTCTCTCCAATAATTCGCTTTCGCCGCGGCAATAGGCGAGATCGTGGTCACGGTGAACGAATAAAACCGCGCCGAACGTCTCTCGTCAGGGGCCGTGCTCTCTCCAATAATTTGCTTTCACCGCGGCAATAGCCGACATCGTGGTCGCGGTGAACGAATAAAACCGCGCCGAACGTCTCTCGTCAGGGGCCGTGCTCTCTCCAATAATTTGCTTTCACCGCGGCAATAGGCGAGGTCGTGGTCACGGTGAACGAATAAAACCGCGCCGAACGTCTCTCGTCAGGGGCCGTGCTCTCTCCAATAATTTGCTTTCACCGCGGCAATAGGCGAGATCGTGGTCGCGGTGAACGAATAAAACCGCGCCGAACGTCTCTCGTCAGGGGCCGTGCTCTCTCCAATAATTTGCTTTCACCGCGGCAATAGGCGAGATCGTGGTCGCGGTGAACGAATAAAACCGCGCCGAACGTCTCTCGTCAGGAGCCGTGCTCTCCCCAATAATTCGCTTTCACCGCGGCAATAGGCGAGATCGTGGTCACGGTGAACGAATAAAACTGCGCCGAACGTCTCTCGTCAGGGGCCGTGCTCTCTCCAATAATTTGCTTTCACCGCGGCAATAGCCGACATCGTGGTCGCGGTGAACGAATAAAACCGCGCCGAACGTCTCTCGTCAGGGGCCGTGCTCTCTCCAATAATTTGCTTTCACCGCGGCAATAGGCGAGATCGTGGTCACGGTGAACGAATAAGACCGCGCCGAACGTCTCTCGTCAGGGGCCGTGCTCTCTCCAATAATTTGCTTTCACCGCGGCAATAGGCGAGATCGTGGTCGCGGTGAACGAATACAACCGCGCCGAACGTCTCTCGTCAGGGGCCGTGCTCTCTCCAATAATTTGCTTTCACCGCGGCAATAGGCGAGATCGTGGTCGCGGTGAACGAATAAAACCGCGCCGAACGTCTCTCGTCAGGGGCCGTGCTCTCTCCAATAATTTGCTTTCACCGCGGCAATAGGCGAGATCGTGGTCGCGGTGAACGAATAAAACCGCGCCGAACGTCTCTCGTCAGGGGCCGTGCTCTCTCCAATAATTCGCTTTCACCGCGGCAATAGGCGAAATCGTGGTCACGGTGAACGAATAAAACCGCGCCGAACGTCTCTCGTCAGGGGCCGTGCTCTCTCCAATAATTTGCTTTCACCGCGGCAATAGCCGACATCGTGGTCGCGGTGAACGAATAAAACCGCGTCGAACGTCTCTCGTCAGGGGCCGTGTTCTCTCCAATAATTTGCTTTCACCGCGGCAATAGGCGAGATCGTGGTCACGGTGAACGAATAAAACCGCGCCGAACGTCTCTCGTCAGGGGCCGTGTTCTCTCCAATAATTTGCTTTCACCGCGGCAATGGGCGAGATCGTGGTCGCGGTGAACGAATAAAACCGCGCCGAACGTCTCTCGTCAGGGGCCGTGCTCTCTCCAATAATTTGCTTTCACCACGGCAATAGGCGAGATCGTGGTCGTGGTGAACGAATAAAACCGCGCCGAACGTCTCTCGTCAGGGGCCGTGCTCTCTCCAATAATTTGCTTTCACCGCGGCAATAGGCGAGATCGTGGTCGCGGTGAACGAATAAAACCGCGCCGAACGTCTCTCGTCAGGGGCCGTGCTCTCTCCAATAATTTGCTTTCACCGCGGCAATAGGCGAGATCGTGGTCGCGGTGAACGAATAAAACCGCGCCGAACGTCTCTCGTCAGGGGCCGTGCTCTCTCCAATAATTCGCTTTCACCGCGGCAATAGGCGAGATCGTGGTCGCGGTGAACGAATAAAACCGCGCCGAACGTCTCTCGTCAGGGGCCGTGCTCTCTCCAATAATTTGCTTTCACCGCGGCAATAGGCGAGATCGTGGTCACGGTGAACGAATAAAACCGCGCCGAACGTCTCTCGTCAGGGGCCGTGCTCTCTCCAATAATTCGCTTTCACCGCGGCAATAGGCGAGAACGTGGTCGCGGTGAACGAATAAAACCGCGCCGAACGTCTCTCGTCAGGGGCCGTGCTCTCTCCAATAATTCGTTTTCACCGCGGCAATAGGCGAGATCGTGGTCGCGGTGAACGAATAAAACCGCGCCGAACGTCTCTCGTCAGGGGCCGTGCTCTCTCCAATAATTTGCTTTCACCGCGGCAATAGGCGAGATCGTGGTCGCGGTGAACGAATAAAACCGCGCCGAACGTCTCTCGTCAGGGGCCGTGCTCTCTCCAATAATTCGCTTTCACCGCGGCAATAGGCGAGATCGTGGTCGCGGTGAACGAATAAAACCGCGCCGAACGTCTCTCGTCAGGGGCCGTGCTCTCTCCAATAATTCGCTTTCACCGCGGCAATAGGCGAGATCGTGGTCGCGGTGAACGAATAAAACCGCGCCGAACGTCTCTCGTCAGGGGCCGTGCTCTCTCCAATAATTTGCTTTCACCGCGGCAATAGCCGACATCGTGGTCGCGGTGAACGAATAAAACCGCGCCGAACGTCTCTCGTCAGGGGCCGTGCTCTCTCCAATAATTTGCTTTCACCGCGGCAATAGGCGAGATCGTGGTCGCGGTGAACGAATAAAACCGCTCCGAACGTCTCTCGTCAGGGGCCGTGCTCTCTCCAATAATTCGCTTTCACCGCGGCAATAGGCGAGATCGTGGTCGCGGTGAACGAATAAAACCGCGCCGAACGTCTCTCGTCAGGGGCCGTGCTCTCTCCAATAATTCGCTTTCACCGCGGCAATAGGCGAGATCGTGGTCGCGGTGAACGAATAAAACCGCGCCGAACGTCTCTCGTCAGGGGCCGTGCTCTCTCCAATAATTTGCTTTCACCGCGGCAATAGCCGACATCGTGGTCGCGGTGAACGAATAAAACCGCGCCGAACGTCTCTCGTCAGGGGCCGTGCTCTCTCCAATAATTTGCTTTCACCGCGCCAATAGGCGAGATCGTGGTCGCGGTGAACGAATAAAACCGCGCCGAACGTCTCTCGTCAGGGGCCGTGCTCTCTCCAATAATTTGCTTTCACCGCGGCGATAGGCGAGATCGTGGTCGCGGTGAACGAATAAAACCGCGCCGAACGTCTCTCGTCAGGGGCCGTGCTCTCTCCAATAATTTGCTTTCACCGCGGCAATAGGCGAGATCGTGGTCGCGGTGAACGAATAAAACCGCGCCGAACGTCTCTCGTCAGGGGCCGTGCTCTCTCCAATAATTCGCTTTCACCGCGGCAATAGGCGAGATCGTGGTCGCGGTGAACGAATAAAACCGCGCCGAATGTCTCTCGTCAGGGGCCGTGCTCTCTCCAATAATTTGCTTTCACCGCGGCAATAGCCCACATCGTGGTCGCGGTGAACGAATAAAACCGCGCCGAACATCTCTCGTCAGGGGCCGTGCTCTCTCCAATAATTCGCTTTCACCGCGGCAATAGGGGAGATCGTGGTCGCGGTGAACGAATAAAACCGCGCCGAACGTCTCTCGTCAGGGGCCGTGCTCTCTCCAATAATTCGCTTTCACCGCGGCAATAGCCGAGATCGTGGTCGCGGTGAACGAATAAAACCGCGCCGAACGTCTCTCGTCAGGGGCCGTACTCTCTCCAATAATTCGCTTTCACCGCGGCAATAGGCGAGATCGTGGTCACGGTGAACGAATAAAACCGCGCCGAACGTCTCTCGTCAGGGGCCGTGCTCTCTCCAATAATTTGCTTTCACCGCGGCAATAGCCGACATCGTGGTCGCGGTGAACGAATAAAACCGCGCCGAACGTCTCTCGTCAGGGGCCGTGCTCTCTCCAATAATTTGCTTTCACCGCGGCAATAGGCGAGATCGTGGTCACGGTGAACGAATAAAACCGCGCCGAACGTCTCTCGTCAGGGGCCGTGCTCTCTCCAATAATTTGCTTTCACCGCGGCAATAGGCGAGATCGTGGTCGCGGTGAACGAATAAAACCGCGCCGAACGTCTCTCGTCAGGGGCCGTGCTCTCTCCAATAATTTGCTTTCACCGCGGCAATAGGCGAGATCGTGGTCGCGGTGAACGAATAAAACCGCGCCGAACGTCTCTCGTCAGGAGCCGTGCTCTCCCCAATAATTCGCTTTCACCGCGGCAATAGGCGAGATCGTGGTCACGGTGAACGAATAAAACTGCGCCGAACGTCTCTCGTCAGGGGCCGTGCTCTCTCCAATAATTTGCTTTCACCGCGGCAATAGCCGACATCGTGGTCGCGGTGAACGAATAAAACCGCGCCGAACGTCTCTCGTCAGGGGCCGTGCTCTCTCCAATAATTTGCTTTCACCGCGGCAATAGGCGAGATCGTGGTCACGGTGAACGAATAAGACCGCGCCGAACGTCTCTCGTCAGGGGCCGTGCTCTCTCCAATAATTTGCTTTCACCGCGGCAATAGGCGAGATCGTGGTCGCGGTGAACGAATACAACCGCGCCGAACGTCTCTCGTCAGGGGCCGTGCTCTCTCCAATAATTTGCTTTCACCGCGGCAATAGGCGAGATCGTGGTCGCGGTGAACGAATAAAACCGCGCCGAACGTCTCTCGTCAGGGGCCGTGCTCTCTCCAATAATTTGCTTTCACCGCGGCAATAGGCGAGATCGTGGTCGCGGTGAACGAATAAAACCGCGCCGAACGTCTCTCGTCAGGGGCCGTGCTCTCTCCAATAATTCGCTTTCACCGCGGCAATAGGCGAAATCGTGGTCACGGTGAACGAATAAAACCGCGCCGAACGTCTCTCGTCAGGGGCCGTGCTCTCTCCAATAATTTGCTTTCACCGCGGCAATAGCCGACATCGTGGTCGCGGTGAACGAATAAAACCGCGTCGAACGTCTCTCGTCAGGGGCCGTGTTCTCTCCAATAATTTGCTTTCACCGCGGCAATAGGCGAGATCGTGGTCACGGTGAACGAATAAAACCGCGCCGAACGTCTCTCGTCAGGGGCCGTGTTCTCTCCAATAATTTGCTTTCACCGCGGCAATGGGCGAGATCGTGGTCGCGGTGAACGAATAAAACCGCGCCGAACGTCTCTCGTCAGGGGCCGTGCTCTCTCCAATAATTTGCTTTCACCACGGCAATAGGCGAGATCGTGGTCGTGGTGAACGAATAAAACCGCGCCGAACGTCTCTCGTCAGGGGCCGTGCTCTCTCCAATAATTTGCTTTCACCGCGGCAATAGGCGAGATCGTGGTCGCGGTGAACGAATAAAACCGCGCCGAACGTCTCTCGTCAGGGGCCGTGCTCTCTCCAATAATTTGCTTTCACCGCGGCAATAGGCGAGATCGTGGTCGCGGTGAACGAATAAAACCGCGCCGAACGTCTCTCGTCAGGGGCCGTGCTCTCTCCAATAATTCGCTTTCACCGCGGCAATAGGCGAGATCGTGGTCGCGGTGAACGAATAAAACCGCGCCGAACGTCTCTCGTCAGGGGCCGTGCTCTCTCCAATAATTTGCTTTCACCGCGGCAATAGGCGAGATCGTGGTCACGGTGAACGAATAAAACCGCGCCGAACGTCTCTCGTCAGGGGCCGTGCTCTCTCCAATAATTCGCTTTCACCGCGGCAATAGGCGAGAACGTGGTCGCGGTGAACGAATAAAACCGCGCCGAACGTCTCTCGTCAGGGGCCGTGCTCTCTCCAATAATTCGCTTTCACCGCGGCAATAGGCGAGATCGTGGTCGCGGTGAACGAATAAAACCGCGCCGAACGTGTCTCGTCAGGGGCCGTGCTCTCTCCAATAATTCGCTTTCACCGCGGCAATAGGCGAGATCGTGGTCGCGGTGAACGAATAAAACCGCGCCGAACGTCTCTCGTCAGGGGCCGTGCTCTCTCCAATAATTTGCTTTCACCGCGGCAATAGCCGACATCGTGGTCGCGGTGAACGAATAAAACCGCGCCGAACGTCTCTCGTCAGGGGCCGTGCTCTCTCCAATAATTCGCTTTCACCGCGGCAATAGGCGAGATCGTGGTCGCGGTGAACGAATAAAACCGCGCCGAACGTCTCTCGTCAGGGGCCGTGCTCTCTCCAATAATTCGCTTTCACCGCGGCAATAGGCGAGATCGTGGTCGCGGTGAACGAATAAAACCGCGCCGAACGTCTCTCGTCAGGGGCCGTGCTCTCTCCAATAATTCGCTTTCGCCGCGGCAATAGGCGAGATCGTGGTCACGGTGAACGAATAAAACCGCGCCGAACGTCTCTCGTCAGGGGCCGTGCTCTCTCCAATAATTTGCTTTCACCGCGGCAATAGCCGACATCGTGGTCGCGGTGAACGAATAAAACCGCGCCGAACGTCTCTCGTCAGGGGCCGTGCTCTCTCCAATAATTCGCTTTCACCGCGGCAATAGGCGAGATCGTGGTCGCGGTGAACGAATAAAACCGCGCCGAACGTCTCTCGTCAGGGGCCGTGCTCTCTCCAATAATTCGCTTTCGCCGCGGCAATAGGCGAGATCGTGGTCACGGTGAACGAATAAAACCGCGCCGAACGTCTCTCGTCAGGGGCCGTGCTCTCTCCAATAATTCGCTTTCACCGCGGCAATAGGCGAGATCGTGGTAGCGGTGAACGAATAAAACCGCGCCGAACGTGTCTCGTCAGGGGCCGTGCTCTCTCCAATAATTCGCTTTCACCGCGGCAATAGGCGAGATCGTGGTCGCGGTGAACGAATAAAACCGCGCCGAACGTCTCTCGTCAGGGGCCGTGCTCTCTCCAATAATTTGCTTTCACCGCGGCAATAGCCGACATCGTGGTCGCGGTGAACGAATAAAACCGCGCCGAACGTCTCTCGTCAGGGGCCGTGCTCTCTCCAATAATTCGCTTTCACCGCGGCAATAGGCGAGATCGTGGTCGCGGTGAACGAATAAAACCGCGCCGAACGTCTCTCGTCAGGGGCCGTGCTCTCTCCAATAATTCGCTTTCACCGCGGCAATAGGCGAGATCGTGGTCGCGGTGAACGAATAAAACCGCGCCGAACGTCTCTCGTCAGGGGCCGTGCTCTCTCCAATAATTCGCTTTCGCCGCGGCAATAGGCGAGATCGTGGTCACGGTGAACGAATAAAACCGCGCCGAACGTCTCTCGTCAGGGGCCGTGCTCTCTCCAATAATTTGCTTTCACCGCGGCAATAGCCGACATCGTGGTCGCGGTGAACGAATAAAACCGCGCCGAACGTCTCTCGTCAGGGGCCGTGCACTCTCCAATAATTTGCTTTCACCGCGGCAATAGGCGAGATCGTGGTCACGGTGAACGAATAAAACCGCGCCGAACGTCTCTCGTCAGGGGCCGTGCTCTCTCCTATAATTTGCTTTCACCGCGGCAATAGGCGAGATCGTGGTCGCGGTGAACGAATAAAACCGCGCCGAACGTCTCTCGTCAGGGGCCGTGCTCTCTCCAATAATTTGCTTTCACCGCAGCAATAGGCGAGATCGTGGTCGCGGTGAACGAATAAAACCGCGCCGAACGTCTCTCGTCAGGGGCCGTGCTCTCTCCAATAATTCGCTTTCACCGCGGCAATAGGCGAGATCGTGGTCGCGGTGAACGAATAAAACCGCGCCGAACGTCTCTCGTCAGGGGCCGTGCTCTCTCCAATAATTCGCTTTCACCTTGGCAATAGGCGAGATCGTGGTCGCGGTGAACGAATAAAACCGCGCCGAACGTCTCTCGTCAGGGGCCGTGCTCTCTCCAATAATTTGCTTTCACCGCGGCAATAGCCGACATCGTGGTCGCGGTGAACGAATAAAACCGCGCCGAACGTCTCTCGTCAGGGGCCGTGCTCTCTCCAATAATTTGCTTTCACCGCGGCAATAGGCGAGATCGTGGTCGCGGTGAACGAATAAAACCGCGCCGAACGTCTCTCGTCAGGGGCCGTGCTCTCTCCAATAATTCGCTTTCACCGCGGCAATAGGCGAGATCGTGGTCGCGGTGAACGAATAAAACCGCGCCGAACGTCTCTCGTCAGGGGCCGTGCTCTCTCCAATAATTCGCTTTCACCGCGGCAATAGGCGAGATCGTGGTCGCGGTGAACGAATAAAACCGCGCCGAACGTCTCTCGTCAGGGGCCGTGATCTCTCCAATAATTTGCTTTCACCGCGGCAATAGCCGACATCGTGGTCGCGGTGAACGAATAAAACCGCGCCGACCGTCTCTCGTCAGGGGCCGTGCTCTCTCCAATAATTTGCTTTCACCGCGCCAATAGGCGAGATCGTGGTCACGGTGAACGAATAAAACCGCGCCGAACGTCTCTCGTCAGGGGCCGTGCTCTCTCCAATAATTTGCTTTCACCGCGGCGATAGGCGAGATCGTGGTCGCGGTGAACGAATAAAACCGCGCCGAACGTCTCTCGTCAGGGGCCGTGCTCTCTCCAATAATTTGCTTTCACCGCGGCAATAGGCGAGATCGTGGTCGCGGTGAACGAATAAAACCGCGCCGAACGTCTCTCGTCAGGGGCCGTGCTCTCTCCAATAATTCGCTTTCACCGCGGCAATAGGCGAGATCGTGGTCGCGGTGAACGAATAAAACCGCGCCGAACGTCTCTCGTCAGGGGCCGTGCTCTCTCCAATAATTTGCTTTCACCGCGGCAATAGCCCACATCGTGGTCGCGGTGAACGAATAAAACCGCGCCGAACGTCTCTCGTCCGGGGCCGTGCTCTCTCCAATAATTTGCTTTCACCGCGGCAATAGGCGAGATCGTGGTCGCGGTGAACGAATAAAACCGCGCCGAACGTCTCTCGTCAGGGGCCGTGCTCTCTCCAATAATTCGCTTTCACCGCGGCAATAGGCGAGATCGTGGTCGCGGTGAACGAATAAAACCGCGCCGAACGTCTCTCGTCAGGGGCCGTGCTCTCTCCAATAATTTGCTTTCACCGCGGCAATAGCCGACATCGTGGTCGCGGTGAACGAATAAAACCGCGCCGAACGTCTCTCGTCAGGGGCCGTGCTCTCTCCAATAATTTGCTTTCACCGCGGCAATGGGCGAGATCGTGGTCACGGTGAACGAATAAAACCGCGCCGAACGTCTCTCGTCAGGGGCCGTGCTCTCTCCAATAATTTGCTTTCACCGCGGCAATAGGCGAGATCGTGGTCGCGGTGAACGAATAAAACCGCGCCGAACGTCTCTCGTCAGGGGCCGTGCTCTCTCCAATAATTTGCTTTCACCGCGGCAATAGGCGAGATCGTGGTCGCGGTGAACGAATAAAACCGCGCCGAACGTCTCTCGTCAGGGGCCGTGCTCTCTCCAATAATTTGCTTTCACCGCGGCAATAGGCGAGATCGTGGTCGCGGTGAACGAATAAAACCGCGCCGAACGTCTCTCGTCAGGGGCCGTGCTCCCTCCAATAATTCGCTTTCACCGCGGCAATAGCCGAGATCGTGGTCACGGTAAACGAATAAAACCGCGCCGAACGTCTCTCGTCAGGGGCCGTGCTCTCTCCAATAATTTGCTTTCACCGCGGCAATAGCCGACATCGTGGTCGCGGTGAACGAATAAAACCGCGCCGAACGTCTCTCGTCAGGGGCCGTGCTCTCTCCAATAATTTGCTTTCACCACGGCAATAGGCGAGATCGTGGTCACGGTGAACGAATAAAACCGTGCCGAACGTCTCTCGTCAGGGGCCGTGCTCTCTCCAATAATTTGCTTTCACCGCGGCAATAGGCGAGATCGTGGTCGCGGTGAACGAATAAAACCGCGCCGAACGTCTCTCGTCAGGGGCCGTGCTCTCTCCAATAATTCGCTTTCACCGCGGCAATAGGCGAGATCGTGGTCGCGGTGAACGAATAAAACCGCGCCGAACGTCTCTCGTCAGGGGCCGTGCTCTCTCCAATAATTTGCTTTCACCGCGGCAATAGGCGAGATCGTGGTCGCGGTGAACGAATAAAACCGCGCCGAACGTCTCTCGTCAGGGGCCGTGCTCTCTCCAATAATTTGCTTTCACCGCGGCAATAGGCGAGATCGTTGTCGCGGTGAACGAATAAAACCGCGCCGAACGTCTCTCGTCAGGGCCGTGCTCTCTCCAATAATTTGCTTTCACCGCGGCAATAGGCGAGATCGTGGTCGCGGTGAACGAATAAAACCGCGCCGAACGTCTCTCGTCAGGGGCCGTGCTCTCTCCAATAATTTGCTTTCACCGCGGCAATAGGCGAGATCGTGGTCACGGTGAACGAATAAAACCGCGCCGAACGTCTCTCGTCAGGGGCCGTGCTCTCTCCAATAATTTGCTTTCACCGCGGCAATAGCCGACATCGTGGTCGCGGTGAACGAATAAAACCGCGCCGAACGTCTCTCGTCAGGGGCCGTGCTCTCTCCAATAATTTGCTTTCACCGCGGCAATAGGCGAGATCGTGGTCGCGGTGAACGAATAAAACCGCGCCGAACGTCTCTCGTCAGGGGCCGTGCTCTCTCCAATAATTTGCTTTCACCGCGGCAATAGGCGAGATCGTGGTCGCGGTGAACGAATAAAACCGCGCCGAACGTCTCTCGTCAGGGGCCGTGCTCTCTCCAATAATTTGCTTTCACCGCGGCAATAGGCGAGATCGTGGTCGCGGTGAACGAATAAAACCGCGCCGAACGTCTCTCGTCAGGGGCCGTGCTCTCTCCAATAATTTGCTTTCACCGCGGCAATAGGCGAGATCGTGGTCGCGGTGAACGAATAAAACCGCGCCGAACGTCTCTCGTCAGGGGCCGTGCTCTCTCCAATAATTTGCTTTCACCGCGGCAATAGGCGAGATCGTGGTCGCGGTGAACGAATAAAACCGCGCCGAACGTCTCTCGTCAGGGGCCGTGCTCTCTCCAATAATTTGCTTTCACCGCGGCAATAGGCGAGATCGTGGTCGCGGTGAACGAATAAAACCGCGCCGAACGTCTCTCGTCAGGGGCCGTGCTCTCTCCAATAATTTGCTTTCACCGCGGCAATAGGCGAGATCGTGGTCACGGTGAACGAATAAAACCGCGCCGAACGTCTCTCGTCAGGGGCCGTGCTCTCTCCAATAATTTGCTTTCACCGCGGCAATAGGCGAGATCGTGGTCGCGGTGAACGAATAAAACCGCGCCGAACGTCTCTCGTCAGGGGCCGTGCTCTCTCCAATAATTTGCTTTCACCGCGGCAATAGGCGAGATCGTGGTCGCGGTGAACGAATAAAACCGCGCCGAACGTCTCTCGTCAGGGGCCGTGCTCTCTCCAATAATTTGCTTTCACCGCGGCAATAGGCGAGATCGTGGTCGCGGTGAACGAATAAAACTGCGCCGAACGTCTCTCGTCAGGGGCCGTGCTCTCTCCAATAATTTGCTTTCACCGCGGCAATAGGCGAGATCGTGGTCGCGGTGAACGAATAAAACCGCGCCGAACGTCTCTCGTCAGGGGCCGTGCTCTCTCCAATAATTTGCTTTCACCGCGGCAATAGGCGAGATCGTGGTCGCGGTGAACGAATAAAACCGCGCCAAACGTCTCTCGTCAGGGGCCGTGCTCTCTCCAATAATTTGCTTTCACCGCGGCAATAGGCGAGATCGTGCACACGGTAAACAAATAAAACCGCGCCGAACGTCTCTCGTCAGGGGCCGTGCTCTCTCCAATAATTTGCTTTCACCGCGGCAATAGGCGAGATCGTGGTCGCGGTGAACGAATAAAACCGCGCCGAACGTCTCTCGTCAGGGGCCGTGCTCTCTCCAATAATTCGCTTTCACCGCGGCAATAGGCGAGATCGTGGTCACGGTGAACGAATAAAACCGCGCCGAACGTCTCTCGTCAGGGGCCGTGCTCTCTCCAATAATTTGCTTTCACCACGGCAATAGCCGACATCGTGGTCGCGGTGAACGAATAAAACCTCGCCGAACGTCTCTCGTCAGGGGCCGTGCTCTCTCCAATAATTTGCTTTCACCGCGGCAATAGGCGAGATCGTGGTCACGGTGAACGAATAAAACCGCGCCGAACGTCTCTCGTCAGGGGCCGTGCTCTCTCCAATAATTTGCTTTCACCGCGGCAATAGGCGAGATCGTGGTCGCGGTGAACGAATAAAACCGCGCCGAACGTCTCTCGTCAGGGGCCGTGCTCTCTCCAATAATTTGCTTTCACCGCGGCAATAGGCGAGATCGTGGTCGCGGTGAACGAATAAAACCGCGCCGAACGTCTCTCGTCCGGGGCCGTGCTCTCTCCAATAATTTGCTTTCACCGCGGCAATAGGCGAGATCGTGGTCGCGGTGAACGAATAAAACCGCGCCGAACGTCTCTCGTCAGGGGCCGTGCTCTCTCCAATAATTCGCTTTCACCGCGGCAATAGGCGAGATCGTGGTCACGGTGAACGAATAAAACCGCGCCGAACGTCTCTCGTCAGGGGCCGTGCTCTCTCCAATAATTTGCTTTCACCGCGGCAATAGCCGACATCGTGGTCGCGGTGAACGAATAAAACCGCGCCGAACGTCTCTCGTCAGGGGCCGTGCTCTCTCCAATAATTTGCTTTCACCGCGGCAATGAGCGAGATCGTGGTCACGGTGAACGAATAAAACCGCGCCGAACGTCTCTCGTCAGGGGCCGTGCTCTCTCCAATAATTTGCTTTCACCGCGGCAATAGGCGAGATCGTGGTCGCGGTGAACGAATAAAACCGCGCCGAACGTCTCTCGTCAGGGGCCGTGCTCTCTCCAATAATTTGCTTTCACCGCGGCAATAGGCGAGATCGTGGTCGCGGTGAACGAATAAAACCGCGCCGAACGTCTCTCGTCAGGGGCCGTGCTCTCTCCAATAATTTGCTTTCACCGCGGCAATAGGCGAGATCGTGGTCGCGATGAACGAATAAAACCGCGCCGAACGTCTCTCGTCAGGGGCCGTGCTCTCTCCAATAATTCGCTTTCACCGCGGCAATAGCCGAGATCGTGGTCACGGTAAACGAATAAAACCGCGCCGAACGTCTCTCGTCAGGGGCCGTGCTCTCTCCAATAATTTGCTTTCACCGCGGCAATAGCCGACATCGTGGTCGCGGTGAACGAATAAAACCGCGCCGAACGTCTCTCGTCAGGGGCCGTGCTCTCTCCAATAATTTGCTTTCACCGCGGCAATAGGCGAGATCGTGGTCACGGTGAACGAATAAAACCGTGCCGAACGTCTCTCGTCAGGGGCCGTGCTCTCTCCAATAATTTGCTTTCACCGCGGCAATAGGCGAGATCGTGGTCGCGGTGAACGAATAAAACCGCGCCGAACGTCTCTCGTCAGGGGCCGTGCTCTCTCCAATAATTCGCTTTCACCGCGGCAATAGGCGAGATCGTGGTCGCGGTGAACGAATAAAACCGCGCCGAACGTCTCTCGTCAGGGGCCGTGCTCTCTCCAATAATTTGCTTTCACCGCGGCAATAGGCGAGATCGTGGTCGCGGTGAACGAATAAAACCGCGCCGAACGTCTCTCGTCAGGGGCCGTGCTCTCTCCAATAATTTGCTTTCACCGCGGCAATAGGCGAGATCTTTGTCGCGGTGAACGAATAAAACCGCGCCGAACGTCTCTCATCAGGGGCCGTGCTCTCTCCAATAATTTGCTTTCACCGCGGCAATAGGCGAGATCGTGGTCGCGGTGAACGAATAAAACCGCGCCGAACGTCTCTCGTCAGGGGCCGTGCTCTCTCCAATAATTCGCTTTCACCGCGGCAATAGGCGAGATCGTGGTCACGGTGAACGAATAAAACCGCGCCGAACGTCTCTCGTCAGGGGCCGTGCTCTCTCCAATAATTTGCTTTCACCGCGGCAATAGCCGACATCGTGGTCGCGGTGAACGAATAAAACCGCGCCGAACGTCTCTCGTCAGGGGCCGTGCTCTCTCCAATAATTTGCTTTCACCGCGGCAATAGGCGAGATCGTGGTCGCGGTGAACGAATAAAACCGCGCCGAACGTCTCTCGTCAGGGGCCGTGCTCTCTCCAATAATTTGCTTTCACCGCGGCAATAGGCGAGATCGTGGTCGCGGTGAACGAATAAAACCGCGCCGAACGTCTCTCGTCAGGGGCCGTGCTCTCTCCAATAATTTGCTTTCACCGCGGCAATAGGCGAGATCGTGGTCGCGGTGAACGAATAAAACCGCGCCGAACGTCTCTCGTCAGGGGCCGTGCTCTCTCCAATAATTTGCTTTCACCGCGGCAATAGGCGAGATCGTGGTCGCGGTGAACGAATAAAACCGCGCCGAACGTCTCTCGTCAGGGGCCGTGCTCTCTCCAATAATTCGCTTTCACCGCGGCAATAGGCGAGATCGTGGTCACGGTAAACGAATAAAACCGCGCCGAACGTCTCTCGTCAGGGGCCGTGCTCTCTCCAATAATTTGCTTTCACCGCGGCAATAGCCGACATCGTGGTCGCGGTGAACGAATAAAACCGCGCCGAACGTCTCTCGTCAGGGGCCGTGCTCTCTCCAATAATTTGCTTTCACCGCGGCAATAGGCGAGATCGTGGTCACGGTGAACGAATAAAACCGTGCCGAACGTCTCTCGTCAGGGGCCGTGCTCTCTCCAATAATTTGCTTTCACCGCGGCAATAGGCGAGATCGTGGTCGCGGTGAACGAATAAAACCGCGCCGAACGTCTCTCGTCAGGGGCCGTGCTCTCTCCAATAATTCGCTTTCACCGCGGCAATAGGCGAGATCGTGGTCGCGGTGAACGAATAAAACCGCGCCGAACGTCTCTCGTCAGGGGCCGTGCTCTCTCCAATAATTTGCTTTCACCGCGGCAATAGGCGAGATCGTGGTCGCGGTGAACGAATAAAACCGCGCCGAACGTCTCTCGTCAGGGGCCGTGCTCTCTCCAATAATTTGCTTTCACCGCGGCAATAGGCGAGATCGTTGTCGCGGTGAACGAATAAAACCGCGCCGAACGTCTCTCGTCAGGGGCCGTGCTCTCTCCAATAATTTGCTTTCACCGCGGCAATAGGCGAGATCGTGGTCGCGGTGAACGAATAAAACCGCGCCGAACGTCTCTCATCAGGGGCCGTGCTCTCTCCAATAATTTGCTTTCACCGCGGCAATAGGCGAGATCGTGGTCGCGGTGAACGAATAAAACCGCGCCGAACGTCTCTCGTCAGGGGCCGTGCTCTCTCCAATAATTCGCTTTCACCGCGGCAATAGGCGAGATCGTGGTCACGGTGAACGAATAAAACCGCGCCGAACGTCTCTCGTCAGGGGCCGTGCTCTCTCCAATAATTTGCTTTCACCGCGGCAATAGCCGACATCGTGGTCGCGGTGAACGAATAAAACCGCGCCGAACGTCTCTCGTCAGGGGCCGTGCTCTCTCCAATAATTTGCTTTCACCGCGGCAATAGGCGAGATCGTGGTCGCGGTGAACGAATAAAACCGCGCCGAACGTCTCTCCTCAGGGGCCGTGCTCTCTCCAATAATTCGCTTTCACCGCGGCAATAGGCGAGATCGTGGTCGCGGTGAACGAATAAAACCGCGCCGAACGTCTCTCGTCAGGGGCCGTGCTCTCTCCAATAATTTGCTTTCACCGCGGCAATAGGCGAGATCGTGGTCGCGGTGAACGAATAAAATCGCGCCGAACGTCTTTCGTCAGGGGCCGTGCTCTCTCCAATAATTTGCTTTCACCGCGGCAATAGCCGACATCGTGGTCGCGGTGAACGAATAAAACCGCGCCGAACGTCTCTCGTCAGGGGCCGTGCTCTCTCCAATAATTTGCTTTCACCGCGGCAATAGGCGAGATCGTGGTCGCGGTGAACGAATAAAACCGCGCCGAACGTCACTCGTCAGGGGCCGTGCTCTCTCCAATAATTTGCTTTCACCGCGGCAATAGGCGACATCGTGGTCGCGGTGAACAAATAAAACCGCGCCGAACGTCTCTCGTCAGGGGCCGTGCTCTCTCCAATAATTTGCTTTCACCGCGGCAATAGCCGACATCGTGGTCGCGGTGAACGAATAAAACCGCGCCGAACGTCTCTCGTCAGGGGCCGTGCTCTCTCCAATAATTTGCTTTCACCGCGGCGATAGGCGAGATCGTGGTCGCGGTGAACGAATAAAACCGCGCCGAACGTCTCTCGTCAGGGGCCGTGCTCTCTCCAATAATTTGCTTTCACCGCGGCAATAGCCGACATCGTGGTCACGGTGAACGAATAAAACCGCGCCGAACGTCTCTCGTCAGGGGCCGTGCTCTCTCCAATAATTTGCTTTCACCGCGGCAATAGCCGACATCGTGGTCACGGTGAACGAATAAAACCGCGCCGAACGTCTCTCGTCAGGGGCCGTGCTCTCTCCAATAATTTGCTTTCACCGCGGCAATAGGCGAGATCGTGGTCGCGGGGAACGAATAAAACCGCGCCGAACGTCTTTCGTCAGGGGCCGTGCTCTCTCCAATATTTTGCTTTCACCGCGGCAATAGGCGAGATCGTGGTCACGGTGAACGAATAAAACCGCGCCGAACGTCACTCGTCAGGGGCCGTGCTCTCTCCAATAATTTGCTTTCACCGCGGCAATAGGCGAGATCGTGGTCGCGGTGAACGAATAAAACCGCGCCGAACGTCTCTCGTCAGGGGCCGTGCTCTCTCCAATAATTTGCTTTCACCGCGGCAATAGCCGACATCGTGGTCGCGGTGAACGAAAAAAACCGCGGCCGAACGTCTCTCGTCAGGGGCCGTGCTCTCTCCACTAATTTGCTTTCACCGCGGCAATAGGCGAGATCGTGGTCGCGGTGAACGAATAAAACCGCGCCGAACGTCTCTCGTCAGGGGCCGTGCTCTCTCCAATAATTCGCTTTCACCGCGGCAATAGGCGAGATCGTGGTCGCGGTGAACGAATAAAACCGCGCCGAACGTCTCTCGTCAGGGGCCGTGCTCTCTTCAATAATTTGCTTTCACCGCGGCAATAGGCGAGATCGTGGTCACGGTGAACGAATAAAACCGCGCCGAACGTCTCTCGTCAGGGGCCGTGCTCTCTCCAATAATTCGCTTTCACCGCGGCAATAGGCGAGATCGTGGTCACGGTGAACGAATAAAACCGCGCCGAACGTCTCTCGTCAGGGGCCGTGCTCTCTCCAATAATTTGCTTTCACCGCGGCAATAGCCGACATCGTGGTCGCGGTGAACGAATAAAACCGCGCCGAACGTCTCTCGTCAGGGGCCGTGCTCTCTCCAATAATTTGCTTTCACCGCGGCAATAGGCGACATCGTGGTCGCGGTGAACGAATAAAACCGCGCCGAACGTCTCTCGTCAGGGGCCGTGCTCTCTCCAATAATTTGCTTTCACCGCGGCAATAGCCGACATCGTGGTCACGGTGAACGAATAAAACCGCGCCGAACGTCTCTCGTCGGGGGCCGTGCTCTCTCCAATAATTTGCTTTCACCGCGGCAATAGCCGACATCGTGGTCACGGTGAACGAATAAAACCCCACCGAACGTCTCTCGTCAGGGGCCGTGCTCTCTCCAATAATTTGCTTTCACCGCGGCAATAGCCGACATCGTGGTCACGGTGAACGAATAAAACCGCGCCAAACGTCTCTCGTCAGGGGCCGTGCTCTCTCCAATAATTTGCTTTCACCGCGGCAATAGCCGACATCGTGGTCACGGTGAACGAATAAAACCGCGCCGAACGTCTCTCGTCAGGGGCCGTGCTCTCTCCAATAATTTGCTTTCACCGCGGCAATAGCCGACATCGTGGTCACGGTGAACGAATAAAACCGCGCCGAACGTCTCTCGTCAGGGGCCGTGCTCTCTCCAATAATTTGCTTTCACCGCGGCAATAGGCGAGATCGTGGTCACGGTGAACGAATAAAACCGCGCCGAACGTCTCTCGTCAGGGGCCGTGCTCTCTCCAATAATTTGCTTTCACCGCGGCAATAGGCGAGATCGTGGTCGCGGTGAACGAATAAAACCGCGCCGAACGTCTTTCGTCAGGGGCCGTGCTCTCTCTAATAATTTGCTTTCGCCGCGGCAATAGGCGAGATCGTGGTCACGGTGAACGAATAAAACCGCGCCGAACGTCTCTCGTCAGGGGCCGTGCTCTCTCCAATAATTTGCTTTCACCACGGCAATAGGCGAGATCGTGGTCGCGGTGAACGAATAAAACCGCGCCGAACGTCTCTCGTCAGGGGCCGTGCTCTCTCCAATAATTTGCTTTCACCGCGGCAATAGGCGAGATCGTGGTCGCGGTGAACGAATAAAACCGCGCCGAACGTCTCTCGTCAGGGGCCGTGCTCTCTCCAATAATTTGCTTTCACCGCGACAATAGGCGAGATCGTGGTCACGGTGAACGAATAAAACCGCGCCGAACGTCTCTCGTCAGGGGCCGTGCTCTCTCCAATAATTTGCTTTCACCGCGGCAATAGCCGACATCGTGGTCACGGTGAACGAATAAAACCGCGCCGAACGTCTCTCGTCAGGGGCCGTGCTCTCTCCAATAATTTGCTTTCACCGCGGCAATAGGCGAGATCGTGGTCACGGTGAACGAATAAAACCGCGCCGAACGTCTCTCGTCAGGGGCCGTGCTCTCTCCAATAATTTGCTTTCACCGCGGCAATAGGCGAGATCGTGGTCGCGGTGAACGAATAAAACTGCGCCGAACGTCTCTCGTCAGGGGCCGTGCTCTCTCCAATAATTTGCTTTCACCGCGGCAATAGGCGAGATCGTGGTCACGGTGAACGAATAAAACCGCGCCGAACGTCTCTCGTCAGGGGCCGTGCTCTCTCCAATAATTTGCTTTCACCGCGGCAATAGCCGACATCGTGGTCACGGTGAACGAATAAAAACGCGCCGAACGTCTCTCGTCAGGGGCCGTGCTCTCTCCAATAATTTGCTTTCACCGCGGCAATAGGCGAGATCGTGGTCACGGTGAACGAATAAAACCGCGCCGAACGTCTCTCGTCAGGGGCCGTGCTCTCTCCAATAATTCGCTTTCACCGCGGCAATGGGCGAGATCGTGGTCGCGGTGAACGAATAAAACCGCGCCGAACGTCTCTCGTCAGGGGCCGTGCTCTCTCCAATAATTTGCTTTCACCGCGGCAATAGGCGAGATCGTGGTCGCGTTGAACGAATAAAACCGCGCCGAACGTCTCTCGTGAGGGGCCGTGCTCTCTCCAATAATTTGCTTTCACCGCGGCAATAGCCGACATCGTGGTCGCGGTGAACGAATAAAACCGCGCCGAACGTCTCTCGTCAGGGGCCGTGCTCTCTCCAATAATTTGCTTTCACCGCGGCAATAGCCGACATCGTGGTCACGGTGAACGAAAAAAACCGCGCCGAACGTCTCTCGTCAGGGGCCGTGCTCTCTCCAATAATTTGCTTTCACCGCGGCAATAGGCGAGATCGTGGTCACGGTGAACGAATAAAACCGCGCCGAACGTCTCTCGTCAGGGGCCGTGCTCTCTCCAATAATTTGCTTTCACCGCGGCAATAGGCGAGATCGTGGTCGCGGTGAACGAATAAAACCGCGCCGAACGTCTCTCGTCAGGGGCCGTGCTCTCTCCAATAATTTGCTTTCACCGCGGCAATAGGCGAGATCGTGGTCACGGTGAACGAATAAAACCGCGCCGAACGTCTCTCGTCAGGGGCCGTGCTCTCTCCAATGATTTGCTTTCACCGCGGCAATAGGCGAGATCGTGGTCGCGGTGAACGAATAAAACCGCGCCGAACGTCTCTCGTCAGGGGCCGTGCTCTCTCCAATAATTTGCTTTCACCGCGGCAATAGGCGAGATCGTGGTCGCGGTGAACGAATAAAACCGCGCCGAACGTCTCTCGTCAGGGGCCGTGCTCTCTCCAATAATTTGCTTTCACCGCGGCAATAGGCGAGATCGTGGTCGCGGTGAACGAATAAAACCGCGCCGAACGTCTCTCGTCAGGGGCCGTGCTCTCTCCAATAATTTGCTTTCACCTTGGCAATAGGCGAGATCGTGGTCGCGGTGAACGAATAAAACCGCGCCGAACGTCTCTCGTCAGGGGCCGTGCTCTCTCCAATAATTTGCTTTCACCGCGGCAATAGGCGAGATCGTGGTCGCGGTGAACGAATAAAACCGCGCCGAACGTCTCTCGTCAGGGGCCGTGCTCTCTCCAATAATTTGCTTTCACCGCGGCAATAGGCGAGATCGTGGTCACGGTGAACGAATAAAACCGCGCCGAACGTCTCTCGTCAGGGGCCGTGCTCTCTCCAATAAATTGCTTTCACCGCGGCAATAGGCAAGATCGTGGTCGCGGTGAACGAATAAAACCGCGCCGAACGTCTCTCGTCAGGGGCCGTGCTCTCTCCAATAATTTGCTTTCACCGCGGCAATAGGCGAGATCGTGGTCGCGGTGAACGAATAAAACCGCGCCGAACGTCTCTCGTCAGGGGCCGTGCTCTCTCCAATAATTTGCTTTCACCGCGGCAATAGGCAAGATCGTGGTCACGGTGAACGAATAAAACCGCGCCGAACGTCTCTCGTCAGGGGCCGTGCTCTCTCCAATAATTTGCTTTCACCGCGGCAATAGGCGAGATCGTGGTCGCGGTGAACGAATAAAACCGCGCCGAACGTCTCTCGTCAGGGGCCGTGCTCTCTCCAATAATTTGCTTTCACCGCGGCAATAGGCGAGATCGTGGTCACGGTGAACGAATAAAACCGCGCCGAACGTCTCTCGTCAGGGGCCGTGCTCTCTCTAATAATTTGCTTTCACCGCGGCAATAGGCGAGATCGTGGTCGCGGTGAACGAATAAAACCGCGCCGAACGTCTCTCGTCAGGGGCCGTGCTCTCTCCAATAATTTGCTTTCACCGCGGCAATAGGCGAGATCGTGGTCGCGGTGAACGAATAAAACCGCGCCGAACGTCTCTCGTCAGGGGCCGTGCTCTCTCCAATAATTTGCTTTCACCGCGGCAATAGGCGAGATCGTGGTCGCGGTGAACGAATAAAACCGCGCCGAACGTCTCTCGTCAGGGGCCGTGCTCTCTCCAATAATTTGCTTTCACCGCGGCAATAGGCGAGATCGTGGTCGCGGTGAACGAATAAAACCGCGCCGAACGTCTCTCGTCAGGGGCCGTGCTCTCTCCAGTAATTTGCTTTCACCGCGGCAATAGGCGAGATCGTGGTCGCGGTGAACGAATAAAACCGCGCCGAACGTCTCTCGTCAGGGGCCGTGCTCTCTCCAATAATTTGCTTTCACCGCGGCAATAGGCGAGATCGTGGTCGCGGTGAACGAATAAAACCGCGCCGAACGTCTCTCGTCAGGGGCCGTGCTCTCTCCAATAATTTGCTTTCACCGCGGCAATAGGCGAGATCGTGGTCGCGGTGAACGAATAAAACCGCGCCGAACGTCTCTCGTCAGGGGCCGTGCTCTCTCGAATAATTTGCTTTCACCGTGGCAATAGGCGAGATCGTGGTCACGGTGAACGAATAAAACCGCGCCGAACGTCTCTCGTCAGGGGCCGTGCTCTCTCCAATAATTTGCTTTCACCGCGGCAATAGGCGAGATCGTGGTCGCGGTGAACGAATAAAACCGCGCCGAACGTCTCTCGTCAGGGGCCGTGCTCTCTCCAATAATTTGCTTTCACCGCGGCAATAGGCGAGATCGTGGTCGCGGTGAACGAATAAAACCGCGCCGAACGTCTCTCGTCAGGGGCCGTGCTCTCTCCAATAATTTGCTTTCACCGCGGCAATAGCCGACATCGTGGTCGCGGTGAACGAAAAAAACCGCGGCCGAACGTCTCTCGTCAGGGGCCGTGCTCTCTCCACTAATTTGCTTTCACCGCGGCAATAGGCGATATCGTGGTCGCGGTGAACGAATAAAACCGCGCCGAACGTCTCTCGTCAGGGGCCGTGCTCTCTCCAATAATTCGCTTTCACCGCGGCAATAGGCGAGATCGTGGTCGCGGTGAACGAATAAAACCGCGCCGAACGTCTCTCGTCAGGGGCCGTGCTCTCTTCAATAATTTGCTTTCACCGCGGCAATAGGCGAGATCGTGGTCACGGTGAACGAATAAAACCGCGCCGAACGTCTCTCGTCAGGGGCCGTGCTCTCTCCAATAATTTGCTTTCACCGCGGCAATAGCCGACATCGTGGTCGCGGTGAACGAATAAAACCGCGCCGAACGTCTCTCGTCAGGGGCCGTGCTCTCTCCAATAATTTGCTTTCACCGCGGCAATAGGCGACATCGTGGTCGCGGTGAACGAATAAAACCGCGCCGAACGTCTCTCGTCAGGGGCCGTGCTCTCTCCAATAATTTGCTTTCACCGCGGCAATAGCCGACATCGTGGTCACGGTGAACGAATAAAACCGCGCCGAACGTCTCTCGTCGGGGGCCGTGCTCTCTCCAATAATTTGCTTTCACCGCGGCAATAGCCGACATCGTGGTCACGGTGAACGAATAAAACCCCACCGAACGTCTCTCGTCAGGGGCCGTGCTCTCTCTAATAATTTGCTTTCACCGCGGCAATAGCCGACATCGTGGTCACGGTGAACGAATAAAACCGCGCCAAACGTCTCTCGTCAGGGGCCGTGCTCTCTCCAATAATTTGCTTTCACCGCGGCAATAGCCGACATCGTGGTCACGGTGAACGAATAAAACCGCGCCGAACGTCTCTCGTCAGGGGCCGTGCTCTCTCCAATAATTTGCTTTCACCGCGGCAATAGCCGACATCGTGGTCACGGTGAACGAATAAAACCGCGCCGAACGTCTCTCGTCAGGGGCCGTGCTCTCTCCAATAATTTGCTTTCACCGCAGCAATAGGCGAGATCGTGGTCACGGTGAACGAATAAAACCGCGCCGAACGTCTCTCGTTAGGGGCCGTGCTCTCTCCAATAATTTGCTTTCACCGCGGCAATAGGCGAGATCGTGGTCGCGGTGAACGAATAAAACCGCGCCGAACGTCTTTCGTCAGGGGCCGTGCTCTCTCCAATAATTTGCTTTCACCGCGGCAATAGGCGAGATCGTGGTCACGGTGAACGAATAAAACCGCGCCGAACGTCTCTCGTCAGGGGCCGTGCTCTCTCCAATAATTTGCTTTCACCGCGGCAATAGGCGAGATCGTGGTCGCGGTGAACGAATAAAACCGCGCCGAACGTCTCTCGTCAGGGGCCGTGCTCTCTCCAATAATTTGCTTTCACCGCGGCAATAGGCGAGATCGTGGTCGCGGTGAACGAATAAAACCGCGCCGAACGTCTCTCGTCAGGGGCCGTGCTCTCTCCAATAATTTGCTTTCACCGCGACAATAGGCGAGATCGTGGTCACGGTGAACGAATAAAACCGCGCCGAACGTCTCTCGTCAGGGGCCGTGCTCTCTCCAATAATTTGCTTTCACCGCGGCAATAGCCGACATCGTGGTCACGGTGAACGAATAAAACCGCGCCGAACGTCTCTCGTCAGGGGCCGTGCTCTCTCCAATAATTTGCTTTCACCGCGGCAATAGGCGAGATCGTGGTCACGGTGAACGAATAAAACCGCGCCGAACGTCTCTCGTCAGGGGCCGTGCTCTCTCCAATAATTTGCTTTCACCGCGGCAATAGGCGAGATCGTGGTCGCGGTGAACGAATAAAACCGCGCCGAACGTCTCTCGTCAGGGGCCGTGCTCTCTCCAATAATTTGCTTTCACCGCGGCAATAGGCGAGATCGTGGTCACGGTGAACGAATAAAACCGCGCCGAACGTCTCTCGTCAGGGGCCGTGCTCTCTCCAATAATTTGCTTTCACCGCGGCAATAGCCGACATCGTGGTCACGGTGAACGAATAAAACCGCGCCGAACGTCTCTCGTCAGGGGCCGTGCTCTCTCCAATAATTTGCTTTCACCGCGGCAATAGGCGAGATCGTGGTCACGGTGAACGAATAAAACCGCGCCGAACGTCTCTCGTCAGGGGCCGTGCTCTCTCCAATAATTCGCTTTAACCGCGGCAATAGGCGAGATCGTGGTCGCGGTGAACGAATAAAACCGCGCCGAACGTCTCTCGTCAGGGGCCGTGCTCTCTCCAATAATTTGCTTTCACCGCGGCAATAGGCGAGATCGTGGTCGCGTTGAACAAATAAAACCGCGCCGAACGTCTCTCGTCAGGGGCCGTGCTCTCTCCAATAATTTGCTTTCACCGCGGCATTAGCCGACATCGTGGTCGCGGTGAACGAATAAAACCGCGCCGAACGTCTCTCGTCAGGGGCCGTGCTCTCTCCAATAATTTGCTTTCACCGCGGCCATAGCCGACATCGTGGTCACGGTGAACGAAAAAAACCGCGCCGAACGTCTCTCGTCAGGGGCCGTGCTCTCTCCAATAATTTGCTTTCACCGCGGCAATAGGCGAGATCGTGGTCACGGTGAACGAATAAAACCGCGCCGAACGTCTCTCGTCAGGGGCCGTGCTCTCTCCAATAATTTGCTTTCACCGCGGCAATAGGCTAAATCGTGGTCGCGGTGAACGAATAAAACCGCGCCGAACGTCTCTCGTCAGGGGCCGTGCTCTCTCCAATAATTTGCTTTCACCGCGGCAATAGGCGAGATCGTGGTCACGGTGAACGAATAAAACCGCGCCGAACGTCTCTCGTCAGGGGCCGTGCTCTCTCCAATGATTTGCTTTCACCGCGGCAATAGGCGAGATCGTGGTCGCGGTGAACGAATAAAACCGCGCCGAACGTCTCTCGTCAGGGGCCGTGCTCTCTCCAATAATTTGCTTTCACCGCGGCAATAGGCGAGATCGTGGTCGCGGTGAACGAATAAAACCGCGCCGAACGTCTTTCGTCAGGGGCCGTGCTCTCTCCAATAATTTGCTTTCACCGCGGCAATAGGCGAGATCGTGGTCGCGGTGAACGAATAAAACCGCGCCGAACGTCTCTCGTCAGGGGCCGTGCTCTCTCCAATAATTTGCTTTCACCGTGGCAATAGGCGAGATCGTGGTCGCGGTGAACGAATAAAACCGCGCCGAACGTCTCTCGTCAGGGGCCGTGCTCTCTCCAATAATTTGCTTTCACCGCGGCAATAGGCGAGATCGTGGTCGCGGTGAACGAATAAAACCGCGCCGAACGTCTCTCGTCAGGGGCCGTGCTCTCTCCAATAATTTGCTTTCACCGCGGCAATAGGCGAGATCGTGGTCACGGTGAACGAATAAAACCGCGCCGAACGTCTCTCGTCAGGGGCCGTGCTCTCTCCAATAAATTGCTTTCACCGCGGCAATAGGCAAGATCGTGGTCGCGGTGAACGAATAAAACCGCGCCGAACGTCTCTCGTCAGGGGCCGTGCTCTCTCCAATAATTTGCTTTCACCGCGGCAATAGGCGAGATCGTGGTCGCGGTGAACGAATAAAACCGCGCCGAACGTCTCTCGTCAGGGGCCGTGCTCTCTCCAATAATTTGCTTTCACCGCGGCAATAGGCAAGATCGTGGTCACGGTGAACGAATAAAACCGCGCCGAACGTCTCTCGTCAGGGGCCGTGCTCTCTCCAATAATTTGCTTTCACCGCGGCAATAGGCGAGATCGTGGTCGCGGTGAACGAATAAAACCGCGCCGAACGTCTCTCGTCAGGGGCCGTGCTCTCTCCAATAATTTGCTTTCACCGCGGCAATAGGCGAGATCGTGGTCACGGTGAACGAATAAAACCGCGCCGAACGTCTCTCGTCAGGGGCCGTGCTCTCTCTAATAATTTGCTTTCACCGCGGCAATAGGCGAGATCGTGGTCGCGGTGAACGAATAAAACCGCGCCGAACGTCTCTCGTCAGGGGCCGTGCTCTCTCCAATAATTTGCTTTCACCGCGGCAATAGGCGAGATCGTGGTCGCGGTGAACGAATAAAACCGCGCCGAACGTCTCTCGTCAGGGGCCGTGCTCTCTCCAATAATTTGCTTTCACCGCGGCAATAGGCGAGATCGTGGTCGCGGTGAACGAATAAAACCGCGCCGAACGTCTCTCGTCAGGGGCCGTGCTCTCTCCAATAATTTGCTTTCACCGCGGCAATAGGCGAGATCGTGGTCGCGGTGAACGAATAAAACCGCGCCGAACGTCTCTCGTCAGGGGCCGTGCTCTCTCCAATAATTTGCTTTCACCGCGGCAATAGGCGAGATCGTGGTCGCGGTGAACGAATAAAACCGCGCCGAACGTCTCTCGTCAGGGGCCGTGCTCTCTCCAATAATTTGCTTTCACCGCGGCAATAGGCGAGATCGTGGTCGCGGTGAACGAATAAAACCGCGCCGAACGTCTCTCGTCAGGGGCCGTGCTCTCTCCAATAATTTGCTTTCACCGCGGCAATAGGCGAGATCGTGGTCGCGGTGAACGAATAAAACCGCGCCGAACGTCTCTCGTCAGGGGCCGTGCTCTCTCCAATAATTTGCTTTCACCGTGGCAATAGGCGAGATCGTGGTCACGGTGAACGAATAAAACCGCGCCGAACGTCTCTCGTCAGGGGCCGTGCTCTCTCCAATAATTTGCTTTCACCGCGGCAATAGGCGAGATCGTGGTCGCGGTGAACGAATAAAACCGCGCCGAACGTCTCTCGTCAGGGGCAGTGCTCTCTCCAATAATTTGCTTTCACCGCGGCAATAGGCGAGATCGTGGTCGCGGTGAACGAATAAAACCGCGCCGAACGTCTCTCGTCAGGGGCCGTGCTCTCTCCAATATTTTGCTTTCACCGCGGCAATAGGCGAGATCGTGGTCGCGGTGAACGAATAAAACCGCGCCGAACGTCTCTCGTCAGGGGCCGTGCTCTCTCCAATAATTTGCTTTCACCGCGGCAATAGGCGAGATCGTGGTCGCGGTGAACGAATAAAACCGCGCCGAAGGTCTCTCGTCAGGGGCCGTGCTCTCTCCAATAATTTGCTTTCACCGCGGCAATTGGCGAGATCGTGGTCGCGGTGAACGAATAAAACCGCGCCGAACGTCTCTCGTCAGGGGCCGTGCTCTCTCCAATAATTTGCTTTCACCGCGGCAATAGGCGAGATCGTGCACACGGTAAACGAATAAAACCGCGCCGAACGTCTCTCGTCAGGGGCCGTGCTCTCTCCAATAATTTGCTTTCACCGCGGCAATAGGCGAGATCGTGGTCGCGGTGAACGAATAAAACCGCGCCGAACGTCTCTCGTCAGGGGCCGTGCTCTCTCCAATAATTCGCTTTCACCGCGGCAATAGGCGAGATCGTGGTCACGGTGAACGAATAAAACCGCGCCGAACGTCTCTCGTCAGGGGCCGTGCTCTCTCCAATAATTTGCTTTCACCGCGGCAATAGCCGACATCGTGGTCGCGGTGAACGAATAAAACCGCGCCGAACGTCTCTCGTCACGGACCGTGCTCTCTCCAATAATTTGCTTTCACCGCGGCAATAGGCGAGATCGTGGTCACGGTGAACGAATAAAACCGCGCCGAACGTCTCTCGTCAGGGGCCGTGCTCTCTCCAATAATTTGCTTTCACCGCGGCAATAGGCGAGATCGTGGTCGCGGTGAACGAATAAAACCGCGCCGAACGTCTCTCGTCAGGGGCCGTGCTCTCTCCAATAATTTGCTTTCACCGCGGCAATAGGCGAGATCGTGGTCGCGGTGAACGAATAAAACCGCGCCGAACGTCTCTCGTCAGGGGCCGTGCTCTCTCCAATAATTTGCTTTCACCGCGGCAATAGGCGAGTACGTGGTCGCGGTGAACTAATAAAACCGCGCCGAACGTCTCTCGTCAGGGGCCGTGCTCTCTCCAATAATTCGCTTTCACCGCGGCAATAGGCGAGATCGTGGTCACGGTGAACGAATAAAACCGCGCCGAACGTCTCTCGTCAGGGGCCGTGCTCTCTCCAATAATTTGCTTTCACCGCGGCAATAGCCGACATCGTGGTCGCGGTGAACGAATAAAACCGCGCCGAACGTCTCTCGTCAGGGGCCGTGCTCTCTCCAATAATTTGCTTTCCCCGCGGCAATAGGCGAGATCGTGGTCACGGTGAACGAATAAAACCGCGCCGAACGTCTCTCGTCAGGGGCCGTGCTCTCTCCAATAATTTGCTTTCACCGCGGCAATAGGCGAGATCGTGGTCGCGGTGAACGAATAAAACCGCGCCGAACGTCTCTCGTCAGGGGCCGTGCTCTCTCCAATAATTTGCTTTCACCGCGGCAATAGGCGAGATCGTGGTCGCGGTGAACGAATAAAACCGCGCCGAACGTCTCTCGTCAGGGGCCGTGCTCTCTCCAATAATTTGCTTTCACCGCGGCAATAGGCGAGATCGTGGTCGCGGTGAACGAATAAAACCGCGCCGAACGTCTCTCGTCAGGGGCCGTGCTCTGTCCAATAATTTGCTTTCACCGCGGCAATAGGCGAGATCGTGGTCACGGTGAACGAATAAAACCGCGCCGAACGTCTCTCGTCAGGGGCCGTGCTCTCTCCAATAATTTGCTTTCACCGCGGCAATCGCCGACATCGTGGTCGCGGTGAACGAATAAAACCGCGCCG
This sequence comes from Ixodes scapularis, assembly GCF_016920785.2. Lineage (NCBI taxonomy): Eukaryota > Metazoa > Arthropoda > Arachnida > Ixodida > Ixodidae > Ixodes > Ixodes scapularis. Next base: position 340,238 of record NW_024610199.1, on the reverse strand, counting down.
AACGTCTCTCGTCAGGGGCCGTGCTCTCTCCAATAATTTGCTTTCACCGCGGCAATAGGCGAGATCGTGGTCGCGGTGAACGAATAAAACCGCGCCGAACGTCTCTCGTCAGGGGCCGTGCTCTCTCCAATAATTTGCTTTCACCGCGGCAATAGGCGACATCGTGGTCGCGGTGAACGAATAAAACCGCGCCGAACGTCTCTCGTCAGGGGCCGTGCTCTCTCCAATAATTTGCTTTCACCGCGGCAATAGCCGACATCGTGGTCGCGGTGAACGAATAAAACCGCGCCGAACGTCTCTCGTCAGGGGCCGTGCTCTCTCCAATAATTTGCTTTCACCGCGGCAATAGGCGACATCGTGGTCACGGTGAACGAATAAAATCGCGCCGAACGTCTCTCGTCAGGGGCCGTGCTCTCTCCAATAATTTGCTTTCACCGCGGCAATAGCGAGATCGTGGTCGCGGTGAACGAATAAAACCGCGCCGAACGTCTCTCGTCAGGGGCCGTGCTCTCTCCAATAATTTGCTTTCACCGCGGCAATAGCCGACATCGTGGTCACGGTGAACGAATAAAGCCGCGCCGAACGTCTCTCGTCAGGGGCCGTGCTCTCTCCAATAATTTGCTTTCACCGCGGCAATAGCCGACATCGTGGTCACGGTGAACGAATAAAACCCGCCGAACGTCTCTCGTCAGGGGCCGTGCTCTCTCCAATAATTTGCTTTCACCGCGGCAATAGCCGACATCGTAGTCACGGTGAACGAATAAAACCGCGCCGAACGTCTCTCGTCAGGGGCCGTGCTCTCTCCAATAATTTGCTTTCACCGCGGCAATAGCCGACATCGTGGTCACGGTGAACGAATAAAACCGCGCCGAACGTCTCTCGTCAGGGGCCGTGCTCTCTCCAATAATTTGCTTTCACCGCGGCAATAGCCGACATCGTGGTCACGGTGAACGAATAAAACCGCGCCGAACGTCTCTCGTCAGGGGCCGTGCTCTCTCCAATAATTTGCTTTCACCGCGGCAATAGGCGAGATCGTGGTCACGGTGAACGAATAAAACCGCGCCGAACGTCTCTCGTTAGGGGCCGTGCTCTCTCCAATAATTTGCTTTCACCGCGGCAATAGGCGAGATCGTGGTCGCGGTGAACGAATAAAACCGCGCCGAACGTCTTTCGTCAGGGGCCGTGCTCTCTCCAATAATTTGCTTTCACCGCGGCAATAGGCGAGATCGTGGTCACGGTGAACGAATAAAACCGCGCCGAACGTCTCTCGTCAGGGGCCGTGCTCTCTCCAATAATTTGCTTTCACCGCGGCAATAGGCGAGATCGTGGTCGCGGTGAACGAATAAAACCGCGCCGAACGTCTCTCGTCAGGGGCCGTGCTCTCTCCAATAATTTGCTTTCACCGCGGCAATAGGCGAGATCGTGGTCGCGGTGAACGAATAAAACCGCGCCGAACGTCTCTCGTCAGGGGGCCGTGCTCTCTCCAATAATTTGCTTTCACCGCGACAATAGGCGAGATCGTGGTCACGGTGAACGAATAAAACCGCGCCGAACGTCTCTCGTCAGGGGCCGTGCTCTCTCCAATAATTTGCTTTCACCGCGGCAATAGCCGACATCGTGGTCACGGTGAACGAATAAAACCGCGCCGAACGTCTCTCGTCAGGGGCCGTGCTCTCTCCAATAATTTGCTTTCACCGCGGCAATAGGCGAGATCGTGGTCACGGTGAACGAATAAAACCGCGCCGAACGTCTCTCGTCAGGGGCCGTGCTCTCTCCAATAATTTGCTTTCACCGCGGCAATAGGCGAGATCGTGGTCGCGGTGAACGAATAAAACCGCGCCGAACGTCTCTCGTCAGGGGCCGTGCTCTCTCCAATAATTTGCTTTCACCGCGGCAATAGGCGAGATCGTGGTCACGGTGAACGAATAAAACCGCGCCGAACGTCTCTCGTCAGGGGGCCGTGCTCTCTCCAATAATTTGCTTTCACCGCGGCAATAGCCGACATCGTGGTCACGGTGAACGAATAAAACCGCGCCGAACGTCTCTCGTCAGGGGCCGTGCTCTCTCCAATAATTTGCTTTCACCGCGGCAATAGGCGAGATGGTGGTCACGGTGAACGAATAAAACCGCGCCGAACGTCTCTCGTCAGGGGCCGTGCTCTCTCCAATAATTCGCTTTCACCGCGGCAATAGGCGAGATCGTGGTCGCGGTGAACGAATAAAACCGCGCCGAACGTCTCTCGTCAGGGGCCGTGCTCTCTCCAATAATTTGCTTTCACCGCGGCAATAGGCGAGATCGTGGTCGCGTTGAACGAATAAAACCGCGCCGAACGTCTCTCGTCAGGGGCCGTGCTCTCTCCAATAATTTGCTTTCACCGCGGCAATAGCCGACATCGTGGTCGCGGTGAACGAATAAAACCGCGCCGAACGTCTCTCGTCAGGGGCCGTGCTCTCTCCAATAATTTGCTTTCACCGCGGCAATAGCCGACATCGTGGTCACGGTGAACGAAAAAAACCGCGCCGAACGTCTCTCGTCAGGGGCCGTGCTCTCTCCAATAATTTGCTTTCACCGCGGCAATAGGCGAGATCGTGGTCACGGTGAACGAATAAAACCGCGCCGAACGTCTCTCGTCAGGGGCCGTGCTCTCTCCAATAATTTGCTTTCACCGCGGCAATAGGCGAGATCGTGGTCGCGGTGAACGAATAAAACCGCGCCGAACGTCTCTCGTCAGGGGCCGTGCTCTCTCCAATAATTTGCTTTCACCGCGGCAATAGGCGAGATCGTGGTCACGGTGAACGAATAAAACCGCGCCGAACGTCTCTCGTCAGGGGCCGTGCTCTCTCCAATGATTTGCTTTCACCGCGGCAATAGGCGAGATCGTGGTCGCGGTGAACGAATAAAACCGCGCCGAACGTCTCTCGTCAGGGGCCGTGCTCTCTCCAATAATTTGCTTTCACCGCGGCAATAGGCGAGATCGTGGTCGCGGTGAACGAATAAAACCGCGCCGAACGTCTCTCGTCAGGGGGCCGTGCTCTCTCCAATAATTTGCTTTCACCGCGGCAATAGGCGAGATCGTGGTCGCGGTGAACGAATAAAACCGCGCCGAACGTCTCTCGTCAGGGGCCGTGCTCTCTCCAATAATTTGCTTTCACCGTGGCAATAGGCGAGATCGTGGTCGCGGTGAACGAATAAAACCGCGCCGAACGTCTCTCGTCAGGGGCCGTGCTCTCTCCAATAATTTGCTTTCACCGCGGCAATAGGCGAGATCGTGGTCGCGGTGAACGAATAAAACCGCGCCGAACGTCTCTCGTCAGGGGCCGTGCTCTCTCCAATAATTTGCTTTCACCGCGGCAATAGGCGAGATCGTGGTCACGGTGAACGAATAAAACCGCGCCGAACGTCTCTCGTCAGGGGCCGTGCTCTTTCCAATAAATTGCTTTCACCGCGGCAATAGGCAAGATCGTGGTCGCGGTGAACGAATAAAACCGCGCCGAACGTCTCTCGTCAGGGGCCGTGCTCTCTCCAATAATTTGCTTTCACCGCGGCAATAGGCGAGATCGTGGTCGCGGTGAACGAATAAAACCGCGCCGAACGTCTCTCGTCAGGGGCCGTGCTCTCTCCAATAATTTGCTTTCACCGCGGCAATAGGCAAGATCGTGGTCACGGTGAACGAATAAAACCGCGCCGAACGTCTCTCGTCAGGGGCCGTGCTCTCTCCAATAATTTGCTTTCACCGCGGCAATAGGCGAGATCGTGGTCGCGGTGAACGAATAAAACCGCGCCGAACGTCTCTCGTCAGGGGCCGTGCTCTCTCCAATAATTTGCTTTCACCGCGGCAATAGGCGAGATCGTGGTCACGGTGAACGAATAAAACCGCGCCGAACGTCTCTCGTCAGGGGCCGTGCTCTCTCTAATAATTTGCTTTCACCGCGGCAATAGGCGAGATCGTGGTCGCGGTGAACGAATAAAACCGCGCCGAACGTCTCTCGTCAGGGGCCGTGCTCTCTCCAATAATTTGCTTTCACCGCGGCAATAGGCGAGATCGTGGTCGCGGTGAACGAATAAAACCGCGCCGAACGTCTCTCGTCAGGGGCCGTGCTCTCTCCAATAATTTGCTTTCACCGCGGCAATAGGCGAGATCGTGGTCGCGGTGAACGAATAAAACCGCGCCGAACGTCTCTCGTCAGGGGCCGTGCTCTCTCCAATAATTTGCTTTCACCGCGGCAATAGGCGAGATCGTGGTCGCGGTGAACGAATAAAACCGCGCCGAACGTCTCTCGTCAGGGGCCGTGCTCTCTCCAATAATTTGCTTTCACCGCGGCAATAGGCGAGATCGTGGTCGCGGTGAACGAATAAAACCGCGCCGAACGTCTCTCGTCAGGGGCCGTGCTCTCTCCATTAATTTGCTTTCACCGCGGCAATAGGCGAGATCGTGGTCGCGGTGAACGAATAAAACCGCGCCGAACGTCTCTCGTCAGGGGCCGTGCTCTCTCCAATAATTTGCTTTCACCGCGGCAATAGGCGAGATCGTGGTCGCGGTGAACGAATAAAACCGCGCCGAACGTCTCTCGTCAGGGGCCGTGCTCTCTCCAATAATTTGCTTTCACCGCGGCAATAGGCGAGATCGTGGTCGCGGTGAACGAATAAAACCGCGCCGAACGTCTCTCGTCAGGGGCCGTGCTCTCTCCAATAATTTGCTTTCACCGCGGCAATAGGCGAGATCGTGGTCGCGGTGAACGAATAAAACCGCGCCGAACGTCTCTCGTCAGGGGCCGTGCTCTCTCCAATAATTTGCTTTCACCGTGGCAATAGGCGAGATCGTGGTCACGGTGAACGAATAAAACCGCGCCGAACGTCTCTCGTCAGGGGCCGTGCTCTCTCCAATAATTTGCTTTCACCGCGGCAATAGGCGAGATCGTGGTCGCGGTGAACGAATAAAACCGCGCCGAACGTCTCTCGTCAGGGGCCGTGCTCTCTCCAATAATTTGCTTTCACCGCGGCAATAGGCGAGATCGTGGTCGCGGTGAACGAATAAAACCGCGCCGAACGTCTCTCGTCAGGGGCCGTGCTCTCTCCAATATTTTGCTTTCACCGCGGCAATAGGCGAGATCGTGGGTCGCGGTGAACGAATAAAACCGCGCCGAACGTCTCTCGTCAGGTGCCGTGCTCTCTCCAATAATTTGCTTTCACCGCGGCAATAGGCGAGATCGTGGTCGCGGTGAACGAATAAAACCGCGCCGAAGGTCTCTCGTCAGGGGCCGTGCTCTCTCCAATAATTTGCTTTCACCGCGGCAATTGGCGAGATCGTGGTCGCGGTGAACGAATAAAACCGCGCCGAACGTCTCTCGTCAGGGGCCGTGCTCTCTCCAATAATTTGCTTTCACCGCGGCAATAGGCGAGATCGTGCACACGGTAAACGAATAAAACCGCGCCGAACGTCTCTCGTCAGGGGCCGTGCTCTCTCCAATAATTTGCTTTCACCGCGGCAATAGGCGAGATCGTGGTCGCGGTGAACGAATAAAACCGCGCCGAACGTCTCTCGTCAGGGGCCGTGCTCTCTCCAATAATTCGCTTTCACCGCGGCAATAGGCGAGATCGTGGTCACGGTGAACGAATAAAACCGCGCCGAACGTCTCTCGTCAGGGGCCGTGCTCCCTCCAATAATTTGCTTTCACCGCGGCAATAGCCGACATCGTGGTCGCGGTGAACGAATAAAACCGCGCCGAACGTCTCTCGTCAGGGACCGTGCTCTCTCCAATAATTTGCTTTCAGCGCGGCAATTGGCGAGATCGTGGTCACGGTGAACGAATAAAACCGCGCCGAACGTCTCTCGTCAGGGGCCGTGCTCTCTCCAATAATTTGCTTTCACCGCGGCAATAGGCGAGATCGTGGTCGCGGTGAACGAATAAAACCGCGCCGAACGTCTCTCGTCAGGGGCCGTGCTCTCTCCAATAATTTGCTTTCACCGCGGCAATAGGCGAGATCGTGGTCGCGGTGAACGAATAAAACCGCGCCGAACGTCTCTCGTCAGGGGCCGTGCTCTCTCCAATAATTTGCTTTCACCGCGGCAATAGGCGAGTACGTGGTCGCGGTGAACTAATAAAACCGCGCCGAACGTCTCTCGTCAGGGGCCGTGCTCTCTCCAATAATTCGCTTTCACCGCGGCAATAGGCGAGATCGTGGTCACGGTGAACGAATAAAACCGCGCCGAACGTCTCTCGTCAGGGGCCGTGCTCTCTCCAATAATTTGCTTTCACCGCGGCAATAGCCGACATCGTGGTCGCGGTGAACGAATAAAACCGCGCCGAACGTCTCTCGTCAGGGGGCCGTGCTCTCTCCAATAATTTGCTTTCCCCGCGGCAATAGGCGAGATCGTGGTCACGGTGAACGAATAAAACCGCGCCGAACGTCTCTCGTCAGGGGCCGTGCTCTCTCCAATAATTTGCTTTCACCGCGGCAATAGGCGAGATCGTGGTCGCGGTGAACGAATAAAACCGCGCCGAACGTCTCTCGTCAGGGGCCGTGCTCTCTCCAATAATTTGCTTTCACCGCGGCAATAGGCGAGATCGTGGTCGCGGTGAACGAATAAAACCGCGCCGAACGTCTCTCGTCAGGGGCCGTGCTCTCTCCAATAATTTGCTTTCACCGCGGCAATAGGCGAGATCGTGGTCGCGGTGAACGAATAAAACCGCGCCGAACGTCTCTCGTCAGGGGCCGTGCTCTCTCCAATAATTTGCTTTCACCGCGGCAATAGGCGAGATCGTGGTCACGGTGAACGAATAAAACCGCGCCGAACGTCTCTCGTCAGGGGCCGTGCTCTCTCCAATAATTTGCTTTCACCGCGGCAATCGCCGACATCGTGGTCGCGGTGAACGAATAAAACCGCGCCGAACGTCTCTCGTCAGGGGCCGTGCTCTCTCCAATAATTTGCTTTCACCGCGGCAATAGGCGAGATCGTGGTCGCGGTGAACGAATAAAACCGCGCCGAACGTCTCTCGTCAGGGGCCGTGCTCTCTCCAATAATTTGCTTTCACCGCGGCAATAGGCGACATCGTGGTCGCGGTGAACGAATAAAACCGCGCCGAACGTCTCTCGTCAGGGGCCGTGCTCTCTCCAATAATTTGCTTTCACCGCGGCAATAGCCGACATCGTGGTCGCGGTGAACGAATAAAACCGCGCCGAACGTCTCTCGTCAGGGGCCGTGCTCTCTCCAATAATTTGCTTTCACCGCGGCAATAGGCGACATCGTGGTCACGGTGAACGAATAAAATCGCGCCGAACGTCTCTCGTCAGGGGCCGTGCTCTCTCCAATAATTTGCTTTCACCGCGGCAATAGCGAGATCGTGGTCGCGGTGAACGAATAAAACCGCGCCGAACGTCTCTCGTCAGGGGCCGTGCTCTCTCCAATAATTTGCTTTCACCGCGGCAATAGCCGACATCGTGGTCACGGTGAACGAATAAAACCGCGCCGAACGTCTCTCGTCAGGGGCCGTGCTCTCTCCAATAATTTGCTTTCACCGCGGCAATAGCCGACATCGTGGTCACGGTGAACGAATAAAACCCGCCGAACGTCTCTCGTCAGGGGCCGTGCTCTCTCCAATAATTTGCTTTCACCGCGGCAATAGCCGACATCGTAGTCACGGTGAACGAATAAAACCGCGCCGAACGTCTCTCGTCAGGGGCCGTGCTCTCTCCAATAATTTGCTTTCACCGCGGCAATAGCCGACATCGTGGTCACGGTGAACGAATAAAACCGCGCCGAACGTCTCTCGTCAGGGGCCGTGCTCTCTCCAATAATTTGCTTTCACCGCGGCAATAGCCGACATCGTGGTCACGGTGAACGAATAAAACCGCGCCGAACGTCTCTCGTCAGGGGCCGTGCTCTCTCCAATAATTTGCTTTCACCGCGGCAATAGGCGAGATCGTGGTCACGGTGAACGAATAAAACCGCGCCGAACGTCTCTCGTCAGGGGCCGTGCTCTCTCCAATAATTTGCTTTCACCGCGGCAATAGGCGAGATCGTGGTCGCGGTGAACGAATAAAACCGCGCCGAACGTCTCTCGTCAGGGGCCGTGCTCTCTCCAATAATTTGCTTTCACCGCGGCAATAGGCGAGATCGTGGTCACGGTGAACGAATAAAACCGCGCCGAACGTCTCTCGTCAGGGGCCGTGCTCTCTCCAATAATTTGCTTTCACCGCGGCAATAGGCGAGATCGTGGTCGCAGTGAACGAATAAAACCGCGCCGAACGTCTCTCGTCAGGGGCCGTGCTCTCTCCAATAATTTGCTTTCACCGCGGCAATAGGCGAGATCGTGGTCGCGGTGAACGAATAAAACCGCGCCGAACGTCTCTCGTCAGGGGCCGTGCTCTCTCCAATAATTTGCTTTCACCGCGGCAATAGGCGAGATCGTGGTCACGGTGAACGAATAAAACCGCGCCGAACGTCTCTCGTCAGGGGGCCGTGCTCTCTCCAATAATTTGCTTTCACCGCGGCAATAGCCGACATCGTGGTCACGGTGAACGAATAAAACCGCGCCGAACGTCTCTCGTCAGGGGCCGTGCTCTCTCCAATAATTTGCTTTCACCGGGGGCAATAGGCGAGATCGTGGTCACGGTGAACGAATAAAACCGCGCCGAACGTCTCTCGTCACTGGCCGTGCTCTCTCCAATAATTTGCTTTCACCGCGGCAATAGGCGAGATCGTGGTCGCGGTGAACGAATAAAACCGCGCCGAACGTCTCTCGTCAGGGGCCGTGCTCTCTCCAATAATTTGCTTTCACCGCGGCAATAGCCGACATCGTGGTCACGGTGAACGAATAAAACCGCGCCGAACGTCTCTCGTCAGGGGCCGTGCTCTCTCCAATAATTTGCTTTCACCGCGGCAATAGCCGACATCGTGGTCACGGTGAACGAATAAAACCCGCCGAACGTCTCTCGTCAGGGGCCGTGCTCTCTCCAATAATTTGCTTTCACCGCGGCAATAGCCGACATCGTAGTCACGGTGAACGAATAAAACCGCGCCGAACGTCTCTCGTCAGGGGCCGTGCTCTCTCCAATAATTTGCTTTCACCGCGGCAATAGCCGACATCGTGGTCACGGTGAACGAATAAAACCGCGCCGAACGTCTCTCGTCAGGGGCCGTGCTCTCTCCAATAATTTGCTTTCACCGCGGCAATAGCCGACATCGTGGTCACGGTGAACGAATAAAACCGCGCCGAACGTCTCTCGTCAGGGGGCCGTGCTCTCTCCAATAATTTGCTTTCACCGCGGCAATAGGCGAGATCGTGGTCACGGTGAACGAATAAAACCGCGCCGAACGTCTCTCGTCAGGGGCCGTGCTCTCTCCAATAATTTGCTTTCACCGCGGCAATAGGCGAGATCGTGGTCGCGGTGAACGAATAAAACCGCGCCGAACGTCTCTCGTCAGGGGCCGTGCTCTCTCCAATAATTTGCTTTCACCGCGGCAATAGGCGAGATCGTGGTCACGGTGAACGAATAAAACCGCGCCGAACGTCTCTCGTCAGGGGCCGTGCTCTCTCCAATAATTTGCTTTCACCGCGGCAACAGGCGAGATCGTGGTCGCAGTGAACGAATAAAACCGCGCCGAACGTCTCTCGTCAGGGGCCGTGCTCTCTCCAATAATTTGCTTTCACCGCGGCAATAAGCGAGATCGTGGTCAAGGTGAACGAATAAAACCGCGCCGAACGTCTCTCGTCAGGGGCCGTGCTCTCTCCAATAATTTGCTTTCACCGCGGCAATAGGCGAGATCGTGGTCACGGTGAACGAATAAAACCGCGCCGAACGTCTCTCGTCAGGGGCCGTGCTCTCTCCAATAATTTGCTTTCACCGCGGCAATAGCCGACATCGTGGTCACGGTGAACGAATAAAACCGCGCCGAACGTCTCTCGTCAGGGGCCGTGCTCTCTCCAATAATTTGCTTTCACCGGGGCAATAGGCGAGATCGTGGTCACGGTGAACGAATAAAACCGCGCCGAACGTCTCTCGTCAGGGGCCGTGCTCTCTCCAATAATTTGCTTTCACCGCGGCAATAGGCGAGATCGTGGTCGCGGTGAACGAATAAAACCGCGCCGAACGTCTCTCGTCAGGGGCCGTGCTCTCTCCAATAATTTGCTTTCACCGCGGCAATAGGCGAGATCGTGGTCACGGTGAACGAATAAAACCGCGCCGAACGTCTCTCGTCAGGGGCCGTGCTCTCTCCAATAATTTGCTTTCACCGCGGCAATAGCCGACATCGTGGTCACGGTGAACGAATAAAACCGCGCCGAACGTCTCTCGTCAGGGGCCGTGCTCTCTCCAATAATTTGCTTTCACCGCGGCAATAGGCGAGATCGTGGTCACGGTGAACGAATAAAACCGCGCCGAACGTCTCTCGTCAGGGGCCGTGCTCTCTCCAATAATTTGCTTTCACCGCGGCAATTGGCGAGATCGTGGTCGCGGTGAACGAATAAAACCGCGCCGAACGTCTCTCGTCAGGGGCCGTGCTCTCTCCAATAATTTGCTATCACCGCGGCAATAGGCGAGATCGTGGTCACGGTGAACGAATAAAACCGCGCCGAACGTCTCTCGTCAGGGGCCGTGCTCTCTCCAATAATTTGCTTTCCCCGCGGCAATAGGCGAGATCGTGGTCACGGTGAACGAATAAAACCGCGCCGAACGTCTCTCGTCAGGGGCCGTGCTCTCTCCAATAATTTGCTTTCACCGCGGCAATAGGCGAGATCGTGGTCGCGGTGAACGAATAAAACCGCGCCGAACGTCTCTCGTCAGGGGCCGTGCTCTCTCCAATAATTTGCTTTCACCGCGGCAATAGGCGAGATCGTGGTCACGGTGAACGAATAAAACCGCGCCGAACGTCTCTCGTCAGGGGCCGTGCTCTCTCCAATAATTTGCTTTCACCGCGGTAATGGGCGAGATCGTGGTCACGGTGAACGAATAAAACCGCGCCGAACGTCTCTCGTCAGGGGCCGTGCTCTCTCCAATAATTTGCTTTCACCGCGGCAATAGGCGAGATCGTGGTCGCGGTGAACGAATAAAACCGCGCCGAACGTCTCTCGTCAGGGGCCGTGCTCTCTCCAATAATTTGCTTTCACCGCGGCAATAGGCGAGATCGTGGTCACGGTGAACGAATAAAACCGCGCCGAACGTCTCTCGTCAGGGGCCGTGCTCTCTCCAATAATTTGCTTTCACCGCGGCAATAGCCGACATCGTGGTCACGGTGAACGAATAAAACCGCGCCGAACGTCTCTCGTCAGGGGCCGTGCTCTCTCCAATAATTTGCTTTCACCGCGGAAATTGGCGAGATCGTGGTCGCGGTGAACGAATAAAACCGCGCCGAACGTCTCTCGTCAGGGGCCGTGCTCTCTCCAATAATTTGCTATCACCGCGGCAATAGGCGAGATCGTGGTCACGGTGAACGAATAAAACCGCGCCGAACGTCTCTCGTCAGGGGCCGTGCTCTCTCCAATAATTTGCTTTCCCCGCGGCAATAGGCGAGATCGTGGTCACGGTGAACGAATAAAACCGCGCCGAACGTCTCTCGTCAGGGGCCGTGCTCTCTCCAATAATTTGCTTTCACCGCGGCAATAGGCGAGATCGTGGTCGCGGTGAACGAATAAAACCGCGCCGAACGTCTCTCGTCAGGGGCCGTGCTCTCTCCAATAATTTGCTTTCACCGCGGCAATAGGCGAGATCGTGGTCACGGTGAACGAATAAAACCGCGCCGAACGTCTCTCGTCAGGGGCCGTGCTCTCTCCAATAATTTGCTTTCCCCGCGGCAATAGCCGACATCGTGGTCACGGTGAACGAATAAAACCGCGCCGAACGTCTCTCGTCAGGGGCCGTGCTCTCTCCAATAATTTGCTTTCACCGCGGCAATAGGCGAGATCGTGGTCACGGTGAACGAATAAAACCGCGCCGAACGTCTCTCGTCAGGGGCCGTGCTCTCTCCAATAATTTGCTTTCACCGCGGCAATTGGCGAGATCGTGGTCGCGGTGAACGAATAAAACCGCGCCGAACGTCTCTCGTCAGGGGCCGTGCTCTCTCCAATAATTTGCTATCACCGCGGCAATAGGCGAGATCGTGGTCACGGTGAACGAATAAAACCGCGCCGAACGTCTCTCGTCAGGGGCCGTGCTCTCTCCAATAATTTGCTTTCCCCGCGGCAATAGGCGAGATCGTGGTCACGGTGAACGAATAAAACCGCGCCGAACGTCTCTCGTCAGGGGCCGTGCTCTCTCCAATAATTTGCTTTCACCGCGGCAATAGGCGAGATCGTGGTCGCGGTGAACGAATAAAACCGCGCCGAACGTCTCTCGTCAGGGGCCGTGCTCTCTCCAATAATTTGCTTTCACCGCGGCAATAGGCGAGATCGTGGTCACGGTGAACGAATAAAACCGCGCCGAACGTCTCTCGTCAGGGGCCGTGCTCTCTCCAATAATTTGCTTTCACCGCGGTAATGGGCGAGATCGTGGTCACGGTGAACGAATAAAACCGCGCCGAACGTCTCTCGTCAGGGGCCGTGCTCTCTCCAATAATTTGCTTTCACCGCGGCAATAGGCGAGATCGTGGTCGCGGTGAACGAATAAAACCGCGCCGAACGTCTCTCGTCAGGGGCCGTGCTCTCTCCAATAATTTGCTTTCACCGCGGCAATAGGCGAGATCGTGGTCACGGTGAACGAATAAAACCGCGCCGAACGTCTCTCGTCAGGGGCCGTGCTCTCTCCAATAATTTGCTTTCACCGCGGCAATAGCCGACATCGTGGTCACGGTGAACGAATAAAACCGCGCCGAACGTCTCTCGTCAGGGGCCGTGCTCTCTCCAATAATTTGCTTTCACCGCGGAAATTGGCGAGATCGTGGTCGCGGTGAACGAATAAAACCGCGCCGAACGTCTCTCGTCAGGGGCCGTGCTCTCTCCAATAATTTGCTATCACCGCGGCAATAGGCGAGATCGTGGTCACGGTGAACGAATAAAACCGCGCCGAACGTCTCTCGTCAGGGGCCGTGCTCTCTCCAATAATTTGCTTTCCCCGCGGCAATAGGCGAGATCGTGGTCACGGTGAACGAATAAAACCGCGCCGAACGTCTCTCGTCAGGGGCCGTGCTCTCTCCAATAATTTGCTTTCACCGCGGCAATAGGCGAGATCGTGGTCGCGGTGAACGAATAAAACCGCGCCGAACGTCTCTCGTCAGGGGCCGTGCTCTCTCCAATAATTTGCTTTCACCGCGGCAATAGGCGAGATCGTGGTCACGGTGAACGAATAAAACCGCGCCGAACGTCTCTCGTCAGGGGCCGTGCTCTCTCCAATAATTTGCTTTCACCGCGGTAATGGGCGAGATCGTGGTCACGGTGAACGAATAAAACCGCGCCGAACGTCTCTCGTCAGGGGCCGTGCTCTCTCCAATAATTTGCTTTCACCGCGGCAATAGGCGAGATCGTGGTCGCGGTGAACGAATAAAACCGCGCCGAACGTCTCTCGTCAGGGGCCGTGCTCTCTCCAATAATTTGCTTTCACCGCGGCAATAGGCGAGATCGTGGTCACGGTGAACGAATAAAACAGCGCCGAACGTCTCTCGTCAGGGGCCGTGCTCTCTCCAATAATTTGCTTTCACCGCGGCAATAGCCGACATCGTGGTCACGGTGAACGAATAAAACCGCGCCGAACGTCTCTCGTCAGGGGCCGTGCTCTCTCCAATAATTTGCTTTCACCGCGGCAATAGGCGAGATCGTGGTCACGGTGAACGAATAAAACCGCGCCGAACGTCTCTCGTCAGGGGCCGTGCTCTCTCCAATAATTTGCTTTCACCGCGGCAATAGGCGAGATCATGGTCACGGTGAACGAATAAAACCGCGCCGAACGTCTCTCGTCAGGGGCCGTGCTCTCTCCAATAATTTGCTTTCACCGCGGCAATAGGCGAGATCGTGGTCACGGTGAACGAATAAAACCGCGCCGAACGTCTCTCGTCAGGGGCCGTGCTCTCTCCAATAATTTGCTTTCACGCGGCAATAGGCGAGATCGTGGTCGCGGTGAACGAATAAAACCGCGCCGAACGTCTCTCGTCAGGGGCCGTGCTCTCTCCAATAATTTGCTTTCACCGCGGCAATAGGCGAGATCGTGGTCACGGTGAACGAATAAAACCGCGCCGAACGTCTCTCGTCAGGGGCCGTGCTCTCTCCAATAATTTGCTTTCACCGCGGCAATAGGCGAGATCGTGGTCACGGTGAACGAATAAAACCGCGCCGAACGTTTCTCGTCAGGGGCCGTGCTCTCTCCAATAATTTGCTTTCACCGCGGCAATAGGCGAGATCGTGGTCGCGGTGAACGAATAAAACCGCGCCGAACGTCTCTCGTCAGGGGCCGTGCTCTCTCCAATAATTTGCTTTCACCGCGGCAATAGGCGAGATCGTGGTCACGGTGAACGAATAAAACCGCGCCGAACGTCTCTCGTCAGGGGCCGTGCTCTCTCCAATAATTTGCTTTCACCGCGGCAATAGCCGACATCGTGGTCACGGTGAACGAATAAAACCGCGCCGAACGTCTCTCGTCAGGGGCCGTGCTCTCTCCAATAATTCGCTTTCACCGCGGCAATAGGCGAGATCGTGGTGGCGGTGAACGAATAAAACCGCGCCGAACGTCTCTCGTCAGGGGCCGTGCTCTCTCCAATAATTTGCTTTCACCGCGGCAAAAGCCGACATCGTGGTCACGGTGAACGAATAAAACCGCGCCGAACGTCTCTCGTCAGGGGACGTGCTCTCTCCAATAATTTGCTTTCACCGCGGCAATAGGCGAGATCGTGGTCGCGGTGAACGAATAAAACCGCGCCGAACGTCTCTCGTCAGGGGCCGTGCTCTCTCCAATAATTTGCTTTCACCGCGGCAATAGGCGAGATCGTGGTCACGTTGAACGAATAAAACCGCGCCGAACGTCTCTCGTCAGGGGCCGTGCTCTCTCCAATAATTTGCTTTCACCGCGGCAATAGGCGAGATCGTGGTCACGGTGAACGAATAAAACCGCGCCGAACGTCTCTCGTCAGGGGCCGTGCTCTCTCCAATAATTTGCTTTCACCGCGGCAATAGCCGACATCGTGGTCACGGTGAACGAATAAAACCGCGCCGAACGTCTCTCGTCAGGGGCCGTGCTCTCTCCAATAATTTGCTTTCGCCGCGGCAATAGGCGAGATCGTGGTCGCGGTGAACGAATAAACCCGCGCCGAACGTCTCTCGTCAGGGGCCGTGCTCTCTCCAATAATTTGCTTTCACCGCGGCAATAGCCGACATCGTGGTCACGGTGAACGAATAAAACCGCGCCGAACGTCTCTCGTCAGGGGCCGTGCTCTCTCCAATAATTTGCTTTCACCGCGGCAATAGGCGAGATCGTGGTCGCGGTGAACGAATAAAACCGCGCCGAACGTCTCTCGTCAGGGGCCGTGCTCTCTCCAATAATTTGCTTTCACCGCGGCAATAGGCGAGATCGTGGTCACGGTGAACGAATAAAACCGCGCCGAACGTCTCTCGTCAGGGGCCGTGCTCTCTCCAATAATTTGCTTTCACCGCGGCAATAGGCGAGATCGTGGTCACGGTGAACGAATAAAACCGCGCCGAACGTCTCTCGTCAGGGGCCGTGCTCTCTCCAATAATTTGCTTTCACCGCGGCAATAGGCGAGATCGTGGTCGCGGTGAACGAATAAAACCGCGCCGAACGTCTCTCGTCAGGGGCCGTGCTCTCTCCAATAATTTGCTTTCACCGCGGCAATAGGCGAGATCGTGGTCACGGTGAACGAATAAAACCGCGCCGAACGTCTCTCGTCAGGGGCCGTGCTCTCTCCAATAATTTGCTTTCACCGCGGCAATAGGCGAGATCGTGGTCACGGTGAACGAATAAAACCGCGCCGAACGTCTCTCGTCAGGGGCCGTGCTCTCTCCAATAATTTGCTTTCACCGCGGCAATAGGCGAGATCGTGGTCGCGGTGAACGAATAAAACCGCGCCGAACGTCTCTCGTCAGGGGCCGTGCTCTCTCCAATTATTTGCTTTCACCGCGGCAATAGGCGAGATCGTGGTCACTGTGAACGAATAAACCGCGCCGAACGTCTCTCGTCAGGGGCCGTGCTCTCTCTAATAATTTGCTTTCACCGCGGCAATAGACGAGATCGTGGTCACGGTGAACGAATAAAACCGCGCCGAACGTCTCTCGTCAGGGGCCGTGCTCTCTCCAATAATTTGCTTTCACCGCGGCAATAGGCGATATCGTGGTCGCGGTGAACGAATAAAACCGCGCCGAACGTCTCTCGTCAGGGGCCGTGCTCTCTCCAATAATTTGCTTTCACCGCGGCAATAGGCGAGATCGTGGTCACGGTGAACGAATAAAACCGCGCCGAACGTCTCTCGTCAGGGGCCGTGCTCTCTCCAATAATTTGCTTTCACCGCGGCAATAGGCGAGATCGTGGTCGCGGTGAACGAATAAAACCGCGCCGAACGTCTCTCGTCAGGGGCCGTGCTCTCTCCAATAATTTGCTTTCACCGCGGCAATAGGCGAGATCGTGGTCGCGGTGAACGAATAAAACCGCGCCGAACGTCTCTCGTCAGGGGCCGTGCTCTCTCCAATAATTTGCTTTCACCGTGGCAATAGGCGAGATCGTGGTCGCGGTGAACGAATAAAACCGCGCCGAACGTCTCTCGTCAGGGGCCGTGCTCTCTCCAATAATTTGCTTTCACCGCGGCAATAGGCGAGATCGTGGTCGCGGTGAACGAATAAAACCGCGCCGAACGTCTCTCGTCAGGAGCCGTGCTCTCTCCAATAATTTGCTTTCACCGCGGCAATAGGCGAGATCGTGGTCACGGTGAACGAATAAAACCGCGCCGAACGTCTCTCGTCAGGGGCCGTGCTCTCTCCAATAAATTGCTTTCACCGCGGCAATAGGCAAGATCGTGGTCGCGGTGAACGAATAAAACCGCGCCGAACGTCTCTCGTCAGGGGCCGTGCTCTCTCCAATAATTTGCTTTCACCGCGGATATAGGCGAGATCGTGGTCGCGGTGAACGAATAAAACCGCGCCGAACGTCTCTCGTCAGGGGCCGTGCTCTCTCCAATAATTTGCTTTCACCGCGGCAATAGGCGAGATCGTGGTCACGGTGAACGAATAAAACCGCGCCGAACGTCTCTCGTCAGGGGCCGTGCTCTCTCCAATAATTTGCTTTCACCGCGGCAATAGGCGAGATCGTGGTCGCGGTGAACGAATAAAACCGCGCCGAACGTCTCTCGTCAGGGGCCGTGCTCTCTCCAATAATTTGCTTTCACCGCGGCAATAGGCGAGATCGTGGTCATGGTGAACGAATAAAACCGCGCCGAACGTCTCTCGTCAGGGGCCGTGCTCTCTCTAATAATTTGCTTTCACCGCGGCAATAGGCGAGATCGTGGTCGCGGTGAACGAATAAAACCGCGCCGAACGTCTCTCGTCAGGGGCCGTGCTCTCTCCAATAATTTGCTTTCACCGCGGCAATAGGCGAGATCGTGGTCGCGGTGAACGAATAAAACCGCGCCGAACGTCTCTCGTCAGGGGCCGTGCTCTCTCCAATAATTTGCTTTCACCGCGGCAATAGGCGAGATCGTGGTCGCGGTGAACGAATAAAACCGCGCCGAACGTCTCTCGTCAGGGGCCGTGCTCTCTCCAATAATTTGCTTTCACCGCGGCAATAGGCGAGATCGTGGTCGCGGTGAACGAATAAAACCGCGCCGAACGTCTCTCGTCAGGGGCCGTGCTCTCTCCAATAATTTGCTTTCACCGCGGCAATAGGCGAGATCGTGGTCGCGGTGAACGAATAAAACCGCGCCGAACGTCTCTCGTCAGGGGCCGTGCTCTCACCAATAATTTGCTTTCACCGCGGCAATAGGCGAGATCGTGGTCGCGGTGAACGAATAAAACCGCGCCGAACGTCTCTCGTCAGGGGCCGTGCTCTCTCCAATAATTTGCTTTCACCGCGGCAATAGGCGAGATCGTGGTCGCGGTGAACGAATAAAACCGCGCCGAACGTCTCTCGTCAGGGGCCGTGCTCTCTCCAATAATTTGCTTTCACCGTGGCAATAGGCGAGATCGTGGTCACGGTGAACGAATAAAACCGCGCCGAACGTCTCTCGTCAGGGGCCGTGCTCTCTCCAATAATTTGCTTTCACCGCGGCAATAGGCGAGATCGTGGTCGCGGCGAACGAATAAAACCGCGCCGAACGTCTCTCGTCAGGGGCCGTGCTCTCTCCAATAATTTGCTTTCACCGCGGCAATAGGCGAGATCGTGGTCGCGGTGAACGAATAAAACCGCGCCGAACGTCTCTCGTCAGGGGCCGTGCTCTCTCCAATAATTTGCTTTCACCGCGGCAATAGGCGAGATCGTGGTCGCGGTGAACGAATAAAACCGCGCCGAACGTCTCTCGTCAGGGGCCGTGCTCTCTCCAATAATTTGCTTTCACCGCGGCAATAGGCGAGATCGTGGTCGCGGTGAACGAATAAAACCGCGCCGAACGTCTCTCGTCAGGGGCCGTACTCTCTCCAATAATTTGCTTTCACCGCGGCAATAGGCGAGATCGTGGTCGCGGTGAACGAATGAAACCGCGCCGAACGTCTCTCGTCAGGGGCCGTGCTCTCTCCAATAATTTGCTTTCACCGCGGCAATAGGCGAGATCGTGCACACGGTAAACGAATAAAACCGCGCCGAACGTCTCTCGTCAGGGGCCGTGCTCTCTCCAATAATTTGCTTTCACCGCGGCAATAGGCGAGATCGTGGTCGCGGTGAACGAATAAAACCGCGCCGAACGTCTCTCGTCAGGGGCCGTGCTCTCTCCAATAATTCGCTTTCACCGCGGCAATAGGCGAGATCGTGGTCACGGTGAACGAATAAAACCGCGCCGAACGTCTCTCGTCAGGGGCCGTGCTCTCTCCAATAATTTGCTTTCACCGTGGCAATAGCCGACATCGTGGTCGCGGTGAACGAATAAAACCGCGCCGAACGTCTCTCGTCAGGGACCGTGCTCTCTCCAATATTTGCTTTCACCGCGGCAATAGGCGAGATCGTGGTCACGGTGAACGAATAAAACCGCGCCGAACGTCTCTCGTCAGGGGCCGTGCTCTCTCCAATAATTTGCTTTCACCGCGGCAATAGGCGAGATCGTGGTCGCGGTGAACGAATAAAACCGCGCCGAACGTCTCTCGTCAGGGGCCGTGCTCTCTCCAATAATTTGCTTTCACCGCGGCAATAGGCGAGATCGTGGTCGCGGTGAACGAATAAAACCGCGCCGAACGTCTCTCGTCAGGGGCCGTGCTCTCTCCAATAATTTGCTTTCACCGCGGCAATAGGCGAGTACGTGGTCGCGGTGAACGAATAAAACCGCGCCGAACGTCTCTCGTCAGGGGCCGTGCTCTCTCCAATAATTCGCTTTCACCGCGGCAATAGGCGAGATCGTGGTCACGGTGAACGAATAAAACCGCGCCGAACGTCTCTCGTCAGGGGCCGTGCTCTCTCCAATAATTTGCTTTCACCGCGGCAATAGCCGACATCGTGGTCGCGGTGAACGAATAAAACCGCGCCGAACGTCTCTCGTCAGGGGCCGTGCTCTCTCCAATAATTTGCTTTCCCCGCGGCAATAGGCGAGATCGTGGTCACGGTGAACGAATAAAACCGCGCCGAACGTCTCTCGTCAGGGGCCGTGCTCTCTCCAATAATTTGCTTTCACCGCGGCAATAGGCGAGATCGTGGTCGCGGTGAACGAATAAAACCGCGCCGAAAGTCTCTCGTCAGGGGCCGTGCTCTCTCCAATAATTTGCTTTCACCGCGGCAATAGGCGAGATCGTGGTCGCGGTGAACGAATAAAACCGCGCCGAACGTCTCTCGTCAGGGGCCGTGCTCTCTCCAATAATTTGCTTTCACCGCGGCAATAGGCGAGATCGTGGTCGCGGTGAACGAATAAAACCGCGCCGAACGTCTCTCGTCAGGGGCCGTGCTCTCTCCAATAATTCGCTTTCACCGTGGCAATAGGCGAGATCGTGGTCACGGTGAACGAATAAAACCGCGCCGAACGTCTCTCGTCAGGGGCCGTGCTCTCTCCAATAATTTGCTTTCACCGCGGCAATAGCCGACATCGTGGTCGCGGTGAACGAATAAAACCGCGCCGAACGTCTCTCGTCAGGGGCCGTGCTCTCTCCAATAATTTGCTTTCACCGCGGCAATAGGTGAGATCGTGGTCACGGTGAACGAATAAAACCGCGCCGAACGTCTCTCGTCAGGGGCCGTCCTCTCTCCAATAATTTGCTTTCACCGCGGCAATAGGCGAGATCGTTGTCGCGGTGAACGAATAAAACCGCGCCGAACGTCTCTCGTCAGGGGCCGTGCTCTCTCCAATAATTCGCTTTCACCGCGGCAATAGGCGAGATCGTGGTCGCGGTGAACGAATAAAACCGCGCCGAACGTCTCTCGTCAGGGGCCGTGCTCTCTCCAATAATTTGCTTTCACCGCGGCAATAGGCGAGATCGTGGTCGCGGTGAACGAATAAAACCGCGCCGAACGTCTCTCGTCAGGGGCCGTGCTCTCTCCAATAATTTGCTTTCACCGCGGCAATAGGCGAGATCGTGGTCGCGGTGAACGAATAAAACCGCGCCGAACGTCTCTCGTCAGGGGCCGTGCTCTCTCCAATAATTTGCTTTCACCGCGGCAATAGGCGAGATCGTGGTCGCGGTGAACGAATAAAACCGCGCCGAACGTCTCTCGTCAGGGGCCGTGCTCTCTCCAATAATTTGCTTTCACCGCGGCAATAGGCGAGATCGTGGTCGCGGTGAACGAATAAAACCGCGCCGAACGTCTCTCGTCAGGGGCCGTGCTCTCTCCAATAATTCGCTTTCACCGCGGCAATAGGCGAGATCGTGGTCACGGTGAACGAATAAAACCGCGCCGAACGTCTCTCGTCAGGGGCCGTGCTCTCTCCAATAATTTGCTTTCACCGCGGCAATAGCCGACATCGTGGTCGCGGTGAACGAATAAAACCGCGCCGAACGTCTCTCGTCAGGGGCTGTGCTCTCTCCAATAATTCGCTTTCACCGCGGCAATAGGCGAGATCGTGGTCGCGTTAAACGAATAAAACCGCGCCGAACGTCTCTCGTCAGGGGCCGTGCTCTCTCCAATAATTTGCTTTCACCGCGGCAATAGGCGAGATCGTGGTCACGGTGAACGAATAAAACCGCGCCGAACGTCTCTCGTCAGGGGCCGTGCTCTCTCCAATAATTTGCTTTCACCGCGGCAATAGGCGAGATCGTGGTCGCGGTGAACGAATACAACCGCGCCGAACGTCTCTCGTCAGGGGCCGTGCTCTCTCCAATAATTTGCTTTCACCGCGGCAATAGGCGAGATCGTGGTCACGGTGAACGAATAAAACCGCGCCGAACGTCTCTCGTCAGGGGCCGCGCTCTCTCCAATAATTCGCTTTCACCGCGGCAATAGGCGAGATCGTGGTCACGGTGAACGAATAAAACCGCGCCGAACGTCTCTCGTCAGGGGCCGTGCTCTCTCCAATAATTTGCTTTCACCGCGGCAATAGCCGACATCGTGGTCGCAGTGAACGAATAAAACCGCGCCGAACGTCTCTCGTCAGGGGCCGTGCTCTCTCCAATAATTTGCTTTCACCGCGGCAATAGGCGAGATCGTGGTCGCGGTGAACGAATAAAACCGCGCCGAACGTCTCTCGTCAGGGGCCGTGCTCTCTCCAATAATTTGCTTTCACCGCGGCAATAGGCGACATCGTGGTCGCGGTGAACGAATAAAACCGCGCCGAACGTCTCTCGTCAGGGGCCGTGCTCTCTCCAATAATTTGCTTTCACCACGGCAATAGCCGACATCGTGGTCGCGGTGAACGAATAAAACCGCGCCGAACGTCTCTCGTCAGGGGCCGTGCTCTCTCCAATAATTTGCTTTCACCGCGGCAATAGGCGACATCGTGGTCACGGTGAACGAATAAAATCGCGCCGAACGTCTCTCGTCAGGGGCCGTGCTCTCTCCAATAATTTGCTTTCACCGCGGCAATAGCGAGATCGTGGTCGCGTTGAACGAATAAAACCGCGCCGAACGTCTCTCGTCAGGGGCCGTGCTCTCTCCAATAATTTGCTTTCACCGCGGCAATAGCCGACATCGTGGTCACGGTGAACGAATAAAACCGCGCCGAACGTCTCTCGTCAGGGGCCGTGCTCTCTCCAATAATTTGCTTTCACCGCGTCAATAGCCGACATCGTGGTCACGGTGAACGAATAAAACCCGCCGAACGTCTCTCGTCAGGGGCCGTGCTCTCTCCAATAGTTTGCTTTCACCGCGGCAATAGCCGACATCGTAGTCACGGTGAACGAATAAAACCGCGCCGAACGTCTCTCGTCAGGGGCCGTGCTCTCTCCAATAATTTGCTTTCACCGCGGCAATAGCCGACATCGTGGTCACGGTGAACGAATAAAACCGCGCCGAACGTCTCTCGTCAGGGGCCGTGCTCTCTCCAATAATTTGCTTTCACCGCGGCAATAGCCGACATCGTGGTCACGGTGAACGAATAAAACCGCGCCGAACGTCTCTCGTCAGGGGCCGTGCTCTCTCCAATAATTTGCTTTCACCGCGGCAATAGGCGAGATCGTGGTCACGGTGAACGAATAAAACCGCGCCGAACGTCTCTCGTCAGGGGCCGTGCTCTCTCCAATAATTTGCTTTCACCGCGGCAATAGGTGAGATCGTGGTCACGGTGAACGAATAAAACCGCGCCGAACGTCTCTCGTCAGGGGCCGTGATCTCTCCAATAATTTGCTTTCACCGCGGCAATAGGCGAGATCGTGGTCGCAGTGAACGAATAAAACCGCGCCGAACGTCTCTCGTCAGGGGCCGTGCTCTCTCCAATAATTTGCTTTCACCACGGCAATAGCCGAGATCGTGGTCGCGGTGAACGAATAAAACCGCGCCGAACGTCTCTCGTCAGGGGCCGTGCTCTCTCCAATAATTTGCTTTCACCGCGGCAATAGGCGAGATCGTGGTCACGGTGAACGAATAAAACCGCGCCGAACGTCTCTCGTCAGGGGCCGTGCTCTCTCCAATAATTTGCTTTCACCGCGGCAATAGCCGACATCGTGGTCACGGTGAACGAATAAAACCGCGCCGAACGTCTCTCGTCAGGGGCCGTGCTCTCTCCAATAATTTGCTTTCACCGCGGCAATAGGCGAGATCGTGGTCACGGTGAACGAATAAAACCGCGCCGAACGTCTCTCGTCAGGGGCCGTGCTCTCTCCAATAATTTGCTTTCACCGCGGCAATAGGCGAGATCGTGGTCGCGGTGAACGAATAAAACCGCGCCGAACGTCTCTCGTCAGGGGCCGTGCTCTCTCCAATAATTTGCTTTCACCGCGGCAATAGGCGAGATCGTGGTCACGGTGAACGAATAAAACCGCGCCGAACGTCTCTCGTCAGGGGCCGTGCTCTCTCCAATAATTTGCTTTCACCGCGGCAATAGCCGACATCGTGGTCACGGTGAACGAATAAAACCGCGCCGAACGTCTCTCGTCAGGGGCCGTGCTCTCTCCAATAATTTGCTTTCACCGCGGCAATAGGCGAGATCGTGGTCACGGTGAACGAATAAAACCGCGCCGAACGTCTCTCGTCAGGGGCCGTGCTCTCTCCAATAATTTGCTTTCACCGCGGCAATTGGCGAGATCGTGGTCGCGGTGAACGAATAAAACCGCGCCGAACGTCTCTCGTCAGGGGCCGTGCTCTCTCCAATAATTTGCTATCACCGCGGCAATAGGCGAGATCGTGGTCACGGTGAACGAATAAAACCGCGCCGAACGTCTCTCGTCAGGGGCCGTGCTCTCTCCAATAATTTGCTTTCCCCGCGGCAATAGGCGAGATCGTGGTCACGGTGAACGAATAAAACCGCGCCGAACGTCTCTCGTCAGGGGCCGTGCTCTCTCCAATAATTTGCTTTCACCGCGGCAATAGGCGAGATCGTGGTCGCGGTGAACGAATAAAACCGCGCCGAACGTCTCTCGTCAGGGGCCGTGCTCTCTCCAATAATTTGCTTTCACCGCGGCAATAGGCGAGATCGTGGTCACGGTGAACGAATAAAACCGCGCCGAACGTCTCTCGTCAGGGGCCGTGCTCTCTCCAATAATTTGCTTTCACCGCGGTAATGGGCGAGATCGTGGTCACGGTGAACGAATAAAACCGCGCCGAACGTCTCTCGTCAGGGGCCGTGCTCTCTCCAATAATTTGCTTTCACCGCGGCAATAGGCGAGATCGTGGTCGCGGTGAACGAATAAAACCGCGCCGAACGTCTCTCGTCAGGGGCCGTGCTCTCTCCAATAATTTGCTTTCACCGCGGCAATAGGCGAGATCGTGGTCACGGTGAACGAATAAAACCGCGCCGAACGTCTCTCGTCAGGGGCCGTGCTCTCTCCAATAATTTGCTTTCACCGCGGCAATAGCCGACATCGTGGTCACGGTGAACGAATAAAACCGCGCCGAACGTCTCTCGTCAGGGGCCGTGCTCTCTCCAATAATTTGCATTCACCGCGGCAATAGGCGAGATCGTGGTCACGGTGAACGAATAAAACCGCGCCGAACGTCTCTCGTCAGGGGCCGTGCTCTCTCCAATAATTTGCTTTCACCGCGGCAATAGGCGAGATCGTGGTCACGGTGAACGAATAAAACCGCGCCGAACGTCTCTCGTCAGGGGCCGTGCTCTCTCCAATAATTTGCTTTCACCGCGGCAATAGGCGAGATCGTGGTCACGGTGAACGAATAAAACCGCGCCGAACGTCTCTCGTCAGGGGCCGTGCTCTCTCCAATAATTTGCTTTCACGCGGCAATAGGCGAGATCGTGGTCGCGGTGAACGAATAAAACCGCGCCGAACGTCTCTCGTCAGGGGCCGTGCTCTCTCCAATAATTTGCTTTCACCGCGGCAATAGGCGAGATCGTGGTCACGGTGAACGAATAAAACCGCGCCGAACGTCTCTCGTCAGGGGCCGTGCTCTCTCCAATAATTTGCTTTCACCGCGGCAATAGGCGAGATCGTGGTCACGGTGAACGAATAAAACCGCGCCGAACGTCTCTCGTCAGGGGCCGTGCTCTCTCCAATAATTTGCTTTCACCGCGGCAATAGGCGAGATCGTGGTCGCGGTGAACGAATAAAACCGCGCCGAACGTCTCTCGTCAGGGGCCGTGCTCTCTCCAATAATTTGCTTTCACCGCGGCAATAGGCGAGATCGTGGTCACCGTGAACGAATAAAACCGCGCCGAACGTCTCTCGTCAGGGGCCGTGCTCTCTCCAATAATTTGCTTTCACCGCGGCAATAGCCGACATCGTGGTCACGGTGAACGAATAAAACCGCGCCGAACGTCTCTCGTCAGGGGCCGTGCTCTCTCCAATAATTCGCTTTCACCGCGGCAATAGGCGAGATCGTGGTGGCGGTGAACGAATAAAACCGCGCCGAACGTCTCTCGTCAGGGGCCGTGCTCTCTCCAATAATTTGCTTTCACCGCGGCAAAAGCCGACTTCGTGGTCACGGTGAACGAATAAAACCGCGCCGAACGTCTCTCGTCAGGAGCCGTGCTCTCTCCAATAATTTGCTTTCACCGCGGCAATAGGCGAGATCGTGGTCGCGGTGAACGAATAAAACCGCGCCGAACGTCTCTCGTCAGGGGCCGTGCTCTCTCCAATAATTTGCTTTCACCGCGGCAATAGGCGAGATCGTGGTCACGGTGAACGAATAAAACCGCGCCGAACGTCTCTCGTCAGGGGCCGTGCTCTCTCCAATAATTTGCTTTCACCGCGGCAATAGGCGAGATCGTGGTCACGGTGAACGAATAAAACCGCGCCGAACGTCTCTCGTCAAGGGCCGTGCTCTCTCCAATAATTTGCTTTCACCGCGGCAATAGCCGACATCGTGGTCACGGTGAACGAATAAAACCGCGCCGAACGTCTCTCGTCAGGGGCCGTGCTCTCTCCAATAATTTGCTTTCGCCGCGGCAATAGGCGAGATCGTGGTCGCGGTGAACGAATAAACCCGCGCCGAACGTCTCTCGTCAGGGGCCGTGCTCTCTCCAATAATTTGCTTTCACCGCGGCAATAGCCGACATCGTGGTCACGGTGAACGAATAAAACCGCGCCGAACGTCTCTCGTCAGGGGCCGCGCTCTCTCCAATAATTTGCTTTCACCGCGGCAATAGGCGAGATCGTGGTCGCGGTGAACGAATAAAACCGCGCCGAACGTCTCTCGTCAGGGGCCGTGCTCTCTCCAATAATTTGCTTTCACCGCGGCAATAGGCGAGATCGTGGTCACGGTGAACGAATAAAACCGCGCCGAACGTCTCTCGTCAGGGGCCGTGCTCTCTCCAATAATTTGCTTTCACCGCGGCAATAGGCGAGATCGTGGTCACGGTGAACGAATAAAACCGCGCCGAACGTCTCTCGTCAGGGGCCGTGCTCTCTCCAATAATTTGCTTTCACCGCGGCAATAGGCGAGATCGTTGTCGCGGTGAACGAATAAAACCGCGCCGAACGTCTCTCGTCAGGGGCCGTGCTCTCTCCAATAATTTGCTTTCACCGCGGCAATAGGCGAGATCGTGGTCACGGTGAACGAATAAAACCGCGCCGAACGTCTCTCGTCAGGGGCCGTGCTCTCTCCAATAATTTGCTTTCACCGCGGCAATAGGCGAGATCGTGGTCACGGTGAACGAATAAAACCGCGCCGAACGTCTCTCGTCAGGGGCCGTGCTCTCTCCAATAATTTGCTTTCACCGCGGCAATAGGCGAGATCGTGGGTCGCGGTGAACGAATAAAACCGCGCCGAACGTCTCTCGTCAGGGGCCGTGCTCTCTCCAATTATTTGCTTTCACCGCGGCAATAGGCGAGATCGTGGTCACTGTGAACGAATAAAACCGCGCCGAACGTCTCTCGTCAGGGGCCGTGCTCTCTCCAATAATTTGCTTTCACCGCGGCAATAGGCGAGATCGTGGTCACGGTGAACGAATAAAACCGCGCCGAACGTCTCTCGTCAGGGGCCGTGCTCTCTCCAATAATTTGCTTTCACCGCGGCACTAGGCGATATCGTGGTCGCGGTGAACGAATAAAACCGCGCCGAACGTCTCTCGTCAGGGGCCGTGCTCTCTCCAATAATTTGCTTTCACCGCGGCAATAGGCGAGATCGTGGTCACGGTGAACGA
Source organism: Ixodes scapularis (assembly GCF_016920785.2). Taxonomy (NCBI): domain Eukaryota; kingdom Metazoa; phylum Arthropoda; class Arachnida; order Ixodida; family Ixodidae; genus Ixodes; species Ixodes scapularis. The sequence goes on along the minus strand of NW_024610199.1, from coordinate 312,997 downwards.
ATAAAACCGCGCCGAACGTCTCTCGTCAGGGGCCGTGCTCTCTCCAATAATTTACTTTCACCGCGGCAATAGGCGAGATCGTGGTCGCGGTGAACGAATAAAACCGCGCCGAACGTCTCTCGTCAGGGGCCGTGCTCTCTCCAATAATTTGCTATCACCGCGGCAATAGGCGAGATCGTGGTCACGGTGAACGAATAAAAACCGCGCCGAACGTCTCTCGTCAGGGGCCGTGCTCTCTCCAATAATTTGCTTTCCCCGCGGCAATAGGCGAGATCGTGGTCGCGGTGAACGAATAAAACCGCGCCCAACGTCTCTCGTCAGGGGCCGTGCTCTCTCCAATAATTTGCTTTCACCGCGGCAATAGGCGAGATCGTGGTCACGGTGAACGAATAAAACCGCGCCGAACGTCTCTCGTCAGGGGCCGTGCTCTCTCCAATAATTTGCTTTCCACCGAGGCAATAGCCGACATCGTGGTCACGGTGAACGAATAAAACCGCGCCGAACGTCTCTCGTCAGGGGCCGTGCTCTCTCCAATAATTTGCTTTCACCGCGGCAATAGGCGAGATCGTGGTCGCGGTGAACGAATAAAACCGCGCCGAACGTCTCTCGTCAGGGGCCGTGCTCTCTCCAATAATTTGCTTTCACCGCGGCAATAGGCGAGATCGTGGTCACGGTGAACGAATAAAACCGCGCCGAACGTCTCTCGTCAGGGGCCGTGCTCTCTCCAATAATTTGCTTTCACCGCGGCAATAGGCGAGATCGTGGTCGCGGTGAACGAATAAAAACCGCGCCGAACGTCTCTCGTCAGGGGCCGTGCTCTCTCCAATTATTTGCTTTCACCGCGGCAATAGGCGAGATCGTGGTCACTGTGAACGAATAAAACCGCGCCGAACGTCTCTCGTCAGGGGCCGTGCTCTCTCCAATAATTTGCTTTCACCGCGGCAATAGGCGAGATCGTGGTCACGGTGAACGAATAAAACCGCGCCGAACGTCTCTCGTCAGGGGCCGTGCTCTCTCCAATAATTTGCTTTCACCGCGGCAATAGGCGATATCGTGGTCGCGGTGAACGAATAAAACCGCGCCGAACGTCTCTCGTCAGGGGCCGTGCTCTCTCCAATAATTTGCTTTCACCGCGGCAATAGGCGAGATCGTGGTCACGGTGAACGAATAAAACCGCGCCGAACGTCTCTCGTCAAGGGCCGTGCTCACTCCAATAATTTGCTTTCACCGCGGCAATAGCCGACATCGTGGTCACGGTGAACGAATAAAACCGCGCGGAACGTCTCTCGTCAGGGGCCGTGCTCTCTCCAATAATTTGCTTTCACCGCGGCAATAGGCGAGATCGTGGTCACGGTGAACGAATAAAACCGCGCCGAACGTCTCTCGTCAGGGGCCGTTCTCTCTCCAATAATTTGCTTTCACCGCGGCAATAGCCGACATCGTGGTCACGGTGAACAAATCAAACCGCGCCGAACGTCTCTCGTCAGGGGCCGTGCTCTCTCCAATAATTTGCTTTCACCGCGGCAATAGGCGAGATCGTGGTCGCGGTGAACGAATAAAACCGCACCGAACATCTCTCGTCAGGGGCCGTGCTCTCTCCAATAATTTGCTTTCACCGCGGCAATAGGCGAGATCGTGGTCACGGTGAACGAATAAAACCGCGCCGAACGTCTCTCGTCAGGGGCCGTGCTCTCTCCAATAATTTGCTTTCACCGCGGCAATAGGCGAGATCGTGGTCACGGTGAACGAATAAAACCGCGCCGAACGTCTCTCGTCAGGGGCCGTGCTCTCTCCAATAATTTACTTTCACCGCGGCAATAGGCGAGATTGTGGTCGCGGTGAACGAATAAAACCGCGCCGAACGTCTCTCGTCAGGGGCCGTGCTCTCTCCAATATTTTGCTATCACCGCGGCAATAGGCGAGATCGTGGTCACGGTGAACGAATAAAACCGCGCCGAACGTCTCTCGTCAGGGGCCGTGCTCTCTCCAATAATTTGCTTTCCCCGCGGCAATAGGCGAGATCGTGGTCGCGGTGAACGAATAAAACCGCGCCGAACGTCTCTCGTCAGGGGCCGTGCTCTCTCCAATAATTTGCTTTCACCGCGGCCATAGGCGAGATCGTGGTCACGGTGAACGAATAAAACCGCGCCGAACGTCTCTCGTCAGGGGCCGTGCTCTCTCCAATAATTTGCTTTCACCGCGGCAATAGCCGACATCGTGGTCACGGTGAACGAATAAAACCGCGCCGAACGTCTCTCGTCAGGGGCCGTGCTCTCTCCAATAATTTGCTTTCACCGCGGCAATAGGCGAGATCGTGGTCGCGGTGAACGAATAAAACCGCGCCGAACGTCTCTCGTCAGGGGCCGTGCTCTCTCCAATAATTTGCTTTCACCGCGGCAATAGCCGACATCGTGGTCACGGTGAACGGATAAAACCGCGCCGAACGTCTCTCGTCAGGGGCCGTGCTCTCTCCAATAATTTGCTTTCACCGCGGCAATAGCCGACATCGTGGTCACGGTGAACGAATAAAACCGCGCCGAACGTCTCTCGTCAGGGGCCGTGCTCTCTCCAATAATTTGCTTTCACCGCGGCAATAGGCGAGATCGTGGTCGCGGTGAACGAATAAAACCGCGCCGAACGTCTCTCGTCAGGGGCCGTGCTCTCTCCAACAATTTGCTTTCACCGCGGCAATAGGCGAGATCGTGGTCACGGTGAACAAATAAAACCGCGCCGAACGTCTCTCGTCAGGGGCCGTGCTCTCTCCAATAATTTGCTTTCACCGCGGCAATAGGCGAGATCGTGGTCACGGTGAACGAATAAAACCGCGCCGAACGTCTCTCGTCAGGGGCCGTGCTCTCTCCAATAATTTGCTTTCACCGCGGCAATAGGCGAGATCGTGGTCACGGTGAACGAATAAAACCGCGCCGAACGTCTCTCGTCAGGGGCCGTGCTCTCTCCAATAATTTGCTTTCACCGCGGCAATAGCCGACATCGTGGTCACGGTGAACGAATAAAACCGCGCCGAACGTCTCTCGTCAGGGGCCGTGCTCTCTCCAATAATTTGCTTTCGCCGCGGCAATAGGCGAGATCGTGGTCGCGGTGAACGAATAAACCCGCGCCGAACGTCTCTCGTCAGGGGCCGTGCTCTCTCCAATAATTTGCTTTCACCGCGGCAATAGCCGACATCGTGGTCACGGTGAACGAATCAAACCGCGCCGAACGTCTCTCGTCAGGGGCCGTGCTCTCTCCAATAATTTGCTTTCACCGCGGCAATAGGCGAGATCGTGGTCGCGGTGAACGAATAAAACCGCACCGAACATCTCTCGTCAAGGGCCGTGCTCTCTCCAATAATTTGCTTTCACCGCGGCAATAGGCGAGATCGTGGTCACGGTGAACGAATAAAACCGCGCCGAACGTCTCTCGTCAGGGGCCGTGCTCTCTCCAATAATTTGCTTTCACCGCGGCAATAGGCGAGATCGTGGTCACGGTGAACGAATAAAACCGCGCCGAACGTCTCTCGTCAGGGGCCGTGCTCTCTCCAATAATTTACTTTCACCGCGGCAATAGGCGAGATCGTGGTCGCGGTGAACGAATAAGACCGCGCCGAACGTCTCTCGTCAGGGGCCGTGCTCTCTCCAATAATTTGCTATCACCGCGGCAATAGGCGAGATCGTGGTCACGGTGAACGAATGAAACCGCGCCGAACGTCTCTCGTCAGGGGCCGTGCTCTCTTCAATAATTTGCTTTCCCCGCGGCAATAGGCGAGATCGTGGTCACGGTGAACGAATAAAACCGCGGCGAACGTCTCTCGTCAGGGGCCGTGCTCTCTCCAATAATTTGATTTCACCGCGGCAATAGGCGAGATCGTGGTCGCGGTGAACGAATAAAACCGCGCCGAACGTCTCTCGTCAGGGGCCGTGCTCTCTCCAATAATTTGCTTTCACCGCGGCAATAGGCGAGATCGTGGTCACGGTGAACGAATAAAACCGCGCCGAACGTCTCTCGTCAGGGGCCGTGCTCTCTCCAATAATTTGCTTTCACCGCGGCAATAGCCGACATCGTGGTCACGGTGAACGAATAAAACCGCGCCGAACGTCTCTCGTCAGGGGCCGTGCTCTCTCCAATAATTTGCTTTCACCGCGGCAATAGGCGAGATCGTGGTCGCGGTGAACGAATAAAACCGCGCCGAATGTCTCTCGTCAGGGGCCGTGCTCTCTCCAATAATTTGCTTTCACCGCGGCAATAGCCGACATCGTGGTCACGGTGAACGGATAAAACCGCGCCGAACGTCTCTCGTCAGGGGCCGTGCTCTCTCCAATAATTTGCTTTCACCGCGGCAATAGCCGACATCGTGGTCACGGTGAACGAATAAAACCGCGCCGAACGTCTCTCGTCAGGGGCCGTGCTCTCTCCAATAATTTGCTTTCACCGCGGCAATAGGCGAGATCGTGGTCACGGTGAACGAATAAAACCGCGCCGAACGTCTCTCGTCAGGGGCCGTGCTCTCTCCAATAATTTGCTTTCACCGCGGCAATAGACGAGATCGTGGTCGCTGTGAACGAATAAAACCGCGCCGAACGTCTCTCGTCAGGGGCCGTGCTCTCTCCAATAATTTGCTTTCACCGCGGAAATAGGCGAGATCGTGGTCACGGTGAAGGAATAAAACCGCGCCGAACGTCTCTCGTCAGGGGCCGTGCTCTCTCCAATAATTTGCTTTCACCGCGGCAATAGGCGAGATCGTGGTCACGGTGAACGAATAAAACCGCGCCGAACGTCTCTCGTCAGGGGCCGTGCTCTCTCCAATAATTTGCTTTCACTGCGGCAATAGGCGAGATCGTGGTCGCGGTGAACGAATAAAACCGCGCCGAACGTATCTCGTCAGGGGCCGTGCTCTCTCCAATAATTTGCTTTCACCGCGGCAATAGGCGATATCGTGGTCACGGTGAACGAATAAAACCGCGCCGAACGTCTCTCGTCAGGGGCCGTGCTCACTCCAATAATTTGCTTTCACCGCGGCAATAGCCGACATCGTGTTCACGGTGAACGAATAAAACCGCGCCGAACGTCTCTCGTCAGGGGCCGTGCTCTCTCCAATAATTTGCTTTCACCGCGGCAATAGGCGAGATCGTGGTCACGGTGAACGAATAAAACCGCGCCGAACGTCTCTCGTCAGGGGCCGTGCTCTCTCCAATACTTTGCTTTCACCGCGGCAATAGCCGACATCGTGGTCACGGTGAACGAATAAAACCGCGCCGAACGTCTCTCGTCAGGGGCCGTGCTCTCTCCAATAATTTGCTTTCACCGCGGCAATAGCCGACATCGTGGTCGCGGTGAACGAATAAAACCGCGCCGAACGCCTCTCGTCAGGGGCCGTGCTCTCTCCAATAATTTGCTTTCACCGCGGCAATAGGCGAGATCGTGGTCACGGTGAACGAATAAAACCGCGCCGAACGTCTCTCGTCAGGGGCCGTGCTCTCTCCAATAATTTGCTTTCACCGCGGCAATAGGCGAGATCGTGGTCGCGGTGAACGAATAAAACCGCGCCGAACGTCTCTCGTCAGGGGCCGTGCTCTCTCCAATAATTTGCTTTCACCGCGGCAATAGGCGAGATCGTGGTCGCGGTGAACGAATAAAACCGCGCCGAACGTCTCTCGTCAGGGGCCGTGCTCTCTCCAATAATTTGCTTTCACCGCGGCAATAGGCGAGATCGTGGTCACGGTGAACGAATAAAACCGCGCCGAACGTCTCTCGTTAGGGGCCGTGCTCTCTCCAATAATTTGCTTTCACCGCGGCAATAGGCGAGATCGTGGTCGCGGTGAACGAATAAAACCGCGCCGAACGTCTCTCGTCAGGGGCCGTGCTCTCTCCAATAATTTGCTTTCACCGCGGCAATAGGCGAGATCGTGGTCACGGTGAACGAATAAAACCGCGCCGAACGTCTCTCGTCAGGGGCCGTGCTCTCTCCAATAATTTGCTATCACCGCGGCAATAGGCGAGATCGTGGTCACGGTGAACGAATAAAACCGCGCCGAACGTCTCTCGTCAGGGGCCGTGCTCTCTCCAATAATTTGCTTTCACCGCGGCAATAGGCGAGATCGTGGTCACCGTGAACGAATAAAACCGCGCCGAACGTCTCTCGTCAGGGGCCGTGCTCTCTCCAATAATTTGCTTTCACCGCGGCAATAGCCGACATCGTGGTCACGGTGAACGAATAAAACCGCGCCGAACGTCTCTCGTCAGGGGCCGTGCTCTCTCCGATAATTCGCTTTCACCGCGGCAATAGGCGAGATCGTGGTCGCGGTGAACGAATAAAACCGCGCCGAACGTCTCTCGTCAGGGGCCGTGCTCTCTCCAATAATTTGCTTTCACCGCGGCAATAGCCGACATCGTGGTCACGGTGAACGAATAAAACCGCGCCGAACGTCTCTCGTCAGGGGCCGTGCTCTCTCCAATAATTTGCTTTCACCGCGGCAATAGGCGAGATCGTGGTCGCGGTGAACGAATAAAACCGCGCCGAACGTCTCTCGTCAGGGGCCGTGCTCTCTCCAATAATTTGCTTTCACCGCGGCAATAGGCGAGATCGTGGTCACGGTGAACGAATAAAACCGCGCCGAACGTCTCTCGTCAGGGGCCGTGCTCTCTCCAATAATTTGCTTTCACCGCGGCAATAGGCGAGATCGTGGTCACGGTGAACGAATAAAACCGCGCCGAACGTCTCTCGTCAGGGGCCGTGCTCTCTCCAATAATTTGCTTTCACCGCGGCAATAGCCGACATCGTGGTCACGGTGAACGAATAAAACCGCGCCGAACGTCTCTCGTCAGGGGCCGTGCTCTCTCCAATAATTTGCTTTCACCGCGGCAATAGGCGAGATCGTGGTCGCGGTGAACGAATAAACCCGCGCGGAACGTCTCTCGTCAGGGGCCGTGCTCTCTCCAATAATTTGCTTTCACCGCGGCAATAGGCGAGATCGTGGTCACGGTGAACGAATAAAACCGCGCCGAACGTCTCTCGTCAGGGGCCGTGCTCTCTCCAATAATTTGCTTTCACCGCGGCAATAGGCGAGATCGTGGTCGCGGTGAACGAATAAAACCGCGCCGAACGTCTCTCGTCAGGGGCCGTGCTCTCTCCAATAATTTGCTTTCACCGCGGCAATTGGCGAGATCGTGGTCGCGGTGAACGAATAAAACCGCGCCGAACGTCTCTCGTCAGGGGCCGTGCTCTCTCCAATAATTTGCTTTCACCGCGGCAATAGGCGAGATCGTGGTCACGGTGAACGAATAAAACCGCGCCGAACGTCTCTCGTCAGGGGCCGTGCTCTCTCCAATAATTTGCTTTCACCGCGGCAATAGGCGAGATCGTGGTCACGGTGAACGAATAAAACCGCGCCGAACGTCTCTCGTCAGGGGCCGTGCTCTCTCCAATAATTTGCTTTCACCACGGCAATAGACGAGATCGTGGTCGCGGTGAACGAATAAAACCGCGCCGAACGTCTCTCGTCAGGGGCCGTGCTCTCTCCAATAATTTGCTTTCACCGCGGCAATAGGCGAGATTGTGGTCACGGTGAAGGAATAAAACCGCGCCGAACGTCTCTCGTCAGGGGCCGTGCTCTCTCCAATAATTTGCTTTCACCGCGGCAATAGGCGAGATCGTGGTCACGGTGAACGAATAAAACCGCGCCGAACGTCTCTCGTCAGGGGCCGTGCTCTCTCCAATAATTTGCTTTCACTGCGGCAATAGGCGAGATCGTGGTCGCGGTGAACGAATAAAACCGCGCCGAACGTATCTCGTCAGGGGCCGTGCTCTCTCCAATAATTTGCTTTCACCGCGGCAATAGGCGATATCGTGGTCACGGTGAACGAATAAAACCGCGCCGAACGTCTCTCGTCAGGGGCCGTGCTCACTCCAATAATTTGCTTTCACCGCGGCAATAGCCGACATCGTGTTCACGGTGAACGAATAAAACCGCGCCGAACGTCTCTCGTCAGGGGCCGTGCTCTCTCCAATAATTTGCTTTCACCGCGGCAATAGGCGAGATCGTGGTCACGGTGAACGAATAAAACCGCGCCGAACGTCTCTCGTCAGGGGCCGTGCTCTCTCCAATACTTTGCTTTCACCGCGGGAATAGCCGACATCGTGGTCACGGTGAACGAATAAAACCGCGCCGAACGTCTCTCGTCAGGGGCCGTGCTCTCTCCAATAATTTGCTTTCACCGCGGCAATAGGCGAGATCGTGGTCGCGGTGAACGAATAAAACCGCGCCGAAAGTCTCTCGTCAGGGGCCGTGCTCTCTCCAATAATTTGCTTTCACCGCGGCAATAGGCGAGATCGTGGTCGCGGTGAACGAATAAAACCGCGCCGAACGTCTCTCGTCAGGGGCCGTGCTCTCTCCAATAATTTGCTTTCACCGCGGCAATAGGCGAGATCGTGGTCGCGGTGAACGAATAAAACCGCGCCGAACGTCTCTCGTCAGGGGCCGTGCTCTCTCCAATAATTTGCTTTCACCGCGGCAATAGGCGAGATCGTGGTCAAGGTGAACGAATAAAACCGCGCCGAACGTCTCTCGTCAGGGGCCGTGCTCTCTCCAATAATTTGCTTTCACCGCGGCAATAGGCGAGATCGTGGTCGCGGTGAACGAATAAAACCGCGCCGAACGTCTCTCGTCAGGGGCCGTGCTCTCTCCAATAATTTGCTTTCACCGCGGCAATAGGCGAGATCGTGGTCACGGTGAACGAATAAAACCGCGCCGAACGTCTCTCGTCAGGGGCCGTGCTCTCTCCAATAATTTGCTATCACCGCGGCAATAGGCGAGATCGTGGTCACGGTGAACGAATAAAACCGCGCCGAACGTCTCTCGTCAGGGGCCGTGCTCTCTCCAATAATTTGCTTTCACCGCGGCAATAGGCGAGATCGTGGTCACCGTGAACGAATAAAACCGCGCCGAACGTCTCTCGTCAGGGGCCGTGCTCTCTCCAATAATTTGCTTTCACCGCGGCAATAGCCGACATCGTGGTCACGGTGAACGAATAAAACCGCGCCGAACGTCTCTCGTCAGGGGCCGTGCTCTCTCCAATAATTCGCTTTCACCGCGGCAATAGGCGAGATCGTGGTCGCGGTGAACGAATAAAACCGCGCCGAACGTCTCTCGTCAGGGGCCGTGCTCTCTCCAATAATTTGCTTTCACCGCGGCAATAGCCGACATCGTGGTCACGGTGAACGAATAAAACCGCGCCGAACGTCTCTCGTCAGGGGCCGTGCTCTCTCCAATAATTTGCTTTCACCGCGGCAATAGGCGAGATCGTGGTCGCGGTGAACGAATAAAACCGCGCCGAACGTCTCTCGTCAGGGGCCGTGCTCTCTCCAATAATTTGCTTTCACCGCGGCAATAGGCGAGATCGTGGTCACGGTGAACGAATAAAACCGCGCCGAACGTCTCTCGTCAGGGGCCGTGCTCTCTCCAATAATTTCCTTTCACCGCGGCAATAGGCGAGATCGTGGTCACGGTGAACGAATAAAACCGCGCCGAACGTCTCTCGTCAGGGGCCGTGCTCTCTCCAATAATTTGCTTTCACCGCGGCAATAGCCGACATCGTGGTCACGGTGAACGAATAAAACCGCGCCGAACGTCTCTCGTCAGGGGCCGTGCTCTCTCCAATAATTTGCTTTCACCGCGGCAATAGGCGAGATCGTGGTCGCGGTGAACGAATAAACCCGCGCGGAACGTCTCTCGTCAGGGGCCGTGCTCTCTCCAATAATTTGCTTTCACCGCGGCAATAGGCGAGATCGTGGTCACGGTGAACGAATAAAACCGCGCCGAACGTCTCTCGTCAGGGGCCGTGCTCTCTCCAATAATTTGCTTTCACCGCGGCAATAGGCGAGATCGTGGTCGCGGTGAACGAATAAAACCGCGCCGAACGTCTCTCGTCAGGGGCCGTGCTCTCTCCAATAATTTGCTTTCACCGCGGCAATAGGCGAGATCGTGGTCACGGTGAACGAATAAAACCGCGCCGAACGTCTCTCGTCAGGGGCGGTGCTCTCTCCAATAATTTGCTTTCACCGCGGCAATAGGCGAGATCGTGGTCACGGTGAACGAATAAAACCGCGCCGAACGTCTCTCGTCAGGGGCCGTGCTCTCTCCAATAATTTGCTTTCACCGCGGCAATAGACGAGATCGTGGTCACGGTGAACGAATAAAACCGCGCCGAACGTCTCTCGTCAGGGGCCGTGCTCTCTCCAATAATTTGCTTTCACCGCGGCAATAGGCGAGATCGTGGTCACGGTGAACGAATAAAACCGCGCCGAACGTCTCTCGTCAGGGGCCGTGCTCTCTCCAATAATTTGCTTTCACCGCGGCAATAGGCGAGATCGTGGTCACGGTGAACGAATAAAACCGCGCCAAACGTCTCTCGTCAGGGGCCGTGCTCTCTCCAATAATTTGCTTTCACTGCGGCAATAGGCGAGATCGTGGTCGCGGTGAACGAATAAAACCGCGCCGAACGTATCTCGTCAGGGGCCGTGCTCTCTCCAATAATTTGCTTTCACCGCGGCAATAGGCGATATCGTGGTCACGGTGAACGAATAAAACCGCGCCGAACGTCTCTCGTCAGGGGCCGTGCTCACTCCAATAATTTGCTTTCACCGCGGCAATAGCCGACATCGTGGTCACGGTGAACGAATAAAACCGCGCCGAACGTCTCTCGTCAGGGGCCGTGCTCTCTCCAATAATTTGCTTTCACCGCGGCAATAGGCGAGATCGTGGTCACGGTGAACGAATAAAACCGCGCCGAACGTCTCTCGTCAGGGGCCGTGCTCTCTCCAATAATTTGCTTTCACCGCGGCAATAGCCGACATCGTGGTCACGGTGAACGAATAAAACCGCGCCGAACGTCTCTCGTCAGGGGCCGTGCTCTCTCCAATAATTTGCTTTCACCGCGGCAATAGGCGAGATCGTGGTCGCGGTGAACGAATAAAACCGCGCCGAACGTCTCTCGTCAGGGGCCGTGCTCTCTCCAATAATTTGCTTTCACCGCGGCAATAGGCGAGATCGTGGTCACGGTGAACGAATAAAACCGCGCCGAACGTCTCTCGTCAGGGGCCGTGCTCTCTCCAATAATTTGCTTTCACCGCGGCAATAGGCGAGATCGTGGTCGCGGTGAACGAATAAAACCGCGCCGAACGTCTCTCGTCAGGGGCCGTGCTCTCTCCAATAATTTGCTTTCACCGCGGCAATAGGCGAGATCGTGGTCACGGTGAACGAATAAAACCGCGCCGAACGTCTCTCGTCAGGGGCCGTGCTCTCTCCAATAATTTGCTTTCACCGCGGCAATAGGCGAGATCGTGGTCACGGTGAACGAATAAAACCGCGCCGAACGTCTCTCGTCAGGGGCCGTGCTCTCTCCAATAATTTGCTTTCACCGCGGCAATAGCCGACATCGTGGTCACGGTGAACGAATAAAACCGCGCCGAACGTCTCTCGTCAGGGGCCGTGCTCTCTCCAATAATTTGCTTTCACCGCGGCAATAGGCGAGATCGTGGTCGCGGTGAACGAATAAACCCGCGCGGAACGTCTCTCGTCAGGGGCCGTGCTCTCTCCAATAATTTGCTTTCACCGCGGCAATAGGCGAGATCGTGGTCACGGTGAACGAATAAAACCGCGCCGAACGTCTCTCGTCAGGGGCCGTGCTCTCTCCAATAATTTGCTTTCACCGCGGCAATAGGCGAGATCGTGGTCGCGGTGAACGAATAAAACCGCGCCGAACGTCTCTCGTCAGGGGCCGTGCTCTCTCCAATAATTTGCTTTCACCGCGGCAATAGGCGAGATCGTGGTCACGGTGAACGAATAAAACCGCGCCGAACGTCTCTCGTCAGGGGCCGTGCTCTCTCCAATAATTTGCTTTCACCGCGGCAATGGGCGAGATCGTGGTCACGGTGAACGAATAAAACCGCGCCGAACGTCTCTCGTCAGGGGCCGTGCTCTCTCCAATAATTTGCTTTCACCGCGGCAATAGACGAGATCGTGGTCGCGGTGAACGAATAAAACCGCGCCGAACGTCTCTCGTCAGGGGCCGTTCTCTCTCCAATAATTTGCTTTCACCGCGGCAATAGGCGAGATCGTGGTCACGGTGAACGAATAAAACCGCGCCGAACGTCTCTCGTCAGGGGCCGTGCTCTCTCCAATAATTTGCTTTCACCGCGGCAATGGGCGAGATCGTGGTCACGGTGAACGAATAAAACCGCGCCAAACGTCTCTCGTCAGGGGCCGTGCTCTCTCCAATAATTTGCTTTCACTGCGGCAATAGGCGAGATCGTGGTCGCGGTGAACGAATAAAACCGCGCCGAACGTATCTCGTCAGGGGCCGTGCTCTCTCCAATAATTTGCTTTCACCGCGGCAATAGGCGATATCGTGGTCACGGTGAACGAATAAAACCGCGCCGAACGTCTCTCGTCAGGGGCCGTGCTCACTCCAATAATTTGCTTTCACCGCGGCAATAGCCGACATCGTGGTCACGGTGAACGAATAAAACCGCGCCGAACGTCTCTCGTCAGGGGCCGTGCTCTCTCCAATAATTTGCTTTCACCGCGGCAATAGGCGAGATCGTGGTCACGGTGAACGAATAAAACCGCGCCGAACGTCTCTCGTCAGGGGCCGTGCTCTCTCCAATAATTTGCTTTCACCGCGGCAATAGCCGACATCGTGGTCACGGTGAACGAATAAAACCGCGCCGAACGTCTCTCGTCAGGGGCCGTGCTCTCTCCAATAATTTGCTTTCACCGCGGCAATAGGCCAGATCGTGGTCGCGGTGAACGAATAAAACCGCGCCGAACGTCTCTCGTCAGGGGCCGTGCTCTCTCCAATAATTTGCTTTCACCGCGGCAATAGGCGAGATCGTGGTCACGGTGAACGAATAAAACCGCGCCGAACGTCTCTCGTCAGGGGCCGTGCTCTCTCCAATAATTTGCTTTCACCGCGGCAATATGCGAGATCGTGGTCGCGGTGAACGAATAAAACCGCGCCGAACGTCTCTCGTCAGGGGCCGTGCTCTCTCCAATAATTTGCTTTCACCGCGGCAATAGGCGAGATCGTGGTCACGGTGAACGAATAAAACCGCGCCGAACGTCTCTCGTCAGGGGCCGTGCTCTCTCCAATAATTTGCTATCACCGCGGCAATAGGCGAGATCGTGGTCACGGTGAACGAATAAAACCGCGCCGAACGTCTCTCGTCAGGGGCCGTGCTCTCTCCAATAATTTGCTTTCACCGCGGCAATAGGCGAGATTGTGGTCACCGTGAACGAATAAAACCGCGCCGAACGTCTCTCGTCAGGGGCCGTGCTCTCTCCAATAATTTGCTTTCACCGCGGCAATAGCCGACATCGTGGTCACGGTGAACGAATAAAACCGCGCCGAACGTCTCTCGTCAGGGGCCGTGCTCTCTCCAATAATTCGCTTTCACCGCGGCAATAGGCGAGATCGTGGTGGCGGTGAACGAATAAAACCGCGCCGAACGTCTCTCGTCAGGGGCCGTGCTCTCTCCAATAATTTGCTTTCACCGCGGCAATAGCCGACATCGTGGTCACGGTGAACGAATAAAACCGCGCCGAACGTCTCTCGTCAGGGGCCGTGCTCTCTCCAATAATTTGCTTTCACCGCGGCAATAGGCGAGATCGTGGTCGCGGTGAACGAATAAAACCGCGCCGAACGTCTCTCGTCAGGGGCCGTGCTCTCTCCAATAATTTGCTTTCACCGCGGCAATAGGCGAGATCGTGGTCACGGTGAACGAATAAAACCGCGCCGAACGTCTCTCGTCAGGGGCCGTGCTCTCTCCAATAATTTGCTTTCACCGCGGCAATAGGCGAGATCGTGGTCATGGTGAACGAATAAAACCGCGCCGAACGTCTCTCGTCAGGGGCCGTGCTCTCTCCAATAATTTGCTTTCACCGCGGCAATAGCCGACATCGTGGTCACGGTGAACGAATAAAACCGCGCCGAACGTCTCTCGTCAGGGGCCGTGCTCTCTCCAATAATTTGCTTTCACCGCGGCAATAGGCGAGATCGTGGTCGCGGTGAACGAATAAACCCGCGCCGAACGTCTCTCGTCAGTTGCCGTGCTCTCTCCAATAATTTGCTTTCACCGCGGCAATAGCCGACATCGTGGTCACGGTGAACGAATAAAACCGCGCCGAACGTCTCTCGTTAGGGGCCGTGCTCTCTCCAATAATTTGCTTTCACCGCGGCAATAGGCGAGATCGTGGTCGCGGTGAACGAATAAAACCGCGCCGAACGTCTCTCGTCAGGGGCCGTGCTCTCTCCAATAATTTGCTTTCACCGCGGCAATAGGCGAGATCGTGGTCACGGTGAACGAATAAAACCGCGCCGAACGTCTCTCGTCAGGGGCCGTGCTCTCTCCAATAATTTGCTTTCACCGCGGCAATAGGCGAGATCGTGGTCACGGTGAACGAATAAAACCGCGCCGAACGTCTCTCGTCAGGGGCCGTGCTCTCTCCAATAATTTGCTTCCACCGCGGCAATAGGCGAGATCGTGGTCGCGGTGAACGAATAAAACCGCGCCGAACGTCTCTCGTCAGGGGCCGTGCTCTCTCCAATTATTTGCTTTCACCGCGGCAATAGGCGAGATCGTGGTCACGGTGAACGAATAAAACCGCGCCGAACGTCTCTCGTCAGGGGCCGTGCTCTCTCCAATAATTTGCTTTCACCGCGGCAATAGGCGAGATCGTGGTCACGGTGAACGAATAAAACCGCGCCGAACGTCTCTCGTCAGGGGCCTTACTCTCTCCAATAATTTGCTTTCACCGCGGCAATAGGCGAGATCGTGGTCGCGGTGAACGAATAAAACCGCGCCGAACGTCTCTCGTCAGGGGCCGTGCTCTCTCCAATTATTTGCTTTCACCGCGGCAATAGGCGAGATCGTGGTCACGGTGAACGAATAAAACCGCGCCGAACGTCTCTCGTCAGGGGCCGTGCTCTCTCCAATAATTTGCTTTCACCGCGGCAATAGGCGAGATCGTGGTCGCGGTGAACGAATAAAACCGCGCCGAACGTCTCTCGTCAGGGGCCGTGCTCTCTCCAATAATTTGCTTTCACCGCGGCAATATACGAGATCGTGGTCACGGTGAACGAATAAAACCGCGCCGAACGTCTCTCGTCAGGGGCCGTGCTCACTCCAATAATTTGCTTTCACCGCGGCAATAACCGACATCGTGGTCACGGTGAACGAATAAAACCGCGCCGAACGTCTCTCGTCAGGGGCCGTGCTCTCTCCAATAATTTGCTTTCACCGCGGCAATAGGCGAGATCGTGGTCACGGTGAACGAATAAAACCGCGCCGAACGTCTCTCGTCAGGGGCCGTGCTCTCTCCAATAATTTGCTTTCACCGCGGCAATAGCCGACATCGTGGTCACGGTGAACGAATCAAACAGCGCCGAACGTCTCTCGTCAGGGGCCGTGCTCTCTCCAATAATTTGCTTTCACCGCGGCAATAGGCGAGATCGTGGTCGCGGTGAACGAATAAAACCGCGCCGAACGTCTCTCGTCAGGGGCCGTGCTCTCTCCAATAATTTGCTTTCACCGCGGCAATAGGCGAGATCGTGGTCGCGGTGAACGAATAAAACCGCGCCGAACGTCTCTCGTCAGGGGCCGTGCTCTCTCCAATAATTTGCTTTCACCGCGGCAATAGGCGAGATCGTGGTCACGGTGAACGAATAAAACCGCGCCGAACGTCTCTCGTCAGGGGCCGTGCTCTCTCCAATGATTTGCTTTCACCGCGGCAATAGGCGAGATCGTGGTCACGGTGAACGAATAAAACCGCGCCGAACGTCTCTCGTCAGGGGCCGTGCTCTCTCCAATAATTTGCTTTCACCGCGGCAATAGCCGACATCGTGGTCACGGTGAACGAATAAAACCGCGCCGAACGTCTCTCGTCAGGGGCCGTGCTCTCTCCAATAATTTGCTTTCACCGCGGCTATAGGCGAGATCGTGGTCGCGGTGAACGAATAAAACCGCGCCGAACGTCTCTCGTCAGGGGCCGTGCTCTCTCCAATAATTTGCTTTCACCGCGGCAATAGGCGAGATCGTGGTCACGGTGAACGAATAAAACCGCGCCGAACGTCTCTCGTCAGGGGCCGTGCTCTCTCCAATAATTTGCTTTCACCGCGGCAATAGGCGAGATCGTGGTCACCGTGAACGAATAAAACCGCGCCGAACGTCTCTCGTCAGGGGCCGTGCTCTCTCCAATAATTTGCTTTCACCGCGGCAATAGGCGAGATCGTGGTCGCGGTGAACGAATAAAACCGCGCCGAACGTCTCTCGTCAGGGGCCGTGCTCTCTCCAATAATTTGCTTTCACCGCGGCAATAGGCGAGATCGTGGTCACGGTGAACGAATAAAACCGCGCCGAACGTCTCTCGTCAGGGGCCGTGCTCTCTCCAATAATTTGCTTTCACCGCGGCAATAGGCGAGATCGTGGTCACGGTGAACGAATAAAACCGCGCCGAACGTCTCTCGTCAGGGGCCGTGCTCTCTCCAATAATTTGCTTTCACCGCGGCAATAGGCGAGATCGTGGTCGCGGTGAACGAATAAAACCGCACCGAACGTCTCTCGTCAGGGGCCGTGCTCTCTCCAATAATTTGCTTTCACCGCGGCAATAGGCGAGATCGTGGTCACGGTGAACGAATAAAACCGCGCCGAACGTCTCTCGTCAGGGGCCGTGCTCTCTCCAATAATTTGCTTTCACCGCGGCAATAGGCGAGATCGTGGTCACGGTGAACGAATAAAACCGCGCCGAACGTCTCTCGTCAGGGGCCGTGCTCTCTCCAATAATTTGCTTTCACTGCGGCAATAGGCGAGATCGTGGTCGCGGTGAACGAATAAAACCGCGCCGAACGTCTCTCGTCAGGGGCCGTGCTCTCTCCAATAATTTGCTTTCACCGCGGCAATAGGCGAGATCGTGGTCACGGTGAACGAATAAAACCGCGCCGAACGTCTCTCGTCAGGGGCCGTGCTCACTCCAATAATTTGCTTTCACCGCGGCAATAGCCGACATCGTGGTCACGGTGAACGAATAAAACCGCGCCGAACGTCTCTCGTCAGGGGCCGTGCTCTCTCCAATAATTTGCTTTCACCGCGGCAAAAGGCGAGATCGTGGTCGCGGTGAAATAATAAAACCGCGCCGAACGTCTCTCGTCAGGGGCCGTGCTCTCTCCAATAATTTGCTTTCACCGCGGCAATAGGCGAGATAAGGTCACGGTGAACGAATAAAACCGCGCCGAACGTCTCTCGTCAGGGGCCGTGCTCTCTCCAATAATTTGCTTTCACCGCGGCAATAGGCGAGATCGTGGTCACCGTGAACGAATAAAACCGCGCCGAACGTCTCTCGTCAGGGGCCGTGCTCTCTCCAATAATTTGCTTTCACCGCGGCAATAGGCGAGATCGTGGTCGCGGTGAACGAATAAAACCGCGCCGAACGTCTCTCGTCAGGGGCCGTGCTCTCTCCAATAGTTTGCTTTCACCGCGGCAATAGGCGAGATCGTGGTCACGGTGAACGAATAAAACCGCGCCGAACGTCTCTCGTCAGGGGCCGTGCTCTCTCCAATAATTTGCTTTCACCGCGGCAATAGGCGAGATCGTGGTCACGGTGAACGAATAAAACAGCGCCGAACGTCTCTCGTCAGGGGCCGTGCTCTCTCCAATAATTTGCTTTCACCGCGGCAATAGGCGAGATCGTGGTCGCGGTGAACGAATAAAACCGCACCGAACGTCTCTCGTCAGGGGCCGTGCTCTCTCCAATAATTTGCTTTCACCGCGGCAATAGGCGAGATCGTGGTCACGGTGAACGAATAAAACCGCGCCGAACGTCTCTCGTCAGGGGCCGTGCTCTCTCCAATAATTTGCTTTCACCGCGGCAATAGGCGAGATCGTGGTCACGGTGAACGAATAAAACCGCGCCGAACGTCTCTCGTCAGGGGCCGTGCTCTCTCCAATAATTTGCTTTCACCGCGGCAATAGGCGAGATCGTGGTCACGGTGAACGAATAAAACCGCGCCGAACGTCTCTCGTCAGGGGCCGTGCTCACTCCAATAATTTGCTTTCACCGCGGCAATAGCCGACATCGTGGTCACGGTGAACGAATAAAACCGCGCCGAACGTCTCTCGTCAGGGGCCGTGCTCTCTCCAATAATTTGCTTTCACCGCGGCAATAGGCGAGATCGTGGTCGCGGTGAAATAATAAAACCGCGCCGAACGTCTCTCGTCAGGGGCCGTGCTCTCTCCAATAATTTGCTTTCACCGCGGCAATAGGCGAGATCGTGGTCACGGTGAACGAATAAAACCGCGCCGAACGTCTCTCGTGAGGGGCCGTGCTCTCTCCAATAATTTGCTTTCACCGCGGCAATAGGCGAGATCGTGGTCACGGTGAACGAATAAAACCGCGCAGAACGTCTCTCGTCAGGGGCCGTGCTCTCTCCAATAATTTGCTTTCACCGCGGCAATAGGCGAGATCGTGGTCGCGGTGAACGAATAAAACCGCGCCGAAAGTCTCTCGTCAGGGGCCGTGCTCTCTCCAATAATTTGCTATCACCGCGGCAATAGGCGAGATCGTGGTCACGGTGAACGAATAAAACCGCGCCGAACGTCTCTCGTCAGGGGCCGTGCTCTCTCCAATAATTTGCTTTCCCCGCGGCAATAGGCGAGATCGTGGTCACGGTGAACGAATAAAACCGCGCCGAACGTCTCTCGTCAGGGGCCGTGCTCTCTCCAATAATTTGCTTTCACCGCGGCAATAGGCGAGATCGTGGTAGCGGTGAACGAATAAAACCGCGCCGAACGTCTCTCGTCAGGGGCCGTGCTCTCTCCAATAATTTGCTATCACCGCGGCAATAGGCGAGATCGTGGTCACGGTGAACGAATAAAACCGCGCCGAACGTCTCTCGTCAGGGGCCGTGCTCTCTCCAATAATTTGATTTCACCGCGGCAATAGCCGACATCGTGGTCACGGTGAACGAATAAAACCGCGCCGAACGTCTCTCGTCAGGGGCCGTGCTCTCTCCAATAATTTGCTTTCACCGCGGCAATAGGCGAGATCGTGGTCGCGGTGAACGAATAAAACCGCGCCGAACGTCTCTCGTCAGGGGCCGTGCTCTCTCCAATAATTTGCTTTCACCGCGGCAATAGGCGAGATCGTGGTCGCGGTGAACGAATAAAACCGCGCCGAACGTCTCTCGTCAGGGGCCGTGCTCTCTCCAATAATTTGCTTTCACCGCGGCAATAGGCGAGATCGTGGTCACGGTGAACGAATAAAACCGCGCCGAACGTCTCTCGTCAGGGGCCGTGCTCTCTCCAATAATTTGCTATCACCGCGGCAATAGGCGAGATCGTGGTCACGGTGAACGAATAAAACCGCGCCGAACGTCTCTCGTCAGGGGCCGTGCTCTCTCCAATAATTTGCTTTCACCGCGGCAATAGGCGAGATCGTGGTCGCGGTGAACGAATAAAACCGCGCCGAACGTCTCTCGTCAGGGGCCGTGCTCTCTCCAATAATTTGCTTTCACCGCGGCAATAGGCGAGATCGTGGTCGCGGTGAACGAATAAAACCGCGCCGAACGTCTCTCGTCAGGGGCCGTGCTCTCTCCAATAATTTGCTTTCACCGCGGCAATAGGCGAGATCGTGGTGGCGGTGAACGAATAAAACCGCGCCGAACGTCTGTCGTCAGGGGCCGTGCTCTCTCCAATAATTTGCTTTCACCGCGGCAATAGGCGAGATCGTGGTCGCGGTGAACGAATAAAACCGCGCCGAACGTCTCTCGTCAGGGGCCGTGCTCTCTCCAATAATTTGCTTTCACCGCGGCAATAGCCGACATCGTGGTCGCGGTGAACGAATAAAACCGCGCCGAACGTCTCTCGTCAGGGGCCGTGCTCTCTCCAATAATTTGCTTTCACCGCGGCAATAGGCGAGATCGTGGTCGCGGTGAACGAATAAAACCGCGCCGAACGTCTCTCGTCAGGGGCCGTGCTCTCTCCAATAATTTGCTTTCACCGCGGCAATAGGCGAGATCGTGGTCGCGGTGAACGAATAAAACCGCGCCGAACGTCTCTCGTCAGGGGCCGTGCTCTCTCCAATAATTTGCTTTCACCGCGGCAATAGGCGAGATCGTGGTCGCGGTGAACGAATAAAACCGCGCCGAACGTCTCTCGTCAGGGGCCGTGCTCTCTCCAATAATTTGCTTTCACCGCGGCAATAGGCGACATCGTGGTCACGGTGAACGAATAAAACCGCGCCGAACGTCTCTCGTCAGGGGCCGTGCTCTCTCCAATAATTTGCTTTCACCGCGGCAATAGGCGACATCGTGGTCACGGTGAACGAATAAAACCGCGCCGAACGTCTCTCGTCAGGGGCCGTGCTCTCTCTAATAATTTGCTTTCACCGCGGCAATAGGCGAGATCGTGGTCGCGGTGAACGAATAAAACCGCGCCGAACGTCTCTCGTCAGGGGCCGTGCTCTCTCCAATAATTTGCTTTCACCGCGGCAATAGGCGACATCGTGGTCACGGTGAACGAATAAAACCGCGCCGAACGTCTCTCGTCAGGGGCCGTGCTCTCTCCAATAATTTGCTTTCACCGCGGCAATAGCCGACATCGTGGTCACGGTGAACGAATAAAACCGCGCCGAACGTCTCTCGTCAGGGGCCGTGCTCTCTCCAATAATTTGCTTTCACCGCGGCAATAGGCGAGATCGTGGTCGCGGTGAACGAATAAAACCGCGCCGAACGTCTCTCGTCAGAGGCCGTGCTCTCTCCAATAATTTGCTTTCACCGCGGCAATAGGCGACATCGTGGTCACGGTGAACGAATAAAACCGCGCCGAACGTCTCTCGTCAGGGGCCGTGCTCTCTCCAATATTTTGCTTTCACCGCGGCAATAGGCGAGATCGTGGTAGCGGTGAACGAATAAAACCGCGCCCAACGTCTCTCGTCAGGGGCCGTGCTCTCTCCAATAATTTGCTATCACCGCGGCAATAGGCGAGATCGTGGTCACGGTGAACGAATAAAACCGCGCCGAACGTCTCTCGTCAGGGGCCGTGCTCTCTCCAATAATTTGCTTTCACCGCGGCAATAGCCGACATCGTGGTCACGGTGAACGAATAAAACCGCGCCGAACGTCTCTCGTCAGGGGCCGTGCTCTCTCCAATAATTTGCTTTCACCGCGGCAATAGGCGAGATCGTGGTCGCGGTGAACGAATAAAACCGCGCCGAACGTCTCTCGTCAGGTGCCGTGCTCTCTCCAATAATTTGCTTTCACCGCGGCAATAGGCGAGATCGTGGTCGCGGTGAACGAATAAAACCGCGCCGAACGTCTCTCGTCAGGGGCCGTGCTCTCTCCAATAATTTGCTTTCACCGCGGCAATAGGCGAGATCGTGGTCACGGTGAACGAATAAAACCGCGCCGAACGTCTCTCGCCAGGGGCCGTGCTCTCTCCAATAATTTGCTATCACCACGGCAATAGGCGAGATCGTGGTCACGGTGAACGAATAAAACCGCGCCGAACGTCTCTCGTCAGGGGCCGTGCTCTCTCCAATAATTTGCTTTCACCGCGGCAATAGGCGAGATCGTGGTCGCGGTGAACGAATAAAACCGCGCCGAACGTCTCTCGTCAGGGGCCGTGCTCTCTCCAATAATTTGCTTTCACCGCGGCAATAGCCGACATCGTGGTCACGGTGAACGAATAAAACCGCGCCGAACGTCTCTCGTCAGGGGCCGTTTTCTCTCCAATAATTTGCTTTCACCGCGGCAATAGGCGAGATCCTGGTCGCGGTGAACGAATAAAACCGCGCCGAACGTCTCTCGTCAGGGGCCGTGCTCTCTCCAATAATTTGCTTTCACCGCGGCAATAGGCGAGATCGTGGTCGCGGTGAACGAATAAAACCGCGCCGAACGTCTCTCGTCAGGGGCCGTGCTCTCTCCAATAATTTGCTTTCACCGCGGCAATAGGCGAGATCGTGGTCACGATGAACGAATAAAACCGCGCCGAACGTCTCTCGTCAGGGGCCGTGCTCTCTCCAATAATTTGCTATCACCGCGGCAATAGGCGAGATCGTGGTCACGGTGAACGAATAAAACCGCGCCGAACGTCTCTCGTCAGGGGCCTTGCTCTCTCCAATAATTTGCTTTCACCGCGGCAATAGGCGAGATCGTGGTCGCGGTGAACGAATAAAACCGCGCCGAACGTCTCTCGTCAGGGGCCGTGCTCTCTCCAATAATTTGCTTTCACCGCGGCAATAGGCGAGATCGTGGTCGCGGTGAACGAATAAAACCGCGCCGAACGTCTCTCGTCAGGGGCCGTGCTCTCTCCAATAATTTGCTTTCACCGCGGCAATAGGCGAGATCGTGGTGGCGGTGAACGAATAAAACCGCGGCGAACGTCTCTTGTCAGGGGCCGTGCTCTCTCCAATAATTTGCTTTCACCGCGGCAATAGGCGAGATCGTGGTCGCGGTGAACGAATAAAACCGCGCCGAACGTCTCTCGTCAGGGGCCGTGCTCTCTCCAATAATTTGCTTTCACCGCGGCAATAGCCGACATCGTGGTCGCGGTGAACGAATAAAACCGCGCCGAACGTCTCTCGTCAGGGGCCGTGCTCTCTCCAATAATTTGCTTTCACCGCGGCAATAGGCGAGATCGTGGTCGCGGTGAACGAATAAAACCGCGCCGAACGGCTCTCGTCAGGGGCCGTGCTCTCTCCAATAATTTGCTTTCACCGCGGCAATAGGCGAGATCGTGGTCACGATGAACGAATAAAACCGCGCCGAACGTCTCTCGTCAGGGGCCGTGCTCTCTCCAATAATTTGCTATCACCGCGGCAATAGGCGAGATCGTGGTCACGGTGAACGAATAAAACCGCGCCGAACGTCTCTCGTCAGGGGCCGTGCTCTCTCCAATAATTTGCTTTCACCGCGGCAATAGGCGAGATCGTGGTCGCGGTGAACGAATAAAACCGCGCCGAACGTCTCTCGTCAGGGGCCGTGCTCTCTCCAATAATTTGCTTTCACCGCGGCAATAGGCGAGATCGTGGTCGCGGTGAACGAATAAAACCGCGCCGAACGTCTCTCGTCAGGGGCCGTGCTCTCTCCAATAATTTGCTTTCACCGCGGCAATAGGCGAGATCGTGGTGGCGGTGAACGAATAAAACCGCGCCGAACGTCTCTCGTCAGGGGCCGTGCTCTATCCAATAATTTGCTTTCACCGCGGCAATAGCCGACATCGTGGTCACGGTGAACGAATAAAACCGCGCCGAACGTCTCTCGTCAGGGGCCGTGCTCTCTCCAATAATTTGCTTTCACCGCGGCAATAGCCGACATCGTGGTCACGGTGAACGAATAAAACCGCGCCGAACGTCTCTCGTCAGGGGCCGTGCTCTCTCCAATAATTTGCTTTCACCGCGGCAATAGGCGACATCGTGGTCACGGTGAACGAATAAAACCGCGCCGAACGTCTCTCGTCAGGGGCCGTGCTCTCTCCAATAATTTGCTTTCACCGCGGCAATAGGCGACATCGTGGTCACGGTGAGCGAATAAAACCGCGCCGAACGTCTCTCGTCAGGGGCCGTGCTCTCTCCAATAATTTGCTTTCACCGCGGCAATAGCCGACATCGTGGTCACGGTGAACGAATAAAACCGCGCCGAACGTCTCTCGTCAGGGGCCGTGCTCTCTCCAATAATTTGCTTTCACCACGGCAATAGGCGACATCGTGGTCACGGTGAACGAATAAAACCGCGCCGAACGTCTCTCGTCAGGGGCCGTGCTCTCTCCAATAATTTGCTTTCACCGCGGCAATAGCCGACATCGTGGTCACTGTGAACGAATAAAACCACGCCGAACGTCTCTCGTCAGGGGCCGTGCTCTCTCCAATAATTTGCTTTCATCGCGGCAATAGGCGACATCGTGGTCACGGTGAACGAATAAAACCGCGCCGAACGTCTCTCGTCAGGGGCCGTGCTCTCTCCAATAATTTGCTTTCACCGCGGCAATAGCCGACATCGTGGTCACGGTGAACGAATAAAACCGCGCCGAACGTCTCTCGTCAGGGGCCGTGCTCTCTCCAATAATTTGCTTTCACCGCGGCAATAAAAGAGATCGTGGTCGCGGTGAACGAATAAAACCGCGCCGAACGTCTCTCGTCAGGGGCCGTGCTCTATCCAATAATTTGCTTTCACCGCGGCAATAGGCGACATCGTGGTCACGGTGAACGAATAAAACCGCGCCGAACGTCTCTCGTCAGGGGCCGTGCTCTCTCCAATAATTTGCTTTCACCGCGGCAATAGCCGACATCGTTGTCACGGTGAACGAATAAAACCGCGCCGAACGTCTCTCGTCAGGGTCCGTGCTCTCTCCAATAATTTGCTTTCACCGCGGCAATAGCCGACATCGTGGTCACGGTGAACGAATAAAACCGCGCCGAACGTCTCTCGTCAGGGGCCGTGCTCTCTCCAATAATTTGCTTTCACCGCGGCAATAGCCGACATCGTGGTCACGGTGAACGAATAAAACCGCGCCGAACGTCTCTCGTCAGGGGCCGTGCTCTCTCCAATAATTTTCTTTCACCGCGGCAATAGGCGAGATCGTGGTCGCGGTGAACGAATAAAACCGCGCCGAACGCCTCTCGTCAGGGGCCGTGCTCTCTCCAATAATTTGCTTTCACCGCGGCAATAGCGAGATCGTGGTCACGGTGAACGAATAAAACCGCGCCGAACGTGTCTCGTCAGGGGCCGTGCTCTCTCCAATAACTTGCTTTCACCGCGGCAATAGCCGACATCGTGGTCACGGTGAACGAATAAAACCGCGCCGAACGTCTCTCGTCAGGGGCCGTGCTCTCTCCAATAATTCACTTTCACCGCGGCAATAGGCGAGATCGTGGTCGCGGTGAACGAATAAAACCGCGCCGAACGTCTCTCGTCAGGGGCCCTGCTCTCTCCAATAATTTGCTTTCACCGCGGCAATAGGCGACATCGTGGTCACGGTGAACGAATAAAACCGCGCCGAACGTCTCTCGTCAGGGGCCGTGCTCTCTCCAATAATTTGCTTTCACCGCGGCAATAGCAGACATCGTGGTCACGGTGAACGAATAAAACCGCGCCGAACGTCTCTCGTCAGGGGTCGTGCTCTCACCAATAATTTGCTTTCACCGCGGCAATAGCCGACATCGTGGTCACGGTGAACGAATAAAACCGCGCCGAACGTCTCTCGTCAGGGGCCGTGCTCTCTCCAATAATTTGCTTTCACCGCGTCAATAGCCGACATCGTGGTCACGGTGAACGAATAAAACCGCGCCAAACGTCTCTCGTCAGGGGCCGTGCTCTCTCCAATAATTTGCTTTCACCGCGGCAATAGCCGACATCGTGGTCACGGTGAACGAATAAAACCGCGCCGAACGTCTCTCGTCAGGGGCCGTGCTCTCTCCAATAATTTACTTTCACCGCGGCAATAGCCGACATCGTGGTCACGGTGAACGAATAAAACCGCGCCGAACGTCTTTCGTCAGGGGCCGTGCTCTCTCCAATAATTTGCTTTCACCGCGGCAATAGCCGACATCGTGGTCACGGTGAACGAATAAAACCGCGCCGAACGTCTCTCGTCAGGGGCCGTGCTCTCTCCAATAATTTGCTTTCACCGCGGCAATAGCCGACATCGTGGTCACGGTGAACGAATAAAACCGCGCCGAACGTCTCTCGTCAGGGGCCGTGCTCTCTCCAATAATTTGCTTTCACCGCGGAAATAGGCGAGATCGTGGTCGCGGTGAACGAATAAAACCGCGCCGAACGTCTCTCGTCAGGGGCCGTGCTCTCTCCAATAATTTGCTTTCACCGCGGCAATAGCCGACATCGTGGTCACGGTGAACGAATTAAACCGCGCCGAACGTCTCTCGTCAGGGGCCGTGCTCTCTCCAATAATTTGCTTTCACCGCGGCAATAGCCGACATCGTGGTCACGGTGAACGAATAAAACCGCGCCGAACGTCTCTCGTCAGGGGCCGTGCTCTCTCAAATAATTTGCTTTCACCGCGGCAATAGCCGACATCGTGGTCACGGTGAACGAATAAAACCGCGCCGAACGTCTCTCGTCAGGGGCCGTGCTCTCTCCAATAATTTGCTTTCACCGCGGCAATAGCCGACATCGTGGTCACGGTGAACGAATAAAACCGCGCCGAACGTCTCTCGTCAGGGGCCGTGCTCTCTCCAATAATTTGCTTTCACCGCGGCAACAGCCGACATCGTGGTCACGGTGAACGAATAAAACCGCGCCGAAAGTCTCTCGTCAGGGGCCGTGCTCTCTCCAATAATTTGCTTTCACCGCGGCAATAGCCGACATCGTGGTCACGGTGAACGAATAAAACCGCGCCGAACGTCTCTCGTCAGGGGCCGTGCTCTCTCCAATAATTTGCTTTCACCGCGGCAATAGGCGACATCGTGGTCACGGTGAACGAATAAAACCGCGCCGAACGTCTCGCGTCAATGGCCGTGCTCTCTCCAATAATTTGCTTTCACCGCGGCAATAGCCGACATCGTGGTCACGGTGAACGAATAAAACCGCGCCGAACGTCTCTCGTCAGGGGCCGTGCTCTCTCCAATAATTTGCTTTCACCGCGGCAATAGCCGACATCGTGGTCACGGTGAACGAATAAAACCGCGCCGAACGTCTCTCGTCAGGGGCCGTGCTCTCTCCAATAATTTGCTTTCACCGCGGCAATAGCCGACATCGTGGTCACGGTGAACGAATAAAACCGCGCCGAACGTCTCTCGTCAGGGGCCGTGCTCTCTCCAATAATTTGCTTTCACCGCGGCAATAGCCGACATCGTGGTCGCGGTGAACGAATAAAACCGCGCCGAACGTCTCTCGTCAGGGGCCGTGCTCTCTCCAATAATTTGCTTTCACCGCGGCAATAGCCGACATCGTGGTCACGGTGAACGAATAAAACCGCGCCGAACGTCTCTCGTCAGGGGCCGTGCTCTCTCCAATAATTTGCTTTCACCGCGGCAATAAAAGAGATCGTGGTCGCGGTGAACGAATAAAACCGCGCCGAACGTCTCTCGTCAGGGGCCGTGCTCTCTCCAATAATTTGCTTTCACCGCGGCAATAGGCGACATCGTGGTCACGGTGAACGAATAAAACCGCGCCGAACGTCTCTCGTCAGGGGCCGTGCTCTCTCCAATAATTTGCTTTCACCGCGGCAATAGCCGACATCGTGGTCACGGTGAACGAATAAAACCGCGCCGAACGTCTCTCGTCAGGGGCCGTGCTCTCTCCAATAATTTGCTTTCACCACGGCAATAGGCGACATCGTGGTCACGTGAACGAATAAAACCGCGCCGAACGTCTCTCGTCAGGGGCCGTGCTCTCTCCAATAATTTGCTTTCACCGCGGCAATAGCCGACATCGTGGTCACGGTGAACGAATAAAACCACGCCGAACGTCTCTCGTCAGGGGCCGTGCTCTCTCCAATAATTTGCTTTCATCGCGGCAATAGGCGACATCGTGGTCACGGTGAACGAATAAAACCGCGCCGAACGTCTCTCGTCAGGGGCCGTGCTCTCTCCAATAATTTGCTTTCACCGCGGCAATAGCCGACATCGTGGTCACGGTGAACGAATAAAACCGCGCCGAACGTCTCTCGTCAGGGGCCGTGCTCTCTCCAATAATTTGCTTTCACCGCGGCAATAAAAGAGATCGTGGTCGCGGTGAACGAATAAAACCGCGCCGAACGTCTCTCGTCAGGGGCCGTGCTCTATCCAATAATTTGCTTTCACCGCGGCAATAGGCGACATCGTGGTCACGGTGAACGAATAAAACCGCGCCGAACGTCTCTCGTCAGGGGCCGTGCTCTCTCCAATAATTTGCTTTCACCGCGGCAATAGCCGACATCGTTGTCACGGTGAACGAATAAAACCGCGCC
The DNA here is from genome assembly GCF_016920785.2 of Ixodes scapularis. Classification (NCBI taxonomy): domain Eukaryota; kingdom Metazoa; phylum Arthropoda; class Arachnida; order Ixodida; family Ixodidae; genus Ixodes; species Ixodes scapularis. The sequence continues at coordinate 285,048 of NW_024610199.1, read as the reverse complement.
GAACGTCTCTCGTCAGGGTCCGTGCTCTCTCCAATAATTTGCTTTCACCGCGGCAATAGCCGACATCGTGGTCACGGTGAACGAATAAAACCGCGCCGAACGTCTCTCGTCAGGGGCCGTGCTCTCTCCAATAATTTGCTTTCACCGCGGCAATAGCCGACATCGTGGTCACGGTGAACGAATAAAACCGCGCCGAACGTCTCTCGTCAGGGGCCGTGCTCTCTCCAATAATTTGCTTTCACCGCGGCAATAGGCGAGATCGTGGTCGCGGTGAACGAATAAAACCGCGCCGAACGCCTCTCGTCAGGGGCCGTGCTCTCTCCAATAATTTGCTTTCACCGCGGCAATAGCGAGATCGTGGTCACGGTGAACGAATAAAACCGCGCCGAACGTGTCTCGTCAGGGGCCGTGCTCTCTCCAATAATTTGCTTTCACCGCGGCAATAGCCGACATCGTGGTCACGGTGAACGAATAAAACCGCGCCGAACGTCTCTCGTCAGGGGCCGTGCTCTCTCCAATAATTCACTTTCACCGCGGCAATAGGCGAGATCGTGGTCGCGGTGAACGAATAAAACCGCGCCGAACGTCTCTCGTCAGGGGCCCTGCTCTCTCCAATAATTTGCTTTCACCGCGGCAATAGGCGACATCGTGGTCCCGGTGAACGAATAAAACCGCGCCGAACGTCTCTCGTCAGGGGCCGTGCTCTCTCCAATAATTTGCTTTCACCGCGGCAATAGCCGACATCGTGGTCACGGTGAACGAATAAAACCGCGCCGAACGTCTCTCGTCAGGGGCCGTTTTCTCTCCAATAATTTGCTTTCACCGCGGCAATAGCCGACATCGTGGTCACGGTGAACGAATAAAACCGCGCCGAACGTCTCTCGTCAGGGGCCGTGCTCTCTCCAATAATTTGCTTTCACCGCGTCAATAGCCGACATCGTGGTCACGGTGAACGAATAAAACCGCGCCAAACGTCTCTCGTCAGGGGCCGTGCTCTCTCCAATAATTTGCTTTCACCGCGGCAATAGCCGACATCGTGGTCACGGTGAACGAATAAAACCGCGCCGAACGTCTCTCGTCAGGGGCCGTGCTCTCTCCAATAATTTGCTTTCACCGCGGCAATAGCCGACATCGTGGTCACGGTGAACGAATAAAACCGCGCCGAACGTCTTTCGTCAGGGGCCGTGCTCTCTCCAATAATTTGCTTTCACCGCGGCAATAGCCGACATCGTGGTCACGGTGAACGAATAAAACCGCGCCGAACGTCTCTCGTCAGGGGCCGTGCTCTCTCCAATAATTTGCTTTCACCGCGGCAATAGCCGACATCGTGGTCACGGTGAACGAATAAAACCGCGCCGAACGTCTCTCGTCAGGGGCCGTGCTCTCTCCAATAATTTGCTTTCACCGCGGAAATAGGCGAGATCGTGGTCGCGGTGAACGAATAAAACCGCGCCGAACGTCTCTCGTCAGGGGCCGTGCTCTCTCCAATAATTTGCTTTCACCGCGGCAATAGGCGAGATCGTGGTCGCGGTGAACGAATAAAACCGCGCCGAACGTCTCTCGTCAGGGGCCCTGCTCTCTCCAATAATTTGCTTTCACCGCGGCAATAGGCGACATCGTGGTCCCGGTGAACGAATAAAACCGCGCCGAACGTCTCTCGTCAGGGGCCCTGCTCTCTCCAATAATTTGCTTTCACCGCGGCAATAGGCGACATCGTGGTCACGGTGAACGAATAAAACCGCGCCGAACGTCTCTCGTCAGGGGCCGTTTTCTCTCCAATAATTTGCTTTCACCGCGGCAATAGGCGAGATCCTGGTCGCGGTGAACGAATAAAACCGCGCCGAACGTCTCTCGTCAGGGGCCGTGCTCTCTCCAATAATTTGCTTTCACCGCGGCAATAGGCGAGATCGTGGTCGCGGTGAACGAATAAAACCGCGCCGAACGTCTCTCGTCAGGGGCCGTGCTCTCTCCAATAATTTGCTTTCACCGCGGCAATAGGCGAGATCGTGGTCACGATGAACGAATAAAACCGCGCCGAACGTCTCTCGTCAGGGGCCGTGCTCTCTCCAATAATTTGCTATCACCGCGGCAATAGGCGAGATCGTGGTCACGGTGAACGAATAAAACCGCGCCGAACGTCTCTCGTCAGGGGCCTTGCTCTCTCCAATAATTTGCTTTCACCGCGGCAATAGGCGAGATCGTGGTCGCGGTGAACGAATAAAACCGCGCCGAACGTCTCTCGTCAGGGGCCGTGCTCTCTCCAATAATTTGCTTTCACCGCGGCAATAGGCGAGATCGTGGTCGCGGTGAACGAATAAAACCGCGCCGAACGTCTCTCGTCAGGGGCCGTGCTCTCTCCAATAATTTGCTTTCACCGCGGCAATAGGCGAGATCGTGGTGGCGGTGAACGAATAAAACCGCGCCGAACGTCTCTTGTCAGGGGCCGTGCTCTCTCCAATAATTTGCTTTCACCGCGGCAATAGGCGAGATCGTGGTCGCGGTGAACGAATAAAACCGCGCCGAACGTCTCTCGTCAGGGGCCGTGCTCTCTCCAATAATTTGCTTTCACCGCGGCAATAGCCGACATCGTGGTCGCGGTGAACGAATAAAACCGCGCCGAACGTCTCTCGTCAGGGGCCGTGCTCTCTCCAATAATTTGCTTTCACCGCGGCAATAGGCGAGATCGTGGTCGCGGTGAACGAATAAAACCGCGCCGAACGTCTCTCGTCAGGGGCCCTGCTCTCTCCAATAATTTGCTTTCACCGCGGCAATAGGCGACATCGTGGTCACGGTGAACGAATAAAACCGCGCCGAACGTCTCTCGTCAGGGGCCGTGCTCTCTCCAATAATTTGCTTTCACCGCGGCAATAGCCGACATCGTGGTCACGGTGAACGAATAAAACCGCGCCGAACGTCTCTCGTCAGGGGCCGTGCTCTCTCCAATAATTTGCTTTCACCGCGGCAATAGCCGACATCGTGGTCACGGTGAACGAATAAAACCGCGCCGAACGTCTCTCGTCAGGGGCCGTGCTCTCTCCAATAATTTGCTTTCACCGCGGCAATAGCCGACATCGTGGTCGCGGTGAACGAATAAAACCGCGCCGAACGTCTCTCGTCAGGGGCCGTGCTCTCTCCAATAATTTGCTTTCACCGCGGCAATAGCCGACATCGTGGTCACGGTGAACGAATAAAACCGCGCCGAACGTCTCTCGTCAGGGGCCGTGCTCTCTCCAATAATTTGCTTTCACCGCGGCAATAAAAGAGATCGTGGTCGCGGTGAACGAATAAAACCGCGCCGAACGTCTCTCGTCAGGGGCCGTGCTCTCTCCAATAATTTGCTTTCACCGCGGCAATAGGCGACATCGTGGTCACGGTGAACGAATAAAACCGCGCCGAACGTCTCTCGTCAGGGGCCGTGCTCTCTCCAATAATTTGCTTTCACCGCGGCAATAGCCGACATCGTGGTCACGGTGAACGAATAAAACCGCGCCGAACGTCTCTCGTCAGGGGCCGTGCTCTCTCCAATAATTTGCTTTCACCGCGGCAATAGCCGACATCGTGGTCACGGTGAACGAATAAAACCGCGCCGAACGTCTCTCGTCAGGGGCCGTGCTCTCTCCAATAATTTGCTTTCACCGCGGCAATAGCCGACATCGTTGTCACGGTGAACGAATAAAACCGCGCCGAACGTCTCTCGTCAGGGGCCGTGCTCTCTCCAATAATTTGCTTTCACCGCGGCAATAGCCGACATCGTGGTCACGGTGAACGAATAAAACCGCGCCGAACGTCTCTCGTCAGGGGCCGTGCTCTCTCCAATAATTTGCTTTCACCGCGGCAATAGCCGACATCGTGGTCACGGTGAACGAATAAAACCGCGCCGAACGTCTCTCGTCAGGGGCCGTGCTCTCTCCAATAATTTGCTTTCACCGCGGCAATAGGCGAGATCGTGGTCGCGGTGAACGAATAAAACCGCGCCGAACGCCTCTCGTCAGGGGCCGTGCTCTCTCCAATAATTTTCTTTCACCGCGGGAATAGCCGACATCGTGGTCACGGTGAACGAATAAAACCGCGCCGAACGTCTCTCGTCAGGGGCCGTGCTCTCTCCAATAATTTGCTTTCACCGCGGCAATAAAAGAGATCGTGGTCGCGGTGAACGAATAAAACCGCGCCGAACGTCTCTCGTCAGGGGCCGTGCTCTCTCCAATAATTTGCTTTCACCGCGGCAATAGGCGACATCGTGGTCACGGTGAACGAATAAAACCGCGCCGAACGTCTCTCGTCAGGGGCCGTGCTCTCTCCAATAATTTGCTTTCACCGCGGCAATAGCCGACATCGTGGTCACGGTGAACGAATAAAACCGCGCCGAACGTCTCTCGTCAGGGGCCGTGCTCTCTCCAATAATTTGCTTTCACCGCGGCAATAGCCGACATCGTGGTCACGGTGAACGAATAAAACCGCGCCGAACGTCTCTCGTCAGGGGCCGTGCTCTCTCCAATAATTTGCTTTCACCGCGGCAATAGCCGACATCGTTGTCACGGTGAACGAATAAAACCGCGCCGAACGTCTCTCGTCAGGGGCCGTGCTCTCTCCAATAATTTGCTTTCACCGCGGCAATAGCCGACATCGTGGTCACGGTGAACGAATAAAACCGCGCCGAACGTCTCTCGTCAGGGGCCGTGCTCTCTCCAATAATTTGCTTTCACCGCGGCAACAGCCGACATCGTGGTCACGGTGAACGAATAAAACCGCGCCGAACGTCTCTCGTCAGGAGTCGTGCTCTCTCCAATAATTTGCTTTCACCGCGGCAATAGCCGACATCGTGGTCACGGTGAACGAATAAAACCGCGCCGAACGTCTCTCGTCAGGGGCCGTGCTCTCTCCAATAATTTGCTTTCACCGCGTCAATAGCCGACATCGTGGTCACGGTGAACGAATAAAACCGCGCCAAACGTCTCTCGTCAGGGGCCGTGCTCTCTCCAATAATTTGCTTTCACCGCGGCAATAACCGACATCGTGGTCACGGTGAACGAATAAAACCGCGCCGAACGTCTCTCGTCAGGGGCCGTGCTCTCTCCAATAATTTGCTTTCACCGCGGCAATAGCCGACATCGTGGTCACGGTGAACGAATAAAACCGCGCCGAACGTCTTTCGTCAGGGGCCGTGCTCTCTCCAATAATTTGCTTTCACCGCGGCAATAGCCGACATCGTGGTCACGGTGAACGAATAAAACCGCGCCGAACGTCTCTCGTCAGGGGCCGTGCTCTCTCCAATAATTTGCTTTCACCGCGGCAATAGCCGACATCGTGGTCACGGTGAACGAATAAAACCGCGCCGAACGTCTCTCGTCAGGGGCCGTGCTCTCTCCAATAATTTGCTTTCACCGCGGAAATAGGCGAGATCGTGGTCGCGGTGAACGAATAAAACCGCGCCGAACGTCTCTCGTCAGGGGCCGTGCTCTCTCCAATAATTTGCTTTCACCGCGGCAATAGCCGACATCGTGGTCACGGTGAACGAATAAAACCGCGCCGAACGTCTCTCGTCAGGGGCCGTGCTCTCTCCAATAATTTGCTTTCACCGCGGCAATAGCCGACATCGTGGTCACGGTGAACGAATAAAACCGCGCCGAACGTCTCTCGTCAGGGGCCGTGCTCTCTCAAATAATTTGCTTTCACCGCGGCAATAGCCGACATCGTGGTCACGGTGAACGAATAAAACCGCGCCGAACGTCTCTCGTCAGGGGCCGTGCTCTCTCCAATAATTTGCTTTCACCGCGGCAATAGCCGACATCGTGGTCACGGTGAACGAATAAAACCGCGCCGAACGTCTCTCGTCAGGGGCCGTGCTCTCTCCAATAATTTGCTTTCACCGCGGCAACAGCCGACATCGTGGTCACGGTGAACGAATAAAACCGCGCTGAAAGTCTCTCGTCAGGGGCCGTGCTCTCTCCAATAATTTGCTTTCACCGCGGCAATAGCCGACATCGTGGTCACGGTGAACGAATAAAACCGCGCCGAACGTCTCTCGTCAGGGGCCGTGCTCTCTCCAATAATTTGCTTTCACCGCGGCAATAGGCGACATCGTGGTCACGGTGAACGAATAAAACCGCGCCGAACGTCTCGCGTCAATGGCCGTGCTCTCTCCAATAATTTGCTTTCACCGCGGCAATAGCCGACATCGTGGTCACGGTGAACGAATAAAACCGCGCCGAACGTCTCTCCTCAGGGGCCGTGCTCTCTCCAATAATTTGCTTTCACCGCGGCAATAGCCGACATCGTGGTCACGGTGAACGAATAAAACCGCGCCGAACGTCTCTCGTCAGGGGCTGTGCTCTCTCCAATAATTTGCTTTCACCGCGGCAATAGCCGACATCGTGGTCACGGTGAACGAATAAAACCGCGCCGAACGTCTCTCGTCAGGGGCCGTGCTCTCTCCAATAATTTGCTTTCACCGCGGCAATAGCCGACATCGTGGTCGCGGTGAACGAATAAAACCGCGCCGAACGTCTCTCGTCAGGGGCCGTGCTCTCTCCAATAATTTGCTTTCACCGCGGCAATAGCCGACATCGTGGTCACGGTGAACGAATAAAACCGCGCCGAACGTCTCTCGTCAGGGGCCGTGCTCTCTCCAATAATTTGCTTTCACCGCGGCAATAAAAGAGATCGTGGTCGCGGTGAACGAATAAAACCGCGCCGAACGTCTCTCGTCAGGGGCCGTGCTCTCTCCAATAATTTGCTTTCACCGCGGCAATAGGCGACATCGTGGTCACGGTGAACGAATAAAACCGCGCCGAACGTCTCTCGTCAGGGGCCGTGCTCTCTCCAATAATTTGCTTTCACCGCGGCAATAGCCGACATCGTGGTCACGGTGAACGAATAAAACCGCGCCGAACGTCTCTCGTCAGGGGCCGTGCTCTCTCCAATAATTTGCTTTCACCGCGGCAATAGCCGACATCGTGGTCACGGTGAACGAATAAAACCGCGCCGAACGTCTCTCGTCAGGGGCCGTGCTCTCTCCAATAATTTGCTTTCACCGCGGCAATAGCCGACATCGTTGTCACGGTGAACGAATAAAACCGCGCCGAACGTCTCTCGTCAGGGGCCGTGCTCTCTCCAATAATTTGCTTTCACCGCGGCAATAGCCGACATCGTGGTCACGGTGAACGAATAAAACCGCGCCGAACGTCTCTCGTCAGGGGCCGTGCTCTCTCCAATAATTTGCTTTCACCGCGGCAATAGCCGACATCGTGGTCACGGTGAACGAATAAAACCGCGCCGAACGTCTCTCGTCAGGGGCCGTGCTCTCTCCAATAATTTGCTTTCACCGCGGCAATAGGCGAGATCGTGGTCGCGGTGAACGAATAAAACCGCGCCAAACGCCTCTCGTCAGGGGCCGTGCTCTCTCCAATAATTTGCTTTCACCGCGGCAATAGGCGAGATCGTGGTCACGGTGAACGAATAAAACCGCGCCGAACGTGTCTCGTCAGGGGCCGTGCTCTTTCCAATAATTTGCTTTCACCGCGGCAATAGCCGACATCGTGGTCACGGTGAACGAATAAAACCGCGCCGAACGTCTCTCGTCAGGGGCCGTGCTCTCTCCAATAATTCACTTTCACCGCGGCAATAGGCGAGATCGTGGTCGCGGTGAACGAATAAAACCGCGCCGAACGTCTCTCGTCAGGGGCCGTGCTCTCTCCAATAATTTGCTTTCACCGCGGCAATAGGCGACATCGTGGTCACGGTGAACGAATAAAACCGCGCCGAACGTCTCTCGTCAGGGGCCGTGCTCTCTCCAATAATTTGCTTTCACCGCGGCAATAGCCGACATCGTGGTCACGGTGAACGAATAAAACCGCGCCGAACGTCTCTCGTCAGGGGTCGTGCTCTCTCCAATAATTTGCTTTCACCGCGGCAATAGCCGACATCGTGGTCACGGTGAACGAATAAAACCGCGCCGAACGTCTCTCGTCAGGGGCCGTGCTCTCTCCAATAATTTGCTTTCACCGCGTCAATAGCCGACATCGTGGTCACGGTGAACGAATAAAACCGCGCCAAACGTCTCTCGTCAGGGGCCGTGCTCTCTCCAATAATTTGCTTTCACCGCGGCAATAGCCGACATCGTGGTCACGGTGAACGAATAAAACCGCGCCGAACGTCTCTCGTCAGGGGCCGTGCTCTCTCCAATAATTTGCTTTCACCGCGGCAATAGCCGACATCGTGGTCACGGTGAACGAATAAAACCGCGCCGAACGTCTTTCGTCAGGGGCCGTGCTCTCTCCAATAATTTGCTTTCACCGCGGCAATAGCCGACATCGTGGTCACGGTGAACGAATAAAACCGCGCCGAACGTCTCTCGTCAGGGGCCGTGCTCTCTCCAATAATTTGCTTTCACCGCGGCAATAGCCGACATCGTGGTCACGGTGAACGAATAAAACCGCGCCGAACGTCTCTCGTCAGGGGCCGTGCTCTCTCCAATAATTTGCTTTCACCGCGGAAATAGGCGAAATCGTGGTCGCGGTGAACGAATAAAACCGCGCCGAACGTCTCTCGTCAGGGGCCGTGCTCTCTCCAATAATTTGCTTTCACCGCGGCAATAGCCGACATCGTGGTCACGGTGAACGAATAAAACCGCGCCGAACGTCTCTCGTCAGGGGCCGTGCTCTCTCCAATAATTTGCTTTCAACGCGGCAATAGCCGACATCGTGGTCACGGTGAACGAATAAAACCGCGCCGAACGTCTCTCGTCAGGGGCCGTGCTCTCTCAAATAATTTGCTTTCACCGCGGCAATAGCCGACATCGTGGTCACGGTGAACGAATAAAACCGCGCCGAACGTCTCTCGTCAGGGGCCGTGCTCTCTCCAATAATTTGCTTTCACCGCGGCAATGGCCGACATCGTGGTCACGGTGAACGAATAAAACCGCGCCGAACGTCTCTCGTCAGGGGCCGTGCTCTCTCCAATAATTTGCTTTCACCGCGGCAACAGCCGACATCGTGGTCACGGTGAACGAATAAAACCGCGCCGAAAGTCTCTCGTCAGGGGCCGTGCTCTCTTCAATAATTTGCTTTCACCGCGGCAATAGCCGACATCGTGGTCACGGTGAACGAATAAAACCGCGCCGAACGTCTCTCGTCAGGGGCCGTGCTCTCTCCAATAATTTGCTTTCACCGCGGCAATAGGCGACATCGTGGTCACGGTGAACGAATAAAACCGCGCCGAACGTCTCGCGTCAATGGCCGTGCTCTCTCCAATAATTTGCTTTCACCGCGGCAATAGCCGACATCGTGGTCACGGTGAACGAATAAAACCGCGCCGAACGTCTCTCGTCAGGGGCAGTGCTCTCTCCAATAATTTGCTTTCACCGAGGCAATAGCCGACATCGTGGTCACGGTGAACGAATAAAACCGCGCCGAACGTCTCTCGTCAGGGGCCGTGCTCTCTCCAATAATTTGCTTTCACCGCGGCAATAGCCGACATCGTGGTCACGGTGAACGAATAAAACCGCGCCGAACGTCTCTCGTCAGGGGCCGTGCTCTCTCCAATAATTTGCTTTCACCGCGGCAATAGCCGACATCGTGGTCGCGGTGAACGAATAAAACCGCGCCGAACGTCTCTCGTCAGGGGCCGTGCTCTCTCCAATAATTTGCTTTCACCGCGGCAATAGCCGACATCGTGGTCACGGTGAACGAATAAAACCGCGCCGAACGTCTCTCGTCAGGGGCCGTGCTCTCTCCAATAATTTGCTTTCACCGCGGCAATAGGCGACATCGTGGTCACGGTGAACGAATAAAACCGCGCCGAACGTCTCTCGTCAGGGGCCGTGCTCTCTCCAATAATTTGCTTTCACCGCGGCAATAGGCGACATCGTGGTCACGGTGAACGAATAAAACCGCGCCGAACGTCTCTCGTCAGGGGCCGTGCTCTCTCCAATAATTTGCTTTCACCGCGGCAATAGGCGACATCGTGGTCACGGTGAACGAATAAAACCGCGCCGAACGTCTCTCGTCAGGGGCCGTGCTCTCTCCAATAATTTGCTTTCACCGCGGCAATAGCCGACATCGTGGTAACGGTGAACGAATAAAACCGCGCCGAACGTCTCTCGTTAGGGGCCGTGCTCTCTCCAATAATTTGCTTTCACCGCGGCAATAGCCGACATCGTGGTCACGGTGAACGAATAAAACCGCGCCGAACGTCTCTCGTCAGGGGCCGTGCTCTCTCCAATAATTTGCTTTCACCGCGGCAATAGGCGACATCGTGGTCACGGTGAAAGAATGAAACCGCGCCGAACGTCTCTCGTCAGGGGCCGTGCTCTCTCCAATAATTTGCTTTCACCGCTGCAATAGCCGACATCGTGGTCACGGTGAACGAATAAAACCGCGCCGAACGTCTCTCGTCAGGGGCCGTGCTCTCTCCAATAATTTGCTTTCACCGCGGCAATAGGCGACATCGTGGTCGCGGTGAACGAATAAAACCGCGCCGAACGTCTCTCGTCAGGGGCCGTGCTCTCTCCAATAATTTGCTTTCACCGCGGCAATTGCCGACATCATGGTCACGGTGAACGAATAAAACCGCGCCGAACGTCTCTCGTCAGGGGCCGTGCTCTCTCCAATAATTTGCTTTCACCGCGGCAATAGGCGACATCGTGGTCACGGTGAACGAATAAAACCGCGACGAACGTCTCTCGTCAGGGGCCGTGCTCTCTCCAATAATTTGCTTTCACCGCGGCAATAGCCGACATCGTGGTCACGGTGAACGAATAAAACCGCGACGAACGTCTCTCGTCAGGGGCAGTGCTCTCTCCAATAATTTGCTTTCACCGCGGCAATAGGCGACATCGTGGTCACGGTGAACGAATAAAACCGCGCCGAACGTCTCTCGTCAGGGGCCGTGCTCTCTCCAATAATTTGCTTTCACCGCGGCAATAGCCGACATCGTGGTCACGGTGAACGAATAAAACCGCGCCGAACGTCTCTCGTCAGGGGCCGTGCTCTCTCCAATAATTTGCTTTCACCGCGGCAATAGGCGACATCGTGGTCACGGTGAACGAATAAAACCGCGCCGAACGTCTCTCGTCAGGGGCCGTGCTCTCTCCAATAATTTTCTTTCACCGCGGCAATAGGCGACATCGTGGTCACGGTGAACGAATAAAACCGCGCCGAACGTCTCTCGTCAGGGGCCGTGCTCTCTCCAATAATTTGCTTTCACCGCGGCAATAGCCGACATCGTGGTCACGGTGAACGAATAAAACCGCGCCGAACGTCTCTCGTCAGGGGCCGTGCTCTCTCCAATATTCTGCTTTCACCGCGGCAATAGGCGACATCGTGGTCACGGTGAACGAATAAAACCGCGCCGAACGTCTCTCGTCAGGGGCCGTGCTCTCTCCAATAATTTGCTTTCACCGCGGCAATAGCCGACATCGTGGTCACGGTGAACGAATAAAACCGCGCCGAACGTCTCTCGTCAGGAGCCGTTCTCTCTCCAATAATTTGCTTTCACCGCGGCAATAGCCGACATCGTGGTCACGGTGAACGAATAAAACCGCGCCGAACGTCTCTCGTCAGGGGCCGTGCTCTCTCCAATAATTTGCTTTCACCGCGGCAATAGGCGAGATCGTGGTCGCGGTGAACGAATAAAACGGCGCCGAACGTCTCTCGTCAGGGGCCGTGCTCTCTCCAATAATTTGCTTTCACCGCGGCAATAGCCGACATCGTGGTCACGGTGAACGAATAAAACCGCGCCGAACGTCTCTCGTCAGGGGCCGTGCTCTCTCCAATAATTTGCTTTCACCGCGGCAATAGCCGACATCGTGGTCACGGTGAACGAATAAAACCGCGCCGAACGTCTCTCGTCAGGGGCCGTCCTCTCTCCAATAATTTGCTTTCACCGCGGCAATAGCCGACATCGTGGTCACGGTGAACGAATAAAACCGCGCCGAACGTCTCTCGTCAGGGGCCGTGCTCTCTCCAATAATTTGCTTTCACCGCGGCAATAGCCGACATCGTGGTCACGGTGAACGAATAAAACCGCGCCGAACGTCTCTCGTCAGGGGCCGTGCTCTCTCCAATAATTTGCTTTCACCGCGGCAATAGGCGAGATTGTGGTCGCGGTGAACGAATAAAACCGCGCCGAACGTCTCTCGTCAGGGGCCGTGCTCTCTCCAATAATTTGCTTTCACCGCGGCAATAGCCGACATCGTGGTCACGGTGAACGAATAAAACCGCGCCGAACGTCTCTCGTCAGGGGCCGTGCTCTCTCCAATAATTCGCTTTCACCGCGGCAATAGCCGACATCGTGGTCGCGGTGAACGAATAAAACCGCGCCGAACGTCTCTCGTCAGGGGCCGTGCTCTCTCCAATAATTTGCTTTCACCGCGGCAATAGCCGACATCGTGGTCGCGGTGAACGAATAAAACCGCGCCGAACGTCTCTCGTCAGGGGCCGTGCTCTCTTCAATAATTTGCTTTCACCGCGGCAATAGCCGACATCGTGGTCACGGTGAACGAATAAAACCGCGCCGAACGTCTCTCGTCAGGGGCCGTGCTCTCTCCAATAATTTGCTTTCACCGCGGCAATAGCCGACATCGTGGTCACGGTGAACGAATAAAACCGCGCCGAACGTCTCTCGTCAAGGGCCGTGCTCTCTCGAATAATTTGCTTTCACCGCGGCAATAGCCGACATCGTGGTCACGGTGAACGAATAAAACCGCGCCGAACGTCTCTCGTCAGGGGCCGTGCTCTCTCCAATAATTTGCTTTCACCGCGGCAATAGCCGATATCGTGGTCACGGTGAACGAATGAAACCGCGCCGAACGTCTCTCGTCAGGGGCCGTGCTCTCTCCAATAATTTGCTTTCACCGCGGCAATAGCCGACATCGTGGTCGCGGTGAACGAATAAAACCGCGCCGAACGTCTCTCGTCAGGGGCCGTGCTCTCTCCAATAATTTGCTTTCACCGCGGCAATAGCCGACATCGTGGTCACGGTGAACGAATAAAACCGCGCCGAACGTCTCTCGTCAGGCGCCGTGCTCTCTCCAATAATTTGCTTTCACCGCGGCAATAGCCGACATCGTGGTCACGGTGAACGAATAAAACCGCGCCGAACGTCTCTCGTCAGGGGCCGTGCTCTCTCCAATAATTTGCTTTCACCGCGGGAATAGCCGACATCGTGGTCACGGTGAACGAATAAAACCGCGCCGAACGTCTCTCGTCAGGGGCCGTGCTCTCTCCAATAATTTGCTTTCACCGCGGCAATAGCCGACATCGTGGTCACGGTGAACGAATAAAACCGCGCCGAACGTCTCTCGTCAGGGGCCGTGCTCTCTCCAATAATTTGCTTTCACCACGGCAATAGCCGACATCGTGGTCACGGCGAACGAATAAAACCGCGCCGAACGTCTCTCGTCAGGGGCCGTGCTCTCTCCAATAATTTGCTTTCACCGCGGCAATAGCCGACATCGTGGTCACGGTGAACGAATAAAACCGAGCCGAACGTCTCTCGTCAGGGGCCGTGCTCTCTCCAATAATTTGCTTTCACCGCGGCAATAGCCGACATCTTGGTCACGGTGAACGAATAAAACCGCGCCGAACGTCTCTCGACAGGGGCCGTGCTCTCTCCAATAATTTGCTTTCACCGCGGCAATAGCCGACATCGTGGTCACGGTGAACGAATAAAACCGCGCCGAACGTCTCTCGTCAGGGGCCGTGCTCTCTCCAATAATTTGCTTTAACCGCGGCAATAGAAGACATCGTGGTCACGGTGAACGAATAAAACCGCGCCGAACGTCTCTCGTCAGGGGCCGTGCTCTCTCCAATAATTTGCTTTCACCGCGGCAATAGCCGACTTCGTGGTCACGGTGAACGAATAAAACCGCGCCGAACGTCTCTCGTCAGGGGCCGTGCTCTCTCCAATAATTTGCTTTCACCGCGGCAATAGCCGACATCGTGGTCACGGTGAACGAATAAAACCGCGCCGAACGTCTCTCGTCAGGGGCCGTCCTCTCTCCAATAATTTGCTTTCACCGCGGCAATAGGCGACATCGTGGTCGCGGTGAACGAATAAAACCGCGCCGAACGTCTCTCGTCAGGGGCCGTGCTCTCTCCAATAATTTGCTTTCACCGCGGCAATAGCCGACATCGTGGTCACGGTGAACGAATAAAACCGCGCCGAACGTCTCTCGTCAGGGGCCGTGCTCTCTCCAATAATTTGCTTTCACCGCGGCAATAGCCGACTTCGTGGTCACGGTGAACGAATAAAACCGCGCCGAACGTCTCTCGTCAGGGGCCGTGCTCTCTCCAATAATTTGCTTTCACCGCGGCAATAGCCGACATCGTGGTCACGGTGAACGAATAAAACCGCGCCGAACGTCTCTCGTCAGGGGCCGTCCTCTCTCCAATAATTTGCTTTCACCGCGGCAATAGGCGACATCGTGGTCGCGGTGAACGAATAAAACCGCGCCGAACGTCTCTCGTCAGGGGCCGTGCTCTCTCCAATAATTTGCTTTCACCGCGGCAATAGCCGACATCGTGGTCACGGTGAACGAATAAAACCGCGCCGAACGTCTCTCGTCAGGGGCCGTGCTCTCTCCAATAATTTGCTTTCACCGCGGCAATAGCCGACATCGTGGTCACGGTGAACGAATAAAACCGCGCCGAACGTCTCTCGTCAGGGGCCGTGCTCTCTCCAATAATATGCTTTCACCGCGGCAATAGCCGACATCGTGGTCACGGTGAACGAATAAAACCGCGCCGAACGTCTCTCGTCAGGGGCCGTGCTCTCTCCAATAATTTGCTTTCACCGCGGCAATAGCCGACATCGTGGTCACGGTGAACGAATAAAACCGCGCCGAACGTCTCTCGTCAGGGGCCGTGCTCTCTCCAATAATTTGCTTTCACCGCGGCAATAGCCGACATCGTGGTCACGGTGAACGAATAAAACCGCGCCGAACGTCTCTCGTCAGGGGCCGTGCTCTCTCCAATAATTTGCTTTCACCGCGGCAATAGCCGACATCGTGGTCGCGGTGAACGAATAAAACCGCGCCGAACGTCTCTCGTCAGGGACCGTGCTCTCTCCAATAATTTGCTTTCACCGCGGCAATAGCCGACATCGTGGTCACGGTGAACGAATAAAACCGCGCCGAACGTCTCTCGTCAGGGGCCGTGCTCTCTCCAATAATTTGCTTTCACCGCGGCAATAGCCGACATCGTGGTCACGGTGAACGAATAAAACCGCGCCGAACGTCTCTCGTCAGGGGCCGTGCTCTCTCCAATAATTTGCTTCCACCGCGGCAATAGCCGATATCGTGGTCACGGTGAACGAATAAAACCGCGCCGAACGTCTCTCGTCAGGGGCCGCGCTCTCTCCAATATATTGCTTTCACCGCGGCAATAGGCGACATCGTGGTCACGGTGAACGAATAAAAGCGCGCCGAACGTCTCTCGTCAGGGGCCGTGCTCTCTCCAATAATTTGCTTTCACCGCGGCAATAGGCGAGATCGTGGTCGCGGTGAACGAATAAAACCGCGCCGAACGTCTCTCGTCAGGGGCCGTGCTCTCTCCAATAATTTGCTTTCACCGCGGCAATAGCCGACATCGTGGTCACGGTGAACGAATAAAACCGCGCCGAACGTCTCTCGTCAGGGGCCGTGCTCTCTCCAATAATTTGCTTTCACCGCGGCAATAGCCGACATCGTGGTCACGGTGAACGAATAAAACCGCGCCGAACGTCTCTCGTCAGGGGCCGTGCTCTCTCCAATAATTTGCTTTCACCGCGGCAATAGGCGAGATCGTGGTCACGGTGAACGAATAAAACCGCGCCGAACGTCTCTCGTCAGGGGCCGTGCTCTCTCCAATAATTTGCTTTCACCGCGGCAATAGGCGAGATCGTGGTCACGGTGAACGAATAAAACCGCGCCGAACGTCTCTCGTCAGGGGCCGTGCTCTCTCCAATAATTTGCTTTCACCGCGGCAATAGCCGACATCGTGGTCACGGTGAACGAATAAAACCGCGCCGAACGTCTCTCGTCAGGGGCCGTGCTCTCTCCAATAATTTGCTTTCACCGCGGCAATAGGCGAGATCGTGGTCACGGTGAACGAATAAAACCGCGCCGAACGTCTCTCGTCAGGGGCCGTGCTCTCTCCAATAATTTGCTTTCACCGCGGCAATAGGCGAGATCGTGGTCACGGTGAACGAATAAAACCGCGCCGAACGTCTCTCGTCAGGGGCCGTGCTCTCTCCAATAATTTGCTTTCACCGCGGCAATAGGCGAGATCGTGGTCACGGTGAACGAATAAAACCGCGCCGAACGTCTCTCGTCAGGGGCCGTGCTGTCTCCAATAATTTGCTTTCACCGAGGCAATAGCCGACATCGTGGTCACGGTGAACGAATAAAACCGCGCCGAACGTCTCTCGTCAGGGGCCGTGCTCTCTCCAATAATTTGCTTTCACCGAGGCAATAGCCGACATCGTGGTCACGGTGAACGAATAAAACCGCGCCGAACGTCTCTCGTCAGGGGCCGCGCTCTCTCCAATAATTTGCTTTCACCGCGGCAATAGCGGACATCGTGGTCACGGTGAACGAATAAAACCGCGTTTAACGTCTCTCGTCAGGGGCCGTGCTCTCTCCAATAATTTGCTTTCACCGCGGCAATAGGCGAGATCGTGGTCGCGGTGAACGAATAAAACCGCGCCGAACGTCTCTCGTCAGGGGCCGTGCTCTCTCCAATAATTTGCTTTCACCGCGGCAATAGCCGACATCGTGGTCACGGTGAACGAATAAAACCGCGCCGAACGTCTCTCGTCAGGGGCCGTGCTCTCTCCAATAATTTGCTTTCACCGCGGCAATAGCCGACATCGTGGTCACGGTGAACGAATAAAACCGAGCCGAACGTCTCTCGTCAGGGGCCGTGCTCTCTCCAATAATTTGCTTTCACCGCGGCAATAGCCGACATCTTGGTCACGGTGAACGAATAAAACCGCGCCGAACGTCTCTCGACAGGGGCCGTGCTCTCTCCAATAATTTGCTTTCACCGCGGCAATAGCCGACATCGTGGTCACGGTGAACGAATAAAACCGCGCCGAACGTCTCTCGTCAGGGGCCGTGCTCTCTCCAATAATTTGCTTTAACCGCGGCAATAGAAGACATCGTGGTCACGGTGAACGAATAAAACCGCGCCGAACGTCTCTCGTCAGGGGCCGTGCTCTCTCCAATAATTTGCTTTCACCGCGGCAATAGCCGACTTCGTGGTCACGGTGAACGAATAAAACCGCGCCGAACGTCTCTCGTCAGGGGCCGTGCTCTCTCCAATAATTTGCTTTCACCGCGGCAATAGCCGACATCGTGGTCACGGTGAACGAATAAAACCGCGCCGAACGTCTCTCGTCAGGGGCCGTCCTCTCTCCAATAATTTGCTTTCACCGCGGCAATAGGCGACATCGTGGTCGCGGTGAACGAATAAAACCGCGCCGAACGTCTCTCGTCAGGGGCCGTGCTCTCTCCAATAATTTGCTTTCACCGCGGCAATAGCCGACATCGTGGTCACGGTGAACGAATAAAACCGCGCCGAACGTCTCTCGTCAGGGGCCGTGCTCTCTCCAATAATTTGCTTTCACCGCGGCAATAGCCGACATCGTGGTCACGGTGAACGAATAAAACCGCGCCGAACGTCTCTCGTCAGGGGCCGTGCTCTCTCCAATAATATGCTTTCACCGCGGCAATAGCCGACATCGTGGTCACGGTGAACGAATAAAACCGCGCCGAACGTCTCTCGTCAGGGGCCGTGCTCTCTCCAATAATTTGCTTTCACCGCGGCAATAGCCGACATCGTGGTCACGGTGAACGAATAAAACCGCGCCGAACGTCTCTCGTCAGGGGCCGTGCTCTCTCCAATAATTTGCTTTCACCGCGGCAATAGCCGACATCGTGGTCACGGTGAACGAATAAAACCGCGCCGAACGTCTCTCGTCAGGGGCCGTGCTCTCTCCAATAATTTGCTTTCACCGCGGCAATAGCCGACATCGTGGTCGCGGTGAACGAATAAAACCGCGCCGAACGTCTCTCGTCAGGGACCGTGCTCTCTCCAATAATTTGCTTTCACCGCGGCAATAGCCGACATCGTGGTCACGGTGAACGAATAAAACCGCGCCGAACGTCTCTCGTCAGGGGCCGTGCTCTCTCCAATAATTTGCTTTCACCGCGGCAATAGCCGACATCGTGGTCACGGTGAACGAATAAAACCGCGCCGAACGTCTCTCGTCAGGGGCCGTGCTCTCTCCAATAATTTGCTTCCACCGCGGCAATAGCCGATATCGTGGTCACGGTGAACGAATAAAACCGCGCCGAACGTCTCTCGTCAGGGGCCGCGCTCTCTCCAATATATTGCTTTCACCGCGGCAATAGGCGACATCGTGGTCACGGTGAACGAATAAAAGCGCGCCGAACGTCTCTCGTCAGGGGCCGTGCTCTCTCCAATAATTTGCTTTCACCGCGGCAATAGGCGAGATCGTGGTCGCGGTGAACGAATAAAACCGCGCCGAACGTCTCTCGTCAGGGGCCGTGCTCTCTCCAATAATTTGCTTTCACCGCGGCAATAGCCGACATCGTGGTCACGGTGAACGAATAAAACCGCGCCGAACGTCTCTCGTCAGGGGCCGTGCTCTCTCCAATAATTTGCTTTCACCGCGGCAATAGCCGACATCGTGGTCACGGTGAACGAATAAAACCGCGCCGAACGTCTCTCGTCAGGGGCTGTGCTCTCTCCAATAATTTGCTTTCACCGCGGCAATAGGCGAGATCGCGGTCGCGGTGAACGAATAAAACCGCGCCGAACGTCTCTCGTCAGGGGCCGTGCTCTCTCCAATAATTTGCTTTCACCGCGGCAATAGCCGACATCGTGGTCACGGTGAACGAATAAAACCGCGCCGAACGTCTCTCGTCAGGGGCCGTGCTCTCTCCAATAATTTGCTTTCACCGCGGCAATAGCCGACATCGTGGTCATGGTGAACGAATAAAACCGCACCGAACGTCTCTCGTCAGGGGCCGTGCTCTCTCCAATAATTTGCTTTCACCGCGGCAATAGCCGACATCGTGGTCACGGTGAACGAATAAAACCGCGCCGAACGTCTCTCGTCAGGGGCCGTGCTCTCTCCAATAATTTGCTTTCACCGCGGCAATAGCCGACATCGTGGTCACGGTGAACGAATAAAACCGCGCCGAACGTCTCTCGTCAGGGGCCGTGCTCTCTCCAATAATTTGCTTTCACCGCGGCAATAGGCGAGATCGTGGTCGCGGTGAACGAATAAAACCGCGCCGAACGTCTCTCGTCAGGGGCCGTGCTCTCTCCAATAATTTGCTTTCACCGCGGCAATAGCCGACATCGTGGTCACGGTGAACGAATAAAACCGCGCCGAACGTCTCTCGTCAGGGGCCGTGCTCTCTCCAATAATTTGCTTTCACCGCGGCAATAGCCGACATCGTGGTCACGGTGAACGAATAAAACCGCGCCGAACGTCTCTCGTCAGGGGCCGTGCTCTCTCCAATAATTTGCTTTCACCGCGGCAATAGCCGACATCGTGGTCACGGTGAACGAATAAAACCGCGCCGAACGTCTCTCGTCAGGGGCCGTGCTCTCTCCAATAATTTGCTTTCACCGCGGCAATAGCCGACATCGTGGTCACGGTGAACGAATAAAACCGCGCCGAACGTCTCTCGTCAGGGGCCGTGCTCTCTCCAATAATTTGCTTTCACCGCGGCAATAGCCGACATCGTGGTCACGGTGAACGAATAAAACCGCGCCGAACGTCTCTCGTCAGGGGCCGTGCTCTCTCCAATAATTTGCTTTCACCGCGGCAATAGCCGACATCGTGGTCGCGGTGAACGAATAAAACCGCGCCGAACGTCTCTCGTCAGGGGCCGTGCTCTCTCCAATAATTTGCTTTCACCGCGGCAATAGCCGACATCGTGGTCACGGTGAACGAATAAAACCGCGCCGAACGTCTCTCGTCAGGGGCCGCGCTCTCTCCAATATATTGCTTTCACCGCGGCAATAGGCGACATCGTGGTCACGGTGAACGAATAAAACCGCGCCGAACGTCTCTCGTCAGGGGCCGTGCTCTCTCCAATAATTTGCTTTCACCGCGGCAATAGCCGACATCGTGGTCACGGTGAACGAATAAAACCGCGCCGAACGTCTCTCGTCAGGGGCCGTGCTGTCTCCAATAATTTGCTTTCACCGCGGCAATAGGCGAGATCGTGGTCGCGGTGAACGAATAAAACCGCGCCGAACGTCTCTCGTCAGGGGCCGTGCTCTCTCCAATAATTTGCTTTCACCGCGGCAATAGCCGACATCGTGGTCACGGTGAACGAATAAAACCGCGCCGAACGTCTCTCGTCAGGGGCCGTGCTCTCTCCAATAATTTGCTTTCACCGCGGCAATAGCCGACATCGTGGTCACGGTGAACGAATAAAACCGCGCCGAACGTCTCTCGTCAGGGGCTGTGCTCTCTCCAATAATTTGCTTTCACCGCGGCAATAGGCGAGATCGCGGTCGCGGTGAACGAATAAAACCGCGCCGAACGTCTCTCGTCAGGGGCCGTGCTCTCTCCAATAATTTGCTTTCACCGCGGCAATAGCCGACATCGTGGTCACGGTGAACGAATAAAACCGCGCCGAACGTCTCTCGTCAGGGGCCGTGCTCTCTCCAATAATTTGCTTTCACCGCGGCAATAGCCGACATCGTGGTCATGGTGAACGAATAAAACCGCACCGAACGTCTCTCGTCAGGGGCCGTGCTCTCTCCAATAATTTGCTTTCACCGCGGCAATAGCCGACATCGTGGTCACGGTGAACGAATAAAACCGCGCCGAACGTCTCTCGTCAGGGGCCGTGCTCTCTCCAATAATTTGCTTTCACCGCGGCAATAGCCGACATCGTGGTCACGGTGAACGAATAAAACCGCGCCGAACGTCTCTCGTCAGGGGCCGTGCTCTCTCCAATAATTTGCTTTCACCGCGGCAATAGGCGAGATCGTGGTCGCGGTGAACGAATAAAACCGCGCCGAACGTCTCTCGTCAGGGGCCGTGCTCTCTCCAATAATTTGCTTTCACCGCGGCAATAGCCGACATCGTGGTCACGGTGAACGAATAAAACCGCGCCGAACGTCTCTCGTCAGGGGCCGTGCTCTCTCCAATAATTTGCTTTCACCGCGGCAATAGCCGACATCGTGGTCACGGTGAACGAATAAAACCGCGCCGAACGTCTCTCGTCAGGGGCCGTGCTCTCTCCAATAATTTGCTTTCACCGCGGCAATAGCCGACATCGTGGTCACGGTGAACGAATAAAACCGCGCCGAACGTCTCTCGTCAGGGGCCGTGCTCTCTCCAATAATTTGCTTTCACCGCGGCAATAGCCGACATCGTGGTCACGGTGAACGAATAAAACCGCGCCGAACGTCTCTCGTCAGGGGCCGTGCTCTCTCCAATAATTTGCTTTCACCGCGGCAATAGCCGACATCGTGGTCACGGTGAACGAATAAAACCGCGCCGAACGTCTCTCGTCAGGGGCCGTGCTCTCTCCAATAATTTGCTTTCACCGCGGCAATAGCCGACATCGTGGTCGCGGTGAACGAATAAAACCGCGCCGAACGTCTCTCGTCAGGGGCCGTGCTCTCTCCAATAATTTGCTTTCACCGCGGCAATAGCCGACATCGTGGTCACGGTGAACGAATAAAACCGCGCCGAACGTCTCTCGTCAGGGGCCGTGCTCTCTCCAATAATTTGCTTTCACCGCGGCAATAGCCGACATCGTGGTCACGGTGAACGAATAAAACCGCGCCGAACGTCTCTCGTCAGGGGCCGTGCTCTCTCCAATAATTTGCTTTCACCGCGGCAATAGCCGACATCGTGGTCACGGTGAACGAATAAAACCGCGCCGAACGTCTCTCGTCAGGGGCCGCGCTCTCTCCAATAATTTGCTTTCACCGCGGCAATAGCCGACATCGTGGTCACGGTGAACGAATAAAACCGCGCCGAACGTCTCTCGTCATGGGCCGTGCTCTCTCCAATAATTTGCTTTCGCCGCGGCAATAGGCGAGATCGTGGTCGCGGTGAACGAATAAAACCGCGCCGAACGTCTCTCGTCAGGGGCCGTGCTCTCTCCAATAATTTGCTTTCACCGCGGCAATAGCCGACATCGTGGTCACGGTGAACGAATAAAACCGCGCCGAACGTCTCTCGTCAGGGGCCGTGCTCTCTCCAATAATTTGCTTTCACCGCGGCAATAGCCGACATCGTGGTCACGGTGAACGAATAAAACCGCGCCGAACGTCTCTCGTCAGGGGCCGTGCTCTCTCCAATAATTTGCTTTCACCGCGGCAATAGGCGAGATCGTGGTCGCGGTGAACGAATAAAACCGCGCCGAACGTCTCTCGTCAGGGGCCGTGCTCTCTCTAATATTTTGCTTTCACCGCGGCAATAGCCGACATCGTGGTCACGGTGAACGAATAAAACCGCGCCGAACGTCTCTCGTCAGGGGCCGTGCTCTCTCCAATAATTTGCTTTCACCGCGGCAATAGCCGACATCGTGGTCACGGTGAACGAATAAAACCGCGCCGAACGTCTCTCGTCAGGGGCCGTGCTCTCTCCAATAATTTGCTTTCACCGCGGCAATAGGCGAGATCGCGGTCGCGGTGAACGAATAAAACCGCGCCGAACGTCTCTCGTCAGGGGCCGTGCTCTCTCCAATAATTTGCTTTCACCGCGGCAATAGACGACATCGTGGTCACGGTGAACGAATAAAACCGCGCCGAACGTCTCTCGTCAGGGGCCGTGCTCTCTCCAATAATTTGCTTTCACCGCGGCAATAGCCGACATCGTGGTCACGGTGAACGAATAAAACCGCGCCGAACGTCTCTCGTCAGGGGCCGTGCTCTCTCCAATAATTTGCTTTCACCGCGGCAATAGGCGAGATCGTGGTCACGGTGAACGAATAAAACCGCGCCGAACGTCTCTCGTCAGGGGCCGTGCTCTCTCCAATAATTTGCTTTCACCGCGGCAATAGCCGACATCGTGGTCACGGTGAACGAATAAAACCGCGCCGAACGTCTCTCGTCAGGGGCCGTGCTCTCTCCAATAATTTGCTTTCACCGCGGCAATAGGCGAGATCGTGGTCACGGTGAACGAATAAAACCGCGCCGAACGTCTCTCGTCAGGGGCCGTGCTCTCTCCAATAATTTGCTTTCACCGCGGCAATAGCCGACATCGTGGTCACGGTGAACGAATAAAACCGCGCCGAACGTCTCTCGTCAGGGGCCGTGCTCTCTCCAATAATTTGCTTTCACCGCGGCAATAGGCGAGATCGTGGTCACGGTGAACGAATAAAACCGCGCCGAACGTCTCTCGTCAGGGGCCGTGCTCTCTCCAATAATTTGCTTTCACCGCGGCAATAGGCGAGATCGTGGTCACGGTGAACGAATAAAACCGCGCCGAACGTCTCTCGTCAGGGGCCGTGCTCTCTCCAATAATTTGCTTTCACCGCGGCAATAGCCGACATCGTGGTCACGGTGAACGAATAAAACCGCGCCGAACGTCTCTCGTCAGGGGCCGTGCTCTCTCCAATAATTTGCTTTCACCGCGGCAATAGGCGAGATCGTGGTCACGGTGAACGAATAAAACCGCGCCGAACGTCTCTCGTCAGGGGCCGTGCTCTCTCCAATAATTTGCTTTCACCGCGGCAATAGGCGAGATCGTGGTCACGGTGAACGAATAAAACCGCGCCGAACGTCTCTCGTCAGGGGCCGTGCTCTCTCCAATAATTTGCTTTCACCGCGGCAATAGGCGAGATCGTGGTCACGGTGAACGAATAAAACCGCGCCGAACGTCTCTCGTCAGGGGCCGTGCTGTCTCCAATAATTTGCTTTCACCGAGGCAATAGCCGACATCGTGGTCACGGTGAACGAATAAAACCGCGCCGAACGTCTCTCGTCAGGGGCCGTGCTCTCTCCAATAATTTGCTTTCACCGAGGCAATAGCCGACATCGTGGTCACGGTGAACGAATAAAACCGCGCCGAACGTCTCTCGTCAGGGGCCGCGCTCTCTCCAATAATTTGCTTTCACCGCGGCAATAGCGGACATCGTGGTCACGGTGAACGAATAAAACCGCGTTTAACGTCTCTCGTCAGGGGCCGTGCTCTCTCCAATAATTTGCTTTCACCGCGGCAATAGGCGAGATCGTGGTCGCGGTGAACGAATAAAACCGCGCCGAACGTCTCTCGTCAGGGGCCGTGCTCTCTCCAATAATTTGCTTTCACCGCGGCAATAGCCGACATCGTGGTCACGGTGAACGAATAAAACCGCGCCGAACGTCTCTCGTCAGGGGCCGTGCTCTCTCCAATAATTTGCTTTCACCGCGGCAATAGGCGAGATCGTGGTCGCGGTGAACGAATAAAACCGCGCCGAACGTCTCTCGTCAGGGGCCGTGCTCTCTCCAATAATTTGCTTTCACCGCGGCAATAGCCGACATCGTGGTCACGGTGAACGAATAAAACCGCGCCGAACGTCTCTCGTCAGGGGCCGTGCTCTCTCCAATAATTTGCTTTCACCGCGGCAATAGCCGACATCGTGGTCACGGTGAACGAATAAAACCGCGCCGAACGTCTCTCGTCAGGGGCCGTGCTCTCTCCCATAATTTGCTTTCACCGCGGCAATAGGCGAGATCGTGGTCGCGATGAACGAATAAAACCGCGCCGAACGTCTCTCGTCAGGGGCCGTGCTCTCTCCAATAATTTCCTTTCACCGCGGCAATAGCCGACATCGTGGTCACGGTGAACGAATAAAACCGCGCCGAACGTCTCTCGTCAGGGGCCGTGCTCTCTCCAATAATTTGCTTTCACCGCGGCAATAGCCGACATCGTGGTCACGGTGAACGAATAAAACCGCGCCGAACGTCTCTCGTCAGGGGCCGTGCTCTCTCCAATAATTTGCTTTCACCGCGGCAATAGCCGACATCGTGGTCGCGGTGAACGAATAAAACCGCGCCGAACGTCTCTCGTCAGGGGCCATGCTCTCTCCAATAATTTGCTTTCACCGCGGCAATAGCCGACATCGTGGTCACGGTGAACGAATAAAACCGCGCCGAACGTCTCTCGTCAGGGGCCGTGCTCTCTCCAATAATTTGCTTTCACCGCGGCAATAGGCGAGATCGTGGTCACGGTGAACGAATAAAACCGCGCCGAACATCTCTCGTCAGGGGCCGTGCTCTCTCCAATAATTTGCTTTCACCGCGGCAATAGCCGACATCGTGGTCACGGTGAACGAATAAAACCGCGCCGAACGTCTCTCGTCAGGGGCCGTGCTCTCTCCAATAATTTGCTTTCACCGCGGCAATAGGCGAGATCGTGGTCACGGTGAACGAATAAAACCGCGCCGAACGTCTCTCGTCAGGGGCCGTGCTCTCTCCAATAATTTGCTTTCACCGCGGCAATAGGCGAGATCGTGGTCACGGTGAACGAATAAAACCACGCCGAACGTCTCTCGTCAGGGGCCGTGCTCTCTCCAATAATTTGCTTTCACCGCGGCAATAGGCGAGATCGTGGTCACGGTGAACGAATAAAACCGCGCCGAACGTCTCTCGTCAGGGGCCGTGCTCTCTCCAATAATTTGCTTTCACCGCGGCAATAGCCGACACCGTGGTCACGGTGAACGAATAAAACCGCGCCGAACGTCTCTCGTCAGGGGCCGTGCTCTCTCCAATAATTTGCTTTCACCGCGGCAATAGGCGAAATCGTGGTCACGGTGAACGAATAAAACCGCGCCGAACGTCTCTCGTCAAGGGCCGTGCTCTCTCCAATAATTTGCTTTCACCGCGGCAATAGGCGAGATCGTGGTCACGGTGAACGAATAAAACCGCGCCGAACGTCTCTCGTCAGGGGCCGTGCTCTCTCCAATAATTTGCTTTCACCGCGGCAATAGCCGACATCGTGGTCACGGTGAACGAATAAAACCGCGCCGAACGTCTCTCGTCAGGGGCCGTGCTCTCTCCAATAATTTGCTTTCACCGCGGCTATAGGCGAGATCGTGGTCGCGGTGAACGAATAAAACCGCGCCGAACGTCTCTCGTCAGGGGCCATGCTCTCTCCAATAATTTGCTTTCACCGCGGCAATAGCCGACATCGTGGTCACGGTGAACGAATAAAACCGCGCCGAACGTCTCTCGTCAGGGGCCGTGCTCTCTCCAATAATTTGCTTTCACCGCGGCAATAGGCGAGATCGTGGTCACGGTGAACGAATAAAACCGCGCCGAACGTCTCTCGTCAGGGGCCGTGCTCTCTCCAATAATTTGCTTTCACCGCGGCAATAGCCGACATCGTGGTCACGGTGAACGAATAAAACCGCGCCGAACGTCTCTCGTCAGGGGCCGTGCTCTCTCCAATAATTTGCTTTCACCGCGGCAATAGGCGAGATCGTGGTCACGGTGAACGAATAAAACCGCGCCGAACGTCTCTCGTCAGGGGCCGTGCTCTCTCCAATAATTTGCTTTCACCGCGGCAATAGGCGAGATCGTGGTCACGGTGAACGAATAAAACCACGCCGAACGTCTCTCGTCAGGGGCCGTGCTCTCTCCAATAATTTGCTTTCACCGCGGCAATAGGCGAGATCGTGGTCACGGTGAACGAATAAAACCGCGCCGAACGTCTCTCGTCAGGGGCCGTGCTCTCTCCAATAATTTGCTTTCACCGCGGCAATAGCCGACACCGTGGTCACGGTGAACGAATAAAACCGCGCCGAACGTCTCTCGTCAGGGGCCGTGCTCTCTCCAATAATTTGCTTTCACCGCGGCAATAGGCGAAATCGTGGTCACGGTGAACGAATAAAACCGCGCCGAACGTCTCTCGTCAAGGGCCGTGCTCTCTCCAATAATTTGCTTTCACCGCGGCAATAGGCGAGATCTTGGTCACGGTGAACGAATAAAACCGCGCCGAACGTCTCTCGTCAGGGGCCGTGCCCTCTCCAATAATTTGCTTTCACCGCGGCAATAGGCGAAATCGTGGTCACGGTGAACGAATAAAACCGCGCCGAACGTCTCTCGTCAAGGGCCGTGCTCTCTCCAATAATTTGCTTTCACCGCGGCAATAGGCGAAATCGTGGTCACGGTGAACGAATAAAACCGCGCCGAACGTCTCTCGTCAAGGGCCGTGCTCTCTCCAATAATTTGCTTTCACCGCGGCTATAGGCGAGATCGTGGTCGCGGTGAACGAATAAAACCGCGCCGAACGTCTCTCGTCAGGGGCCATGCTCTCTCCAATAATTTGCTTTCACCGCGGCAATAGCCGACATCGTGGTCACGGTGAACGAATAAAACCGCGCCGAACGTCTCTCGTCAGGGGCCGTGCTCTCTCCAATAATTTGCTTTCACCGCGGCAATAGGCGAGATCGTGGTCACGGTGAACGAATAAAACCGCGCCGAACGTCTCTCGTCAGGGGCCGTGCTCTCTCCAATAATTTGCTTTCACCGCGGCAATAGCCGACATCGTGGTCACGGTGAACGAATAAAACCGCGCCGAACGTCTCTCGTCAGGGGCCGTGCTCTCTCCAATAATTTGCTTTCACCGCGGCAATAGGCGAGATCGTGGTCACGGTGAACGAATAAAACCGCGCCGAACGTCTCTCGTCAGGGGCCGTGCTCTCTCCAATAATTTGCTTTCACCGCGGGCAATAGGCGAGATCGTGGTCACGGTGAACGAATAAAACCACGCCGAACGTCTCTCGTCAGGGGCCGTGCTCTCTCCAATAATTTGCTTTCACCGCGGCAATAGGCGAGATCGTGGTCACGGTGGAACGAATAAAACCGCGCCGAACGTCTCTCGTCAGGGGCCGTGCTCTCTCCAATAATTTGCTTTCACCGCGGCAATAGCCGACACCGTGGTCACGGTGAACGAATAAAACCGCGCCGAACGTCTCTCGTCAGGGGCCGTGCTCTCTCCAATAATTTGCTTTTACCGCGGCAATAGGCGAAATCGTGGTCACGGTGAACGAATAAAACCGCGCCGAACGTCTCTCGTCAAGGGGCCGTGCTCTCTCCAATAATTTGCTTTCACCGCGGCAATAGGCGAGATCTTGGTCACGGTGAACGAATAAAACCGCGCCGAACGTCTCTTGTCAGGGGCCGTGCCCTCTCCAATAATTTGCTTTCACCGCGGCAATAGGCGAAATCGTGGTCACGGGTGAACGAATAAAACCGCGCCGAACGTCTCTCGTCAAGGGCCGTGCTCTCTCCAATAATTTTGCTTTCACCGCGGCAATAGCCGACATCGTGGTCACGGTGAACGAATAAAACCGCGCCGAACGTCTCTCGTCAGGGGCCGTGCTCTCTCCAATAATTTGCTTTCACCGCGGCTATAGGCGAGATCGTGGTCGCGGTGAACGAATAAAACCGCGCCGAACGTCTCTCGTCAGGGGCCATGCTCTCTCCAATAATTTGCTTTCACCGCGGCAATAGCCGACATCGTGGTCACGGTGAACGAATAAAACCGCGCCGAACGTCTCCTCGTCAGGGGCCGTGCTCTCTCCAATAATTTGCTTTCACCGCGGGCAATAGGCGAGATCGTGGTCACGGTGAACGAATAAAACCGCGCCGAACGTCTCTCGTCAGGGGCCGTGCTCTCTCCAATAATTTGCTTTCACCGCGGCAATAGCCGACATCGTGGTCACGGTGAACGAATAAAACCGCGCCGAACGTCTCTCGTCAGGGGCCGTGCTCTCTCCAATAATTTGCTTTCACCGCGGCAATAGGCGAGATCGTGGTCACGGTGAACGAATAAACCGCGCCGAACGTCTCTCGTCAGGGGCCGTGCTCTCTCCAATAATTTGCTTTCACCGCGGCAATAGGCGAGATCGTGGTCACGGTGAACGAATAAAACCACGCCGAACGTCTCTCGTCAGGGGCGTGCTCTCTCCAATAATTTGCATTCACCGCGGCAATAGGCGAGATCGTGGTCACGGTGAACGAATAAAACCGCGCCGAACGTCTCTCGTCAGGGGCCGTGCTCTCTCCAATAATTTGCTTTCACCGCGGCAATAGCCGACACCGTGGTCACGGTGAACGAATAAAACCGCGCCGAACGTCTCTCGTCAGGGGCCGTGCTCTCTCCAATAATTTGCTTTCACCGCGGCAATAGGCGAAATCGTGGTCACGGTGAACGAATAAAACCGCGCCGAACGTCTCTCGTCAAGGGCCGTGCTCTCTCCAATAATTTGCTTTCACCGCGGCAATAGGCGAGATCGTGGTCACGGTGAACGAATAAAACCGCGCCGAACGTCTCTCGTCAGGGGCCGTGCTCTCTCCAATAATTTGCTTTCACCGCGGCAATAGCCGACATCGTGGTCACGGTGAACGAATAAAACCGCGCCGAACGTCTCTCGTCAGGGGCCGTGCTCTCTCCAATAATTTGCTTTCACCGCGGCAATAGGCGAGATCGTGGTCACGGTGAACGAATAAAACCGCGCCGAACGTCTCTCGTCAGGGGCCGTGCTCTCTCCAATAATTTGCTTTCACCGCGGCAATAGGCGAAATCGTGGTCACGGTGAACGAATAAAACCGCGCCGAACGTCTCTCGTCAAGGGCCGTGCTCTCTCCAATAATTTGCTTTCACCGCGGCAATAGGCGAGATCGTGGTCACGGTGAACGAATAAAACCGCGCCGAACGTCTCTCGTCAGGGGCCGTGCTCTCTCCAATAATTTGCTTTCACCGCGGCAATAGCCGACATCGTGGTCACGGTGAACGAATAAAACCGCGCCGAACGTCTCTCGTCAGGGGCCGTGCTCTCTCCAATAATTTGCTTTCACCGCGGCTATAGGCGAGATCGTGGTCGCGGTGAACGAATAAAACCGCGCCGAACGTCTCTCGTCAGGGGCCATGCTCTCTCCAATAATTTGCTTTCACCGCGGCAATAGCCGACATCGTGGTCACGGTGAACGAATAAAACCGCGCCGAACGTCTCTCGTCAGGGGCCGTGCTCTCTCCAATAATTTGCTTTCACCGCGGCAATAGGCGAGATCGTGGTCACGGTGAACGAATAAAACCGCGCCGAACGTCTCTCGTCAGGGGCCGTGCTCTCTCCAATAATTTACTTTCACCGCGGCAATAGCCGACATCGTGGTCACGGTGAACGAATAAAACCGCGCCGAACGTCTCTCCTCAGGGGCCGTGCTCTCTCCAATAATTTGCTTTCACCGCGGCAATAGGCGAGATCGTGGTCACGGTGAACGAATAAAACCGCGCCGAACGTCTCTCGTCAGGGGCCGTGCTCTCTCCAATAATTTGCTTTCACCGCGGCAATAGGCGAGATCGTGGTCACGGTGAACGAATAAAACCACGCCGAACGTCTCTCGTCAGGGGCCGTGCTCTCTCCAATAATTTGCTTTCACCGCGGCAATAGGCGAGATCGTGGTCACGGTGAACGAATAAAAACCGCGCCGAACGTCTCTCGTCAGGGGCCGTGCTCTCTCCAATAATTTTCTTTCACCGCGGCAATAGCCGACACCGTGGTCACGGTGAACGAATAAAACCGCGCCGAACGTCTCTCGTCAGGGGCCGTGCTCTCTCCAATAATTTGCTTTCACCGCGGCAATAGGCGAAATCGTGGTCACGGTGAACGAATAAAACCGCGCCGAACGTCTCTCGTCAAGGGCCGTGCTCTCTCCAATAATTTGCTTTCACCGCGGCAATAGGCGAGATCGTGGTCACGGTGAACGAATAAAACCGCGCCGAACGTCTCTCGTCAGGGGCCGTGCTCTCTCCAATAATTTGCTTTCACCGGGCAATAGGCGAAATCGTGGTCACGGTGAACGAATAAAACCGCGCCGAACGTCTCTCGTCAAGGGCCGTGCTCTCTCCAATAATTTGCTTTCACCGCGGCAATAGGCGAGATCGTGGTCACGGTGAACGAATAAAACCGCGCCGAACGTCTCTCGTCAGGGGCCGTGCTCTCTCCAATAATTTGCTTTCACCGCGGCAATAGCCGACATCGTGGTCACGGTTGAACGAATAAAACCGCGCCGAACGTCTCTCGTCAGGGGCCGTGCTCTCTCCAATAATTTGCTTTCACCGCGGCTATAGGCGAGATCGTGGTCGCGGTGAACGAATAAAACCGCGCCGAACGTCTCTCGTCAGGGGCCATGCTCTCTCCAATAATTTGCTTTCACCGCGGCAATAGCCGACATCGTGGTCACGGTGAACGAATAAACCGCGCCGAACGTCTCTCGTCAGGGGCCGTGCTCTCTCCAATAATTTGCTTTCACCGCGGCAATAGGCGAGATCGTGGTCACGGTGAACGAATAAAACCGCGCCGAACGTCTCTCGTCAGGGGCCGTGCTCTCTCCAATAATTTGCTTTCACCGCGGCAATAGCCGACATCGTGGGTCACGGTGAACGAATAAAACCGCGCGAACGTCTCTCGTCAGGGGCCGTGCTCTCTCCAATAATTTTGCTTTCACCGCGGCAATAGGCGAGATCGTGGTCACGGTGAACGAATAAAACCGCGCCGAACGTCTCTCGTCAGGGGCCGTGCTCTCTCCAATAATTTGCTTTCACCGCGGCAATAGGCGAGATCGTTGGTCACGGTGAACGAATAAAACCACGCCGAACGTCTCTCGTCAGGGGCCGTGCTCTCTCCAATAATTTGCTTTCACCGCGGCAATAGGCGAGATCGTGGTCACGGTGAACGAATAAAACCGCGCCGAACGTCTCTCGTCAGGGGCCGTGCTCTCTCCAATAATTTGCTTTCACCGCGGCAATAGCCGACACCGTGGTCACGGTGAACGAATAAAACCGCGCCGAACGTCTCTCGTCAGGGGCCGTGCTCTCTCCAATAATTTGCTTTCACCGCGGCAATAGGCGAAATCGTGGTCACGGTGAACGAAATAAAACCGCGCCGAACGTCTCTCGTCAAGGGCCGTGCTCTCTCCAATAATTTGCTTTCACGCGCGGCAATAGGCCGAGATCGTGGTCACGGTGAACGAATAAAACCGCGCCGAACGTCTCTCGTCAGGGGCCGTGCTCTCTCCAATAATTTGCTTTCACCGCGGCAATAGCCGACATCGTGGTCACGGTGAACGAATAAAACCGCGCCGAACGTCTCTCGTCAGGGGCCGTGCTCTCTCCAATAATTTGCTTTCACCGCGGCAATAGGCGAGATCGTGGTCACGGTGAACGAATAAAACCGCGCCGAACGTCTCTCGTCAGGGGCCGTGCTCTCTCCAATAATTTGGTTTCACCGCGGCAATAGTCGAGATCGTGGTCACGGTGAACGAATAAAACCGCGCCGAACGTCTCTCGTCAGGGGCCGTGCTCTCTTCAATAATTTGCTTTCACCGCGGCAATAGGCGAGATCGTGGTCACGGTGAACGAATAAAACCGCGCCGAACGTCTCTCGTCAGGGGCCGTGCTCTCTCCAATAATTTGCTTTCACCGCGGCAATAGCCGACATCGTGGTCACGGTGAACGAATAAAACCGCGCCGAACGTCTCTCGT
Organism: Ixodes scapularis; assembly: GCF_016920785.2. NCBI lineage: Eukaryota > Metazoa > Arthropoda > Arachnida > Ixodida > Ixodidae > Ixodes > Ixodes scapularis. Next base: position 252,531 of record NW_024610199.1, on the reverse strand, counting down.
CAGGGGCCGTGCTCTCTCCAATAATTTGCTTTCACCGCGGCAATAGGCGAGATCGTGGTCACGGTGAACGAATAAAACCGCGCCGAACGTCTCTCGTCAGGGGCCGTGCTCTCTCCAATAATTTGCTTTCACCGCGGCAATAGGCGAGATCGTGGTCACGGTGAACGAATAAACCGCGCCGAACGTCTCTCGTCAGGGGCCGTGCTCTCTCCAATAATTTGCTTTCACGGCCGGCAATAGGCGAGATCGTGGTCACGGTGAACGAATAAAACCGCGCCGAACGTCTCTCGTCAGGGGCCGTGCTCTCTCCAATAATTTGCTTTCACCGCGGCAATAGGCGAGATCGTGGTCACGGTGAACGAATAAAACCGCGCCGAACGTCCTCTCGTCAGGGGCCGTGCTCTCTCCAATAATTTGCTTTCACCGCGGCAATAGGCGAGATCGTGGTCGCGGTGAACGAATAAAACCGCGCCGAACGTCTCTCGTCAGGGGCCGTGCTCTCTCCAATAATTTGCTTTCACCGCGGCAATAGGCGAGATCGTGGTCACGGTGAACGAATAAAACCGCGCCGAACGTCTCTCGTCAGGGGCCGTGCTTTCTCCAATAATTTGCTTTCACCGCGGCAATAGGCGAGATCGTGGTCACGGTGAACGAATAAAACCGCGCCGAACGTCTCTCGTCAGGGGCCGTGCTCTCTCCAATAATTTCCTTTCACCGCGGCAATAGGCGAGATCGTGGTCGCGGTGAACGAATAAAACCGCGCCGAACGTCTCTCGTCAGGGGCCGTGCTCTCTCCAATAATTTGCTTTCACCGCGGCAATAGGCGAGATCGTGGTCACGGTGAACGAATAAAACCGCGCCGAACGTCTCTCGTCAGGGGCCGTGCTCTCTCCAATAATTTGCTTTCACCGCGGCAATAGGCGAGATCGTGGTCACGGTGAACGAATAAAACCGCGCCGAACGTCTCTCGTCAGGGGCCGTGCTCTCTCCAATAATTTGCTTTCACTGCGGCAATAGGCGAGATCGTGGTCGCGGTGAACGAATAAAACCGCGCCGAACGTCTCTCGTCAGGGGCCGTGCTCTCTCCAATATTTTGCTTTCACCGCGGCAATAGGCGAGATCGTGGTCACGGTGAACGAATAAAACCGCGCCGAACGTCTCTCGTCAGGGGCATGCTCACTCCAATATTTTGCTTTCACCGCGGCAATAGCCGACATCGTGGTCACGGTGAACGAATAAAACCGCGCCGAACGTCTCTCGTCAGGGGCCGTGCTCTCTCCAATAATTTGCTTTCACCGCGGCAATAGGCGAGATCGTGGTCGCGGTGAACGAATAAAACCGCGCCGAACGTCTCTTGTCAGGGGCCGTGCTCTCTCCAATAATTCGCTTTCACCGCGGCAATAGGCGAGATCGTGGTCACGGTGAACGAATAAAACCGCGCCGAACGTCTCTCGTCAGGGGCCGTGCTCTCTCCAATAATTTGCTTTCACCGCGGCAATAGGCGAGATCGTGGTCACGGTGAACGAATAAAACCGCGCCGAACGTCTCTCGTAAGGGGCCGTGCTCTCTCCAATAATTTGCTTTCACCGCGGCAATAGGCGAGATCGTGGTCGCGGTGAACGAATAAAACCGCGCCGAAAGTCTCTCGTCAGAGGCCGTGCTCTCTCCAATAATTTGCTATCACCGCGGCAATAGGCGAGATCGTGGTCACGGTGAACGAATAAAACCGCGCCGAACGTCTCTCGTCAGGGGCCGTGCTCTCTCCAATAATTTGCTTTCTCCGCGGCAATAGGCGAGATCGTGGTCACGGTGAACGAATAAAACCGCGCCGAACGTCTCTCGTCAGGGGCCGTGCTCTCTCCAATAATTTGCTTTCACCGCGGCAATAGGCGAGATCGTGGTCGCGGTGAACGAATAAAACCGCGCCGAACGTCTCTCGTCAGGGGCCGTGCTCTCTTCAATAATTTGCTTTCACCGCGGCAATAGGCGAGATCGTGGTCACGGTGAACGAATAAAACCGCGCCGAACGTCTCTCGTCAGGGGCCGTGCTCTCTCCAATAATTTGCCATCACCGCGGCAATAGGCGAGATCGTGGTCACGGTGAACGAATAAAACCGCGCCGAACGTCTCTCGTCAGGGGCCGTGCTCTCTCCAATAATTTGCTTTCACCGCGGCAATAGGCGAGATCGTGGTCGCGGTGAACGAATAAAACCGCGCCGAACGTCTCTCGTCAGGGGCCGTGCTCTCTCCAATAATTTGCTTTCACCGCGGCAATAGCCGACATCGTGGTCACGGTGAACGAATAAAACCGCGCCGAACGTCTCTCGTCAGGGGCCGTGCTCTCTCCAATAATTTGCTTTCACCGCGGCAATAGGCGAGATCGTGGTCGCGGTGAACGAATAAAACCGCGCCGAACGTCTCTCGTCAGGGGCCGTGCTCTCTCCAATAATTTGCTTTCACCGCGGCAATAGGCGAGATCGTGGTCGCGGTGAACGAATAAAACCGCGCCGAACGTCTCTCGTCAGGGGCCGTGCTCTCTCCAATAATTTGCTATCACCGCGGCAATAGGCGAGATCGTGGTCACGGTGAACGAATAAAACCGCGCCGAATGTCTCTCGTCAGGGGCCGTGCTCTCTCCAATAATTTGCTTTCACCGCGGCAATAGGCGAGATCGTGGTCGCGGTGAACGAATAAAACCGCGCCGAACGTCTCTCGTCAGGGGCCGTGCTCTCTCCAATAATTTGCTTTCACCGCGGCAATAGACGAGATCGTGGTCGCGGTGAACGAATAAAACCGCGCCGAACGTCTCTCGTCAGGGGCCGTGCTCTCTCCAATAATTTGCTTTCACCGCGGCAATAGGCGAGATCGTGGTGGCGGTGAACGAATAAAACCGCGCCGAACGTCTCTCGTCAGGGGCCGTGCTCTCTCCAATAATTTGCTTTCGCCGCGGCAATAGGCGAGATCGTGGTCGCGGTGAACGAATAAAACCGCGCCGAACGTCTCTCGTCAGGGGCCGTGCTCTCTCCAAAATTTTGCTTTCACCGCGGCAATAGCCGACATCGTGGTCGCGGTGAACGAATAAAACCGCGCCGAACGTCTCTCGTCAGGGGCCGTGCTCTCTCCAATAATTTGCTTTCACCGCGGCAATAGGCGAGATCGTGGTCGCGGTGAACGAATAAAACCGCGCCGAACGCCTCTCGTCAGGGGCCGTGCTCTCTCCAATAATTTGCTTTCACCGCGGCAATAGGCGAGATCGTGGTCGCGGTGAACGAATAAAACCGCGCCGAACGTCTCTCGTCAGGGGCCGTGCTCTCTCCAATAATTTGCTTTCACCGCGGCAATAGGCGAGATCGTGGTCGCGGTGAACGAATAAAACCGCGCCGAACGTCTCTCGTCAGGGGCCGTGCTCTCTCCAATAATTTGCTTTCACCGCGGCAATAGGCGACATCGTGGTCACGGTGAACGAATAAAACCGCGCCGAACGTCTCTCGTCAGGGGCCGTGCTCTCTCCAATAATTTGCTTTCACCGCGGCAATAGGCGAGATCGTGGTCGCGGTGAACGAATAAAACCGCGCCGAACGTCTCTCGTCAGGGGCCGTGCTCTCTCCAATAATTTGCTTTCACCGCGGCAATAGGCGACATCGTGGTCACGGTGAACGAATAAAACCGCGCCGAACGTCTCTCGTCAGGGGCCGTGCTCTCTCCAATAATTTGCTTTCACCGCGGCAATAGCCGACATCGTGGTCACGGTGAACGAATAAAACCGCGCCGAACGTCTCTCGTCAGGGGCCGTGCTCTCTCCAATAATTTGCTTTCACCGCGGCAATAGGCGAGATCGTGGTCGCGGTGAACGAATAAAACCGCGCCGAACGTCTCTCGTCAGGGGCCGTGCTCTCTCCAATAATTTGCTTTCACCGCGGCAATAGGCGACATCGTGGTCACGGTGAACGAATAAAACCGCGCCGAACGTCTCTCGTCAGGGGCCGTGCTCTCTCCAATAATTTGCTTTCACCGCGGCAATAGCCGACATCGTGGTCACGGTGAACGAATAAAACCGCGCCGAACGTCTCTCGTCAGGGGCCGTGCTCTCTCCAATAATTTGCTTTCACCGCGGCAATAGGCGAGATCGTGGTGGCGGTGAACGAATAAAACCGCGCCGAACGTCTCTCGTCAGGGGCCGTGCTCTCTCCAATAATTTGCTTTCACCGCGGCAATAGGCGAGATCGTGGTCGCGGTGAACGAATAAAACCGCGCCGAACGTCTCTCGTCAGGGGCCGTGCTCTCTCCAAAATTTTGCTTTCACCGCGGCAATAGCCGACATCGTGGTCGCGGTGAACGAATAAAACCACGCCGAACGTCTCTCGTCAGGGGCCGTGCTCTCTCCAATAATTTGCTTTCACCGCGGCAATAGGCGAGATCGTGGTCGCGGTGAACGAATAAAACCGCGCCGAACGTCTCTCGTCAGGGGCCGTGCTCTCTCCAATAATTTGCTTTCACCGCGGCAATAGGCGAGATCGTGGTCGCGGTGAACGAATAAAACCGCGCCGAACGTCTCTCGTCAGGGGCCGTGCTCTCTCCAATAATTTGCTTTCACCGCGGCAATAGGCGAGATCGTGGTCGCGGTGAACGAATAAAACCGCGCCGAACGTCTCTCGTCAGGGGCCGTGCTCTCTCCAATAATTTGCTTTCACCGCGGCAATAGGCGACATCGTGGTCACGGTGAACGAATAAAACCGCGTCGAACGTCTCTCGTCAGGGGCCGTGCTCTCTCCAATAATTTGCTTTCACCGCGGCAATAGGCGAGATCGTGGTCGCGGTGAACGAATAAAACCGCGCCGAACGTCTCTCGTCAGGGGCCGTGCTCTCTCCAATAATTTGCTTTCACCGCGGCAATAGGCGACATCGTGGTCACGGTGAACGAATAAAACCGCGCCGAACGTCTCTCGTCAGGGGCCGTGCTCTCTCCAATAATTTGCTTTCACCGCGGCAATAGCCGACATCGTGGTCACGGTGAACGAATAAAACCGCGCCGAACGTCTCTCGTCAGGGGCCGTGCTCTCTCCAATAATTTGCTTTCACCGCGGCAATAGGCGAGATCGTGGTCGCGGTGAACGAATAAAACCGCGCCGAACGTCTCTCGTCAGGGGCCGTGCTCTCTCCAATAATTTGCTTTCACCGCGGCAATAGGCGACATCGTGGTCACGGTGAACGAATAAAACCGCGCCGAACGTCTCTCGTCAGGGGCCGTGCTCTCTCCAATAATTTGCTTTCACCGCGGCAATAGCCGACATCGTGGTCACGGTGAACGAATAAAACCGCGCCGAACGTCTCTCGTCAGGGGCCGTGCTCTCTCCAATAATTTGCTTTCACCGCGGCAATAGCCGACATCGTGGTCACGGTGAACGAATAAAACCGCGCCGAACGTCTCTCGTCAGGGGCCGTGCTCTCTCCAATAATTTGCTTTCACCGCGGCAATAGGCGACATCGTGGTCACGGTGAACGAATAAAACCGCGCCGAACGTCTCTCGTCAGGGGCCGTGCTCTCTCCAATAATTTGCTTTCACCGCGGCAATAGGCGACATCGTGGTCACGGTGAACGAATAAAACCGCGCCGAACGTCTCTCGTCAGGGGCCGTGCTCTCTCCAATAATTTGCTTTCACCGCGGCAATAGCCGACATCGTGGTCACGGTGAACGAATAAAACCGCGCCGAACGTCTCTCGTCAGGGGCCGTGCTCTCTCCAATAATTTGCTTTCACCACGGCAATAGGCGACATCGTGGTCACGGTGAACGAATAAAACCGCGCCGAACGTCTCTCGTCAGGGGCCGTGCTCTCTCCAATAATTTGCTTTCACCGCGGCAATAGCCGACATCGTGGTCACGGTGAACGAATAAAACCGCGCCGAACGTCTCTCGTCAGGGGCCGTGCTCTCTCCAATAATTTGCTTTCACCGCGGCAATAGGCGACATCGTGGTCACGGTGAACGAATAAAACCGCGCCGAACGTCTCTCGTCAGGGGCCGTGCTCTCTCCAATAATTTGCTTTCACCGCGGCAATAGGCGACATCGTGGTCACGGTGAACGAATAAAACCGCGCCGAACGTCTCTCGTCAGGGGCCGTGCTCTCTCCAATAATTTGCTTTCACCGCGGCAATAGGCGAGATCGTGGTCGCGGTGAACGAATAAAACCGCGCCGAACGTCTCTCGTCAGGGGCCGTGCTCTCTCCAATAATTTGCTTTCACCGCGGCAATAGGCGACATCGTGGTCACGGTGAACGAATAAAACCGCGCCGAACGTCTCTTGTCAGGGGCCGTGCTCTCTCCAATAATTTGCTTTCACCGCGGCAATAGCCGACATCGTGGTCACGGTGAACGAATAAAACCGCGCCGAACGTCTCTCGTCAGGGGCCGTGCTCTCTCCAATAATTTGCTTTCACCGCGGCAATAGCCGACATCGTGGTCACGGTGAACGAATAAAACCGCGCCGAACGTCTCTCGTCAGGGGCCGTGCTCTCTCCAATAATTTGCTTTCACCGCGGCAATAGCCGACATCGTTGTCACGGTGAACGAATAAAACCGCGCCGAACGTCTCTCGTCAGGGGCCGTGCTCTCTCCAATAATTTGCTTTCACCGCGGCAATAGCCGACATCGTGGTCACGGTGAACGAATAAAACCGCGCCGAACGTCTCTCGTCAGGGGCCGTGCTCTCTCCAATAATTTGCTTTCACCGCGGCAATAGCCGACATCGTTGTCACGGTGAACGAATAAAACCGCGCCGAACGTCTCTCGTCAGGGGCCGTGCTCTCTCCAATAATTCACTTTCACCGCGGCAATAGGCGAGATCGTGGTCGCGGTGAACGAATAAAACCGCGCCGAACGTCTCTCGTCAGGGGCCGTGCTCTCTCCAATAATTTGCTTTCACCGCGGCAATAGGCGACATCGTGGTCACGGTGAACGAATAAAACCGCGCCGAACGTCTCTCGTCAGGGGCCGTGCTCTCTCCAATAATTTGCTTTCACCGCGGCAATAGCCGACATCGTGGTCACGGTGAACGAATAAAACCGCGCCGAACGTCTCTCGTCAGGGGTCGTGCTCTCTCCAATAATTTGCTTTCACCGCGGCAATAGCCGACATCGTGGTCACGGTGAACGAATAAAACCGCGCCGAACGTCTCTCGTCAGGGGCCGTGCTCTCTCCAATAATTTGCTTTCACCGCGGCAATAGCCGATATCGTGGTCACGGTGAACGAATAAAACCGTGCCGAACGTCTCTCGTCAGGGGCCGTGCTCTCTCCAATAATTTGCTTTCACCGCGGCAATAGCCGACATCGTGGTCACGGTGAACGAATAAAACCGCGCCGAACGTCTCTCGTCAGGGGCCGTGCTCTCTCCAATAATTCACTTTCACCGCGGCAATAGGCGAGATCGTGGTCGCGGTGAACGAATAAAACCGCGCCGAACGTCTCTCGTCAGGGGCCGTGCTCTCTCTAATAATTTGCTTTCACCGCGGCAATAGGCGACATCGTGGTCACGGTGAACGAATAAAACCGCGCCGAACGTCTCTCGTCAGGGGCCGTGCTCTCTCCAATAATTTGCTTTCACCGCGGCAATAGGCGAGATCGTGGTCGCGGTGAACGAATAAAACCGCGCCGAACGTCTCTCGTCAGGGGCCGTGCTCTCTCCAATAATTTGCTTTCACCGCGGCAATAGCCGACATCGTGGTCACGGTGAACGAATAAAACCGCGCCAAACGTCTCTCGTCAGGGGCCGTGCTCTCTCCAATAATTTGCTTTCACCGCGGCAATAGCCGACATCGTGGTCACGGTGAACGAATAAAACCGCGCCGAACGTCTCTCGTCAGGGGCCGTGCTCTCTCCAATAATTTGCTTTCACCGCGGCAATAGCCGACATCGTGGTCACGGTGAACGAATAAAACCGCGCCGAACGTCTCTCGTCAGGGGCCGTGCTCTCTCCAATAATTTGCTTTCACCGCGGCAATAGCCGACATCGTGGTCACGGTGAACGAATAAAACCGCGCCGAACGTCTCTCGTCAGGGGCCGTGCTCTCTCCAATAATTTGCTTTCACCGCGGCAATAGCCGACATCGTGGTCACGGTGAACGAATAAAACCGCGCCGAACGTCTCTCGTCAGGGGCCGTGCTCTCTCCAATAATTTGCTTTCACCGCGGCAATAGGCGAGATCGTGGTCGCGGTGAACGAATAAAACCGCGCCGAACGTCTCTCGTCAGGGGCCGTGCTCTCTCCAATAATTTGCTTTCACCGCGGCAATAGCCGACATCGTGGTCACGGTGAACGAATAAAACCGCGCCGAACGTCTCTCGTCAGGGGCCGTGCTCTCTCCAATAATTTGCTTTCACCGCGGCAACAGCCGACATCGTGGTCACGGTGAACGAATAAAACCGCGCCGAACGTCTCTCGTCAGGGGCCGTGCTCTCTCCAATAATTTGCTTTCACTGCGGCAATAGCCGACATCGTGGTCACGGTGAACGAATAAAACCGCGCCGAACGTCTCTCGTCAGGGGCCGTGCTCTCTCCAATAATTTGCTTTCACCGCGGCAATAGGCGACATCGTGGTCACGGTGAACGAATAAAACCGCGCCGAACGTCTCTCGTCAATGGCCGTGCTCTCTCCAATAATTTGCTTTCACCGCGGCAATAGCCGACATCGTGGTCACGGTGAACGAATAAAACCGCGCCGAACGTCTCTCGGCAGGGGCCGTGCTCTCTCCAATAATTTGCTTTCACCGCGGCAATAGCCGACATCGTGGTCACGGTGAACGAATAAAACCGCGCCGAACGTCTCTCGTCAGGGGCCGTGCTCTCTCCAATAATTTGCTTTCACCGCGGCAATAGCCGACATCGTGGTCACGGTGAACGAATAAAACCGCGCCGAACGTCTCTCGTCAGGGGCCGTGCTCTCTCCAATAATTTGCTTTCACCGCGGCAATAGCCGACATCGTGGTCGCGGTGAACGAATAAAACCGCGCCGAACGTCTCTCGTCAGGGGCCGTGCTCTCTCCAATAATTTGCTTTCACCGCGGCAATAGCCGACATCGTGGTCACGGTGAACGAAAAAAAACCGCGCCGAACGTCTCTCGTCAGGGGCCGTGCTCTCTCCAATAATTTGCTTTCACCGCGGCAATAGGCGACATCGTGGTCACGGTGAACGAATAAAACCGCGCCGAACGTCTCTCGTCAGGGGCCGTGCTCTCTCCAATAATTTGCTTTCACCGCGGCAATAGGCGACATCGTGGTCACGGTGAACGAATAAAACCGCGCCGAACGTCTCTCGTCAGGGGCCGTGCTCTCTCCAATAATTTGCTTTCACCGCGGCAATAGGCGACATCGTGGTCACGGTGAACGAATAAAACCGCGCCGAACGTCTCTCGTCAGGGGCCGTGCTCTCTCCAATAATTGGCTTTCACCGCGGCAATAGCCGACATCGTGGTCACGGTGAACGAATAAAACCGCGCCGAATGTCTCTCGTTAGGGGCCGTGCTCTCTCCAATAATTTGCTTTCACCGCGGCAATAGCCGACATCGAGGTCACGGTGAACGAATAAAACCGCGCCGAACGCCTCTCGTCAGGGGCCGTGCTCTCTCCAATAATTTGCTTTCACCGCGGCAATAGGCGACATCGTGGTCACGGTGAAAGAATAAAACCGCGCCGAACGTCTCTCGTCAGGGGCCGTGCTCTCTCCAATAATTTGCTTTCACCGCTGCAAAAGCCGACATCGTGGTCACGGTGAACGAATAAAACCGCGCCGAACGTCTCTCGTCAGGGGCCGTGCTCTCTCCAATAATTTGCTTTCACCGCGGCAATAGGCGACATCGTGGTCGCGGTGAACGAATAAAACCGCGCCGAACGTCTCTCGTCAGGGGCCGTGCTTTCTCCAATAATTTGCTTTCACCGCGGCAATAGGCGAGATCGTGGTCGCGGTGAACGAATAAAACCGCGCCGAACGCCTCTCGTCAGGGGCCGTGCTCTCTCCAATAATTTGCTTTCACCGCGGCAATAGGCGAGATCGTGGTCACGGTGAACGAATAAAACCGCGCCGAACGTCTCTCGTCAGGGGCCGTGCTCTCTCCAATAATTTGCTTTCACCGCGGCAATAGCCGACATCGTGGTCACGGTGAACGAATAAAACCGCGCCGAACGTCTCTCGTCAGGGGCCGTGCTCTCTCCAATAATTCACTTTCACCGCGGCAATAGGCGAGATCGTGGTCGCGGTGAACGAATAAAACCGCGCCGAACGTCTCTCGTCAGGGGCCGTGCTCTCTCCAATAATTTGCTTTCACCGCGGCAATAGCCGACATCGTGGTCACGGTGAACGAATAAAACCGCGCCGAACGTCTCTCGTCAGGGGCCGTGCTCTCTCCAATAATTTGCTTTCACCGCGGCAATAGCCGACATCGTGGTCACGGTGAACGAATAAAACCGCGCCGAACGTCTCTCGTCAGGGGCCGTGCTCTCTCCAATAATTTGCTTTCACCGCGGCAATAGCCGACATCGTGGTCACGGTGAACGAATAAAACCGCGCCGAACGTCTCTCGTCAGGGGCCGTGCTCTCTCCAATAATTCACTTTCACCGCGGCAATAGGCGAGATCGTGGTCGCGGTGAACGAATAAAACCGCGCCGAACGTCTCTCGTCAGGGGCCGTGCTCTCTCCAATAATTTGCTTTCACCGCGGCAATAGGCGACATCGTGGTCACGGTGAACGAATAAAACCGCGCCGAACGTCTCTCGTCAGGGGCCGTGCTCTCTCCAATAATTTGCTTTCACCGCGGCAATAGGCGAGATCGTGGTCGCGGTGAACGAATAAAACCGCGCCGAACGTCTCTCGTCAGGGGCCGTGCTCTCTCCAATAATTTGCTTTCACCGCGGCAATAGCCGACATCGTGGTCACGGTGAACGAATAAAACCGCGCCAAACGTCTCTCGTCAGGGGCCGTGCTCTCTCCAATAATTTGCTTTCACCGCGGCAATAGCCGACATCGTGGTCACGGTGAACGAATAAAACCGCGCCGAACGTCTCTCGTCAGGGGCCGTGCTCTCTCCAATAATTTGCTTTCACCGCGGCAATAGCCGACATCGTGGTCACGGTGAACGAATAAAACCGCGCCGAATGTCTCTCGTCAGGGGCCGTGCTCTCTCCAATAATTTGCTTTCACCGCGGCAATAGGCGAGATCGTGGTCGCGGTGAACGAATAAAACCGCGCCGAACGCCTCTCGTCAGGGGCCGTGCTCTCTCCAATAATTTGCTTTCACCGCGGCAATAGGCGACATCGTGGTCACGGTGAACGAATAAAACCGCGTCGAACGTCTCTCGTCAGGGTCCGTGCTCTCTCCAATAATTTGCTTTCACCGCGGCAATAGCCGACATCGTGGTCACGGTGAACGAATAAAACCGCGCCGAACGTCTCTCGTCAGGGGCCGTGCTCTCTCCAATAATTTGCTTTCACCGCGGCAATAGGCGAGATCGTGGTGGCGGTGAACGAATAAAACCGCGCCGAACGTCTCTCGTCAGGGGCCGTCCTCTCTCCAATAATTTGCTTTCACCGCGGCAATAGGCGAGATCGTGGTCGCGGTGAACGAATAAAACCGCGCCGAACGTCTCTCGTCAGGGGCCGTGCTCTCTCCAAAATTTTGCTTTCACCGCGGCAATAGCCGACATCGTGGTCGCGGTGAACGAATAAAACCGCGCCGAACGTCTCTCGTCAGGGGCCGTGCTCTCTCCAATAATTTGCTTTCACCGCGGCAATAGGCGAGATCGTGGTCGCGGTGAACGAATAAAACCGCGCCGAACGTCTCTCGTCAGGGGCCGTGCTCTCTCCAATAATTTGCTTTCACCGCGGCAATAGGCGAGATCGTGGTCGCGGTGAACGAATAAAACCGCGCCGAACGTCTCTCGTCAGGGGCCGTGCTCTCTCCAATAATTTGCTTTCACCGCGGCAATAGGCGACATCGTGGTCACGGTGAACGAATAAAACCGCGCCGAACGTCTCTCGTCAGGGGCCGTGCTCTCTCCAATAATTTGCTTTCACCGCGGCAATAGGCGAGATCGTGGTCGCGGTGAACGAATAAAACCGCGCCGAACGTCTCTCGTCAGGGGCCGTGCTCTCTCCAATAATTTGCTTTCACCGCGGCAATAGGCGACATCGTGGTCACGGTGAACGAATAAAACCGCGCCGAACGTCTCTCGTCAGGGGCCGTGCTCTCTCCAATAATTTGCTTTCACCGCGGCAATAGCCGACATCGTGGTCACGGTGAACGAATAAAACCGCGCCGAACGTCTCTCGTCAGGGGCCGTGCTCTCTCCAATAATTTGCTTTCACCGCGGCAATAGGCGAGATCGTGGTCGCGGTGAACGAATAAAACCGCGCCGAACGTCTCTCGTCAGGGGCCGTGCTCTCTCCAATAATTTGCTTTCACCGCGGCAATAGGCGACATCGTGGTCACGGTGAACGAATAAAACCGCGCCGAACGTCTCTCGTCAGGGGCCGTGCTCTCTCCAATAATTTGCTTTCACCGCGGCAATAGCCGACATCGTGGTCACGGTGAACGAATAAAACCGCGCCGAACGTCTCTCGTCAGGGGCCGTGCTCTCTCCAATAATTTGCTTTCACCGCGGCAATAGCCGACATCGTGGTCACGGTGAACGAATAAAACCGCGCCGAACGTCTCTCGTCGGGGGCCGTGCTCTCTCCAATAATTTGCTTTCACCGCGGCAATAGCCGACATCGTTGTCACGGTGAACGAATAAAACCGCGCCGAACGTCTCTCGTCAGGGGCCGTGCTCTCTCCAATAATTTGCTTTCACCGCGGCAATAGCCGACATCGTGGTCACGGTGAACGAATAAAACCGCGCCGAACGTCTCTCGTCAGGGGCCGTGCTCTCTCCAATAATTTGCTTTCACCGCGGCAATAGGCGAGATCGTGGTCGCGGTGAACGAATAAAACCGCGCCGAACGTCTCTCGTCAGGGGCCGTGCTCTCTCCAATAATTTGCTTTCACCGCGGCAATAGGCGAGATCGTGGTCGCGGTGAACGAATAAAACCGCGCCGAACGTCTCTCGTCAGGGGCCGTGCTCTCTCCAATAATTTGCTTTCACCGCGGCAATAGGCGACATCGTGGTCACGGTGAACGAATAAAACCGCGCCGAACGTCTCTCGTCAGGGGCCGTGCTCTCTCCAATAATTTGCTTTCACCGCGGCAATAGGCGAGATCGTGGTCGCGGTGAACGAATAAAACCGCGCCGAACGTCTCTCGTCAGGGGCCGTGCTCTCTCCAATAATTTGCTTTCACCGCGGCAATAGGCGACATCGTGGTCACGGTGAACGAATAAAACCGCGCCGAACGTCTCTCGTCAGGGGCCGTGCTCTCTCCAATAATTTGCTTTCACCGCGGCAATAGCCGACATCGTGGTCACGGTGAACGAATAAAACCGCGCCGAACGTCTCTCGTCAGGGGCCGTGCTCTCTCCAATAATTTGCTTTCACCGCGGCAATAGGCGACATCGTGGTCACGGTGAACGAATAAAACCGCGCCGAACGTCTCTCGTCAGGGGCCGTGCTCTCTCCAATAATTTGCTTTCACCGCGGCAATAGGCGAGATCGTGGTCGCGGTGAACGAATAAAACCGCGCCGAACGTCTCTCGTCAGGGGCCGTGCTCTCTCCAATAATTTGCTTTCACCGCGGCAATAGGCGACATCGTGGTCACGGTGAACGAATAAAACCGCGCCGAACGTCTCTCGTCAGGGGCCGTGCTCTCTCCAATAATTTGCTTTCACCGCGGCAATAGCCGACATCGTGGTCACGGTGAACGAATAAAACCGCGCCGAACGTCTCTCGTCAGGGGCCGTGCTCTCTCCAATAATTTGCTTTCACCGCGGCAATAGCCGACATCGTGGTCACGGTGAACGAATAAAACCGCGCCGAACGTCTCTCGTCAGGGGCCGTGCTCTCTCCAATAATTTGCTTTCACCGCGGCAATAGGCGACATCGTGGTCACGGTGAACGAATAAAACCGCGCCGAACGTCTCTCGTCAGGGGCCGTGCTCTCTCCAATAATTTGCTTTCACCGCGGCAATAGCCGACATCGTGGTCACGGTGAACGAATAAAACCGCGCCGAACGTCTCTCGTCAGGGGCCGTGCTCTCTCCAATAATTTGCTTTCACCACGGAAATAGGCGACATCGTGGTCACGGTGAACGAATAAAACCGCGCCGAACGTCTCTCGTCAGGGGCCGTGCTCTCTCCAATAATTTGCTTTCACCGCGGCAATAGCCGACATCGTGGTCACGGTGAACGAATAAAACCGCGCCGAACGTCTCTCGTCAGGGGCCGTGCTCTCTCCAATAATTTGCTTTCACCGCGGCAATAGGCGACATCGTGGTCACGGTGAACGAATAAAACCGCGCCGAACGTCTCTCGTCAGGGGCCGTGCTCTCTCCAATAATTTGCTTTCACCGCGGCAATAGGCGACATCGTGGTCACGGTGAACGAATAAAACCGCGCCGAACGTCTCTCGTCAGGGGCCGTGCTCTCTCCAATAATTTGCTTTCACCGCGGCAATAGGCGAGATCGTGGTCGCGGTGAACGAATAAAACCGCGCCGAACGTCTCTCGTCAGGGGCCGTGCTCTCTCCAATAATTTGCTTTCACCGCGGCAATAGGCGACATCGTGGTCACGGTGAACGAATAAAACCGCGCCGAACGTCTCTCGTCAGGGGCCGTGCTCTCTCCAATAATTTGCTTTCACCGCGGCAATAGCCGACATCGTGGTCACGGTGAACGAATAAAACCGCGCCGAACGTCTCTCGTCAGGGGCCGTGCTCTCTCCAATAATTTGCTTTCACCGCGGCAATAGCCGACATCGTGGTCACGGTGAACGAATAAAACCGCGCCGAACGTCTCTCGTCGGGGGCCGTGCTCTCTCCAATAATTTGCTTTCACCGCGGCAATAGCCGACATCGTTGTCACGGTGAACGAATAAAACCGCGCCGAACGTCTCTCGTCAGGGGCCGTGCTCTCTCCAATAATTTGCTTTCACCGCGGCAATAGCCGACATCGTGGTCACGGTGAACGAATAAAACCGCGCCGAACGTCTCTCGTCAGGGGCCGTGCTCTCTCCAATAATTTGCTTTCACCGCGGCAATAGCCGACATCGTTGTCACGGTGAACGAATAAAACCGCGCCGAACGTCTCTCGTCAGGGGCCGTGCTCTCTCCAATAATTCACTTTCACCGCGGCAATAGGCGAGATCGTGGTCGCGGTGAACGAATAAAACCGCGCCGAACGTCTCTCGTCAGGGGCCGTGCTCTCTCCAATAATTTGCTTTCACCGCGGCAATAGGCGACATCGTGGTCACGGTGAACGAATAAAACCGCGCCGAACGTCTCTCGTCAGGGGCCGTGCTCTCTCCAATAATTTGCTTTCACCGCGGCAATAGCCGACATCGTGGTCACGGTGAACGAATAAAACCGCGCCGAACGTCTCTCGTCAGGGGTCGTGCTCTCTCCAATAATTTGCTTTCACCGCGGCAATAGCCGACATCGTGGTCACGGTGAACGAATAAAACCGCGCCGAACGTCTCTCGTCAGGGGCCGTGCTCTCTCCAATAATTTGCTTTCACCGCGGCAATAGCCGACATCGTGGTCACGGTGAACGAATAAAACCGTGCCGAACGTCTCTCGTCAGGGGCCGTGCTCTCTCCAATAATTTGCTTTCACCGCGGCAATAGCCGACATCGTGGTCACGGTGAACGAATAAAACCGCGCCGAACGTCTCTCGTCAGGGGCCGTGCTCTCTCCAATAATTCACTTTCACCGCGGCAATAGGCGAGATCGTGGTCGCGGTGAACGAATAAAACCGCGCCGAACGTCTCTCGTCAGGGGCCGTGCTCTCTCTAATAGTTTGCTTTCACCGCGGCAATAGGCGACATCGTGGTCACGGTGAACGAATAAAACCGCGCCGAACGTCTCTCGTCAGGGGCCGTGCTCTCTCCAATAATTTGCTTTCACCGCGGCAATAGGCGAGATCGTGGTCGCGGTGAACGAATAAAACCGCGCCGAACGTCTCTCGTCAGGGGCCGTGCTCTCTCCAATAATTTGCTTTCACCGCGGCAATAGCCGACATCGTGGTCACGGTGAACGAATAAAACCGCGCCAAACGTCTCTCGTCAGGGGCCGTGCTCTCTCCAATAATTTGCTTTCACCGCGGCAATAGCCGACATCGTGGTCACGGTGAACGAATAAAACCGCGCCGAACGTCTCTCGTCAGGGGCCGTGCTCTCTCCAATAATTTGCTTTCACCGCGGCAATAGCCGACATCGTGGTCACGGTGAACGAATAAAACCGCGCCGAACGTCTCTCGTCAGGGGCCGTGCTCTCTCCAATAATTTGCTTTCACCGCGGCAATAGCCGACATCGTGGTCACGGTGAACGAATAAAACCGCGCCGAACGTCTCTCGTCAGGGGCCGTGCTCTCTCCAATAATTTGCTTTCACCGCGGCAATAGCCGACATCGTGGTCACGGTGAACGAATAAAACCGCGCCGAACGTCTCTCGTCAGGGGCCGTGCTCTCTCCAATAATTTGCTTTCACCGCGGCAATAGGCGAGATCGTGGTCGCGGTGAACGAATAAAACCGCGCCGAACGTCTCTCGTCAGGGGCCGTGCTCTCTCCAATAATTTGCTTTCACCGCGGCAATAGCCGACATCGTGGTCACGGTGAACGAATAAAACCGCGCCGAACGTCTCTCGTCAGGGGCCGTGCTCTCTCCAATAATTTGCTTTCACCGCGGCAATAGCCGACATCGTGGTCACGGTGAACGAATAAAACCGCGCCGAACGTCTCTCGTCAGGGGCCGTGCTCTCTCAAATAATTTGCTTTCACCGCGGCAATAGCCGACATCGTGGTCACGGTGAACGAATAAAACCGCGCCGAACGTCTCTCGTCAGGGGCCGTGCTCTCTCCAATAATTTGCTTTCACCGCGGCAATAGCCGACATCGTGGTCACGGTGAACGAATAAAACCGCGCCGAACGTCTCTCGTCAGGGGCCGTGCTCTCTCCAATAATTTGCTTTCACCGCGGCAACAGCCGACATCGTGGTCACGGTGAACGAATAAAACCGCGCCGAACGTCTCTCGTCAGGGGCCGTGCTCTCTCCAATAATTTGCTTTCACTGCGGCAATAGCCGACATGGTGGTCACGGTGAACGAATAAAACCGCGCCGAACGTCTCTCGTCAGGGGCCGTGCTCTCTCCAATAATTTGCTTTCACCGCGGCAATAGGCGACATCGTGGTCACGGTGAACGAATAAAACCGCGCCGAACGTCTCTCGTCAATGGCCGTGCTCTCTCCAATAATTTGCTTTCACCGCGGCAATAGCCGACATCGTGGTCACGGTGAACGAATAAAACCGCGCCGAACGTCTCTCGGCAGGGGCCGTGCTCTCTCCAATAATTTGCTTTCACCGCGGCAATAGCCGACATCGTGGTCACGGTGAACGAATAAAACCGCGCCGAACGTCTCTCGTCAGGGGCCGTGCTCTCTCCAATAATTTGCTTTCACCGCGGCAATAGCCGACATCGTGGTCACGGTGAACGAATAAAACCGCGCCGAACGTCTCTCGTCAGGGGCCGTGCTCTCTCCAATAATTTGCTTTCACCGCGGCAATAGCCGACATCGTGGTCACGGTGAACGAAAAAAAACCGCGCCGAACGTCTCTCGTCAGGGGCCGTGCTCTCTCCAATAATTTGCTTTCACCGCGGCAATAGGCGACATCGTGGTCACGGTGAACGAATAAAAACCGCGCCGAACGTCTCTCGTCAGGGGCCGTGCTCTCTCCAATAATTTGCTTTCACCGCGGCAATAGGCGACATCGTGGTCACGGTGAACGAATAAAACCGCGCCGAACGTCTCTCGTCAGGGGCCGTGCTCTCTCCAATAATTTGCTTTCACCGCGGCAATAGGCGACATCGTGGTCACGGTGAACGAATAAAACCGCGCCGAACGTCTCTCGTCAGGGGCCGTGCTCTCTCCAATAATTTGCTTTCACCGCGGCAATAGCCGACATCGTGGTCACGGTGAACGAATAAAACCGCGCCGAATGTCTCTCGTTAGGGGCCGTGCTCTCTCCAATAATTTGCTTTCACCGCGGCAATAGCCGACATCGAGGTCACGGTGAACGAATAAAACCGCGCCGAACGCCTCTCGTCAGGGGCCGTGCTCTCTCCAATAATTTGCTTTCACCGCGGCAATAGGCGACATCGTGGTCACGGTGAAAGAATAAAACCGCGCCGAACGTCTCTCGTCAGGGGCCGTGCTCTCTCCAATAATTTGCTTTCACCGCTGCAAAAGCCGACATCGTGGTCACGGTGAACGAATAAAACCGCGCCGAACGTCTCTCGTCAGGGGCCGTGCTCTCTCCAATAATTTGCTTTCACCGCGGCAATAGGCGACATCGTGGTCGCGGTGAACGAATAAAACCGCGCCGAACGTCTCTCGTCAGGGGCCGTGCTCTCTCCAATAATTTGCTTTCACCGCGGCAATAGGCGAGATCGTGGTCGCGGTGAACGAATAAAACCGCGCCGAACGCCTCTCGTCAGGGGCCGTGCTCTCTCCAATAATTTGCTTTCACCGCGGCAATAGGCGAGATCGTGGTCACGGTGAACGAATAAAACCGCGCCGAACGTCTCTCGTCAGGGGCCGTGCTCTCTCCAATAATTTGCTTTCACCGCGGCAATAGCCGACATCGTGGTCACGGTGAACGAATAAAACCGCGCCGAACGTCTCTCGTCAGGGGCCGTGCTCTCTCCAATAATTCACTTTCACCGCGGCAATAGGCGAGATCGTGGTCGCGGTGAACGAATAAAACCGCGCCGAACGTCTCTCGTCAGGGGCCGTGCTCTCTCCAATAATTTGCTTTCACCGCGGCAATAGCCGACATCGTGGTCACGGTGAACGAATAAAACCGCGCCGAACGTCTCTCGTCAGGGGCCGTGCTCTCTCCAATAATTTGCTTTCACCGCGGCAATAGCCGACATCGTGGTCACGGTGAACGAATAAAACCGCGCCGAACGTCTCTCGTCAGGGGCCGTGCTCTCTCCAATAATTTGCTTTCACCGCGGCAATAGCCGACATCGTGGTCACGGTGAACGAATAAAACCGCGCCGAACGTCTCTCGTCAGGGGCCGTGCTCTCTCCAATAATTCACTTTCACCGCGGCAATAGGCGAGATCGTGGTCGCGGTGAACGAATAAAACCGCGCCGAACGTCTCTCGTCAGGGGCCGTGCTCTCTCCAATAATTTGCTTTCACCGCGGCAATAGGCGACATCGTGGTCACGGTGAACGAATAAAACCGCGCCGAACGTCTCTCGTCAGGGGCCGTGCTCTCTCCAATAATTTGCTTTCACCGCGGCAATAGGCGAGATCGTGGTCGCGGTGAACGAATAAAACCGCGCCGAACGTCTCTCGTCAGGGGCCGTGCTCTCTCCAATAATTTGCTTTCACCGCGGCAATAGCCGACATCGTGGTCACGGTGAACGAATAAAACCGCGCCAAACGTCTCTCGTCAGGGGCCGTGCTCTCTCCAATAATTTGCTTTCACCGCGGCAATAGCCGACATCGTGGTCACGGTGAACGAATAAAACCGCGCCGAACGTCTCTCGTCAGGGGCCGTGCTCTCTCCAATAATTTGCTTTCACCGCGGCAATAGCCGACATCGTGGTCACGGTGAACGAATAAAACCGCGCCGAATGTCTCTCGTCAGGGGCCGTGCTCTCTCCAATAATTTGCTTTCACCGCGGCAATAGCCGACATCGTGGTCACGGTGAACGAATAAAACCGCGCCGAACGTCTCTCGTAGGGGCCGTGCTCTCTCCAATAATTTGCTTTCACCGCGGCAATAGCCGACATCGTGGTCACGGTGAACGAATAAAACCGCGCCGAACGTCTCTCGTCAGGGGCCGTGCTCTCTCCAATAATTTGCTTTCACCGCGGCAATAGGCGAGATCGTGGTCGCGGTGAACGAATAAAACCGCGCCGAACGTCTCTCGTCAGGGGCCGTGCTCTCTCCAATAATTTGCTTTCACCGCGGCAATAGCCGACATCGTGGTCACGGTGAACGAATAAAACCGCGCCGAACGTCTCTCGTCAGGGGCCGTGCTCTCTCCAATAATTTGCTTTCACCGCGGCAATAGCCGACATCGTGGTCACGGTGAACGAATAAAACCGCGCCGAACGTCTCTCGTCAGGGGCCGTGCTCTCTCAAATAATTTACTTTCACCGCGGCAATAGCCGACATCGTGGTCACGGTGAACGAATAAAACCGCGCCGAACGTCTCTCGTCAGGGGCCGTGCTCTCTCCAATAATTTGCTTTCACCGCGGCAATAGCCGACATCGTGGTCACGGTGAACGAATAAAACCGCGCCGAACGTCTCTCGTCAGGGGCCGTGCTCTCTCCAATAATTTGCTTTCACCGCGGCAACAGCCGACATCGTGGTCACGGTGAACGAATAAAACCGCGCCGAACGTCTCTCGTCAATGGCCGTGCTCTCTCCAATAATTTGCTTTCACCGCGGCAATAGCCGACATCGTGGTCACGGTGAACGAATAAAACCGCGCCGAACGTCTCTCGTCAGGGGCCGTGCTCTCTCCAATAATTTGCTTTCACCGCGGCAATAGCCGACATCGTGGTCACGGTGAACGAATAAAACCGCGCCGAACGTCTCTCGTCAGGGGCCGTGCTCTCTCCAATAATTTGCTTTCACCGCGGCAATAGCCGACATCGTGGTCACGGTGAACGAATAAAACCGCGCCGAACGTCTCTCGTCAGGGGCCGTGCTCTCTCCAATAATTTGCTTTCACCGCGGCAATAGCCGACATCGTGGTCGCGGTGAACGAATAAAACCGCGCCGAACGTCTCTCGTCAGGGGCCGTGCTCTCTCCAATAATTTGCTTTCACCGCGGCAATAGCCGACATCGTGGTCACGGTGAACGAATAAAACCGCGCCGAACGTCTCTCGTCAGGGGCCGTGCTCTCTCCAATAATTTGCTTTCACCGCGGCAATAGGCGACATCGTGGTCACGGTGAACGAATAAAACCGCGCCGAACGTCTCTCGTCAGGGGCCGTGCTCTCTCCAATAATTTGCTTTCACCGCGGCAATAGGCGACATCGTGGTCACGGTGAACGAATAAAACCGCGCCGAACGTCTCTCGTCAGGGGCCGTGCTCTCTCTAATAATTTGCTTTCACCGCGGCAATAGGCGACATCGTGGTCACGGTGAACGAATAAAACCGCGCCGAACGTCTCTCGTCAGGGGCCGTGCTCTCTCCAATAATTTGCTTTCACCGCGGCAATAGCCGACATCGTGGTCACGGTGAACGAATAAAACCGCGCTGAACGTCTCTCGTTAGGGGCCGTGCTCTCTCCAATAATTTGCTTTCACCGCGGCAATAGCCGACATCGTGGTCACGGTGAACGAATAAAACCGCGCCGAACGTCTCTCGTCAGGGGCCGTGCTCTCTCCAATAATTTGCTTTCACCGCGGCAATAGGCGACATCGTGGTCACGGTGAAAGAATAAAACCGCGCCGAACGTCTCTCGTCAGGGGCCGTGCTCTCTCCAATAATTTGCTATC
Source organism: Ixodes scapularis (assembly GCF_016920785.2). NCBI lineage: Eukaryota > Metazoa > Arthropoda > Arachnida > Ixodida > Ixodidae > Ixodes > Ixodes scapularis. Next base: position 230,865 of record NW_024610199.1, on the reverse strand, counting down.
ACCGCTGCAATAGCCGACATCGTGGTCACGGTGAACGAATAAAACCGCGCCGAACGTCTCTCGTCAGGGGCCGTGCTCTCTCCAATAATTTGCTTTCACCGCGGCAATAGGCGACATCGTGGTCGCGGTGAACGAATAAAACCGCGCCGAACGTCTCTCGTCAGGGGCCGTGCTCTCTCCAATAATTTGCTTTCACCGCGGCAATAGCCGACATCGTGGTCACGGTGAACGAATAAAACCGCGCCGAACGTCTCTCGTCAGGGGCCGTGCTCTCTCCAATAATTTGCTTTCACCGCGGCAATAGGCGACATCGTGGTCACGGTGAACGAATAATACCTCGCCGAACGTCTCTCGTCAGGGGCCGTGCTCTCTCCAATAATTTGCTTTCACCGCGGCAATAGCCGACATCGTGGTCACGGTGAACGAATAAAACCGCGCCGAACGTCTCTCGTCAGGGGCCGTGCTCTCTCCAATAATTCACTTTCACCACGGAAATAGGCGAGATCGTGGTCGCGGTGAACGAATAAAACCGCGCCGAACGTCTCTCGTCAGGGGCCGTGCTCTCTCCAATAGTTTGCTTTCACCGCGGCAATAGGCGACATCGTGGTCACGGTGAACGAATAAAACCGCGCCGAACGTCTCTCGTCAGGGGCCGTGCTCTCTCCAATAATTTGCTTTCACCGCGGCAATAGGCGAGATCGTGGTCGCGGTGAACGAATAAAACCGCGCCGAACGTCTCTCGTCAGGGGCCGTGCTCTCTCCAATAATTTGCTTTCACCGCGGCAATAGCCGACATCGTGGTCACGGTGAACAAATAAAACCGCGCCAAACGTCTCTCGTCAGGGGCCGTGCTCTCTCCAATAATTTGCTTTCACCGCGGCAATAGCCGACATCGTGGTCACGGTGAACGAATAAAACCGCGCCGAACGTCTCTCGTCAGGGGCCGTGCTCTCTCCAATAATTTGCTTTCACCGCGGCAATAGCCGACATCGTGGTCACGGTGAACGAATAAAACCGCGCCGAACGTCTCTCGTCAGGGGCCGTGCTCTCTCCAATAATTTGCTTTCACCGCGGCAATAGCCGACATCGTGGTCACGGTGAACGAATAAAACCGCGCCGAACGTCTCTCGTCAGGGGCCGTGCTCTCTCCAATAATTTGCTTTCACCGCGGCAATAGCCGACATCGTGGTCACGGTGAACGAATAAAACCGCGCCGAACGTCTCTCGTCAGGGGCCGTGCTCTCTCCAATAATTTGCTTTCACCGCGGCAATAGGCGAGATCGTGGTCGCGGTGAACGAATAAAACCGCGCCGAACGTCTCTCGTCAGGGGCCGTGCTCACTCCAATAATTTGCTTTCACCGCGGCAATAGCCGACATCGTGGTCACGGTGAACGAATAAAACCGCGCCGAACGTCTCTCGTCAGGGGCCGTGCTCTCTCAAATAATTTGCTTTCACCGCGGCAATAGCCGACATCGTGGTCACGGTGAACGAATAAAACCGCGCCGAACGTCTCTCGTCAGGGGCCGTGCTCTCTCCAATAATTTGCTTTCACCGCGGCAATAGCCGACATCGTGGTCACGGTGAACGAATAAAACCGCGCCGAACGTCTCTCGTCAGGGGCCGTGCTCTCTCCAATAATTTGCTTTCACCGCGGCAACAGCCGACATCGTGGTCACGGTGAACGAATAAAACCGCGCCGAACGTCTCTCGTCAGGGGCCGTGCTCTCTCCAATAATTTGCTTTCACCGCGGCAATAGCCGACATCGTGGTCACGGTGAACGAATAAAACCGCGCCGAACGTCTCTCGTCAGAAGCCGTGCTCTCTCCAATAATTTGCTTTCACCGCGGCAATAGGCGACATCGTGGTCACGGTGAACGAATAAAACCGCGCCGAACGTCTCTCGTCAATGGCCGTGCTCTCTCCAATAATTTGCTTTCACCGCGGCAATAGCCGACATCGTGGTCACGGTGAACGAATAAAACCGCGCCGAACGTCTCTCGTCAATGGCCGTGCTCTCTCCAATAATTTGCTTTCACCGCGGCAATAGCCGACATCGTGGCCACGGTGAACGAATAAAACCGCGCCGAACGTCTCTCGTCAGGGGCCGTGCTCTCTCCAATAATTTGCTTTCACCGCGGCAATAGCCGACATCGTGGTCACGGTGAACAAATAAAACCGCGCCGAACGTCTCTCGTCAGGGGCCGTGCTCTCTCCAATAATTTGCTTTCACCGCGGCAATAGCCGACATCGTGGTCACGGTGAACGAATAAAACCGCGCCGAACGTCTCTCGTCAGGGGCCGTGCTCTCTCCAATGATTTGCTTTCACCGCGGCAATAGCCGACATCGTGGTCGCGGTGAACGAATAAAACCGCGCCGAACGTCTCTCGTCAGGGGCCGTGCTCTCTCCAATAATTTGCTTTCACCGCGGCAATAGCCGACATCGTGGTCACGGTGAACGAATAAAACCGCGCCGAACGTCTCTCGTCAGGGGCCGTGCTCTCTCCAATAATTCACTTTCACCGCGGAAATAGGCGAGATCGTGGTCGCGGTGAACGAATAAAACCGCGCCGAACGTCTCTCGTCAGGGGCCGTGCTCTCTCCAATAGTTTGCTTTCACCGCGGCAATAGGCGACATCGTGGTCACGGTGAACGAATAAAACCGCGCCGAACGTCTCTCGTCAGGGGCCGTGCTCTCTCCAATAATTTGCTTTCACCGCGGCAATAGGCGAGATCGTGGTCGCGGTGAACGAATAAAACCGCGCCGAACGTCTCTCGTCAGGGGCCGTGCTCTCTCCAATAATTTGCTTTCACCGCGGCAATAGCCGACATCGTGGTCACGGTGAACCAATAAAACCGCGCCAAACGTCTCTCGTCAGGGGCCGTGCTCTCTCCAATAATTTGCTTTCACCGCGGCAATAGCCGACATCGTGGTCACGGTGAACGAATAAAACCGCGCCGAACGTCTCTCGTCAGGGGCCGTGCTCTCTCCAATAATTTGCTTTCACCGCGGCAATAGCCGACATCGTGGTCACGGTGAACGAATAAAACCGCGCCGAACGTCTCTCGTCAGGGGCCGTGCTCTCTCCAATAATTTGCTTTCACCGCGGCAATAGCCGACATCGTGGTCACGGTGAACGAATAAAACCGCGCCGAACGTCTCTCGTCAGGGGCCGTGCTCTCTCCAATAATTTGCTTTCACCGCGGCAATAGCCGACATCGTGGTCACGGTGAACGAATAAAACCGCGCCGAACGTCTCTCGTCAGGGGCCGTGCTCTCTCCAATAATTTGCTTTCACCGCGGCAATAGGCGAGATCGTGGTCGCGGTGAACGAATAAAACCGCGCCGAACGTCTCTCGTCAGGGGCCGTGCTCACTCCAATAATTTGCTTTCACCGCGGCAATAGCCGACATCGTGGTCACGGTGAACGAATAAAACCGCGCCGAACGTCTCTCGTCAGGGGCCGTGCTCTCTCAAATAATTTGCTTTCACCGCGGCAATAGCCGACATCGTGGTCACGGTGAACGAATAAAACCGCGCCGAACGTCTCTCGTCAGGGGCCGTGCTCTCTCCAATAATTTGCTTTCACCGCGGCAATAGCCGACATCGTGGTCACGGTGAACGAATAAAACCGCGCCGAACGTCTCTCGTCAGGGGCCGTGCTCTCTCCAATAATTTGCTTTCACCGCGGCAACAGCCGACATCGTGGTCACGGTGAACGAATAAAACCGCGCCGAACGTCTCTCGTCAGGGGCCGTGCTCTCTCCAATAATTTGCTTTCACCGCGGCAATAGCCGACATCGTGGTCACGGTGAACGAATAAAACCGCGCCGAACGTCTCTCGTCAGAAGCCGTGCTCTCTCCAATAATTTGCTTTCACCGCGGCAATAGGCGACATCGTGGTCACGGTGAACGAATAAAACCGCGCCGAACGTCTCTCGTCAATGGCCGTGCTCTCTCCAATAATTTGCTTTCACCGCGGCAATAGCCGACATCGTGGTCACGGTGAACGAATAAAACCGCGCCGAACGTCTCTCGTCAATGGCCGTGCTCTCTCCAATAATTTGCTTTCACCGCGGCAATAGCCGACATCGTGGCCACGGTGAACGAATAAAACCGCGCCGAACGTCTCTCGTCAGGGGCCGTGCTCTCTCCAATAATTTGCTTTCACCGCGGCAATAGCCGACATCGTGGTCACGGTGAACAAATAAAACCGCGCCGAACGTCTCTCGTCAGGGGCCGTGCTCTCTCCAATAATTTGCTTTCACCGCGGCAATAGCCGACATCGTGGTCACGGTGAACGAATAAAACCGCGCCGAACGTCTCTCGTCAGGGGCCGTGCTCTCTCCAATGATTTGCTTTCACCGCGGCAATAGCCGACATCGTGGTCGCGGTGAACGAATAAAACCGCGCCGAACGTCTCTCGTCAGGGGCCGTGCTCTCTCCAATAATTTGCTTTCACCGCAGCAATAGCCGACATCGTGGTCACGGTGAACGAATAAAACCGCGCCGAACGTCTCTCGTCAGGGGCCGTGCTCTCTCCAATAATTTGCTTTCACCGCGGCAATAGGCGACATCGTGGTCACGGTGAACGAATAAAACCGCGCCGAACGTCTCTCGTCAGGGGCCGTGCTCTCTCCAATAATTTGCTTTCACCGCGGCAATAGGCGACATCGTGGTCACGGTGAACGAATAAAACCGCGCCGAACGTCTCTCGTCAGGGGCCGTGCTCTCTCCAATAATTTGCTTTCACCGCGGCAATAGGCGACATCGTGGTCACGGTGAACGAATAAAACCGCGCCGAACGTCTCTCGTCAGGGGCCGTGCTCTCTCCAATAATTTGCTTTCACCGCGGCAATAGCCGACATCGTGGTCACGGTGAACGAATAAAACGGCGCCGAACGTCTCTCGTTAGGGGCCGTGCTCTCTCCAATAATTTGCTTTCGCCGCGGCAATAGCCGACATCGTGGTCACGGTGAACGAATAAAACCGCGCCGAACGTCTCTCGTCAGGGGCCGTGCTCTCTCCAATAATTTGCTTTCACCGCGGCAATAGGCGACATCGTGGTCACGGTGAAAGAATAAAACCGCGCCGAACGTCTCTCGTCAGGGGCCGTGCTCTCTCCAATAATTTGCTTTCACCGCTGCAATAGCCGACATCGTGGTCACGGTGAACGAATAAAACCGCGCCGAACGTCTCTCGTCAGGGGCCGTGCTCTCTCCAATAATTTGCTTTCACCGCGGCAATAGGCGACATCGTGGTCGCGGTGAACGAATAAAACCGCGCCGAACGTCTCTCGTCAGGGGCCGTGCTCTCTCCAATGATTTGCTTTCACCGCGGCAATAGCCGACATCGTGGTCGCGGTGAACGAATAAAACCGCGCCGAACGTCTCTCGTCAGGGGCCGTGCTCTCTCCAATAATTTGCTTTCACCGCGGCAATAGCCGACATCGTGGTCACGGTGAACGAATAAAACCGCGCCGAACGTCTCTCGTCAGGGGCCGTGCTCTCTCCAATAATTCACTTTCACCGCGGAAATAGGCGAGATCGTGGTCGCGGTGAACGAATAAAACCGCGCCGAACGTCTCTCGTCAGGGGCCGTGCTCTCTCCAATAGTTTGCTTTCACCGCGGCAATAGGCGACATCGTGGTCACGGTGAACGAATAAAACCGCGCCGAACGTCTCTCGTCAGGGGCCGTGCTCTCTCCAATAATTTGCTTTCACCGCGGCAATAGGCGAGATCGTGGTCGCGGTGAACGAATAAAACCGCGCCGAACGTCTCTCGTCAGGGGCCGTGCTCTCTCCAATAATTTGCTTTCACCGCGGCAATAGCCGACATCGTGGTCACGGTGAACCAATAAAACCGCGCCAAACGTCTCTCGTCAGGGGCCGTGCTCTCTCCAATAATTTGCTTTCACCGCGGCAATAGCCGACATCGTGGTCACGGTGAACGAATAAAACCGCGCCGAACGTCTCTCGTCAGGGGCCGTGCTCTCTCCAATAATTTGCTTTCACCGCGGCAATAGCCGACATCGTGGTCACGGTGAACGAATAAAACCGCGCCGAACGTCTCTCGTCAGGGGCCGTGCTCTCTCCAATAATTTGCTTTCACCGCGGCAATAGCCGACATCGTGGTCACGGTGAACGAATAAAACCGCGCCGAACGTCTCTCGTCAGGGGCCGTGCTCTCTCCAATAATTTGCTTTCACCGCGGCAATAGCCGACATCGTGGTCACGGTGAACGAATAAAACCGCGCCGAACGTCTCTCGTCAGGGGCCGTGCTCTCTCCAATAATTTGCTTTCACCGCGGCAATAGGCGAGATCGTGGTCGCGGTGAACGAATAAAACCGCGCCGAACGTCTCTCGTCAGGGGCCGTGCTCACTCCAATAATTTGCTTTCACCGCGGCAATAGCCGACATCGTGGTCACGGTGAACGAATAAAACCGCGCCGAACGTCTCTCGTCAGGGGCCGTGCTCTCTCAAATAATTTGCTTTCACCGCGGCAATAGCCGACATCGTGGTCACGGTGAACGAATAAAACCGCGCCGAACGTCTCTCGTCAGGGGCCGTGCTCTCTCCAATAATTTGCTTTCACCGCGGCAATAGCCGACATCGTGGTCACGGTGAACGAATAAAACCGCGCCGAACGTCTCTCGTCAGGGGCCGTGCTCTCTCCAATAATTTGCTTTCACCGCGGCAACAGCCGACATCGTGGTCACGGTGAACGAATAAAACCGCGCCGAACGTCTCTCGTCAGGGGCCGTGCTCTCTCCAATAATTTGCTTTCACCGCGGCAATAGCCGACATCGTGGTCACGGTGAACGAATAAAACCGCGCCGAACGTCTCTCGTCAGAAGCCGTGCTCTCTCCAATAATTTGCTTTCACCGCGGCAATAGGCGACATCGTGGTCACGGTGAACGAATAAAACCGCGCAGAACGTCTCTCGTCAATGGCCGTGCTCTCTCCAATAATTTGCTTTCACCGCGGCAATAGCCGACATCGTGGTCACGGTGAACGAATAAAACCGCGCCGAACGTCTCTCGTCAATGGCCGTGCTCTCTCCAATAATTTGCTTTCACCGCGGCAATAGCCGACATCGTGGCCACGGTGAACGAATAAAACCGCGCCGAACGTCTCTCGTCAGGGGCCGTGCTCTCTCCAATAATTTGCTTTCACCGCGGCAATAGCCGACATCGTGGTCACGGTGAACAAATAAAACCGCGCCGAACGTCTCTCGTCAGGGGCCGTGCTCTCTCCAATAATTTGCTTTCACCGCGGCAATAGCCGACATCGTGGTCACGGTGAACGAATAAAACCGCGCCGAACGTCTCTCGTCAGGGGCCGTGCTCTCTCCAATGATTTGCTTTCACCGCGGCAATAGCCGACATCGTGGTCGCGGTGAACGAATAAAACCGCGCCGAACGTCTCTCGTCAGGGGCCGTGCTCTCTCCAATAATTTGCTTTCACCGCAGCAATAGCCGACATCGTGGTCACGGTGAACGAATAAAACCGCGCCGAACGTCTCTCGTCAGGGGCCGTGCTCTCTCCAATAATTTGCTTTCACCGCGGCAATAGGCGACATCGTGGTCACGGTGAACGAATAAAACCGCGCCGAACGTCTCTCGTCAGGGGCCGTGCTCTCTCCAATAATTTGCTTTCACCGCGGCAATAGGCGACATCGTGGTCACGGTGAACGAATAAAACCGCGCCGAACGTCTCTCGTCAGGGGCCGTGCTCTCTCCAATAATTTGCTTTCACCGCGGCAATAGGCGACATCGTGGTCACGGTGAACGAATAAAACCGCGCCGAACGTCTCTCGTCAGGGGCCGTGCTCTCTCCAATAATTTGCTTTCACCGCGGCAATAGCCGACATCGTGGTCACGGTGAACGAATAAAACGGCGCCGAACGTCTCTCGTTAGGGGCCGTGCTCTCTCCAATAATTTGCTTTCGCCGCGGCAATAGCCGACATCGTGGTCACGGTGAACGAATAAAACCGCGCCGAACGTCTCTCGTCAGGGGCCGTGCTCTCTCCAATAATTTGCTTTCACCGCGGCAATAGGCGACATCGTGGTCACGGTGAAAGAATAAAACCGCGCCGAACGTCTCTCGTCAGGGGCCGTGCTCTCTCCAATAATTTGCTTTCACCGCTGCAATAGCCGACATCGTGGTCACGGTGAACGAATAAAACCGCGCCGAACGTCTCTCGTCAGGGGCCGTGCTCTCTCCAATAATTTGCTTTCACCGCGGCAATAGGCGACATCGTGGTCGCGGTGAACGAATAAAACCGCGCCGAACGTCTCTCGTCAGGGGCCGTGCTCTCTCCAATAATTTGCTTTCACCGCGGCAATAGCCGACATCGTGGTCACGGTGAACGAATAAAACCGCGCCGAACGTCTCTCGTCAGGGGCCGTGCTCTCTCCAATAATTTGCTTTCACCGCGGCAATAGGCGACATCGTGGTCACGGTGAACGAATAAAACCGCGCCGAACGTCTCTCGTCAGGGGCCGTGCTCTCTCCAATAATTTGCTTTCACCGCGGCAATAGCCGACATCGTGGTCACGGTGAACGAATAAAACCGCGACGAACGTCTCTCGTCAGGGGCCGTGCTCTCTCCAATAATTTGCTTTCACCGCGGCAACAGCCGACATCGTGGTCACGGTGAACGAATAAAACCGCGCCGAACGTCTCTCGTCAGGGGCCGTGCTCTCTCCAATAATTTGCTTTCACCGCGGCAATAGCCGACATCGTGGTCACGGTGAACGAATAAAACCGCGCCGAACGTCTCTCGTCAGGGGCCGTGCTCTCTCCAATAATTTGCTTTCACCGCGGCAATAGGCGACATCGTGGTCACGGTGAACGAATAAAACCGCGCCGAACGTCTCTCGTCAATGGCCGTGCTCTCTCCAATAATTTGCTTTCACCGCGGCAATAGCCGACATCGTGGTCACGGTGAACGAATAAAACCGCGCCGAACGTCTCTCGTCAGGGGCCGTGCTCTCTCCAATAATTTGCTTTCACCGCGGCAATAGCCGACATCGTGGTCACGGTGAACGAATAAAACCGCGCCGAACGTCTCTCGTCAGGGGCCGTGCTCTCTCCAATAATTTGCTTTCACCGCGGCAATAGCCGACATCGTGGTCACGGTGAACGAATAAAACCGCGCCGAACGTCTCTCGTCAGGGGCCGTGCTCTCTCCAATGATTTGCTTTCACCGCGGCAATAGCCGACATCGTGGTCGCGGTGAACGAATAAAACCGCGCCGAACGTCTCTCGTCAGGGGCCGTGCTCTCTCCAATAATTTGCTTTCACCGCGGCAATAGCCGACATCGTGGTCACGGTGAACGAATAAAACCGCGCCGAACGCCTCTCGTCAGGGGCCGTGCTCTCTCCAATAATTTGCTTTCACCGCGGCAATAGGCGACATCGTGGTCACGGTGAACGAATAAAACCGCGCCGAACGTCTCTCGTCAGGGGCCGTGCTCTCTTTAATAATTTGCTTTCACCGCGGCAATAGGCGACATCGTGGTCACGGTGAACGAATAAAACCGCGCCGAACGTCTCTCGTCAGGGGCCGTGCTCTCTCCAATAATTTGCTTTCACCGCGGCAATAGGCGACATCGTGGTCACGGTGAACGAATAAAACCGCGCCGAACGTCTCTCGTCAGGGGCCGTGCTCTCTCCAATAATTTGCTTTCACCGCGGCAATAGCCGACATCGTGGTCACGGTGAACGAATAAAACCGCGCCGAACGTCTCTCGTTAGGGGCCGTGCTCTCTCCAATAATTTGCTTTCACCGCGGCAATAGCCGACATCGTGGTCACGGTGAACGAATAAAACCGCGCCGAACGTCTCTCGTCAGGGGCCGTGCTCTCTCCAATAATTTGCTTTCACCGCGGCAATAGGCGACTTCGTGGTCACGGTGAAAGAATAAAACCGCGCCGAACGTCTCTCGTCAGGGGCCGTGCTCTCTCCAATAATTTGCTTTCACCGCTGCAATAGCCGACATCGTGGTCACGGTGAACGAATAAAACCGCGCCGAACGTCTCTCGTCAGGGGCCGTGCTCTCTCCAATAATTTGCTTTCACCGCGGCAATAGGCGACATCGTGGTCGCGGTGAACGAATAAAACCGCGCCGAACGTCTCTCGTCAGGGGCCGTGCTCTCTCCAATAATTTGCTTTCACCGCGGCAATAGCCGACATCGTGGTCACGGTGAACGAATAAAACCGCGCCGAACGTCTCTCGTCAGGGGCCGTGCTCTCTCCAATAATTTGCTTTCACCGCGGCAATAGGCGACATCGTGGTCACGGTGAACGAATAAAACCGCGCCGAACGTCTCTCGTCAGGGGCCGTGCTCTCTCCAATAATTTGCTTTCACCGCGGCAATAGCCGACATCGTGGTCACGGTGAACGAATAAAACCGCGACGAACGTCTCTCGTCAGGGGCCGTGCTCTCTCCAATAATTTGCTTTCACCGCGGCAATAGGCGACATCGTGGTCACGGTGAACGAATAAAACCTCGCCGAACGTCTCTCGTCAGGGGCCGTGCTCTCTCCAATAATTTGCTTTCACCGCGGCAATAGCCGACATCGTGGTCACGGTGAACGAATAAAACCGCGCCGAACGTCTCTCGTCAGGGGCCGTGCTCTCTCCAATAATTTGCTTTCACCGCGGCAATAGGCGACATCGTGGTCACGGTGAACGAATAAAACCGCGCCGAACGTCTCTCGTCAGGGGCCGTGCTCTCTCCAATAATTTGCTTTCACCGCGGCAATAGGCGACATCGTGGTCACGGTGAACGAATAAAACCGCGCCGAACGTCTCTCGTCAGGGGCCGTGCTCTCTCCAATAATTTGCTTTCACCGCGGCAATAGCCGACATCGTGGTCACGGTGAACGAATAAAACCGCGCCGAACGTCTCTCGTCAGGGGCCGTGCTCTCTCCAATAATTTGCTTTCACCGCGGCAATAGGCGACATCGTGGTCACGGTGAACGAATAAAACCGCGCCGAACGTCTCTCGTCAGGGGCCGTGCTCTCTGCAATAATTTGCTTTCACCGCGGCAATAGCCGACATCGTGGTCACGGTGAACGAATAAAACGGCGCCGAACGTCTCTCGTTAGGGGCCGTGCTCTCTCCAATAATTTGCTTTCGCCGCGGCAATAGCCGACATCGTGGTCACGGTGAACGAATAAAACCGCGCCGAACGTCTCTCGTCAGGGGCCGTGCTCTCTCCAATAATTTGCTTTCACCGCGGCAATAGGCGACATCGTGGTCACGGTGAAAGAATAAAACCGCGCCGAACGTCTCTCGTCAGGGGCCGTGCTCTCTCCAATAATTTGCTTTCACCGCTGCAATAGCCGACATCGTGGTCACGGTGAACGAATAAAACCGCGCCGAACGTCTCTCGTCAGGGGCCGTGCTCTCTCCAATAATTTGCTTTCACCGCGGCAATAGGCGACATCGTGGTCGCGGTGAACGAATAAAACCGCGCCGAAAGTCTCTCGTCAGGGGCCGTGCTCTCTCCAATAATTTGCTTTCACCGCGGCAATAGCCGACATCGTGGTCACGGTGAACGAATAAAACCGCGCCGAACGTCTCTCGTCAGGGGCCGTGCTCTCTCCAATAATTTGCTTTCACCGCGGCAATAGGCGACATCGTGGTCACGGTGAACGAATAAAACCGCGCCGAGCGTCTCTCGTCAGGGGCCGTGCTCTCTCCAATAATTTGCTTTCACCGCGGCAATAGCCGACGTCGTGGTCACGGTGAACGAATAAAACCGCGACGAACGTCTCTCGTCAGGGGCCGTGCTCTCTCCAATAATTTGCTTTCACCGCGGCAATAGGCGACATCGTGGTCACGGTGAACGAATGAAACCTCGCCGAACGTCTCTCGTCAGGGGCCGTGCTCTCTCCAATAATTTGCTTTCACCGCGGCAATAGCCGACATCGTGGTCACGGTGAACGAATAAAACCGCGACGAACGTCTCTCGTCAGGGGCCGTGCTCTCTCAAATAATTTGCTTTCACCGCGGCAATAGCCGACATCGTTGTCACGGTGAACGAATAAAACCGCGCCGAACGTCTCTCGTCAGGGGCCGTGCTCTCTCCAATAATTTGCTTTCACCGCGGCAATAGCCGACATCGTGGTCACGGTGAACGAATAAAACCGCGCCGAACGTCTCTCGTCAGGGGCCGTGCTCTCTCCAATAATTTGCTTTCACCGCGGCAACAGCCGACATCGTGGTCACGGTGAACGAATAAAACCGCGCCGAACGTCTCTCGTCAGGGGCCGTGCTCTCTCCAATAATTTGCTTTCACCGCGGCAATAGCCGACATCGTGGTCACGGTGAACGAATAAAACCGCGCCAAACGTCTCTCGTCAGGGGCCGTGCTCTCTCCAATAATTTGCTTTCACCGCGGCAATAGGCGACATCGTGGTCACGGTGAACGAATAAAACCGCGCCGAACGTCTCTCGTCAATGGCCGTGCTCTCTCCAATAATTTGCTTTCACCGCGGCAATAGCCGACATCGTGGTCACGGTGAACGAATAAAACCGCGCCGAACGTCTCTCGTCAGGGGCCGTGCTCTCTCCAATAATTTGCTTTCACCGCGGCAATAGCCGACATCGTGGTCTCGGTGAACGAATAAAACCGCGCCGAACGTCTCTCGTCAGGGGCCGTGCTCTCTCCAATAATTTGCTTTCACCGCGGCAATAGCCGACATCGTGGTCACGGTGAACGAATAAAACCGCGCCGAACGTCTCTCGTCAGGGGCCGTGCTCTCTCCAATGATTTGCTTTCACCGCGGCAATAGCCGACATCGTGGTCGCGGTGAACGAATAAAACCGCGCCGAACGTCTCTCGTCAGGGGCCGTGCTCTCTCCAATAATTTGCTTTCACCGCGGCAATAGCCGACATCGTGGTCACGGTGAACGAATAAAACCGCGCCGAACGTCTCTCGTCAGGGGCCGTGCTCTCTCCAATAATTTGCTTTCACCGCGGCAATAGGCGACATCGTGGTCACGGTGAACGAATAAAACCGCGCCGAACGTCTCTCGTCAGGGGCCGTGCTCTCTCCAATAATTTGCTTTCACCGCGGCAATAGGCGACATCGTGGTCACGGTGAACGAATAAAACCGCGCCGAACGTCTCTCGTCAGGGGCCGTGCTCTCTCCAATAATTTGCTTTCACCGCGGCAATAGGCGACATCGTGGTCACGGTGAACGAATAAAACCGCGCCGAACGTCTCTCGTCAGGGGCCGTGCTCTCTCCAATAATTTGCTTTCACCGCGGCAATAGCCGACATCGTGGTCACGGTGAACGAATAAAACCGCGCCGAACGTCTCTCGTTAGGGGCCGTGCTCTCTCCAATAATTTGCTTTCACCGCGGCAATAGCCGACATCGTGGTCACGGTGAACGAATAAAACCGCGCCGAACGTCTCTCGTCAGGGGCCGTGCTCTCTCCAATAATTTGCTTTCACCGCGGCAATAGGCGACATCGTGGTCACGGTGAAAGAATAAAACCGCGCCGAACGTCTCTCGTCAGGGGCCGTGCTCTCTCCAATAATTTGCTTTCACCGCTGCAATAGCCGACATCGTGGTCACGGTGAACGAATAAAACCGCGCCGAACGTCTCTCGTCAGGGGCCGTGCTCTCTCCAATAATTTGCTTTCACCGCGGCAATAGGCGACATCGTGGTCGCGGTGAACGAATAAAACCGCGCCGAACGTCTCTCGTCAGGGGCCGTGCTCTCTTCAATAATTTGCTTTCACCGCGGCAATAGCCGACATCGTGGTCACGGTGAACGAATAAAACCGCGCCGAACGTCTCTCGTCAGGGGCCGTGCTCTCTCCAATAATTTGCTTTCACCGCGGCAATAGGCGACATCGTGGTCACGGTGAACGAATAAAACCGCGCCGAACGTCTCTCGTCAGGGGCCGTGCTCTCTCCAATAATTTGCTTTCACCGCGGCAATAGCCGACATCGTGGTCACGGTGAACGAATAAAACCGCGACGAACGTCTCTCGTCAGGGGCCGTGCTCTCTCCAATAATTTGCTTTCACCGCGGCAATAGGCGACATCGTGGTCACGGTGAACGAATAAAACCTCGCCGAACGTCTCTCGTCAGGGGCCGTGCTCTCTCCAATAATTTGCTTTCACCGCGGCAATAGCCGACATCGTGGTCACGGTGAACGAATAAAACCGCGCCGAACGTCTCTCGTCAGGGGCCGTGCTCTCTCCAATAATTTGCTTTCACCGCGGCAATAGGCGACATCGTGGTCACGGTGAACGAATAAAACCGCGCCGAACGTCTCTCGTCAGGGGCCGTGCTCTCTCCAATAATTTGCTTTCACCGCGGCAATAGGCGACATCGTGGTCACGGTGAACGAATAAAACCGCGCCGAACGTCTCTCGTCAGGGGCCGTGCTCTCTCCAATAATTTGCTTTCACCGCGGCAATAGCCGACATCGTGGTCACGGTGAACGAATAAAACCGCGCCGAACGTCTCTCGTCAGGGGCCGTGCTCTCTCCAATAATTTGCTTTCACCGCGGCCATAGGCGACATCGTGGTCACGGTGAACGAATAAAACCGCGCCGAACGTCTCTCGTCAGGGGCCGTGCTCTCTCCAATAATTTGCTTTCACCGCGGCAATAGCCGACATCGTGGTCACGGTGAACGAATAAAACCGCGCCGAACGTCTCTCGTCAGGAGCCGTGCTCTCTCCAATAATTTGCTTTCACCGCGGCAATAGCCGACATCGTGGTCACGGTGAACGAATAAAACCGCGCCGAACGTCTCTCGTCAGGGGCCGTGCTCTCTCCAATAATTTGCTTTCACCGCGGCAATAGGCGAGATCGTGGTCGCGGTGAACGAATAAAACCACGCCGAACGTCTCTCGTCAGGGGCCGTGCTCTCTCCAATAATTTGCTTTCACCGCGGCAATAGCCGACATCGTGGTCACGGTGAACGAATAAAACCGCGCCGAACGTCTCTCGTCAGGGGCCGTGCTCTCTCCAATAATTTGCTTTCACCGCGGCAATAGCCGACATCGTGGTCACGGTGAACGAATAAAACCGCGCCGAACGTCTCTCGTCAGGGGCCGTGCTCTCTCCAATAATTTGCTTTCACCGCAGCAATAGCCGACATCGTGGTCACGGTGAACGAATAAAACCGCGCCGAACGTCTCTCGTCAGGGGCCGTGCTCTCTCCAATAATTTGCTTTCACCGCGGCAATAGCCGACATCGTGGTCACGGTGAACGAATAAAACCGCTCCGAACGTCTCTCGTCAGGGGCCGTTCTCTCTCCAATAATTTGCTTTCACCGCGGCAATAGGCGAGATCGTGGTCGCGGTGAACGAATAAAACCGCGCCGAACGTCTCTCGTCAGGGGCCGTGCTCTCTCCAATAATTTGCTTTCACCGCGGCAATAGCCGACATCGTGGTCACGGTGAACGAATAAAACTGCGCCGAACGTCTCTCGTCAGGGGCCGTGCTCTCTCCAATAATTTGCTTTCACCGCGGCAATAGGCGAGATCGTGGTCACGGTGAACGAATAAAACCGCGCCGAACGTCTCTCGTCAGGGGCCGTGCTCTCTCCAATAATTTGCTTTCACCGCGGCAATAGCCGACATCGTGGGTCACGGTGAACGAATAAAACCGCGCCGAACGTCTCTCGTCAGGGGCCGTGCTCTCTCCAATAATTTGCTTTCACCGCGGCAATAGCCGACACCGTGGTCACGGTGAACGAATAAAACCGCGCCGAACGTCTCTCGTCAGGGGCCGTGCTCTCTCCAATAATTTGCTTTCACCGCGGCAATAGGCGAGATCGTGGTCGCGGTGAACGAATAAAACCGCGCCGAACGTCTCTCGTCAGGGGCCGTGCTCTCTCCAATAATTTGCTTTCACCGCGGCAATAGCCGACATCGTGGTCACGGTGAACGAATAAAACCGCGCCGAACGTCTCTCGTCAGGGGCCGTGCTCTCTCCAATAATTTGCTTTCACCGCGGCAATAGGCGAGATCGTGGTCGCGGTGAACGAATAAAACCGCGCCGAACGTCTCTCGTCAGGGGCCGTCCTCTCTCCAATAATTTGCTTTCACCGCGGCAATAGCCGACATCGTGGTCACGGTGAACGAATAAAACCGCGCCGAACGTCTCTCGTCAGGGGCCGTGCTCTCTCCAATAATTTGCTTTCACCGCGGCAATAGCCGACATCGTGGTCACGGTGAACGAATAAAACCGCGCCGAACGTCTCTCGTCAGGGGCCGTGCTCTCTCCAATAATTTGCTTTCACCGCGGCAATAGGCGAGATTGTGGGTCGCGGTGAACGAACAAAACCGCGCCGAACGTCTCTCGTCAGGGGCCGTGCTCTCTCCAATAATTTGCTTTCACCGCGGCAATAGCCGACATCGTGGTCACGGTGAACGAATAAAACCGCGCCGAACGTCTCTCGTCAGGGGCCGTGCTCTCTCCAATATTCGCTTTCACCGCGGCAATAGCCGACATCGTGGTCGCGGTGAACGAATAAAACCGCGCCGAACGTCTCTCGTCAGGGGCCGTGCTCTCTCCAATAATTTGCTTTCACCGCGGCAATAGCCGACATCGTGGTCGCGGTGAACGAATAAAACCGCGCCGAACGTCTCTCGTCAGGGGCCGTGCTCTCTTCAATAATTTGCTTTCACCGCGGCAATAGCCGACATCGTGGTCACGGTGTGAACGAATAAAACCGCGCCGAACGTCTCTCGTCAGGGGCCGTGCTCTCTCCAATAATTTGCTTTCACCGCGGCAATAGCCGACATCGTGGTCACGGTGAACGAATAAAACCGCGCCGAACGTCTCTCGTCAGGGGCCGTGCTCTCTCCAATAATTTGCTTTCACCGCGGCAATAGCCGACATCGTGGTCACGGTGAACGAATAAAACCGCGCCGAACGTCTCTCGTCAGGGGCCGTGCTCTCTCCAATAATTTGCTTTCACCGCGGCAATAGCCGATATCGTGGTCACGGTGAACGAATAAAACCGCGCCGAACGTCTCTCGTCAGGGGCCGTGCTCTCTCCAATAATTTGCTTTCACCGCGGCAATAGCCGACATCGTGGTCGCGGTGAACGAATAAAACCGCGCCGAACGTCTCTCGTCAGGGGCCGTGCTCTCTCCAATAATTTGCTTTCACCGCGGCAATAGCCGACATCGTGGTCACGGTGAACGAATAAAACCGCGCCGAACGTCTCTCGTCAGGCGCCGTGCTCTCTCCAATAATTTGCTTTCACCGCGGCAATAGCCGACATCGTGGTCACGGTGAACGAATAAAACCGCGCCGAACGTCTCTCGTCAGGGGCCGTGCTCTCTCCAATAATTTGCTTTCACCGCGGCAATAGCCGACATCGTGGTCACGGTGAACGAATAAAACCGCGCCGAACGTCTCTCGTCAGGGGCCGTGCTCTCTCCAATAATTTGCTTTCACCGCGGCAATAGCCGACATCGTGGTCACGGTGAACGAATAAAACCGCGCCGAACGTCTCTCGTCAGGGGCCGTGCTCTCTCCAATAATTTGCTTTCACCGCGGCAATAGCCGACATCGTGGTCACTGCGAACGAATAAAACCGCGCCTAAAGTCTCTCGTCAGGGGCCGTGCTCTCTCCAATAATTTGCTTTCACCGCGGCAATAGCCGACATCGTGGTCACGGTGAACGAATAAAACCGAGCCGAACGTCTCTCGTCAGGGGCCGTGCTCTCTCCAATAATTTGCTTTCACCGCGGCAATAGCCGACATCGTGGTCACGGTGAACGAATAAAACCGCGCCGAACGTCTCTCGACAGGGGCCGTGCTCTCTCCAATAATTTGCTTTCACCGCGGCAATAGCCGACATCGTGGTCACGGTGAACGAATAAAACCGCGCCGAACGTCTCTCGTCAGGGGCCGTGGCTCTCTCCAATAATTTGCTTTCACCGCGGCAATAGCAGACATCGTGGTCACGGTGAACGAATAAAACCGCGCCGAACGTCTCTCGTCAGGGGCCGTGCTCTCTCCAATAATTTGCTTTCACCGCGGCAATAGCCGACATCGTGGTCACGGTGAACGAATAAAACCGCGCCGAACGTCTCTCGTCAGGGGCCGTGCTCTCTCCAATAATTTGCTTTCACCGCGGCAATAGCCGACATCGTGGTCACGGTGAACGAATAAAACCGCGCCGAACGTCTCTCGTCAGGGGCCGTGCTCTCTCCAATAATTTGCTTTCACCGCGGCAATAGCCGACATCGTGGTCGCGGTGAACGAATAAAACCGCGCCGAACGTCTCTCGTCAGGGGCCGTGCTCTCTCCAATAATTTGCTTTCACCGCGGCAATAGCCGACATCGTGGTCACGGTGAACGAATAAAACCGCGCCGAACGTCTCTCGTCAGGGGCCGTGCTCTCTCCAATAATTTGCTTTCACCGCGGCAATAGCCGACATCGTGGTCACGGTGAACGAATAAAACCGCGCCGAACGTCTCTCGTCAGGGGCCGTGCTCTCTCCAATAATATGCTATCACCGCGGCAATAGCCGACATCGTGGTCACGGTGAACGAATAAAACGACGCCGAACGTCTCTCGTCAGGGGCCGTGCTCTCTCCAATAATTTGCTTTCACCGCGGCAATAGCCGACATCGTGGTCACGGTGAACGAATAAAACCGCGCCGAACGTCTCTCGTCAGGGGCCGTGCTCTCTCCAATAATTTGCTTTCACCGCGGCAATAGCCGACATCGTGGTCACGGTGAACGAATAAAACCGCGCCGAACGTCTCTCGTCAGGGGCCGTGCTCTCTCCAATAATTTGCTTTCACCGCGGCAATAGCCGACATCGTGGTCGCGGTGAACGAATAAAACCGCGCCGAACGTCTCTCGTCAGGCACCGTGCTCTCTCCAATAATTTGCTTTCACCGCGGCAATAGCCGACATCGTGGTCACGGTGAACGAATAAAACCGCGCCGAACGTCTCTCGTCAGGGGCCGTGCTCTCTCCAATAATTTGCTTTCACCGCGGCAATAGCCGACATCGTGGTCACGGTGAACGAATAAAACCGCGCCGAACGTCTCTCGTCAGGGGCCGTGCTCTCTCCAATAATTTGCTTTCACCGCGGCAATAGCCGACATCGTGGTCACGGTGAACGAATAAAACCGCGCCGAACGTCTCTCGTAAGGGGCCGCGCTCTCTCCAATAATTTGCTTTCACCGCGGCAATAGCCGACATCGTGGTCACGGTGAACGAATAAAACCGCGCCGAACGTCTCTCGTCAGGGGCCGTGCTCTCTCCAATAATTTGCTTTCACCGCGGCAATAGGCGAGATCGTGGTCGCGGTGAACGAATAAAACCGCGCCGAACGTCTCTCGTCAGGGGCCGTGCTCTCTCCAATAATTTGCTTTCACCGCGGCAATAGCCGACATCCTGGTCACGGTGAACGAATAAAACCGCGCCGAACGTCTCTCGTCAGGGGCCGTGCTCTCTCCAATAATTTGCTTTCACCGCGGCAATAGCCGACATCGTGGTCACGGTGAACGAATAAAACCGCGCCGAACGTCTCTCGTCAGGGGCCGTGCTCTCTCCAATAATTTGCTTTCACCGCGGCAATAGGCGAGATCGTGGTCGCGGTGAACGAATAAAACCGCGCCGAACGTCTCTCGTCAGGGGCCGTGCTCTCTCCAATAATTTGCTTTCACCGCGGCAATAGCCGACATCGTGGTCACGGTGAACGAATAAAACCGCGCCGAACGTCTCTCGTCAGGGGCCGTGCTCTCTCCAATAATTTGCTTTCACCGCGGCAATAGCCGACATCGTGGTCACGGTGAACGAATAAAACCGCGCCGAACGTCTCTCGTCAGGGGCCGTGCTCTCTCCAATAATTTGCTTTCACCGCGGCAATAGGCGAGATCGCGGTCGCGGTGAACGAATAAAACCGCGCCGAACGTCTCTCGTCAGGGGCCGTGCTCTCTCCAATAATTTGCTTTCACCGCGGCAATAGCCGACATCGTGGTCACGGTGAACGAATAAAACCGCGCCGAACGTCTCTCGTCAGGGGCCGTGCTCTCTCCAATAATTTGCTTTCACCGCGGCAATAGCCGACATCGCGGTCACGGTGAACGAATAAAACCGCACCGAACGTCTCTCGTCAGGGGCCGTGCTCTCTCCAATAATTTGCTTTCACCGCGGCAATAGCCGACATCGTGGTCACGGTGAACGAATAAAACCGCGCCGAACGTCTCTCGTCAGGGGCCGTGCTCTCTCCAATAATTTGCTTTCACCGCGGCAATAGCCGACATCGTGGTCACGGTGAACGAATAAAACCGCGCCGAACGTCTCTCGTCAGGGGCCGTGCTCTCTCCAATAATTTGCTTTCACCACGGCAATAGGCGAGATCGTGGTCGCGGTGAACGAATAAAACCGCGCCGAACGTCTCTCGTCAGGGGCCGTGCTCTCTCCAATAATTTGCTTTCACCGCGGCAATAGCCGACATCGTGGTCACGGTGAACGAATAAAACCGCGCCGAACGTCTCTCGTCAGGGGCCGTGCTCTCTCCAATAATTTGCTTTCACCGCGGCAATAGCCGACATCGTGGTCACGGTGAACGAATAAAACCGCGCCGAACGTCTCTCGTCAGGGGCCGTGCTCTCTCCAATAATTTGCTTTCACCGCGGCAATAGCCGACATCGTGGTCACGGTGAACGAATAAAACCGCGCCGAACGTCTCTCGTCAGGGGCCGTGCTCTCTCCAATAATTTGCTTTCACCGCGGCAATAGCCGACATCGTGGTCACGGTGAACGAATAAAACCGCGCCGAACGTCTCTCGTCAGGGGCCGTGCTCTCTCCAATAATTTGCTTTCACCGCGGCAATAGCCGACATCGTGGTCACGGTGAACGAATAAAACCGCGCCGAACGTCTCTCGTCAGGGGCCGTGCTCTCTCCAATAATTTGCTTTCACCGCGGCAATAGCCGACATCGTGGTCGCGGTGAACGAATAAAACCGCGCCGAACGTCTCTCGTCAGGGGCCGTGCTCTCTCCAATAATTTGCTTTCACCGCGGCAATAGCCGACATCGTGGTCACGGTGAACGAATAAAACCGCGCCGAACGTCTCTCGTCAGGGGCCGTGCTCTCTCCAATAATTTGCTTTCACCGCGGCAATAGCCGACATCGTGGTCACGGTGAACGAATAAAACCGCGCCGAACGTCTCTCGTCAGGGGCCGTGCTCTCTCCAATAATTTGCTTTCACCGCGGCAATAGAAGACATCGTGGTCACGGTGAACGAATAAAACCGCGCCGAACGTCTCTCGTCAGGGGCCGCGCTCTCTCCAATAATTTGCTTTCACCGCGGCAATAGCCGACATCGTGGTCACGGTGAACGAATAAAACCGCGCCGAACGTCTCTCGTCAGGGGCCGTGCTCTCTCCAATAATTTGCTTTCACCGCGGCAATAGGCGAGATCGTGGTCGCGGTGAACGAATAAAACCGCGCCGAACGTCTCTCGTCAGGGGCCGTGCTCTCCCCAATAATTTGCTTTCACCGCGGCAATAGCCGACATCGTGGTCACGGTGAACGAATAAAACCGCGCCGAACGTCTCTCGTCAGGGGCCGTGCTCTCTCCAATAATTTGCTTTCACCGCGGCAATAGCCGACATCGTGGTCACGGTGAACGAATAAAACCGCGCCGAACGTCTCTCGTCAGGGGCCGTGCTCTCTCCAATAATTTGCTTTCACCGCGGCAATAGGCGAGATCGTGGTCGCGGTGAACGAATAAAACCGCGCCGAACGTCTCTCGTCAGGGGCCGTGCTCTCTCCAATAATTTGCTTTCACCGCGGCAATAGCCGACATCGTGGTCACGGTGAACGAATAAAACCGCGCCGAACGTCTCTCGTCAGGGGCCGTGCTCTCTCCAATAATTTGCTTTCACCGCGGCAATAGCCGACATCGTGGTCACGGTGAACGAATAAAACCGCGCCGAACGTCTCTCGTCAGGGGCCGTGCTCTCTCCAATAATTTGCTTTCACCGCGGCAATAGGCGAGATCGCGGTCGCGGTGAACGAATAAAACCGCGCCGAACGTCTCTCGTCAGGGGCCGTGCTCTCTCCAATAATTTGCTTTCACCGCGGCAATAGCCGACATCGTGGTCACGGTGAACGAATAAAACCGCGCCGAACGTCTCTCGTCAGGGGCCGTGCTCTCTCCAATAATTTGCTTTCACCGCGGCAATAGCCGACATAGTGGTCACGGTGAACGAATAAAACCGCGCCGAACGTCTCTCGTCAGGGGCCGTGCTCTCTCCAATAATTTGCTTTCACCGCGGCAATAGCCGACATCGTGGTCACGGTGAACGAATAAAACCGCGCCGAACGTCTCTCGTCAGGGGCCGTGCTCTCTCCAATAATTTGCTTTCACCGCGGCAATAGCCGACACCGTGGTCACGGTGAACGAATAAAACCGCGCCGAACGTCTCTCGTCAGGGGCCGTGCTCTCTCCAATAATTTGCTTTCACCGCGGCAATAGGCGAGATCGTGGTCCCGGTGAACGAATAAAACCGCGCCGAACGTCTCTCGTCAGGGGCCGTGCTCTCTCCAATAATTTGCTTCCACCGCGGCAATAGCCGTCATCGTGGTCATGGTGAACGAATAAAACCGCGCCGAACGTCTCTCGTCAGGGGCCGTGCTCTCTCCAATAATTTGCTTTCACCGCGGCAATAGGCGAGATCGTGGTCACGGTGAACGAATAAAACCGCGCCGAACGTCTCTCGTCAGGGGCCGTGCTCTCTCCAATAATTTGCTTTCACCGCGGCAATAGCCGACATCGTGGTCACGGTGAACGAATAAAACCGCGCCGAACGTCTCTCGTCAGGGGCCGTGCTCTCTCCAATAATTTGCTTTCACCGCGGCAATGGGCGAGATCGTGGTCACGGTGAACGAATAAAACCGCGCCGAACGTCTCTCGTCAGGGGCCGTGCTCTCTCCAACAATTTGCTTTCACCCCGGCAATAGCCGACATCGTGGTCACGGTGAACGAATAAAACCGCGCCGAACGTCTCTCGTCAGGGGCCGTGCTCTCTCCAATAATTTGCTTTCACCGCCGCAATAGGCGAGATCGTGGTCACGGTGAACGAATAAAACCGCGCCGAACGTCTCTCGTCAGAGCCGTGCTCTCTCCAATAATTTGCTTTCACCGCGGCAATAGCCGACATCGTGGTCACGGTGAACGAATAAAACCGCGCCGAACGTCTCTCGTCAGGGGCCGTGCTCTCTCCTATAATTTGCTTTCACCGCGGCAATAGGCGAGATCGTGGTCACGGTGAACGAATAAAACCGCGCCGAACGTCTCTCGTCAGGGGCCGTGCTCTCTCCAATAATTTGCTTTCACCGCGGCAATTGGCGAGATCGTGGTCACGGTGAACGAATAAAACCGCGCCGAACGTCTCTCGTCAGGGGCCGTGCTCTCTCCAATAATTTGCTTTCACCGCGGCAATAGCCGACATCGTGGTCACGGTGAACGAATAAAACCGCGCCGAACGTCTCTCGTCAGGGGCCGTGCTCTCTCCAATAATTTGCTTTCACCGCGGCAATAGGCGAGATCGTGGTCACGGTGAACGAATAAAACCGCGCCGAACGTCTCTCGTCAGGGGCCGTGCTTTCTCCAATAATTTGTTTTCACCGCGGCAATAGGCGAGATCGTGGTCACGGTGAACGAATAAAACCGCGCCGAACGTCTCTCGTCAGGGGCCGTGCTCTCTCCAATAATTTGCTTTCACCGCGGCAATAGCCGACATCGTGGTCACGGTGAACGAATAAAACCGCGCCGAACGTCTCTCGTCAGGGGCCGTGCTCTCTCCAATAATTTGCTTTCACCGCGGCAATAGGCGAGATCGTGGTCACGGTGAACAAATGAAAACGCGCCGAACGTCTCTTGTCAGGGGCCGTGCTCTCTCCAATAATTTGCTTTCACCGCGGCAATAGGCGAGATCGTGGTCACGGTGAACGAATAGAACCGCGCCGAACGTCTCTCGTCAGGGGCCGTGCTCTCTCCAATAATTTGCTTTCCCCCCCGGCAATAGGCGAGATCGTGGTCACGGTGAACGAATAAAACCGCGCCGAACGTCTCTCGTCAGGGGCCGTACTCTCTCCAATAATTTGCTTTCACCCCGGCAATAGGCGAGATCGTGGTCACGGTGAACGAATAAAACCGCGCCGAACGTCTCTCGTCAGGGGCCGTGCTCTCTCCAATAATTTGCTTTCACCGCGGCAATAGGCGAGATCGTGGTCACGGTGAACGAATAAAACCGCGCCGAACGTCTCTCGTCAGGGGCCGTGCTCTCTCCAATAATTTGCTTTCACCGCGGCAATAGCCGACATCGTGGTCACGGTGAACGAATAAAACCGCGCCGAACGTCTCCCGTCAGGGGCCGCGCTCTCTCCAATAATTTGCTTTCACCGCGGCAATAGCCGACATCGTGGTCACGGTGAACGAATAAAACCGCGCCGAACGTCTCTCGTCAGGGGCCGTGCTCTCTCCAATAATTTGCTTTCACACCGCGGCAATAGGCGAGATCGTGGTCGCGGTGAACGAATAAAACCGCGCCGAACGTCTCTCGTCAGGGGCCGTGCTCTCTCCAATAATTTGCTTTCACCGCGGCAATAGCCGACATCATGGTCACGGTGAACGAATAAAACCGCGCCGAACGTCTCTCGTCAGGGGCCGTGCTCTCTCCAATAATTTGCTTTCACCGCGGCAATAGCCGACATCGTGGTCACGGTGAACGAATAAAACCGCGCCGAACGTCTCTCGTCAGGGGCCGTGCTCTCTCCAATAATTTGCTTTCACCGCGGCAATAGGCGAGATCGTGGTCGCGGTGAACGAATAAAACCGCGCCGAACGTCTCTCGTCAGGGGCCGTGCTCTCTCCAATAATTTGCTTTCACCGCGGCAATAGCCGACATCGTGGTCACGGTGAACGAATAAAACCGCGCCGAACGTCTCTCGTCAGGGGCCGTGCTCTCTCCAATAATTTGCTTTCACCGCGGCAATAGCCGATATCGTGGTCACGGTGAACGAATAAAACCGCGCCGAACGTCTCTCGTCAGGGGCCGTGCTCTCTCCCATAATTTGCTTTCACCGCGGCAATAGGCGAGATCGTGGTCGCGATGAACGAATAAAACCGCGCCGAACGTCTCTCGTCAGGGGCCGTGCTCTCTCCAATAATTTGCTTTCACCGCGGCAATAGCCGACATCGTGGTCACGGTGAACGAATAAAACCGCGCCGAACGTCCCTCGTCAGGGGCCGTGCTCTCTCCAATAATTTGCTTTCACCGCGGCAATAGCCGACATCGTGGTCACGGTGAACGAATAAAACCGCGCCGAACGTCTCTCGTCAGGGGCCGTGCTCTCTCCAATAATTTGCTTTCACCGCGGCAATAGCCGACATCGTGGTCACGGTGAACGAATAAAACCGCGCCGAACGTCTCTCGTCAGGGGCCGTGCTCTCTCCAATAATTTGCTTTCACCGCGGCAATAGCCGACATCGTGGTCACGGTGAACGAATAAAACCGCGCCGAACGTCTCTCGTCAGGGGCCGTGCTCTCTCCAATAATTTGCTTTCACCGCGGCAATAGGCGAGATCGTGGTCGCGGTGAACGAATAAAACCGCGCCGAACGTCTCTCGTCAGGGGCCGTGCTCTCTCCAATAATTTGCTTTCACCGCGGCAATAGAGGACATCGTGGTCACGGTGAACGAATAAAACCGCGCCGAACGTCTCTCGTCAGGGGCCGTGCTCTCTCCAATAATTTGCTTTCACCGCGGCAATAGGCGAGATCGTGGTCACGGTGAACGAATAAAACCGCGCCGAACGTCCCTCGTCAGGGGCCGTGCTCTCTCCAATAATTTGCTTTCACCGCGGCAATAGCCGACATCGTGGTCACGGTGAACGAATAAAACCGCGCCGAACGTCTCTCGTCAGGGGCCGTGCTCTCTCCAATAATTTGCTTTCACCGCGGCAATAGGCGAGATCGTGGTCACGGTGAACGAATAAAACCGCGCCGAACGTCTCTCGTCAGGGGCCGTGCTCTCTCCAATAATTTGCTTTCACCGCGGCAATAGCCGACATCGTGGTCACGGTGAACGAATAAAACCGCGCCGAACGTCTCTCGTCAGGGGCCGTGCTCTCTCCAATAATTTGCTTTCACCGCCGCAATAGGCGAGATCGTGGTCACGGTGAACGAATAAAACCGCGCCGAACGTCTCTCGTCAGGGGCCGTGCTCTCTCCAATAATTTGCTTTCACCGCGGCAATAGCCGACATCGTGGTCACGGTGAACGAATAAAACCGCGCCGAACGTCTCTCGTCAGGGGCCGTGCTCTCTCCAATAATTTGCTTTCACCGCGGCAATAGGCGAGATCGTGGTCACGGTGAACGAATAAAACCGCGCCGAACGTCTCTCGTCAGGGGCCGTGCTCTCTCCTATAATTTGCTTTCACCGCGGCAATAGGCGAGATCGTTGTCACGGTGAACGAATAAAACCGCGCCGAACGTCTCTCGTCAGGGGCCGTGCTCTCTCCAATAATTTGCTTTCACCGCGGCAATTGGCGAGATCGTGGTCACGGTGAACGAATAAAACCGCGCCGAACGTCTCTCGTCAGGGGCCGTGCTCTCTCCAATAATTTGCTTTCACCGCGGCAATAGCCGACATCGTGGTCACGGTGAACGAATAAAACCGCGCCGAACGTCTCTCGTCAGGGGCCGTGCTCTCTCCAATAATTTGCTTTCACCGCGGCAATAGGCGAGATCGTGGTCACGGTGAACGAATAAAACCGCGCCGAACGTCTCTCGTCAGGGGCCGTGCTTTCTCCAATAATTTGTTTTCACCGCGGCAATAGGCGAGATCGTGGTCACGGTGAACGAATAAAACCGCGCCGAACGTCTCTCGTCAGGGGCCGTGCTCTCTCCAATAATTTGCTTTCACCGCGGCAATAGCCGACATCGTGGTCACGGTGAACGAATAAAACCGCGCCGAACGTCTCTCGTCAGGGGCCGTGCTCTTTCCAATAATTTGCTTTCACCGCGGCAATAGGCGAGATCGTGGTCACGGTGAACAAATGAAAACGCGCCGAACGTCTCTTGTCAGGGGCCGTGCTCTCTCCAATAATTTGCTTTCACCGCGGCAATAGGCGAGATCGTGGTCACGGTGAACGAATAGAACCGCGCCGAACGTCTCTCGTCAGGGGCCGTGCTCTCTCCAATAATTTGCTTTCCCCCCGGCAATAGGCGAGATCGTGGTCACGGTGAACGAATAAAACCGCGCCGAACGTCTCTCGTCAGGGGCCGTACTCTCTCCAATAATTTGCTTTCACCGCGGCAATAGGCGAGATCGTGGTCACGGTGAACGAATAAAACCGCGCCGAACGTCTCTCGTCAGGGGCCGTGCTCTCTCCAATAATTTGCTTTCACCGCGGCAATAGGCGAGATCGTGGTCACGGTGAACGAATAAAACCGCGCCGAACGTCTCTCGTCAGGGGCCGTGCTCTCTCCAATAATTTGCTTTCACCGCGGCAATAGCCGACATCGTGGTCACGGTGAACGAATAAAACCGCGCCGAACGTCTCTCGTCAGGGGCCGCGCTCTCTCCAATAATTTGCTTTCACCGCGGCAATAGCCGACATCGTGGTCACGGTGAACGAATAAAACCGCGCCGAACGTCTCTCGTCAGGGGCCGTGCTCTCTCCAATAATTTGCTTTCACCGCGGCAATAGGCGAGATCGTGGTCGCGGTGAACGAATAAAACCGCGCCGAACGTCTCTCGTCAGGGGCCGTGCTCTCTCCAATAATTTGCTTTCACCGCGGCAATAGCCGACATCATGGTCACGGTGAACGAATAAAACCGCGCCGAACGTCTCTCGTCAGGGGCCGTGCTCTCTCCAATAATTTGCTTTCACCGCGGCAATAGCCGACATCGTGGTCACGGTGAACGAATAAAACCGCGCCGAACGTCTCTCGTCAGGGGCCGTGCTCTCTCCAATAATTTGCTTTCACCGCGGCAATAGGCGAGATCGTGGTCGCGGTGAACGAATAAAACCGCGCCGAACGTCTCTCGTCAGGGGCCGTGCTCTCTCCAATAATTTGCTTTCACCGCGGCAATAGCCGACATCGTGGTCACGGTGAACGAATAAAACCGCGCCGAACGTCTCTCGTCAGGGGCCGTGCTCTCTCCAATAATTTGCTTTCACCGCGGCAATAGCCGATATCGTGGTCACGGTGAACGAATAAAACCGCGCCGAACGTCTCTCGTCAGGGGCCGTGCTCTCTCCCATAATTTGCTTTCACCGCGGCAATAGGCGAGATCGTGGTCGCGATGAACGAATAAAACCGCGCCGAACGTCTCTCGTCAGGGGCCGTGCTCTCTCCAATAATTTGCTTTCACCGCGGCAATAGCCGACATCGTGGTCACGGTGAACGAATAAAACCGCGCCGAACGTCCCTCGTCAGGGGCCGTGCTCTCTCCAATAATTTGCTTTCACCGCGGCAATAGCCGACATCGTGGTCACGGTGAACGAATAAAACCGCGCCGAACGTCTCTCGTCAGGGGCCGTGCTCTCTCCAATAATTTGCTTTCACCGCGGCAATAGCCGACATCGTGGTCACGGTGAACGAATAAAACCGCGCCGAACGTCTCTCGTCAGGGGCCGTGCTCTCTCCAATAATTTGCTTTCACCGCGGCAATAGCCGACATCGTGGTCACGGTGAACGAATAAAACCGCGCCGAACGTCTCTCGTCAGGGGCCGTGCTCTCTCCAATAATTTGCTTTCACCGCGGCAATAGGCGAGATCGTGGTCGCGGTGAACGAATAAAACCGCGCCGAACGTCTCTCGTCAGGGGCCGTGCTCTCTCCAATAATTTGCTTTCACCGCGGCAATAGCCGACATCGTGGTCACGGTGAACGAATAAAACCGCGCCGAACGTCTCTCGTCAGGGGCCGTGCTCTCTCCAATAATTTGCTTTCACCGCGGCAATAGGCGAGATCGTGGTCACGGTGAACGAATAAAACCGCGCCGAACGTCCCTCGTCAGGGGCCGTGCTCTCTCCAATAATTTGCTTTCACCGCGGCAATAGCCGACATCGTGGTCACGGTGAACGAATAAAACCGCGCCGAACGTCTCTCGTCAGGGGCCGTGCTCTCTCCAATAATTTGCTTTCACCGCGGCAATAGGCGAGATCGTGGTCACGGTGAACGAATAAAACCGCGCCGAACGTCTCTCGTCAGGGGCCGTGCTCTCTCCAATAATTTGCTTTCACCGCGGCAATAGCCGACATCGTGGTCACGGTGAACGAATAAAACCGCGCCGAACGTCTCTCGTCAGGGGCCGTGCTCTCTCCAATAATTTGCTTTCACCGCCGCAATAGGCGAGATCGTGGTCACGGTGAACGAATAAAACCGCGCCGAACGTCTCTCGTCAGGGGCCGTGCTCTCTCCAATAATTTGCTTTCACCGCGGCAATAGCCGACATCGTGGTCACGGTGAACGAATAAAACCGCGCCGAACGTCTCTCGTCAGGGGCCGTGCTCTCTCCAATAATTTGCTTTCACCGCGGCAATAGTCGACATCGTGGTCACGGTGAACGAAAAAAACCGCGCCGAACGTCTCTCGTCAGGGGCCGTGCTCTCTCCAATAATTTGCTTTCACCGCGGCAATAGGCGAGATCGTGGTCACGGTGAACGAATAAAACCGCGCCGAACGTCTCTCGTCAGGGGCCGTGCTCTCTCCAATAATTTGCTTTCACCGCGGCAATAGCCGACATCGTGGTCACGGTGAACGAATAAAACCGCGCCGAACGTCTCTCGTCAGGGGCCGTGCTCTCTCCAATAATTTGCTTTCACCGCGGCAATAGCCGACATCGTGGTCACGGTGAACGAATAAAACCGCGCCGAACGTCTCTCGTCAGGGGCCGTGCTCTCTCCAATAATTTGCTTTCACCGCGGCAATAGCCGACATCGTGGTCACGGTGAACGAATAAAACCGCGCCGAACGTCTCTCGTCAGGGGCCGTGCTCTCTCCAATAATTTGCTTTCACCGCGGCAATAGGCGAGATCGTGGTCACGGTGAACGAATAAAACCGCGCCGAACGTCTCTCGTCAGGGGCCGTGCTCTCTCCAATAATTTGCTTTCACCGCGGCAATAGGCGAGATCGTGGTCACGGTGAACGAATAAAACCGCGCCGAACGTCTCTCGTCAGGGGCCGTGCTCTCTCCAATAATTTGCTTTCACCGCGGCAATAGGCGAGATCGTGGTCACGGTGAACGAATAAAACCGCGCCGAACGTCTCTCGTCAGGGGCCGTGCTCTCTCCAATAATTTGCTTTCACCGCGGCAATAGCCGACATCGTGGTCACGGTGAACGAATAAAACCGCGCCGAACGTCTCTCGTCAGGGGCCGTGCTCTCTCCAATAATTTGCTTTCACCGCGGCAATAGGCGAGATCGTGGTCACGGTGAACGAATAAAACCGCGCCGAACTTCTCTCGTCAGGGTTCGTGCTCTCTCCAATAGTTTGCTTTCACAGGGGCAATAGGCGAGATCGTGGTCACGGTGAACGAATAAAACCGCGCCGAACGTCTCTTGTCAGGGGCCGTGCTCTCTCCAATAATTTGCTTTCACCACGGCAATAGGCGAGATCGTGGTCACGGTGAACGAATAGAACCGCGCCGAACGTCTCTCATCAGGGGCCGTGCTCTCTCCAATAATTTGCTTTCACCGCGGCAATAGGCGAGATCGTGGTCACGGTGAACGAATAAAACCGCGCCGAACGTCTCTCGTCAGGGGCCGTGCTCTCTCCAATAATTTGCTTTCACCGCGGCAATAGGCGAGATCGTGGTCACGGTGAACGAATAAAACCGCGCCGAACGTCTCTCGTCAGGGGCCGTGCTCTCTCCAATAATTTGCTTTCACCGCGGCAATAGCCGACATCGTGGTCACGGTGAACGAATAAAACCGCGCCGAACGTCTCTCGTCAGGGGCCGTGCTCTCTCCAATAATTTGCTTTCACCGCGGCAATAGGCGAAATCGTGGTCACGGTGAACGAATAAAACCGCGCCGAACGTCTCTCGTCAGGGGCCGTGCTCTCTCCAATAATTTGCTTTCACCGCGGCAATAGGCGAGATCGTGGTCACGGTGAACGAATAAAACCGCGCCGAACGTCTCTCGTCAGGGGCCGTGCTCTCTCCAATAATTTGCTTTCACCGCGGCAATAGGCGAGATCGTGGTCACGGTGAACGAATAAAACCGCGCCGAACGTCTCTCGTCAGGGGCCGTGCTCTCTCCAATAATTTGCTTTCACCGCGGCAATAGCCGACATCGTGGTCACGGTGAACGAATAAAACCGCGCCGAACGTCTCTCGTCAGGGGCCGTGCTCTCTCCAATAATTTGCTTTCACCGCGGCAATAGGCGAGATCGTGGTCACGGTGAACGAATAAAACCGCGCCGAACGTCTCTCGTCAGGGGCCGTGCTCTCCCCAATAATTTGCTTTCACCGCGGCAATAGGCGAGATCGTGGTCACGGTGAACGAATAAAACCGCGCCGAACGTCTCTCGTCAGGGGCCGTGCTCTCTCCAATAATTTGCTTTCACCGCGGCAATAGCCGACATCGTGGTCACGGTGAACGAATAAAACCGCGCCGGACGTCTCTCGTCAGGGGCCGTGCTCTCTCCAATAATTTGCTTTCACCGCGGCAATAGGCGAGATCGTGGTCACGGTGAACGAATAAAACCGCGCCGAACGTCTCTCGTCAGGGGCCGTGCTCTCTCCAATAATTTGCTTTCACCGCGGCAATAGGCGAGATCGTGGTCACGGTGAACGAATAAAACCGCGCCGAACGTCTCTCGTCAGGGGCCGTGCTCTCTCCAATAATTTGCTTTCACCGCGGCAATAGCCGACATCGTGGTCACGGTGAACGAATAAAACCGCGCCGAACGTCTCTCGTCAGGGGCCGTGCTCTCTCCAATAATTTGCTTTCACCGCGGCAATAGGCGATATCGTGGTCACGGTGAACGAATAAAACCGCGCCGAACGTCTCTCGTCAGGGGCCGTGCTCTCTCCAATAATTTGCTTTCACCGCGGCAATAGCCGACATCGTGGTCACGGTGAACGAATAAAACCGCGCCGAACGTCTCTCGTCAGGGGCCGTGCTCTCTCCAATAATTTGCTTTCACCGCGGCAATAGGCGAGATCGTGGTCACGGTGAACGAATAAAACCGCGCCGAACGTCTCTCGTCAGGGGCCGTGCTCTCCCCAATAATTTGCTTTCACCGCGGCAATAGGCGAGATCGTGGTCACGGTGAACGAATAAAACCGCGCCGAACGTCTCTCGTCAGGGGCCGTGCTCTCTCCAATAATTTGCTTTCACCGCGGCAATAGCCGACATCGTGGTCACGGTGAACGAATAAAACCGCGCCGAACGTCTCTCGTCAGGGGCCGTGCTCTCTCCAATAATTTGCTTTCACCGCGGCAATAGGCGAGATCGTGGTCACGGTGAACGAATAAAACCGCGCCGAACGTCTCTCGTCAGGGGCCGTGCTCTCTCCAATAATTTGCTTTCACCGCTGCAATAGGCGAGATCGTGGTCACGGTGAACGAATAAAACCGCGCCGAACGTCTCTCGTCAGGGGCCGTGCTCTCTCCAATAATTTGCTTTCACCGCGGCAATAGGCGAGATCGTGGTCACGGTGAACGAATAAAACCGCGCCGAACGTCTCTCGTCAGTTGCCGTGCTCTCTCCAATAATTTGCTTTCACCGCGGCAATAGCCGACATCATGGTCACGGTGAACGAATAAAACCGCGCCGAACGTCTCTCGTCAGGGGCCGTGCTCTCTCCAATAATTTGCTTTCACCGCGGCAATAGGCGAGATCGTGGTCACGGTGAACGAATAAAACCGCGCCGAACGTCTCTCGTCAGGGGCCGTGCTCTCTCCAATAATTCGCTTTCACCGCGGCAATAGCCGACATCGTGGTCACGGTGAACGAATAAAACCGCGCCGAACGTCTCTCGTCAGGGGCCGTGCTCTCTCCAATAATTTGCTTTCACCGCGGCAATAGCCAACATCGTGGTCACGGTGAACGAATAAAACCGCGCCGAACGTCTCTCGTCAGGGGCCGTGCTCTCTCCAATAATTCGCTTTCACCGCGGCAATAGGCGAGATCGTGGTCACGGTGAACGAATAAAACCGCGCCGAACGTCTCTCGTCAGGGGCCGTGCTCTCTCCAATAATTCGCTTTCACCGCGGCAATAGGCGAGATCGTGGTCACGGTGAACGAATAAAACCGCGCCGAACGTCTCTCGTCAGGGGCCGTGCTCTCTCCAATAATTTGCTTTCACCGCGGCAATAGCCGACATCGTGGTCACGGTGAACGAATAAAACCGCGCCGAACGTCTCTCGTCAGGGGCCGTGCTCTCTCCAATAATTTGCTTTCACCGCGGCAATAAGCGAGATCGTAATCACGGTGAACGAATAAAACCGCGCCGAACGTCTCTCGTCAGGGGCCGTGCTCTCTCCAATAATTTGCTTTCACCGCGGCAATAGGCGAGATCGTGGTCACGGTGAACGAATAAAACCGCGCCGAACGTCTCTCGTCAGGGGCCGTGCTCTCTCCAATAATTTGCTTTCACCGCGGCAATAGGCGAGATCGTGGTCACGGTGAACGAATAAAACCGCGCCGAACGTCTCTCGTCAGGGGCCGTGCTCTCTCCAATAATTTGCTTTCACCGCGGCAATAGCCGACATCGTGGTCACGGTGAACGAATAAAACCGCGCCGAACGTCTCTCGTCAGGGGCCGTGCTCTCTCCAATAATTTGCTTTCACCGCGGCAATAGGCGAGATCGTGGTCACGGTGAACGAATAAAACCGCGCCGAACGTCTCTCGTCAGGGGCCGTGCTCTCTCCAATAATTTGCTTTCACCGCGGCAATAGGCGAGATCGTGGTCACGGTGAACGAATAAAACCGCGCCGAACGTCTCTCGTCAGGGGCCGTGCTCTCTCCAATAATTTGCTTTCACCGCGGCAATAGGCGAGATCGTGGTCACGGTGAACGAATAAAACCGCGCCGAACGTCTCTCGTCAGGGGCCGTGCTCTCTCTAATAATTTGCTTTCACCGCGGCAATAGCCGACATCGTGGTCACGGTGAACGAATAAAACCGCGCCGAACGTCTCTCGTCAGGGGCCGTGCTCTCTCCAATAATTTGCTTTCACCGCGGCAATAGACGAGATCGTGGTCACGGTGAACGAATAAAACCGCGCCGAACGTCTCTCGTCAGGGGCCGTGCTCTCTCCAATAATTTGCTTTCACCGCGGCAATAGCCGACATCGTGGTCACGGTGAACGAATAAAACCCCGCCGAACGTCTCTCGTCAGGGGCCGTGCTCTCTCCAATAATTTGCTTTCACCGCGGCAATAGGCGAGATCGTGGTCACGGTGAACGAATAAAACCGCGCCGAACGTCTCTCGTCAAGGGCCGTGCTCTCTCCAATAATTTGCTTTCACCGCGGCAATAGGCGAGATCGTGGTCACGGTGAACGAATAAAACCGCGCCGAACGTCTCTCGTCAGGGGCCGTGCTCTCTCCAATAATTTGCTTTCACCGCGGCAATAGGCGAGATCGTGGTCACGGTGAACGAATAAAACCCCGCCGAACGTCTCTCGTCAGGGGCCGTGCTCTCTCCAATAATTTGCTTTCACCGCGGCAATGGGCGAGATCGTGGTCACGGTGAACGATTAAAACCGCGCCGAACGTCTCTCGTCAGGGGCCGTGCTCTCTCCAATAATTTGCTTTCACCGCGGCAATAGGCGAGATCGTGGTCACGGTGAACGAATAAAACCCCGCCGAACGTCTCTCGTCAGGGGCCGTGCTCTCTCCAATAATTTGCTTTCACCGCGGCAATAGCCGACATCGTGGTCACGGTGAACGAATAAAACCGCGCCGAACGTCTCTCGTCAGGGGCCGTGCTCTCTCCAATAATTTGCTTTCACCGCGGCAATAGGCGAGATCGTGGTCACGGTGAACGAATAAAACCGCGCCGAACGTCTCTCGTCAGGGGCCGTGCTCTCTCCAATAATTTGCTTTCACCGCGGCAATAGCCGACATCGTGGTCACGGTGAACGAATAAAACCGCGCCGAACGTCTCTCGTCAGGGGCCGCGCTCTCTCCAATAATTTGCTTTCACCGCGGCAATAGGTGAGATCGTGGTCACGGTGAACGAATAAAACCCCGCCGAACGTCTCTCGTCAGGGGCCGTGCTCTCTCCAATAATTTGCTTTCACCGCGGCAATAGGCGAGATCGTGGTCACGGTGAACGAATAAAACCGCGCCGAACGTCTCTCGTCAGGGGCCGTGCTCTCTCCAATAATTTGCTTTCACCGCGGCAATAGGCGAGATCGTGGTCACGGTGAACGAATAAAACCCCGCCGAACGTCTCTCGTCAGGGGCCGTGCTCTCTCCAATAATTTGCTTTCACCGCGGCAATAGCCGACATCGTGGTCACGGTGAACGAATAAAACCGCGCCGAACGTCTCTCGTCAGGGGCCGTGCTCTCTCCAATAATTTGCTTTCACCGCGGCAATAGCCGACATCGTGGTCACGGTGAACGAATAAAACCGCGCCGAACGTCTCTCGTCAGGGGCCGTGCTCTCTCCAATAATTTGCTTTCACCGCGGCAATAGGCGAGATCGTGGTCACGGTGAACGAATAAAACCCCGCCGAACGTCTCTCGTCAGGGGCCGTGCTCTCTCCAATAATTTGCTTTCACCGCGGCAATAGGCGAGATCGTGGTCACGGTGAACGAATAAAAACGCGCCGAACGTCTCTCGTCAGGGGCCGTGCCCTCTCCAA
The DNA here is from genome assembly GCF_016920785.2 of Ixodes scapularis. Lineage (NCBI taxonomy): Eukaryota > Metazoa > Arthropoda > Arachnida > Ixodida > Ixodidae > Ixodes > Ixodes scapularis. The sequence goes on along the minus strand of NW_024610199.1, from coordinate 194,981 downwards.
TAATTTGCTTTCACCGCGGCAATAGGCGAGATCGTGGTCACAGTGAACGAATAAAACCGCGCCGAACGTCTCTCGTCAGGGGCCGTGCTCTCTACAATAATTTGCTTTCACCGCGGCAATAGCCGACATCGTGGTCACGGTGAACGAATAAAACCGCGCCGAACGTCTCTCGTCAGGGGCCGTGCTCTCTCCAATAATTTGCTTTCACCGCGGCAATAGGCGAGATCGTGGTCACGGTGAACGAATAAAACCGCGCCGAACGTCTCTCGTCAGGGGCCGTGCTCTCTCCAATAATTCGCTTTCACCGCGGCAATAGGCGAGATCGTGGTCACGGTGAACGAATAAAACCGCGCCGAACGTCTCTCGTCAGGGGCCGTGCTCTCTCCAATAATTCGCTTTCACCGCGGCAATAGGCGAGATCGTGGTCACGGTGAACGAATAAAACCGCGCCGAACGTCTCTCGTCAGGGGCCGTGCTCTCTCCAATAATTTGCTTTCACCGCGGCAATAGCCGACATCGTGGTCACGGTGAACGAATAAAACCGCGCCGAACGTCTCTCGTCAGGGGCCGTGCTCTCTCCAATAATTTGCTTTCACCGCGGCAATAGGCGAGATCGTGGTCACGGTGAACGAATAAAACCGCGCCGAACGTCTCTCGTCAGGGGCCGTGCTCTCTCCAATAATTTGCTTTCACCGCGGCAATAGGCGAGATCGTGGTCACGGTGAACGAATAAAACCGCGCCGAACGTCTCTCGTCAGGGGCCGTGCTCTCTTCAATAATTTGCTTTCACCGCGGCAATAGGCGAGATCGTGGTCACGGTGAACGAATAAAACCGCGCCGAACGTCTCTCGTCAGGGGCCATGCTCTCTCCAATAATTTGCTTTCACCGCGGCAAAAGCCGACATCGTGGTCACGGTGAACGAATAAAACCGCGCCGAACGTCTCTCGTCAGGGGCCGTGCTCTCTCCAATAATTTGCTTTCACCGCGGCAATAGGCGAGATCGTGGTCACGGTGAACGAATAAAACCGCGCCGAACGTCTCTCGTCAGGGGCCGTGCTCTCTCCAATAATTTGCTTTCACCGCGGCAATAGGCGAGATCGTGGTCACGGTGAACGAATAAAACCGCGCCGAACGTCTCTCGTCAGGGGCCGTGCTCTCTCCAATAATTTGGTTTCACCGCGGCAATAGGCGAGATCGTGGTCACGGTGAACGAATAAAACCGCGCCGAACGTCTCTCGTCAGGGGCCGTGCTCTCTCCAATAATTTGCTTTCACCGCGGCAATAGCCGACATCGTGGTCACGGTGAACGAATAAAACCGCGCCGAACGTCTCTCGTCAGGGGCCGTGCTCTCTCCAATAATTTGCTTTCACCGCGGCAATAGACGAGATCGTGGTCACGGTGAACGAATAAAACCGCGCCGAACGTCTCTCGTCAGGGGCCGTGCTCTCTCCAATAATTCGCTTTCACCGCGGCAATAGGCGAGATCGTGGTCACGGTGAACGAATAAAACCGCGCCGAACGTCTCCTCGTCAGGGGCCGTGCTCTCTCCAATAATTTGCTTTCACACCGCGGCAATAGCCGACATCGTGGTCACGGTGAACGAATAAAACCGCGCCGAACGTCTCTCGTCAGGGGCCGTGCTCTCTCCAATAATTTGCTTTCACCGCGGCAATAGGCGAGATCGTGGTCACGGTGAACGAATAAAACCGCGCCGAACGTCTCTCGTCAGGGGCCGTGCTCTCTCCAATAATTTGCTTTCACCGCGGCAATAGGCGAGATCGTGGTCACGGTGAACGAATAAAACCGCGCCGAACGTCTCTCGTCAGGGGCCGTGCTCTCTCCAATAATTTGCTTTCACCGCGGCAATAGGCGAGATCGTGGTCACGGTGAACGAATAAAACCGCGCCGAACGTCTCTCGTCAGGGGCCGTGCTCTCTCCAATAATTTGCTTTCACCGCGGCAATAGCCGACATCGTGGTCACGGTGAACGAATAAAACCGCGCCGAACGTCTCTCGTCAGGGGCCGTGCTCTCTCCAATAATTTGCTTTCACCGCGGCAATAGACGAGATTGTGGTCACGGTGAACGAATAAAACCGCGCCGAACGTCTCTCGTCAGGGGCCGTGCTCTCTCCAATAATTTGCTTTCACCGCGGCAATAGCCGACATCGTGGTCACGGTGAACGAATAAAACCCCGCCGAACGTCTCTCGTCAGGGGCCGTGCTCTCTCCAATAATTTGCTTTCACCGCGGCAATAGGCGAGATCGTGGTCACGGTGAACGAATAAAACCGCGCCGAACGTCTCTCGTCAAGGGCCGTGCTCTCTCCAATCATTTGCTTTCACCGCGGCAATAGGCGAGATCGTGGTCACGGTGAACGAATAAAACCGCACCGAACGTCTCTCGTCAGGGGCCGTGCTCTCTCCAATAATTTGCTTTCACCGGGGCAATAGGCGAGATCGTGGTCACGGTGAACGAATAAAACCCCGCCGAACGTCTCTCGTCAGGGGCCGTGCTCTCTCCAATAATTTGCTTTCACACCGCGGCAATAGGCGAGATCGTGGTCACGGTGAACGATTAAAACCGCGCCGAACGTCTCTCGTCAGGGGCCGTGCTCTCTCCAATAATTTGCTTTCACCGCGGCAATAGGCGAGATCGTGGTCACGGTGAACGAATAAAACCCCGCCGAACGTCTCTCGTCAGGGGCCGTGCTCTCTCCAATAATTTGCTTTCACCGCGGCAATAGCCGACATCGTGGTCACGGTGAACGAATAAAACCGCGCCGAACGTCTCTCGTCAGGGGCCGTGCTCTCTCCAATAATTTGCTTTCTCCGCGGCAATAGGCGAGATCGTGGTCACGGTGAACGAATAAAACCGCGCCGAACGTCTCTCGTCAGGGGCCGTGCTCTCTCCAATAATTTGCTTTCACCGCGGCAATAGCCGACATCGTGGTCACGGTGAACGAATAAAACCGCGCCGAACGTCTCTCGTCAGGGGCCGTGCTCTCTCCAATAATTTGCTTTTACCGCGGCAATAGGCGAGATCGTGGTCACGGTGAACGAATAAAACCCCGCCGAACGTCTCTCGTCAGGGGCCGTGCTCTCTCCAATAATTTGCTTTCACCGCGGCAATAGGCGAGATCGTGGTCACGGTGAACGAATAAAACCGCGCCGAACGTCTCTCGTCAGGGGCCGTGCTCTCTCCAATAATTTGCTTTCACCGCGGCAATAGGCGAGATCGTGGTCACGGTGAACGAATAAAACCCCCGCCGAACGTCTCTCGTCAGGGGCCGTGCTCTCTCCAATAATTTGCTTTCACCGCGGCAATAGCCGACATCGTGGTCACGGTGAACGAATAAAACCGCGCCGAACGTCTCTCGTCAGGGGCCGTGCTCTCTCCAATAATTTGCTTTCACCGCGGCAATAGCCGACATCGTGGTCACGGTGAACGAATAAAACCGCGCCGAACGTCTCTCGTCAGGGGCCGTGCTCTCTCCAATAATTTGCTTTCACCGCGGCAATAGGCGAGATCGTGGTCACGGTGAACGAATAAAACCCCGCCGAACGTCTCTCGTCAGGGGCCGTGCTCTCTCCAATAATTTGCCTTCACCGCGGCAATAGGCGAGATCGTGGTCACGGTGAACGAATAAAAACGCGCCGAACGTCTCTCGTCAGGGGCCGTGCCCTCTCCAATATTTTGCTTTCACCGCGGCAATAGGCGAGATCGTGGTCACAGTGAACGAATAAAACCGCGCCGAACGTCTCTCGTCAGGGGCCGTGCTCTCTACAATAATTTGCTTTCACCGCGGCAATAGCCGACATCGTGGTCACGGTGAACGAATAAAACCGCGCCGAACGTCTCTCGTCAGGGGCCGTGCTCTCTCCAATAATTTGCTTTCACCGCGGCAATAGGCGAGATCGTGGTCACGATGAACGAATAAAACCGCGCCGAACGTCTCTCGTCAGGGGCCGTGCTCTCTCCAATAATTCGCTTTCACCGCGGCAATAGGCGAGATCGTGGTCACGGTGAACGAATAAAACCGCGCCGAACGTCTCTCGTCAGGGGCCGTGCTCTCTCCAATAATTCGCTTTCACCGCGGCAATAGGCGAGATCGTGGTCACGGTGAACGAATAAAACCGCGCCGAACGTCTCTCGTCAGGGGCCGTGCTCTCTCCAATAATTTGCTTTCACCGCGGCAATAGCCGACATCGTGGTCACGGTGAACGAATAAAACCGCGCCGAACGTCTCTCGTCAGGGGCCGTGCTCTCTCCAATAATTTGCTTTCACCGCGGCAATAGGCGAGATCGTGGTCACGGTGAACGAATAAAACCGCGCCGAACGTCTCTCGTCAGGGGCCGTGCTCTCTCCAATAATTTGCTTTCACCGCGGCAATAGGCGAGATCGTGGTCACGGTGAACGAATAAAACCGCGCCGAACGTCTCTCGTCAGGGGCCGTGCTCTCTTCAATAATTTGCTTTCACCGCGGCAATAGGCGAGATCGTGGTCACGGTGAACGAATAAAACCGCGCCGAACGTCTCTCGTCAGGGGCCATGCTCTCTCCAATAATTTGCTTTCACCGCGGCAAAAGCCGACATCGTGGTCACGGTGAACGAATAAAACCGCGCCGAACGTCTCTCGTCAGGGGCCGTGCTCTCTCCAATAATTTGCTTTCAGCGCGGCAATAGGCGAGATCGTGGTCACGGTGAACGAATAAAACCGCGCCGAACGTCTCTCGTCAGGGGCCGTGCTCTCTCCAATAATTTGCTTTCACCGCGGCAATAGGCGAGATCGTGGTCACGGTGAACGAATAAAACCGCGCCGAACGTCTCTCGTCAGGGGCCGTGCTCTCTCCAATAATTTGGTTTCACCGCGGCAATAGGCGAGATCGTGGTCACGGTGAACGAATAAAACCGCGCCGAACGTCTCTCGTCAGGGGCCGTGCTCTCTCCAATAATTTGCTTTCACCGCGGCAATAGCCGACATCGTGGTCACGGTGAACGAATAAAACCGCGCCGAACGTCTCTCGTCAGGGGCCGTGCTCTCTCCAATAATTTGCTTTCACCGCGGCAATAGACGAGATCGTGGTCACGGTGAACGAATAAAACCGCGCCGAACGTCTCTCGTCAGGGGCCGTGCTCTCTCCAATAATTCGCTTTCACCGCGGCAATAGGCGAGATCGTGGTCACGGTGAACGAATAAAACCGCGCCGAACGTCTCTCGTCAGGGGCCGTGCTCTCTCCAATAATTTGCTTTCATCGCGGCAATAGCCGACATCGTGGTCACGGTGAACGAATAAAACCGCGCCGAACGTCTCTCGTCAGGGGCCGTGCTCTCTCCAATAATTTGCTTTCACCGCGGCAATAGGCGAGATCGTGGTCACGGTGAACGAATAAAACCGCGCCGAACGTCTCTCGTCAGGGGCCGTGCTCTCTCCAATAATTTGCTTTCACCGCGGCAATAGGCGAGATCGTGGTCACGGTGAACGAATAAAACCGCGCCGAACGTCTCTCGTCAGGGGCCGTGCTCTCTCCAATAATTTGCTTTCACCGCGGCAATAGGCGAGATCGTGGTCACGGTGAACGAATAAAACCGCGCCGAACGTCTCTCGTCAGGGGCCGTGCTCTCTCCAATAATTTGCTTTCACCGCGGCAATAGCCGACATCGTGGTCACGGTGAACGAATAAAACCGCGCCGAACGTCTCTCGTCAGGGGCCGTGCTCTCTCCAATAATTTGCTTTCACCGCGGCAATAGGCGAGATCGTGGTCACGGTGAACGAATAAAACCGCGCCGAACGTCTCTCGTCAGGGGCCGTGCTCTCTCCAATAATTTGCTTTCACCGCGGCAATAGGCGAGATCGTGGTCACGGTGAACGAATAAAACCGCGCCGAACGTCTCTCGTCAGGGGCCGTGCTCTCTCCAATAATTTGCTTTCACCGCGGCAATAGGCGAGATCGTGGTCACGGTGAACGAATAAAACCGCGCCGAACGTCTCTCGTCAGGGGCCGTGCTCTCTCCAATAATTTGCTTTCACCGCGGCAATAGCCGACATCGTGGTCACGGTGAACGAATAAAACCGCGCCGAACGTCTCTCGTCAGGGGCCGTGCTCTCTCCAATAATTTGCTTTCACCGCGGCAATAGACGAGATTGTGGTCACGGTGAACGAATAAAACCGCGCCGAACGTCTCTCGTCAGGGGCCGTGCTCTCTCCAATAATTTGCTTTCACCGCGGCAATAGCCGACATCGTGGTCACGGTGAACGAATAAAACCCCCGCCGAACGTCTCTCGTCAGGGGCCGTGCTCTCTCCAATAATTTGCTTTCACCGCGGCAATAGGCGAGATCGTGGTCACGGTGAACGAATAAAACCGCGCCGAACGTCTCTCGTCAAGGGCCGTGCTCTCTCCAATCATTTGCTTTCACCGCGGCAATAGGCGAGATCGTGGTCACGGTGAACGAATAAAACCGCACCGAACGTCTCTCGTCAGGGGCCGTGCTCTCTCCAATAATTTGCTTTCACCGGGGCAATAGGCGAGATCGTGGTCACGGTGAACGAATAAAACCCCGCCGAACGTCTCTCGTCAGGGGCCGTGCTCTCTCCAATAATTTGCTTTCACCGCGGCAATAGGCGAGATCGTGGTCACGGTGAACGATTAAAAACCGCGCCGAACGTCTCTCGTCAGGGGCCGTGCTCTCTCCAATAATTTGCTTTCACCGCGGCAATAGGCGAGATCGTGGTCACGGTGAACGAATAAAACCCCGCCGAACGTCTCTCGTCAGGGGCCGTGCTCTCTCCAATAATTTGCTTTCACCGCGGCAATAGCCGACATCGTGGTCACGGTGAACGAATAAAACCGCGCCGAACGTCTCTCGTCAGGGGCCGTGCTCTCTCCAATAATTTGCTTTCTCCGCGGCAATAGGCGAGATCGTGGTCACGGTGAACGAATAAAACCGCGCCGAACGTCTCTCGTCAGGGGCCGTGCTCTCTCCAATAATTTGCTTTCACCGCGGCAATAGCCGACATCGTGGTCACGGTGAACGAATAAAACCGCGCCGAACGTCTCTCGTCAGGGGCCGTGCTCTCTCCAATAATTTGCTTTCACCGCGGCAATAGGCGAGATCGTGGTCACGGTGAACGAACAAAACCCCGCCGAACGTCTCTCGTCAGGGGCCGTGCTCTCTCCAATAATTTGCTTTCACCGCGGCAATAGGCGAGATCGTGGTCACGGTGAACGAATAAAACCGCGCCGAACGTCTCTCGTCAGGGGCCGTGCTCTCTCCAATAATTTGCTTTCACCGCGGCAATAGGCGAGATCGTGGTCACGGTGAACGAATAAAACCCCGCCGAACGTCTCTCGTCAGGGGCCGTGCTCTCTCCAATAATTTGCTTTCACCGCGGCAATAGCCGACATCGTGGTCACGGTGAACGAATAAAACCGCGCCGAACGTCTCTCGTCAGGGGCCGTGCTCTCTCCAATAATTTGCTTTCACCGCGGCAATAGCCGACATCGTGGTCACGGTGAACGAATAAAACCGCGCCGAACGTCTCTCGTCAGGGGCCGTGCTCTCTCCAATAATTTGCTTTCACCGCGGCAATAGGCGAGATCGTGGTCACGGTGAACGAATAAAACCCCGCCGAACGTCTCTCGTCAGGGGCCGTGCTCTCTCCAATAATTTGCTTTCACCGCGGCAATAGGCGAGATCGTGGTCACGGTGAACGAATAAAAACGCGCCGAACGTCTCTCGTCAGGGGCCGTGCTCTCTCCAATAATTTGCTTTCACCGCGGCAATAGGCGAGATCGTGGTCACGGTGAACGAATAAAACCGCGCCGAACGTCTCTCGTCAGGGGCCGTGCTCTCTCCAATAATTTGCTTTCACCGCGGCAATAGCCGACATCGTGGTCACGGTGAACGAATAAAACCCCGCCGAACGTCTCTCGTCAGGGGCCGTGCTCTCTCCAATAATTTGCTTTCACCGCGGCAATAGCCAACATCGTGGTCACGGTGAACGAATAAAACCGCGCCGAACGTCTCTCGTCAGGGGCCGTGCTCTCTCCAATAATTCGCTTTCACCGCGGCAATAGGCGAGATCGTGGTCACGGTGAACGAATAAAACCGCGCCGAACGTCTCTCGTCAGGGGCCGTGCTCTCTCCAATAATTCGCTTTCACCGCGGCAATAGGCGAGATCGTGGTCACGGTGAACGAATAAAACCGCGCCGAACGTCTCTCGTCAGGGGCCGTGCTCTCTCCAATAATTTGCTTTCACCGCGGCAATAGCCGACATCGTGGTCACGGTGAACGAATAAAACCGCGCCGAACGTCTCTCGTCAGGGGCCGTGCTCTCTCCAATAATTTGCTTTCACCGCGGCAATAGGCGAGATCGTGGTCACGGTGAACGAATAAAACCGCGCCGAACGTCTCTCGTCAGGGGCCGTGCTCTCTCCAATAATTTGCTTTCACCGCGGCAATAGGCGAGATCGTGGTCACAATGAACGAATAAAACCGCGCCGAACGTCTCTCGTCAGGGGCCGTGCTCTCTCCAATAATTTGCTTTCACCGCGGCAATAGGCGAGATCGTGGTCACGGTGAACGAATAAAACCGCGCCGAACGTCTCTCGTCAGGGGCCGTGCTCTCTCCAATAATTTGCTTTCACCGCGGCAATAGCCGACATCGTGGTCACGGTGAACGAATAAAACCGCGCCGAACGTGTCTCGTCAGGGGCCGTGCTCTCTCCAATAATTTGCTTTCACCGCGGCAATAGGCGAGATCGTGGTCACGGTGAACGAATAAAACCGCGCCGAACGTCTCTCGTCAGGGGCCGTGCTCTCTCCAATAATTTGCTTTCACCGCGGCAATAGGCGAGATCGTGGTCACGGTGAACGAATAAAACCGCGCCGAACGTCTCTCGTCAGGGGCCGTGCTCTCTCCAATAATTTGCTTTCACCGCGGCAATAGGCGAGATCGTGGTCACGGTGAACGAATAAAACCGCGCCGAACGTCTCTCGTCAGGGGCCGTGCTCTCTCCAATAATTTGCTTTCACCGCGGCAATAGCCGACATCGTGGTCACGGTGAACGAATAAAACCGCGCCGAACGTCTCTCGTCAGGGGCCGTGCTCTCTCCAATAATTTGCTTTCACCGCGGCAATAGCCGACATCGTGGTCACGGTGAACGAATAAAACCCCGCCGAACGTCTCTCGTCAGGGGCCGTGCTCTCTCCAATAATTTGCTTTCACCGCGGCAATAGGCGAGATCGTGGTCACGGTGAACTAATAAAACCGTGCCGAACGTCTCTCGTCAAGGGCCGTGCTCTCTCCAATAATTTGCTTTCACCGCGGCAATAGGCGAGATCGTGGTCACGGTGAACGAATAAAACCGCGCCGAACGTCTCTCGTCAGGGGCCGTGCTCTCTCCAATAATTTGCTTTCACCGCGGCAATAGGCGAGATCGTGGTCACGGTGAACGAATAAAACCCCGCCGAACGTCTCTCGTCAGGGGCCGTGCTCTCTCCAATAATTTGCTTTCACCGCGGCAATAGGCGAGATCGTGGTCACGGTGAACGATTAAAACCGCGCCGAACGTCTCTCGTCAGGGGCCGTGCTCTCTCCAATAATTTGCTTTCACCGCGGCAATAGGCGAGATCGTGGTCACGGTGAACGAATAAAACCCCGCCGAACGTCTCTCGTCAGGGGCCGTGCTCTCTCCAATAATTTGCTTTCACCGCGGCAATAGCCGACATCGTGGTCACGGTGAACGAATAAAACCGCGCCGAACGTCCCTCGTCAGGGGCCGTGCTCTCTCCAATAATTTGCTTTCACCGCGGCAATAGGCGAGATCGTGGTCACGGTTAACGAATAAAACCGCGCCGAACGTCTCTCGTCAGGGGCCGTGCTCTCTCCAATAATTTGCTTTCACCGCGGCAATAGCCGACATCGTGGTCACGGTGAACGAATAAAACCGCGCCGAACGTCTCTCGTCAGGGGCCGTGCTCTCTCCAATAATTTGCTTTCACCGCGGCAATAGGCGAGATCGTGGTCACGGTGAACGAATAAAACCCCGCCGAACGTCTCTCGTCAGGGGCCGTGCTCTCTCCAATAATTTGCTTTCACCGCGGCAATAGGCGAGATCGTGGTCACGGTGAACGAATAAAACCGCGCCGAACGTCTCTCGTCAGGGGCCGTGCTCTCTCCAATAATTTGCTTTCACCGCGGCAATAGGCGAGATCGTGGTCACGGTGAACGAATAAAACCCGGCGAACGTCTCTCGTCAGTGGCCGTGCTCTCTCCAATAATTTGCTTTCACCGCGGCAATAGCCGACATCGTGGTCACGGTGAACGAATAAAACCGCGCCGAACGTCTCTCGTCAGGGGCCGTGCTCTCTCCAATAATTTGCTTTCACCGCGGCAATAGCCGACATCGTGGTCACGGTGAACGAATAAAACCGCGCCGAACGTCTCTCGTCAGGGGCCGTGCTCTCTCCAATAATTTGCTTTCACCGCGGCAATAGGCGAGATCGTGGTCACGGTGAACGAATAAAACCCCGCCGAACGTCTCTCGCCAGGGGCCGTGCTCTCTCCAATAATTTGCTTTCACCGCGGCAATAGGCGAGATCGTGGTCACGGTGAACGAATAAAAACGCGCCGAACGTCTCTCGTCAGGGGCCGTGCTCTCTCCAATAATTTGCTTTCACCGCGGCAATAGGCGAGATCGTGGTCACGGTGAACGAATAAAACCGCGCCGAACGTCTCTCGTCAGGAACCGTGCTCTCTCCAATAATTTGCTTTCACCGCGGCAATAGGCGAGATCGTGGTCACGGTGAACGAATAAAACCGCGCCGAACGTCTCTCGTCAGGGGCCGTGCTCTCTCCAATAATTTGCTTTCACCGCGGCAATAGCCGACATCGTGGTCACGGTGAACGAATAAAACCGCGCCGAACGTCTCTCGTCAGGGGCCGTGCTCTCTCCAATAATTTGCTTTCACCGCGGCAATAGGCGAGATCGTGGTCACGGTGAACGAATAAAACCGCGCCGAACGTCTCTCGTCAGGGGCCGTGCTCTCTCCAATAATTTGCTTTCACCGCGGCAATAGGCGAGATCGTGGTCACGGTGAACGAATAAAACCGCGCCGAACGTCTCTCGTCAGGGGCCGTGCTCTCTCCAATAATTTGCTTTCACCGCGGCAATAGGCGAGATCGTGGTCACGGTGAACGAATAAAACCGCGCCGAACGTCTCTCGTCAGGGGCCGTGCTCTCTCCAATAATTTGCTTTCACCGCGGCAATAGCCGACATCGTGGTCACGGTGAACGAATAAAACCGCGCCGAACGTCTCTCGTCAGGGGCCGTGCTCTCTCCAATAATTTGCTTTCACCGCGGCAATAGACGAGATCGTGGTCACGGTGAACGAATAAAACCGCGCCGAACGTCTCTCGTCAGGGGCCGTGCTCTCTCCAATAATTTGCTTTCACCGCGGCAATAGCCGACATCGTGGTCACGGTGAACGAATAAAACCCCGCCGAACGTCTCTCGTCAGGGGCCGTGCTCTCTCCAATAATTTGCTTTCACCGCGGCAATAGGCGAGATCGTGGTCACGGTGAACGAATAAAACCGCGCCGAACGTCTCTCGTCAAGGGCCGTGCTCTCTCCAATCATTTGCTTTCACCGCGGCAATAGGCGAGATCGTGGTCACGGTGAACGAATAAAACCGCGCCGAACGTCTCTCGTCAGGGGCCGTGCTCTCTCCAATAATTTGCTTTCACCGCGGCAATAGGCGAGATCGTGGTCACGGTGAACGAATAAAACCCCGCCGAACGTCTCTCGTCAGGGGCCGTGCTCTCTCCAATAATTTGCTTTCACCGCGGCAATAGGCGAGATCGTGGTCACGGTGAACGATTAAAACCGCGCCGAACGTCTCTCGTCAGGGGCCGTGCTCTCTCCAATAATTTGCTTTCACCGCGGCAATAGGCGAGATCGTGGTCACGGTGAACGAACAAAACCGCGCCGAACGTCTCTCGTCAGGGGCCGTGCTCTCTCCAATAATTTGCTTTCACCGCGGCAATAGCCGACATCGTGGTCACGGTGAACGAATAAAACCGCGCCGAACGTCTCTCGTCAGGGGCCGTGCTCTCTCCAATAATTTGCTTTCACCGCGGCAATAGGCGAGATCGTGGTCACGGTGAACGAATAAAACCCCGCCGAACGTCTCTCGTCAGGGGCCGTGCTCTCTCCAATAATTTGCTTTCACCGCGGCAATAGGCGAGATCGTGGTCACGGTGAACGAATAAAACCGCGCCGAACGTCTCTCGTCAGGGGCCGTGCTCTCTCCAATAATTTGCTTTCACCGCGGCAATAGGCGAGATCGTGGTCACGGTGAACGAATAAAACCCCGCCGAACGTCTCTCGTCAGGGGCCGTGCTCTCTCCAATAATTTGCTTTCACCGCGGCAATAGCCGACATCGTGGTCACGGTGAACGAATAAAACCGCGCCGAACGTCTCTCGTCAGGGGCCGTGCTCTCTCCAATAATTTGCTTTCACCGCGGCAATAGCCGACATCGTGGTCACGGTGAACGAATAAAACCGCGCCGAACGTCTCTCGTCAGGGGCCGTGCTCTCTCCAATAATTTGCTTTCACCGCGGCAATAGGCGAGATCGTGGTCACGGTGAACGAATAAAACCCCGCCGAACGTCTCTCGTCAGGGGCCGTGCTCTCTCCAATAATTTGCTTTCACCGCGGCAATAGGCGAGATCGTGGTCACGGTGAACGAATAAAAACGCGCCGAACGTCTCTCGTCAGGGGCCGTGCTCTCTCCAATAATTTGCTTTCACCGCGGCAATAGGCGAGATCGTGGTCACGGTGAACGAATAAAACCGCGCCGAACGTCTCTCGTCAGGGGCCGTGCTCTCTCCAATAATTTGCTTTCACCGCGGCAATAGCCGACATCGTGGTCACGGTGAACGAATAAAACCGCGCCGAACGTCTCTCGTCAGGGGCCGTGCTCTCTCCAATAATTTGCTTTCACCGCGGCAATAGCCAACATCGTGGTCACGGTGAACGAATAAAACCGCGCCGAACGTCTCTCGTCAGGGGCCGTGCTCTCTCCAATAATTTGCTTTCACCGCGGCAATAGACGAGATCGTGGTCACGGTGAACGAATAAAACCGCGCCGAACGTCTCTCGTCAGGGGCCGTGCTCTCTCCAATAATTTGCTTTCACCGCGGCAATAGCCGACATCGTGGTCACGGTGAACGAATAAAACCCCGCCGAACGTCTCTCGTCAGGGGCCGTGCTCTCTCCAATAATTTGCTTTCACCGCGGCAATAGGCGAGATCGTGGTCACGGTGAACGAATAAAACCGCGCCGAACGTCTCTCGTCAAGGGCCGTGCTCTCTCCAATAATTTGCTTTCACCGCGGCAATAGGCGAGATCGTGGTCACGGTGAACGAATAAAACCGCGCCGAACGTCTCTCGTCAGGGGCCGTGCTCTCTCCAATAATTTGCTTTCACCGCGGCAATAGGCGAGATCGTGGTCACGGTGAACGAATAAAACCCCGCCGAACGTCTCTCGTCAGGGGCCGTGCTCTCTCCAATAATTTGCTTTCACCGCGGCAATAGGCGAGATCGTGGTCACGGTGAACGAATAAAACCCCGCCGAACGTCTCTCGTCAGGGGCCGTGCTCTCTCCAATAATTTGCTTTCACCGCGGCGATAGGCGAGATCGTGGTCACGGTGAACGAATAAAACCGCGCCGAACGTCTCTCGTCAGGGGCCGTGCTCTCTCCAATAATTTGCTTTCACCGCGGCAATAGGCGAGATCGTGGTCACGGTGAACGAATAAAACCCGGCGAACGTCTCTCGTCAGGGGCCGTGCTCTCTCCAATAATTTGCTTTCACCGCGGCAATAGCCGACATCGTGGTCACGGTGAACGAATAAAACCGCGCCGAACGTCTCTCGTCAGGGGCCGTGCTCTCTCCAATAATTTGCTTTCACCGCGGCAATAGCCGACATCGTGGTCACGGTGAACTAATAAAACCGCGCCGAACGTCTCTCGTCAGGGGCCGTGCTCTCTCCAATAATTTGCTTTCACCGCGGCAATAGGCGAGATCGTGGTCACGGTGAACGAATAAAACCCCGCCGAACGTCTCTCGTCAGGGGCCGTGCTCTCTCCAATAATTTGCTTTCACCGCGGCAATAGGCGAGATCGTGGTCACGGTGAACGAATAAAAACGCGCCGAACGTCTCTCGTCAGGGGCCGTGCTCTCTCCAATAATTTGCTTTCACCGCGGCAATAGGCGAGATCGTGGTCACGGTGAACGAATAAAACCGCGCCGAACGTCTCTCGTCAGGGGCCGTGCTCTCTCCAATAATTTGCTTTCACCGCGGCAATAGCCGACATCGTGGTCACGGTGAACGAATAAAACCGCGCCGAACGTCTCTCGTCAGGGGCCGTGCTCTCTCCAATAATTTGCTTTCACCGCGGCAATAGGCGAGATCGTGGTCACGGTGAACGAATAAAACCGCGCCGAACGTCTCTCGTCAGGGGCCGTGCTCTCTCCAATAATTTGCTTTCACCGCGGCAATAGCCGACATCGTGGTCACGGTGAACGAATAAAACCGCGCCGAACGTCTCTCGTCAGGGGCCGTGCTCTCTCCAATAATTTGCTTTCACCGCGGCAATAGGCGAGATCGTGGTCACGGTGAACGAATAAAACCGCGCCGAACGTCTCTCGTCAGTTGCCGTGCTCTCTCCAATAATTTGCTTTCACCGCGGCAATAGGCGAGATCGTGGTCACGGTGAACGAATAAAACCGCGCCGAACGTCTCTCGTCAGGGGCCGTGCTCTCTTAATAATTTGCTTTCACCGCGCCAATAGCCGACATCGTGTTCACGGTGAACGAATAAAACCGCGCCGAACGTCTCTCGTCAGGGGCCGTGCTCTCTCCAATAATTTGCTTTCACCGCGGCAATAGGCGAGATCGTGGTCACGGTGAACGAATAAAACCGCGCCGAACGTCTCTCGTCAGGGGTCGTGCTCTCTCCAATAATTTGCTTTCACCGCGGCAATAGCCGACATCGAGGTCACGGTGAACGAATAAAACCGCGCCGAACGTCTCTCGTCAGGGGCCGTGCTCTCTCCAATAATTTGCTTTCACCGCGGCAATAGGCGAGATCGTGGTCACGGTAAACGAATAAAACCGCGCCGAACGTTTCTCGTCAGGGGCCGTGCTCTCTCCAATAATTTGCTTTCACCGCGGCAATAGCCGACATCGTGGTCACGGTGAACGAATAAAACCCCGCCGAACGTCTCTCGTCAGGGGCCGTGCTCTCTCCAATAATTTGCTTTCACCGCGGCAATAGGCGAGATCGTGGTCACGGTGAACGAATAAAACCGCGCCGAACGTCTCTCGTCAGGGGCCGTGCTCTCTCCAATAATTTGCTTTCACCGCGGCAATAGGCGAGATCGTGGTCACGGTGAACGAATAAAACCGCGCCGAACGTCTCTCGTCAGGGGCCGTGCTCTCTCCAATAATTTGCTTTAACCGCGGCAATAGCCGACATCGTGGTCACGGGTGAACGAATAAAACCGCGCCGAACGTCTCTCGTCAGGGGCCGTGCTATCTGCAATAATTTGCTTTCACCGCGGCAATAGGCGAGATCGTGGTCACGGTGAACGAATAAAACCGCGCCGAACGTCTCTCGTCAGGGGCCGTGCTCTCTCCAATAATTTGCTTTCACCGCGGCAATAGGCGAGATCGTGGTCACGGTGAACGAATAAAACCGCGCCGAACGTCTCTCGTCAGGGGTCGTGCTCTCTCCAATAATTTGCTTTCACCGCGGCAATAGCCGACATCGTGTCACGGTGAACGAATAAAACCGCGCCGAACGTCTCTCGTCAGGGGCCGTGCTCTCTCCAATAATTTGCTTTCACCGCGGCAATAGGCGAGATCGTGGTCACGGTGAACGAATAAAACCGCGCCGAACGTCTCTCGTCAGGGGCCGTGCTCTCTCCAATAATTTGCTTTCACCGCGGCAATAGCCGACATCGTGGTCACGGTGAACGAATAAAACCGCGCCGAACGTCTCTCGTCAGGGGCCGTGCTCTCTCCAATAATTTGCTTTCACCGCGGCAATAGGCGAGATCGTGGTCACGGTGAACGAATAAAAACGCGCCGAACGTCTCTCGTCAGGGGCCGTGCTCTCTCCAATAATTTGCTTTCACCGCGGCAATAGGCGAGATCGTGGTCACGGTGAACGAATAAAACCGCGCCGAACGTCTCTCGTCAGGGGCCGTGCTCTCTCCAATAATTTGCTTTCACCGCGGCAATAGCCGACATCGTGGTCACGGTGAACGAATAAAACCGCGCCGAACGTCTCTCGTCAGGGGCCGTGCTCTCTCCAATAATTTGCTTTCACCGCGGCAATAGGCGAGATCGTGGTCACGGTGAACGAATAAAACCGCGCCGAACGTCTCTCGTCAGGGGCCGTGCTCTCTCCAATAATTTGCTTTCACCGCGGCAATAGCCGACATCGTGGTCACGGTGAACGAATAAAACCGCGCCGAACGTCTCTCGTCAGGGGCCGTGCTCTCTCCAATAATTTGCTTTCACCGCGGCAATAGGCGAGATCGTGGTCACGGTGAACGAATAAAACCGCGCCGAACGTCTCTCGTCAGTTGCCGTGCTCTCTCCAATAATTTGCTTTCACCGCGGCAATAGGCGAGATCGTGGTCACGGTGAACGAATAAAACCGCGCCGAACGTCTCTCGTCAGGGGCCGTGCTCTCTTAATAATTTGCTTTCACCGCGCCAATAGCCGACATCGTGTTCACGGTGAACGAATAAAACCGCGCCGAACGTCTCTCGTCAGGGGCCGTGCTCTCTCCAATAATTTGCTTTCACCGCGGCAATAGGCGAGATCGTGGTCACGGTGAACGAATAAAACCGCGCCGAACGTCTCTCGTCAGGGGTCGTGCTCTCTCCAATAATTTGCTTTCACCGCGGCAATAGCCGACATCGAGGTCACGGTGAACGAATAAAACCGCGCCGAACGTCTCTCGTCAGGGGCCGTGCTCTCTCCAATAATTTGCTTTCACCGCGGCAATAGGCGAGATCGTGGTCACGGTAAACGAATAAAACCGCGCCGAACGTTTCTCGTCAGGGGCCGTGCTCTCTCCAATAATTTGCTTTCACCGCGGCAATAGCCGACATCGTGGTCACGGTGAACGAATAAAACCCCGCCGAACGTCTCTCGTCAGGGGCCGTGCTCTCTCCAATAATTTGCTTTCACCGCGGCAATAGGCGAGATCGTGGTCACGGTGAACGAATAAAACCGCGCCGAACGTCTCTCGTCAGGGGCCGTGCTCTCTCCAATAATTTGCTTTCACCGCGGCAATAGGCGAGATCGTGGTCACGGTGAACGAATAAAACCGCGCCGAACGTCTCTCGTCAGGGGCCGTGCTCTCTCCAATAATTTGCTTTAACCGCGGCAATAGCCGACATCGTGGTCACGGTGAACGAATAAAACCGCGCCGAACGTCTCTCGTCAGGGGCCGTGCTATCTGCAATAATTTGCTTTCACCGCGGCAATAGGCGAGATCGTGGTCACGGTGAACGAATAAAACCGCGCCGAACGTCTCTCGTCAGGGGCCGTGCTCTCTCCAATAATTTGCTTTCACCGCGGCAATAGGCGAGATCGTGGTCACGGTGAACGAATAAAACCGCGCCGAACGTCTCTCGTCAGGGGCCGTGCTCTCTCCAATAATTTGCTTTCACCGCGGCAATAGCCGACATCGTGGTCACGGTGAACGAATAAAACCGCGCCGAACGTCTCTCGTCAGGGGCCGTGCTCTCTCCAATAATTTGCTTTCACCGCGGCAATAGGCGAGATCGTGGTCACGGTGAACGAATAAAAACCGCGCCGAACGTCTCTCGTCAGGGGCCGTGCTCTCTCCAATAATTTGCTTTCACCGCGGCAATAGCCGACATCGTGGTCACGGTGAACGAATAAAACCGCGCCGAACGTCTCTCGTCAGGGGCCGTGCTCTCTCCAATAATTTGCTTTCACCGCGGCAATAGGCGAGATCGTGGTCACGGTGAACGAATAAAACCGCGCCGAACGTCTCTCGTCAGGGGCCGTGCTCTCTCCAATAATTTGCTTTCACCGCGGTAATAGGCGAGATCGTGGTCACGGTGAACGAATAAAACCGCGCCGAACGTCTCTCGTCAGGGGCCGTGCTCTCTCCAATAATTTGCTTTCACCGCGGCAATAGCCGACATCGTGGTCACGGTGAACGAATAAAACCGCGCCGAACGTCTCTCGTCAGGGGCCGTGCTCTCTCCAATAATTTGCTTTCACCGCGGCAATAGGCGAGATCGTGGTCACGGTGAACGAATAAAACCGCGCCGAACGTCTCTCGTCAGGGGCCGTGCTCTCTCCGATAATTTGCTTTCACCGCGGCAATAGGCGAGATCGTGGTCATGGTGAACGAATAAAACCGCGCCGAACGTCTCTCGTCAGGGGCCGTGCTCTCTCCAATAATTTGCTTTCACCGCGGCAATAGCCGACATCGTGGTCACGGTGAACGAATAAAACCGCGCCGAACGTCTCTCGTCAGGGGCCGTGCTCTCTCCAATAATTTTCTTTCACCGCGGCAATAGGCGAGATCGTGGTCACGGTGAACGAATAAAACCGTGCCGAACGTCTCTCGTCAGGGGCCGTGCTCTCTCCAATAATTTGCTTTCACCGCGGCAATAGGCGAGATCGTGGTCACGGGGAACGAATAAAACCGCGCCGAACGTCTCCCGTCAGGGGCCGTGCTCTCTCCAATATTTTGCTTTCACCGCGGCAATAGCCGACATCGTGGACACGGTGAACGAATAAAACCGCGCCGAACGTCTCCCGTCAGGGGCCGTGCTCTCTCCAATAATTTGCTTTCACCGCGGCAATAGGCGAGATCGTGGTCACGGTGAACGAATAAAACCGCTCCGAACGTCTCCCGTCAGGGGCCGTGCTCTCTCCAATAAGTTGCTTTCACCGCGGCAATAGCCGACATCGTGGACACGGTGAACGAATAAAACCGCGCCGAACGTCTCCCGTCAGAGGCCGTGCTCTCTCCAATATTTTGCTTTCACCGCGGCAATAGCCGACATCGTGGACACGGTGAACGAATAAAACCGCGCCGAACGTCTCCCGTCAGGGGCCGTGCTCTCTCCAATAATTTGCTTTCACCGCGGCAATAGGCGAGATCGTGGTCACGGTGAACGAATAAAACCGCGCCGAACGTCTCTCGTCAGGGGCCGTGCTCTCTCCAATAATTTGCTTTCACCGCGGCAATAGGCGAGATCGTGGTCACGGTGAACGAATAAAACCGCGCCGAACGTCTCTCGTCAGGGGCCGTGCTCTCTCCAATAATTTGCTTTCACCGCGGCAATAGCCGACATCGTGGTCACGGTGAACGAATAAAACCGCGCCGAACGTCTCTCGTCAGGGGCCGTGCTCTCTCCAATAATTTGCTTTCACCGCGGCAATAGGCGAGATCGTGGTCACGGTGAACGAATAAAACCGCGCCGAACGTCTCTCGTCAGGGGCCGTGCTCTCTCCAATAATTTTCTTTCACCGCGGCAAAAGGCGAGATCGTGGTCACGGTGAACGAATAAAACCGCGCCGAACGTCTCTCGTCAGGGGCCGTGCTCTCTCCAATAATTTGCTTTCACCGCGGCAATAGGCGAGATCGTGGTCACGGTGAACGAATAAAACCGCGCCGAACGTCTCCCGTCAGGGGCCGTGCTCTCTCCAATAATTTGCTTTCACCGCGGCAATAGCCGACATCGTGGACACGGTGAACGAATAAAACCGCGCCGAACGTTTCCCGTCAGGGGCCGTGCTCTCTCCAATAATTTGCTTTCACCGCGGCAATAGCCGACATCGTGGACACGGTGAACGAATAAAACCGCGCCGAACGTCTCCCGTCAGGGGCCGTGCTCTCTCCAATAATTTGCTTTCACCGCGGCAATAGCCGACATCGTGGACACGGTGAACGAATAAAACCGCGCCGAACGTTTCCCGTCAGGGGCCGTGCTCTCTCCAATAATTTGCTTTCACCGCGGCAATAGCCGACATCGTGGACACGGTGAACGAATAAAACCGCGCCGAACGTTTCCCGTCAGGGGCCGTGCTCTCTCCAATAATTTGCTTTCACCGCGGCAATAGCCGACATCGTGGACACGGTGAACGAATAAAACCGCGCCGAACGTCTCCCGTCAAGGGCCTTGCTCTCTCCAATAATTTGCTTTCACCGCGGCAATAGCCGACATCGTGGACACGGTGAACGAATAAAACCGCGCCGAACGTCTCCCGTCAGGGGCCGTGCTCTCTCCAATAATTTGCTTTCACCGCGGCAATAGGCGAGATCGTGGTCACGGTGAACGAATAAAACCGCGCCGAACGTCTCTCGTCAGGGGCCGTGCTCTCTCCAATAATTTGCTTTCACCGCGGCAATAGGCGAGATCGTGGTCACGGTGAACGAATAAAACCGCGCCGAACGTCTCTCGTCAGGGGCCGTGCTCTCTCCAATAATTTGCTTTCACCGCGGCAATAGGCGAGATCGTGGTCACGGTGAACGAATAAAACCGCGCAGAACGTCTCCCGTCAGGGGCCGTGCTCTCTCCAATAATTTGCTTTCACCGCGGCAATAGCCGACATCGTGGACACGGTGAACGAATAAAACCGCGCCGAACGTCTCCCGTCAGGGGCCGTGCTCTCTCCAATAATTTGCTTTCACCGCGGCAATAGGCGAGATCGTGGTCACGGTGAACGAATAAAACCGCGCCGAACGTCTCTCGTCAGGGGCCGTGCTCTCTCCAATAATTTGCTTTCACCGCGGCAATAGGCGAGATCGTGGTCACGGTGAACGAATAAAACCGCGCCGAACGTCTCCCGTCAGGGGCCGTGCTCTCTCCAATAATTTGCTTTCACCGCGGCAATAGCCGACATCGTGGACACGGTGAACGAATAAAACCGCGCCGAACGTCTCCCGTCAGGGGCCGTGCTCTCTCCAATAATTTGCTTTCACCGCGGCAATAGGCGAGATCGTGGTCACGGTGAACGAATAAAACCGCGCCGAACGTCTCCCGTCAGGGGCCGTGCTCTCTCCAATTATTTGCTTTCACCGCGGCAATAGCCGACATCGTGGACACGGTGAACGAATAAAACCGCGCCGAACGTCTCCCGTTAGGGGCCGTGCTCTCTCCAATAATTTGCTTTCACCGCGACAATAGGCGAGACCGTGGTCACGGTGAACGAATAAAACCGCGCCGAACGTCTCCCGTCAGGGGCCGTGCTCTCTCCAATAATTTGCTTTAACCGCGGCAATAGGCGAGATCGTGGTCACGGTGAACGAATAAAACCGCGCCGAACGTCTCTCGTCAGGGGCCGTGCTCTCTCCAATAATTTGCTTTCACCGCGGCAATAGGCGAGATCGTGGTCACGGTGAACGAATAAAACCGCGCCGAGCGTCTCCCGTCAGGGGCCGTGCTCTCTCCAATAATTTGCTTTCACCGCGGCAATAGCCGACATCGTGGACACGGTGAACGAATAAAACCGCGCCGAACGTCTCCCGTCAGGGGCCGTGCTCTCTCCAATAATTTGCTTTCACCGCGGCAATAGCCGACATCGTGGACACGGTGAACGAATAAAACCGCGCCGAACGTCTCCCGTCAGGGGCCGTGCTCTCTCCCATAATTTGCTTTCACCGCGGCAATAGGCGAGATCGTGGTCACGGTGAACGAATAAAACCGCGCCGAACGTCTCTCGTCAGGGGCCGTGCTCTCTCCAATAATTTGCTTTCACCGCGGCAATAGGCGAGATCGTGGTCACGGTGAACGAATAAAACCGCGCCGAACGTCTCTCGTCAGGGGCCGTGCTCTCTCCAATAATTTGCTTTCACCGCGGCAATAGGCGAGATCGTGGTCACGGTGAACGAATAAAACCGCGCCGAACGTCTCCCGTCAGGGCCGTGCTCTCTCCAATAATTTGCTTTCACCGCGGCAATAGCCGACATCGTGGACACGGTGAACGAATAAAACCGCGCCGAACGTCTCCCGTCAGGGGCCGTGCTCTCTCCAATAATTTGCTTTCACCGCGGCAATAGCCGACATCGTGGTCACGGTGAACGAATAAAACCGCGCCGAACGTCTCTCGTCAGGGGCCGTGCTCTCTCCAATAATTTGCTTTCACCGCGGAAATAGGCGAGATCGTGGTCACGGTGAACGAATAAAACCGCGCCGACCGTCTCCCGTCAGGGGCCGTGCTCTCTCCAATAATTTGCTTTCACCGCGGCAATAGCCGACATCGTGGACATGGTGAACGAATAAAACCGCGCCGAACGTCTCCCGTCAGGGGCCGTGCTCTCTCCAATAATTTGCTTTCACCGCGGCAATAGGCGAGACCGTGGTCACGGTGAACGAATAAAACCGCGCCGGACGTCTCCCGTCAGGGGCCGTGCTCTCTCCAATTATTTGCTTTCACCGCGGCAATAGCCGACATCGTGGACACGGTGAACGAATAAAACCGCGCCGAACGTCTCCCGTCAGGGGCCGTGCTCTCTCCAATAATTTGCTTTCACCGCGGCAATAGGCGAGATCGTGGTCACGGTGAACGAATAAAACCGCGCCGAACGTCTCCCGTCAGGGGCCGTGCTCTCTCCAATAATTTGCTTTCACCACGGCAATAGGCGAGATCGTGGTCACGGTGAACGAATAAAACCGCGCCGAACGTCTCTCGTCAGGGGCCGTGCTCTCTCCAATAATTTGCTTTCACCGCGGCAATAGGCGAGATCGTGGTCACGGTGAACGAATAAAACCGCGCCGAACGTCTCCCGTCAGGGGCCGTGCTCTCTCCAAAAATTTGCTTTCACCGCGGCAATAGCCGACATCGTGGACACGGTGAACGAATAAAACCGCGCCGAACGTCTCCCGTCAGGGGCCGTGCTCTCTCCAATAATTTGCTTTCACCGCGGCAATAGCCGACATCGTGGACACGGTGAACGAATAAAACCGCGCCGAACGTCTCTCGTCAGGGGCCGTGCTCTCTCCAATAATTTGCTTTCACCGCGGCAATAGGCGAGATCGTAGTCACGGTGAACGAATAAAACCGCGCCGAACGTCTCCCGTCAGGGGCCGTGCTCTCTCCAATAATTTGCTTTCACCGCGGCAATAGCCGACATCGTGGACACGGTGAACGAATAAAACCGCGCCGAACGTCTCCCGTCAGGGGCCGTGCTCTCTCCAATTATTTGCTTTCACCGCGGCAATAGCCGACATCGTGGACACAGTGAACGAATAAAACCGCGCCGAACGTCTCTCGTCAGGGGCCGTGCTCTCTCCAATAATTTGCTTTCACCGCGGCAATAGCCGACATCGTAGTCACGGTGAACGAATAAAACCGCGCCGAACGTCTCTCGTCAGGGGCCGTGCTCTCTCCAATAATTTGCTTTCACCGCGGCAATAGGCGAGATCGTGGTCACGGTGAACGAATAAAACCGCGCCGAACGTCTCTCGTCAGGGGCCGTGCTCTCTCCAATAATTTGCTTTCACCGCGGCAATAGGCGAGATCGTGGTCACGGTGAACGAATAAAACCGCGCCGAACGTCTCTCGTCAGGGGCCGTGCTCTCTCCAATAATTTGCTTTCACCGCGGCAATAGGCGAGATCGTGGTCACGGTGAACGAATAAAACCGCGCCGAACGTCTCTCGTCAGGGGCCGTGCTCTCTCCAATAATTTGCTTTCACCGCGGCAATAGCCGACATCGTGGTCACGGTGAACGAATAAAACCGCGCCGAATGTCTCTCGTCAGGGGCCGTGCTCTCTCCAATAATTTGCTTTCACCGCGGCAATAGGCGAGATCGTGGTCACGGTGAACGAATAAAACCGCGCCGAACGTCTCTCGTCAGGGGCCGTGCTCTCTCC
Source organism: Ixodes scapularis (assembly GCF_016920785.2). NCBI lineage: Eukaryota > Metazoa > Arthropoda > Arachnida > Ixodida > Ixodidae > Ixodes > Ixodes scapularis. The sequence continues at coordinate 171,020 of NW_024610199.1, read as the reverse complement.
AATAATTTGCTTTCACCGCGGCAATAGCCGACATCGTGGTCACGGTGAACGAATAAAACCGCGCCGAACGTCTCTCGTCAGGGGCCGTGCTCTCTCCAATAATTTGCTTTCACCGCGGCAATAGGCGAGATCGTGGTCACGGTGAACGAATAAAACCGCGCCGAACGTCTCTCGTCAGGGGCCGTGCTCTCTCCAATAATTTGCTTTCACCGCGGCAATAGCCGACATCGTGGTCACGGTGAACGAATACAACCGCGCCGAACGTCTCTCGTCAGGGGCCGTGCTCTCTCCAATAATTTGCTTTCACCGCGGCAATAGGCGAGATTGTGGTCACGGTGAACGAATAAAACCGCGCCGAACGTCTCTCGTCAGGGGCCGTGCTCTCTCCAATAATTTGCTTTCACCGCGGCAATAGGCGAGATCGTGGTCACGGTGAACGAATAAAACCGCGCCGAACGTCTCTCGTCAGGGGCCGTGCTCTCTCCAATAATTTGCTTTCACCGTGGCAATAGGCGAGATCGTGGTCACGGTGAACGAATAAAACGGCGCAGAACGTCTCTCGTCAGGGGCCGTGCTCTCTCCAATAATTTGCTTTCACCGAGGCAATAGGCGAGATCGTGGTCACGGTGAACGAATAAAACCGCGCCGACCGTCTCTCGTCAGGGGCCGTGCTCTCTCCAATAATTTGCTTTCACCGCGGCAATAGGCGAGATCGTGGTCCCGGTGAACGAATAAAACCGCGCCGAACGTCTCTCGTCAGGGGCCGTGCTCTCTCCAATAATTGGCTTTCACCGCGGCAATAGGCGAGATCGTGGTCACGGTGAACGAATAAAACCGCGCCGAACGTCTCTCGTCAGGGGCCGTGCTCTCTCCAATAATTTGCTTTCACCGCGGCAATAGCCGACATCGTGGTCACGGTGAACGAATAAAACCGCGCCGAACGTCTCTCGTCAGGGGCCGTGCTCTCTCCAATAATTTGCTTTCACCGCGGCAATAGGCGAGATCGTGGTCACGGTGAACGAATAAAACCGCGCCGAACGTCTCTCGTCAGGGGCCGTGCTCTCTCCAATAATTTGCTTTCACCGCGGCAATAGGCGAGATCGTGGTCACGGTGAACGAATAAAACGCGCCGAACGTCTCTCGTCAGGGGCCGTGCTCTCTCCAATAATTTGCTTTCACCGCGGCAATAGCCGACATCGTGGTCACGGTGAACGAAGAAAACCGCGCCGAACGTCTCTCGTCAGGGGCCGTGCTCTCTCCAAAATTTGCTTTCACCGCGGCAATAGGCGAGATCGTGGTCACGGTGAACGAATAAAACCGCGCCGAACGTCTCTCGTCAGGGGCCGTGCTCTCTCCAATAATTTGCTTTCACCGCGGCAATAGGCGAGATCGTGGTCACGGTGAACGAATAAAACCGCGCCGAACGTCTCTCGTCAGGGGCCGTGCTCTCTCCAATAATTTGCTTTCACCGCGGCAATAGGCGAGATCGTGGTCACGGTGAACGAATAAAACCGCGCCGAACGTCTCTCGTCAGGGGGCGTGCTCTTTCCAATAATTTGCTTTCACCGCGGCAATAGCCGACATCGTGGTCACGGTGAACGAATAAAACCGCGCCGAACGTCTCTCGTCAGGGGCCGTGCTCTCTCCAATAATTTGCTTTCACCGCCGCAATAGGCGAGATCGTGGTCACGGTAAACGAATAAAACGGCGCCGAACGTCTCTCGTCAGGGGCCGTGCTCTCTCCAATAATTTGCTTCCGCCGCGGCAATAGGCGAGATCGTGGTCACGGTGAACGAATAAAACCGCGCCGACCGTCTCTCGTCAGGGGCCGTGCTCTCTCCAATAATTTGCTTTCACCGCGGCAATAGGCGAGATCGTGGTCCCGGTGAACGAATAAAACCGCGCCGAACGTCTCTCGTCAGGGGCCGTGCTCTCTCCAATAATTTGCTTTCACCGCGGCAATAGGCGAGATCGTGGTCACGGTGAACGAATAAAACCGCGCCGAACGTCTCTCGTCAGGGGCCGTGCTCTCTCCAATAATTTGCTTTCACCGCGGCAATAGCCGACATCGTGGTCACGGTGAACGAATAAAACCGCGCCGAACGTCTCTCGTCAGGGGCCGTGCTCTCTCCAATAATTTGCTTTCACCGCGGCAATAGGCGAGATCGTGGTCACGGTGAAGGAATAAAACCGCGCCGAACGTCTCTCGTCAGGGGCCGTGCTCTCTCCAATAATTTGCTTTCACCGCGGCAATAGGCGAGATCGTGGTCACGGTGAACGAATAAAACCGCGCCGAACGTCTCTCGTCAGGGGCCGTGCTCTCTCCAATATTTTCCTTTCACCGCGGCAATAGCCGACATCGTGGTCACGGTGAACGAATAAAACCGCGCCGAACGTCTCTCGTCAGGGGCCGTGCTCTCTCCAATAATTTGCTTTCACCGCGGCAATAGGCGAGATCGTGGTCACGGTGAACGAATAAAACCGCGCCGAACGTCTCTCGTCAGGGGCCGTGCTCTCTCCAATAATTTGCTTTCACCGCGGCAATAGGCGAGATCGTGGTCACGGTGAACGAATAAAACGCGCCGAACGTCTCTCGTCAGGGGCCGTGCTCTCTCCAATAATTTGCTTTCACCGCGGCAATAGCCGACATCGTGGTCACGGTGAACGAAGAAAACCGCGCCGAACGTCTCTCGTCAGGGGCCGTGCTCTCTCCAAAATTTGCTTTCACCGCGGCAATAGGCGAGATCGTGGTCACGGTGAACGAATAAAACCGCGCCGAACGTCTCTCGTCAGGGGCCGTGCTCTCTCCAATAATTTGCTTTCACCGCGGCAATAGGCGAGATCGTGGTCACGGTGAACGAATAAAACCGCGCCGAACGTCTCTCGTCAGGGGCCGTGCTCTCTCCAATAATTTGCTTTCACCGCGGCAATAGGCGAGATCGTGGTCACGGTGAACGAATAAAACCGCGCCGAACGTCTCTCGTCAGGGGGCGTGCTCTTTCCAATAATTTGCTTTCACCGCGGCAATAGCCGACATCGTGGTCACGGTGAACGAATAAAACTGCGCCGAACGTCTCTCGTCAGGGGCCGTGCTCTCTCCAATAATTTGCTTTCACCGCCGCAATAGGCGAGATCGTGGTCACGGTAAACGAATAAAACCGCGCCGAACGTCTCTCGTCAGGGGCCGTGCTCTCTCCAATAATTCGCTTTCACCGCGGCAATAGCCGACATCGTGGTCACGGTGAACGAATAAAACCGCGCCGAACGTCTCTCGTCAGGGGCCGTGCTCTCTCCAATATTTTGCTATCACCGCGGCAATAGGCGAGATCGTGGTCACGGTGAACGAATAAAACCGCGCCGAACGTCTCTCGTCAGGGGCCGTGCTCTCTCCAATAATTTGCTTTCACCGCGGCAATAGCCGACATCGTGGTCACGGTGAACGAATAAAACCGTGCCGAACGTCTCTCGTCAGGGGCCGTGCTCTCTCCAATAATTTGCTTTCACCGCGGCAATAGGCGAGATCGTGGTCACGGTGAACGAATAAAACCGCGCCGAACGTCTCTCGTCAGGGGCCGTGCTCTCTCCAATAATTTGCTTTCACCGCGGCAATAGGCGAGATCGTGGTCACGGTGAACAAATAAAACGGCGCCGAACGTCTCTCGTCAGGGGCCGTGCTCTCTCCAATAATTTGCTTTCACCGCGGCAATAGGCGAGATCGTGGTCACGGTGAACGAATAAAACCGCGCCGAACGTCTCTCGTCAGGGGCCGTGCTCTCTCTAATAATTTGCTTTCACCGCGGCAATAGCCGACATCGTGGTCACGGTGAACGAATAAAACCGCGCCGAACGTCTCTCGTCAGGGGCCGTGCTCTCTCCAATAATTTGCTTTCACCGCGGCAATAGGCGAGATCGTGGTCACGGTGAACGAATAAAACCGCGCCGAACGTCTCTCGTCAGGGGCCGTGCTCTCTCCAATAATTTGCTTTCACCGCGGCAATAGCCGACATCGTGGTCACGGTGAACGAATAAAACCGCGCCGATCGTCTCTCGTCAGGGGCCGTGCTCTCTCCAATAATTTGCTTTCACCGCGGCAATAGGCGAGATCGTGGTCACGGTGAACGAATAAAACCGCGCCGAACGTCTCTCGTCAGGGGCCGTGCTCTCTCCAATAATTTGCTTTCACCGCGGCAATAGCCGACATCGTGGTCACGGTGAACGAATAAAACCGCGCCGAACGTCTCTCGTCAGGGGCCGTGCTCTCTCCAATAATTTGCTTTCACCGCGGCAATAGCCGACATCGTGGTCACGGTGAACGAATAAAACCGCGCCGAACGTCTCTCGTCAGGGGCCGTGCTCTCTCCAATAATTTGCTTTCACCGCGGCAATAGGCGAGATCGTGGTCACGGTGAACGAATAAAACCGCGCCGAACGTCTCTCGTCAGGGGCCGTGCTCTCTCCAATAATTTGCTTTCACCGCGGCAATAGGCGAGATCGTGGTCACGGTGAACGAATAAAACCGCGCCGAACGTCTCTCGTCAGGGGCCGTGCTCTCTCCAATAATTTGATTTCACCGCGGCAATAGGCGAGATCGTGGTCACGGTGAACGAATAAAACCGCGCCGAACGTCTCTCGTCAGGGGCCGTGCTCTCTCCAATAATTTGCTTTCACCGCGGCAATAGCCGACATCGTGGTCACGGTGAACGAATAAAACCGCGCCGAACGTCTCTCGTCAGGGGCCGTGCTCTCTCCAATAATTTGCTTTCACCGCGGCAATAGGCGAGATCGTGGTCACGGTGAACGAATAAAACCGCGCCGAACGTCTCTCGTCAGGGGCCGTGCTCTCTCCAATAATTTGCTTTCACCGCGGCAATAGCCGACATCGTGGTCACGGTGAACGAATAAAACCGCGCCGAACGTCTCTCGTCAGGGGCCGTGCTCTCTCCAATAATTTGCTTTCACCGCGGCAATAGGCGAGATCGTGGTCACGGTGAACGAATAAAACCGCGCCGAACGTCTCTCGTCAGGGGCCGTGCTCTCTCCAATAATTTGCTTTCACCGCGGCAATAGCCGACATCGTGGTCACGGTGAACGAATACAACCGCGCCGAACGTCTCTCGTCAGGGGCCGTGCTCTCTCCAATAATTTGCTTTCACCGCGGCAATAGGCGAGATTGTGGTCACGGTGAACGAATAAAACCGCGCCGAACGTCTCTCGTCAGGGGCCGTGCTCTCTCCAATAATTTGCTTTCACCGCGGCAATAGGCGAGATCGTGGTCACGGTGAACGAATAAAACCGCGCCGAACGTCTCTCGTCAGGGGCCGTGCTCTCTCCAATAATTTGCTTTCACCGTGGCAATAGGCGAGATCGTGGTCACGGTGAACGAATAAAACGGCGCCGAACGTCTCTCGTCAGGGGCCGTGCTCTCTCCAATAATTTGCTTTCACCGAGGCAATAGGCGAGATCGTGGTCACGGTGAACGAATAAAACCGCGCCGACCGTCTCTCGTCAGGGGCCGTGCTCTCTCCAATAATTTGCTTTCACCGCGGCAATAGGCGAGATCGTGGTCCCGGTGAACGAATAAAACCGCGCCGAACGTCTCTCGTCAGGGGCCGTGCTCTCTCCAATAATTTGCTTTCACCGCGGCAATAGGCGAGATCGTGGTCACGGTGAACGAATAAAACCGCGCCGAACGTCTCTCGTCAGGGGCCGTGCTCTCTCCAATAATTTGCTTTCACCGCGGCAATAGCCGACATCGTGGTCACGGTGAACGAATAAAACCGCGCCGAACGTCTCTCGTCAGGGGCCGTGCTCTCTCCAATAATTTGCTTTCACCGCGGCAATAGGCGAGATCGTGGTCACGGTGAACGAATAAAACCGCGCCGAACGTCTCTCGTCAGGGGCCGTGCTCTCTCCAATAATTTGCTTTCACCGCGGCAATAGGCGAGATCGTGGTCACGGTGAACGAATAAAACGCGCCGAACGTCTCTCGTCAGGGGCCGTGCTCTCTCCAATAATTTGCTTTCACCGCGGCAATAGCCGACATCGTGGTCACGGTGAACGAAGAAAACCGCGCCGAACGTCTCTCGTCAGGGGCCGTGCTCTCTCCAAAATTTGCTTTCACCGCGGCAATAGGCGAGATCGTGGTCACGGTGAACGAATAAAACCGCGCCGAACGTCTCTCGTCAGGGGCCGTGCTCTCTCCAATAATTTGCTTTCACCGCGGCAATAGGCGAGATCGTGGTCACGGTGAACGAATAAAACCGCGCCGAACGTCTCTCGTCAGGGGCCGTGCTCTCTCCAATAATTTGCTTTCACCGCGGCAATAGGCGAGATCGTGGTCACGGTGAACGAATAAAACCGCGCCGAACGTCTCTCGTCAGGGGGCGTGCTCTTTCCAATAATTTGCTTTCACCGCGGCAATAGCCGACATCGTGGTCACGGTGAACGAATAAAACCGCGCCGAACGTCTCTCGTCAGGGGCCGTGCTCTCTCCAATAATTTGCTTTCACCGCGGCAATAGGCGAGATCGTGGTCACGGTGAAGGAATAAAACCGCGCCGAACGTCTCTCGTCAGGGGCCGTGCTCTCTCCAATAATTTGCTTTCACCGCGGCAATAGGCGAGATCGTGGTCACGGTGAACGAATAAAACCGCGCCGAACGTCTCTCGTCAGGGGCCGTGCTCTCTCCAATAATTTGCTTTCACCGCGGCAATAGCCGACATCGTGGTCACGGTGAACGAATAAAACCGCGCCGAACGTCTCTCGTCAGGGGCCGTGCTCTCTCCAATAATTTGCTTTCACCGCGGCAATAGGCGAGATCGTGCTCACGGTGAACGAATAAAACCGCGCCGAACGTCTCTCGTCAGGGGCCGTGCTCTCTCCAATAATTTGCTTTCACCGCGGCAATAGGCGAGATCGTGGTCACGGTGAACGAATAAAACGCGCCGAACGTCTCTCGTCAGGGGCCGTGCTCTCTCCAATAATTTGCTTTCACCGCGGCAATAGCCGACATCGTGGTCACGGTGAACGAAGAAAACCGCGCCGAACGTCTCTCGTCAGGGGCCGTGCTCTCTCCAAAATTTGCTTTCACCGCGGCAATAGGCGAGATCGTGGTCACGGTGAACGAATAAAACCGCGCCGAACGTCTCTCGTCAGGGGCCGTGCTCTCTCCAATAATTTGCTTTCACCGCGGCAATAGGCGAGATCGTGGTCACGGTGAACGAATAAAACCGCGCCGAACGTCTCTCGTCAGTGGCCGTGCTCTCTCCAATAATTTGCTTTCACCGCGGCAATAGGCGAGATCGTGGTCACGGTGAACGAATAAAACCGCGCCGAACGTCTCTCGTCAGGGGGCGTGCTCTTTCCAATATTTTGCTTTCACCGCGGCAATAGCCGACATCGTGGTCACGGTGAACGAATAAAACCGCGCCGAACGTCTCTCGTCAGGGGCCGTGCTCTCTCCAATAATTTGCTTTCACCGCCGCAATAGGCGAGATCGTGGTCACGGTAAACGAATAAAACCGCGCCGAACGTCTCTCGTCAGGGGCCGTGCTCTCTCCAATAATTCGCTTTCACCGCGGCAATAGCCGACATCGTGGTCACGGTGAACGAATAAAACCGCGCCGAACGTCTCTCGTCAGGGGCCGTGCTCTCTCCAATATTTTGCTATCACCGCGGCAATAGGCGAGATCGTGGTCACGGTGAACGAATAAAACCGCGCCGAACGTCTCTCGTCAGGGGCCGTGCTCTCTCCAATAATTTGCTTTCACCGCGGCAATAGCCGACATCGTGGTCACGGTGAACGAATAAAACCGTGCCGAACGTCTCTCGTCAGGGGCCGTGCTCTCTCCAATAATTTGCTTTCACCGCGGCAATAGGCGAGATCGTGGTCACGGTGAACGAATAAAACCGCGCCGAACGTCTCTCGTCAGGGGCCGTGCTCTCTCCAATAATTTGCTTTCACCGCGGCAATAGGCGAGATCGTGGTCACGGTGAACGAATAAAACGGCGCCGAACGTCTCTCGTCAGGGGCCGTGCTCTCTCCAATAATTTGCTTTCACCGCGGCAATAGGCGAGATCGTGGTCACGGTGAACGAATAAAACCGCGCCGAACGTCTCTCGTCAGGGGCCGTGCTCTCTCTAATAATTTGCTTTCACCGCGGCAATAGCCGACATCGTGGTCACGGTGAACGAATAAAACCGCGCCGAACGTCTCTCGTCAGGGGCCGTGCTCTCTCCAATAATTTGCTTTCACCGCGGCAATAGGCGAGATCGTGGTCACGGTGAACGAATAAAACCGCGCCGAACGTCTCTCGTCAGGGGCCGTGCTCTCTCCAATAATTTGCTTTCACCGCGGCAATAGCCGACATCGTGGTCACGGTGAACGAATAAAACCGCGCCGATCGTCTCTCGTCAGGGGCCGTGCTCTCTCCAAAAATTTGCTTTCACCGCGGCAATAGGCGAGATCGTGGTCACGGTGAACGAATAAAACCGCGCCGAACGTCTCACGTCAGGGGCCGTGCTCTCTCCAATAATTTGCTTTCACCGCGGCAATAGCCGACATCGTGGTCACGGTGAACGAATAAAACCGCGCCGAACGTCTCTCGTCAGGGGCCGTGCTCTCTCCAATAATTTGCTTTCACCACGGCAATAGGCGAGATCGTGGTCACGGTGAACGAATAAAACCGCGCCGAACGTCTCTCGTCAGGGGCCGTGCTCTCTCCAATAATTTGCTTTCACCGCGGCAATAGGCGAGATCGTGGTCACGGTGAACGAATAAAACCGCGCCGAACGTCTCTCGTCAGGGGCCGTGCTCTCTCCAATAATTTGCTTTCACCGTGGCAATAGGCGAGATCGTGGTCACGGTGAACGAATAAAACGGCGCCGAACGTCTCTCGTCAGGGGCCGTGCTCTCTCCAATAATTTGCTTTCACCGCGGCAATAGGCGAGATCGTGGTCACGGTGAACGAATAAAACCGTGCCGACCGTCTCTCGTCAGGGGCCGTGCTCTCTCCAATAATTTGCTTTCACCGCGGCAATAGGCGAGATCGTGGTCCCGGTGAGCGAATAAAACCGCGCCGAACGTCTCTCGTCAGGGGCCGTGCTCTCTCCAATAATTTGCTTCCACCGCGGCAATAGCCGACATCGTGGTCACGGTGAACGAATAAAACCGCGCCGAACGTCTCTCGTCAGGGGCCGTGTTCTCTCCAATAATTTGCTTTCACCGCGGCAATAGGCGAGATCGTGGTCACGGTGAACGAATAAAACCGCGCCGAACGTCTCTCGTCAGGGGCCGTGCTCTCTCCAATAATTTGCTTTCACCGCGGCAATAGCCGACATCGTGGTCACGGTGAACGAATAAAACCGCGCCGAACGTCTCTCGTCAGGGGCCGTGCTCTCTCCAATAATTTGCTTTCACCGCGGCAATAGGCGAGATCGTGGTCACGGTGAACGAATAAAACCGCGCCGAACGTCTCTCGTCAGGGGCCGTGCTCTCTCCAATAATTTGCTTTCACCGCGGCAATAGCCGACATCGTGGTCACGGTGAACGAATAAAACCGCGCCGAACGTCTCTCGTCAGGGGCCGTGCTCTCTCCAATAATTTGCTTTCACCGAGGCAATAGGCGAGATCGTGGTCACGGTGAACGAATAAAACCGCGCCGAACGTCTCTCGTCAGGGGCCGTGCTCTCTCCAATAATTTGCTTTCACCGCGGGAATAGGCGAGATCGTGGTCACGGTGAACGAATAAAACCGCGCCGAACGTCTCTCGTCAGGGGCCGTGCTCTCTCCAATAATTTGCTTTCACCGCGGCAATAGGCGAGATCGTGGTCACGGTGAACGAATAAAACCGCGCCGAACGTCTCTCGTCAGGGGCCGTGCTCTCTCCAATAATTTGCTTTCACCGCGGCAATAGGCGAGATCGTGGTCACGGTGAACGAATAAAACCGCGCCGAACGTCTCTCGTCAGGGGGCGTGCTCTTTCCAATAATTTGCTTTCACCGCGGCAATAGCCGACATCGTGGTCACGGTGAACGAATAAAACCGCGCCGAACGTCTCTCGTCAGGGGCCGTGCTCTCTCCAATAATTTGCTTTCACCGCCGCAATAGGCGAGATCGTGGTCACGGTAAACGAATAAAACCGCGCCGAACGTCTCTCGTCAGGGGCCGTGCTCTCTCCAATAATTTGCTTTCACCGCGGCAATAGCCGACATCGTGGTCACGGTGAACGAATAAAACCGCGCCGAACGTCTCTCGTCAGGGGCCGTGCTCTCTCCAATAATTTGCTATCACCGCGGCAATAGGCGAGATCGTGGTCACGGTGAACGAATAAAACCGCGCCGAACGTCTCTCGTCAGGGGCCGTGCTCTCTCCAATAATTTGCTTTCACCGCGGCAATAGCCGACATCGTGGTCACGGTGAACGAATAAAACCGTGCCGAACGTCTCTCGTCAGGGGCCGTGCTCTCTCCAATAATTTGCTTTCACCGCGGCAATAGGCGAGATCGTGGTCACGGTGAACGAATAAAACCGCGCCGAACGTCATCGTCAGGGGCCGTGCTCTCTCCAATAATTTGCTTTCACCGCGGCAATAGGCGAGATCGTGGTCACGGTGAACGAATAAAACGGCGCCGAACGTCTCTCGTCAGGGGCCGTGCTCTCTCCAATAATTTGCTTTCATTGCGGCAATAGGCGAGATCGTGGTCACGGTGAACGAATAAAACCGCGCCGAACGTCTCTCGCCAGGGGCCGTGCTCTCTCTAATAATTTGCTTTCACCGCGGCAATAGCCGACATCGTGGTCACGGTGAACGAATAAAACCGCGCCGAACGTCTCTCGTCAGGGGCCGTGCTCTCTCCAATAATTTGCTTTCACCGCGGCAATAGGCGAGATCGTGGTCACGGTGAACGAATAAAACCGCGCCGAACGTCTCTCGTCAGGGGCCGTGCTCTCTCCAATAATTTGCTTTCACCGCGGCAATAGCCGACATCGTGGTCACGGTGAACGAATAAAACCGCGCCGATCGTCTCTCGTCAGGGGCCGTGCTCTCTCCAATAATTTGCTTTCACCGCGGCAATAGGCGAGATCGTGGTCACGGTGAACGAATAAAACCGCGCCGAACATCTCTCGTCAGGGGCCGTGCTCTCTCCAATAATTTGCTTTCACCGCGGCAATAGCCGACATCGTGGTCACGGTGAACGAATAAAACCGCGCCGAACGTCTCTCGTCAGGGGCCGTGCTCTCTCCAATAATTTGCTTTCACCGCGGCAATAGGCGAGATCGTGGTCACGGTGAACGAATAAAACCGCGCCGAACGTCTCTCGTCAGGGGCCGTGCTCTCTCCAATAATTTGCTTTCACCGCGGCAATAGGCGAGATCGTGGTCACGGTGAACGAATAAAACCGCGCCGAACGTCTCTCGTCAGGGGCCGTGCTCTCTCCAATAATTTGCTTTCACCGTGGCAATAGGCGAGATCGTGGTCACGGTGAACGAATAAAACGGCGCCGAACGTCTCTCGTCAGGGGCCGTGCTCTCTCCAATAATTTGCTTTCACCGCGGCAAAAGGCGAGATCGTGGTCACGGTGAACGAATAAAACCGTGCCGACCGTCTCTCGTCAGGGGCCGTGCTCTCTCCAATAATTTGCTTTCACCGCGGCAATAGGCGAGATCGTGGTCCCGGTGAGCGAATAAAACCGCGCCGAACGTCTCTCGTCAGGGGCCGTGCTCTCTCCAATAATTTGCTTCCACCGCGGCAATAGGCGAGATCGTGGTCACGGTGAACGAATAAAACCGCGCCGAACGTCTCTCGTCAGGGGCCGTGCTCTCTCCAATAATTTGCTTTCACCGCGGCAATAGCCGACATCGTGGTCACGGTGAACGAATAAAACCGCGCCGAACGTCTCTCGTCAGGGGCCGTGCTCTCTCCAATAATTTGCTTTCACCGCGGCAATAGGCGAGATCGTGGTCACGGTGAACGAATAAAACCGCGCCGAACGTCTCTCGTCAGGGGCCGTGCTCTCTCCAATAATTTGCTTTCACCGCGGCAATAGCCGACATCGTGATCACGGTGAACGAATAAAACCGCGCCGAACGTCTCTCGTCAGGGGCCGTGTTCTCTCCAATAATTTGCTTTCACCGCGGCAATAGGCGAGATCGTGGTCACGGTGAACGAATAAAACCGCGCCGAACGTCTCTCGTCAGGGGCCGTGCTCTCTCCAATAATTTGCTTTCACCGCGGCAATAGCCGACATCGTGGTCACGGTGAACGAATAAAACCGCGCCGAACGTCTCTCGTCAGGGGCCGTGCTCTCTCCAATAATTTGCTTTCACTGCGGCAATAGGCGAGATCGTGGTCACGGTGAACGAATAAAACCGCGCCGAACGTCTCTCGTCACGGGCCGTGCTCTCTCCAATAATTTGCTTTCACCGCGGCAATAGGCGAGATCGTGGTCACGGTGTACGAATAAAACCGCGCCGAACGTCTCTCGTCAGGGGCCGTGCTCTCTCCAATAATTTGCTTTCACCGTGGCAATAGGCGAGATCGTGGTCACGGTGAACGAATAAAACGGCGCCGAACGTCTCTCGTCAGGGGCCGTGCTCTCTCCAATAATTTGCTTTCACCGCGGCAATAGGCGAGATCGTGGTCACGGTGAAAGAATAAAACCGCGCCGTCTGTCTCTCGTCAGGGGCCGTGCTCTCTCCAATAATTTGCTTTCACCGCGGCAATAGGCGAGATCGTGGTCCCGGTGAACGAATAAAACCGCGCCGAACGTCTCTCGTCAGGGGCCGTGCTCTCTCCAATAATTTGCTTTCACCGCGGCAATAGGCGAGATCGTGGTCACGGTGAACGAATAAAACCGCGCCGAACGTCTCTCGTCAGGGGCCGTGCTCTCTCCAATAATTTGCTTTCACCGCGGCAATAGCCGACATCGTGGTCACGGTGAACGAATAAAACCGCGCCGAACGTCTCTCGTCAGGGGCCGTGCTCTCTCCAATAATTTGCTTTCACCGAGGCAATAGGCGAGATCGTGGTCACGGTGAACGAATAAAACCGCGCCGAACGTCTCTCGTCAGGGGCCGTGCTCTCTCCAATAATTTGCTTTCACCGCGGCAATAGGCGAGATCGTGGTCACGGTGAACGAATAAAACCGCGCCGAACGTCTCTCGTCAGGGGCCGTGCTCTCTCCAATAATTTGCTTTCACCGCGGCAATAGGCGAGATCGTGGTCACGGTGAACGAATAAAACCGCGCCGAACGTCTCTCGTCAGGGGCCGTGCTCTCCCCAATAATTTGCTTTCACCGAGGCAATAGGCGAGACCGTGGTCACGGTGACCGAATAAAACCGCGCCGAACGTCTCTCGTCAGGGGCCGTGCTCTCTCCAATAATTTGCTTTCACCGCGGCAATAGGCGAGATCGTGGTCACGGTGAACGAATAAAACCGCGCCGAACGTCTCTCGTCAGGGGCCGTGCTCTCTCCAATAATTTGCTTTCACCGCGGCAATAGCCGACATCGTGGTCACGGTGAACGAATAAAACCGCGCCGAACGTCTCTCGTCAGGGGCCGTGCTCTCTCCAATAATTTGCTTTCACTGCGGCAATAGGCGAGATCGTGGTCACGGTGAACGAATAAAACCGCGCCGAACGTCTCTCGTCAGGGGCCGTGCTCTCTCCAATAATTTGCTTTCACCGCGGCAATAGGCGAGATCGTGGTCGCGGTGAACGAATAAAACCACGACGAACGTCTCTCGTCAGGGGCCGTGCTCTCTCCAATAATTTGCTTTCACCGCGGCAATAGGCGAGATCGTGGTCACGGTGAACGAATAAAACCGCGCCGAACGTCTCTCGTCAGGGGCCGTGCTCTCTCCAATAATTTGCTTTCACCGCGGCAATAGCCGACATCGTGGTCACGGTGAACGAATAAAACCGCGCCGAACGTCTCTCGTCAGGGGCCGTGCTCTCTCCAATAATTTGCTTTCACCGCGGCAATAGGCGAGATCGTGGTCACGGTGAACGAATAAAACCGCGCCGAACGTCTCTCGTCAGGGGCCGTGCTCTCTCCAATAATTTGCTTTCACCACGGCAATAGGCGAGATCGTGGTCACGGTGAACGAATAAAACCGCGCCGAACGTCTCTCGTCAGGGGCCGTGCTCTCTCCAATAATTTGCTTTCACCGCGGCAATAGGCGAGATCGTGGTCACTGTGAACGAATAAAACCGCGCCGAACGTCTCTCGTCAGGGGCCGTGCTCTCTCCAATAATTTGCTTTCACCGCGGCAATAGCCGACATCGTGGTCACGGTGAACGAATAAAACCGCGCCGAACGTTTCACGTCAGGGGCCGTGCTCTCTCCAATAATTTGCTTTCACCGCGGCAATAGGCGAGATCGTGGTCACGGTGAACGAATAAAACCGCGCCGAACGTCTCTCGTCAGGGGCCATGCTCTCTCCAATAATTTGCTTTCACCGCGGCAATAGCCGACATCGTGGTCACGGTGAACGAATAAAACCGCGCCGAACGTCTCTCGTCAGGGGCCGTGCTCTCTCCAATAATTTGCTTTCACCGCGGCAATAGGCGAGATCGTGATCACGGTGAACGAATAAATCCGCGCCGAACGTCTCTCGTCGGGGGCCGTGCTCTCTCCAATAATTTGCTTTCACCGCGGCAATAGGCGAGATCGTGGTCACGGTGAACGAATAAAACCGCGCCGAACGTCTCTCGTCAGGGGCCGTGCTCTCTCCAATAATTTGCTTTCACCGCGGCAATAGCCGACATCGTGGTCACGGTGAACGAATAAAACCGCGCCGAACGTCTCTCGTCAGGGGCCGTGCTCTCTCCAATAATTTGCTTTCACCGCGGCAATAGGCGAGATCGTGGTCACGGTGAACGAATAAAACCGCGCCGAACGTCTCTCGTTAGGGGCCGTGCTCTCTCCAATAATTTGCTTTTACCGCGGCAATAGCCGACATCGTGGTCACGGTGAACGAATAAAACCGCGCCGAACGTCTCTCGTCAGGGGCCGTGCTCTCTCCAATAATTTGCTTTCACCGGGGCAATAGGCGAGATCGTGGTCACGGTGAACGAATAAAACCGCGCCGAACGTCTCTCGTCAGGGGCCGTGCTCTCTCCAATAATTTGCTTTCACCGCGGCAATAGCCGACATCGTGGTCACGGTGAACGAATAAAACCGCGCCGAACGTCTCTCGTCAGGGGCCGTGCTCTCTCCAATAATTTGCTTTCACCGCGGCAATAGGCGAGATCGTGGTCACGGTGAACGAATAAAACCGCGCCGAACGTCTCTCGTCAGGGGCCGTGCTCTCTCCAATAATTTGCTTTCACCGCGGCAATAGCCGACATCGTGGTCACGGTGAACGAATAAAACCGCGCCGACCGTCTCTCGTCAGGGGCCGTGCTCTCTCCAATAATTTGCTTTCACCGCGGCAATAGGCGAGATCGCGGTCACGGTGAACGAATAAAACCGCGCCGAACGTCTCTCGTCAGGGGCCGTGCTCTCTCCAATAATTTGCTTTCACCGCGGCAATAGCCGACATCGTGGTCACGGTGAACGAATAAAACCGCGCCGAACGTCTCTCGTCAGGGGCCGTGCTCTCTCCAATAATTTGCTTTCACCGCGGCAATAGGCGAGATCGCGGTGACGGTGAACGAATAAAACCGCGCCGAACGTCTCTCGTCAGGGGCCGTGCTCTCTCCAATAATTTGCTTTCACCGCGGCAATTGGCGAGATCGTGGTCACGGTGAACGAATAAAACCGCGCCGAACGTCTCTCGTCAGGGGCCGTGCTCTCTCCAATAATTTGCTTTCACCGCGGCAATAGGCGAGATCGTGGTCACGGTGAACGAATAAAACCGCGCCGAACGTCTCTCGTCAGGGGCCGTGCTCTCTCCAATAATTTGCTTTCACCGCGGCAATAGGCGAGATCGTGGTCACGGTGAACGAATAAAACCGCGCCGAACGTCTCTCGTCAGGGGCCGTGCTCTCTCCAATAATTTGCTTTCACCGTGGCAATAGGCGAGATCGTGGTCACGGTGAACGAATAAAACGGCGCCGAACGTCTCTCGTCAGGGGCCGTGCTCTCTCCAATAATTTGCTTTCACCGCGGCAAAAGGCGAGATCGTGGTCACGGTGAACGAATAAAACCGTGCCGACCGTCTCTCGTCAGGGGCCGTGCTCTCTCCAATAATTTGCTTTCACCGCGGCAATAGGCGAGATCGTGGTCCCGGTGAGCGAATAAAACCGCGCCGAACGTCTCTCGTCAGGGGCCGTGCTCTCTCCAATAATTTGCTTTCACCGCGGCAATAGGCGAGATCGTGGTCACGGTGAACGAATAAAACCGCGCCGAACGTCTCTCGTCAGGGGCCGTGCTCTCTCCAATAATTTGCTTTCACCGCGGCAATAGCCGACATCGTGGTCACGGTGAACGAATAAAACCGCGCCGAACGTCTCTCGTCAGGGGCCGTGCTCTCTCCAATAATTTGCTTTCACCGCGGCAATAGGCGAGATCGTGGTCACGGTGAACGAATAAAACCGCGCCGAACGTCTCTCGTCAGGGGCCGTGCTCTCTCCAATAATTTGCTTTCACCGCGGCAATAGCCGACATCGTGGTCACGGTGAACGAATAAAACCGCGCCGAACGTCTCTCGTCAGGGGCCGTGTTCTCTCCAATAATTTGCTTTCACCGCGGCAATAGGCGAGATCGTGGTCACGGTGAACGAATAAAACCGCGCCGAACGTCTCTCGTCAGGGGCCGTGCTCTCTCCAATAATTTGCTTTCACCGCGGCAATAGCCGACATCGTGGTCACGGTGAACGAATAAAACCGCGCCGAACGTCTCTCGTCAGGGGCCGTGCTCTCTACAATAATTTGCTTTCACCGCGGCAATAGGCGAGATCGTGGTCACGGTGAACGAATAAAACCGCGCCGAACGTCTCTCGTCACGGGCCGTGCTCTCTCCAATAATTTGCTTTCACCGCGGCAATAGGCGAGATCGTGGTCACGGTGTACGAATAAAACCGCGCCGAACGTCTCTCGTCAGGGGCCGTGCTCTCTCCAATAATTTGCTTTCACCGTGGCAATAGGCGAGATCGTGGTCACGGTGAACGAATAAAACGGCGCCGAACGTCTCTCGTCAGGGGCCGTGCTCTCTCCAATAATTTGCTTTCACCGCGGCAATAGGCGAGATCGTGGTCACGGTGAACGAATAAAACCGCGCCGTCTGTCTCTCGTCAGGGGCCGTGCTCTCTCCAATAATTTGCTTTCACCGCGGCAATAGGCGAGATCGTGGTCCCGGTGAACGAATAAAACCGCGCCGAACGTCTCTCGTCAGGGGCCGTGCTCTCTCCAATAATTTGCTTTCACCGCGGCAATAGGCGAGATCGTGGTCACGGTGAACGAATAAAACCGCGCCGAACGTCTCTCGTCAGGGGCCGTGCTCTCTCCAATAATTTGCTTTCACCGCGGCAATAGCCGACATCGTGGTCACGGTGAACGAATAAAACCGCGCCGAACGTCTCTCGTCAGGGGCCGTGCTCTCTCCAATAATTTGCTTTCACCGAGGCAATAGGCGAGATCGTGGTCACGGTGAACGAATAAAACCGCGCCGAACGTCTCTCGTCAGGGGCCGTGCTCTCTCCAATAATTTGCTTTCACCGCGGCAATAGGCGAGATCGTGGTCACGGTGAACGAATAAAACCGCGCCGAACGTCTCTCGTCAGGGGCCGTGCTCTCTCGAATAATTTGCTTTCACCGCGGCAATAGGCGAGATCGTGGTCACGGTGAACGAATAAAACCGCGCCGAACGTCTCTCGTCAGGGGCCGTGCTCTCCCCAATAATTTGCTTTCACCGAGGCAATAGGCGAGAGCGTGGTCACGGTGAACGAATAAAACCGCGCCGAACGTCTCTCGTCAGGGGCCGTGCTCTCTCCAATAATTTGCTTTCACCGCGGCAATAGGCGAGATCGTGGTCACGGTGAACGAATAAAACCGCGCCGAACGTCTCTCGTCAGGGGCCGTGCTCTCTCCAATAATTTGCTTTCACCGCGGCAATAGCCGACATCGTGGTCACGGTGAACGAATAAAACCGCGCCGAACGTCTCTCGTCAGGGGCCGTGCTCTCTCCAATAATTTGCTTTCACTGCGGCAATAGGCGAGATCGTGGTCACGGTGAACGAATAAAACCGCGCCGAACGTCTCTCGTCAGGGGCCGTGCTCTCTCCAATAATTTGCTTTCACCGCGGCAATAGGCGAGATCGTGGTCGCGGTGAACGAATAAAACCACGACGAACGTCTCTCGTCAGGGGCCGTGCTCTCTCCAATAATTTGCTTTCACCGCGGCAATAGGCGAGATCGTGGTCACGGTGAACGAATAAAACCGCGCCGAACGTCTTTCGTCAGGGGCCGTGCTCTCTCCAATAATTTGCTTTCACCGCGGCAATAGCCGACATCGTGGTCACGGTGAACGAATAAAACCGCGCCGAACGTCTCTCGTCAGGGGCCGTGCTCTCTCCAATAATTTGCTTTCACCGCGGCAATAGGCGAGATCGTGGTCACGGTGAACGAATAAAACCGCGCCGAACGTCTCTCGTCAGGGGCCGTGCTCTCTCCAATAATTTGCTTTCACCACGGCAATAGGCGAGATCGTGGTCACGGTGAACGAATAAAACCGCGCCGAACGTCTCTCGTCAGGGGCCGTGCTCTCTCCAATAATTTGCTTTCACCGCGGCAATAGGCGAGATCGTGGTCACTGTGAACGAATAAAACCGCGCCGAACGTCTCTCGTCAGGGGCCGTGCTCTCTCCAATAATTTGCTTTCACCGCGGCAATAGCCGACATCGTGGTCACGGTGAACGAATAAAACCGCGCCGAACGTTTCACGTCAGGGGCCGTGCTCTCTACAATAATTTGCTTTCACCGCGGCAATAGGCGAGATCGTGGTCACGGTGAACGAATAAAACCGCGCCGAATGTCTCTCGTCAGGGGCCATGCTCTCTCCAATAATTTGCTTTCACCGCGGCAATAGCCGACATCGTGGTCACGGTGAACGAATAAAACCGCGCCGAACGTCTCTCGTCAGGGGCCGTGCTCTCTCCAATAATTTGCTTTCACCGCGGCAATAGGCGAGATCGTGGTCACGGTGAACGAATAAATCCGCGCCGAACGTCTCTCGTCGGGGGCCGTGCTCTCTCCAATAATTTGCTTTTACCGCGGCAATAGGCGAGATCGTGGTCACGGTGAACGAATAAAACCGCGCCGAACGTCTCTCGTCAGGGGCCGTGCTCTCTCCAATAATTTGCTTTCACCGCGGCAATAGCCGACATCGTGGTCACGGTGAACGAATAAAACCGCGCCGAACGTCTCTCGTCAGGGGCCGTGCTCTCTCCAATAATTTGCTTTCACCGCGGCAATAGGCGAGATCGTGGTCACGGTGAACGAATAAAACCGCGCCGAACGTCTCTCGTTAGGGGCCGTGCTCTCTCCAATAATTTGCTTTTACCGCGGCAATAGCCGACATCGTGGTCACGGTGAACGAATAAAACCGCGCCGAACGTCTCTCGTCAGGGACCGTGCTCTCTCCAATAATTTGCTTTCACCGGGGCAATAGGCGAGATCGTGGTCACGGTGAACGAATAAAACCGCGCCGAACGTCTCTCGTCAGGGGCCGTGCTCTCTCCAATAATTTGCTTTCACCGCGGCAATAGCCGACATCGTGGTCACAGTGAACGAATAAAACCGCGCCGAACGTCTCTCGTCAGGGGCCGTGCTCTCTCCAATAATTTGCTTTCACCGCGGCAATAGGCGAGATCGTGGTCACGGTGAACGAATAAAACCGCGCCGAACGTCTCTCGTCAGGGGCCGTGCTCTCTCCAATAATTTGCTTTCACCGCGGCAATAGCCGACATCGTGGTCACGGTGAACGAATAAAACCGCGCCGACCGTCTCTCGTCAGGGGCCGTGCTCTCTCCAATAATTTGCTTTCACCGCGGCAATAGGCGAGATCGCGGTCACGGTGAACGAATAAAACCGCGCCGAACGTCTCTCGTCAGGGGCCGTGCTCTCTCCAATAATTTGCTTTCACCGCGGCAATAGCCGACATCGTGGTCACGGTGAACGAATAAAACCGCGCCGAACGTCTCTCGTCAGGGGCCGTGCTCTCTCCAATAATTTGCTTTCACCGCGGCAATAGGCGAGATCGCGGTGACGGTGAACGAATAAAACCGCGCCGAACGTCTCTCGTCAGGGGCCGTGCTCTCTCCAATAATTTGCTTTCACCGCGGCAATAGGCGAGATCGTGGTCACGGTGAACGAATAAAACCGCGCCGAACGTCTCTCGTCAGGGGCCGTGCTCTCTCCAATAATTTGCTTTCACCGCGGCAATAGGCGAGATCGTGGTCACGGTGAACGAATAAAACCGCGCCGAACGTCTCTCGTCAGGGGCCGTGCTCTCTCCGATAATTTGCTTTCACCGCGGCAATAGCCGACATCGTGGTCACGGTGAACGAATAAAACCGCGCCGAACGTCTCTCGTCAGGGGCCGTGCTCTCTCCAATATTTTGCTTTCACCGCGGCAATAGCCGACATCGTGGTCACGGTGAACGAATAAAACCGCGCCGAACGTCTCTCGTCAGGGGCCGTGCTCTCTCCAATAATTTGCTTTCACCGCGGCAATAGGCTAGATCGTGGTCACGGTGAACGAATAAAACCGCGCCGAACGTCTCTCGTCAGGGGCCGTGCTCTCTCCAATAATTTGCTTTCACCGCGGCAATAGGCGACATCGAGGTCACGGTGAACGAATAAAACCGCGCCGAACGTCTCTCGTCAGGGGCCGTGCTCTCTCCAATAATTTGCTTTCACCGCGGCAATAGGCGAGATCGCGGTCACGGTGAACGAATAAAACCGCGCCGAACGTGTCTCGTCAGGGGCCGTGCTCTCTCCAATAATTTGCTTTCACCGCGGCAATAGGCGAGATCGTGGTCACGGTGAACGAATAAAACCGCGCCGAACGTCTCTCGTCAGGGGCCGTGCTCTTTCCAATAATTTGCTTTCACCGCGGCAATAGCCGACATCGTGGTCACGGTGAACGAATAAAACCGCGCCGAACGTCTCTCGTCAGGGGCCGTGCTCTATCAAATAATTTGCTTTCACCGCGGCAATAGGCGAGATCGTGGTCACGGTGAACGAATAAAACCGCGCCGAACGTCTCTCGTCAGGGGCCGTGCTCTCTCCAATAATTTGCTTTCACCGCGGCAATAGCCGACATCGTGGTCACGGTGAACGAATAAAACCGCGCCGAACGTCTCTCGTCAGGGGCCGTGCTCTTTCCAATAATTTGCTTTCACCGCGGCAATAGGCGAGATCGTGGTCACGGTGAACGAATAAAACCGCGCCGAACGTCTCTCGTCAGGGGCCGTGCTCTCTCCAATAATTTGCTTTCACCGCGGCAATAGGCGAGATCGCGGTCACGGTGAACGAATAAAACCGCGCCGAACGTCTCTCGTCAGGGGCCGTGCTCTCTCCAATAATTTGCTTTCACCGCGGCAATAGGCGAGATCGTGGTCACGGTGAACGAATAAAACCGCGCCGAACGTCTCTCGTCAGGGGCCGTGCTCTCTCCAATAATTTGCTTTCACCGCGGCAATAGGCGAGATCGTGGTCACGGTGAACGAATAAAACCGCGCCGAACGTCTCTCGTCAGGGGCCGTGCTCTCTCCAATAATTTGCTTTCACCGCGGCAATAGCCGACATCGTGGTCACGGTGAACGAATAAAACTGCGCCGAACGTCTCTCGTCAGGGGCCGTGCTCTCTCCAATAATTTGCTTTCACCGCGGCAATAGGCGAGATCGTGGTCACGGTGAACGAATAAAACCGCGCCGAACGTCTCTCGTCAGGGGCCGTGCTCTCTCCAATAATTTGCTTTCACCGCGGCAATAGGCGAGATCGTGGTCACGGTGAACGAATAAAACCGCGCCGAACGTCTCTCGTCAGGGGCCGTGCTCTCTCCAATAATTTGCTTTCACCGCGGCAATAGGCGAGATCGTGGTCACGGTGAACGAATAAAACCGCGCCGAACGTCTCTCGTCAGGGGCCGTGCTCTCTCCAACGATTTGCTTTCACCGCGGCAATAGCCGACATCGTGGTCACGGTGAACGAATAAAACCGCGCCGAACGTCTCTCGTCAGGGGCCGTGCTCTCTCCAATAATTTGCTTTCACCGCGGCAACAGGCGAGATCGTGGTCACGGTGAACGAATAAAGCCGCGCCGAACGTCTCTCGTCAGGGGCCGTGCTCTCTCCAATAATTTGCTTTCACCGCGGCAATAGGCGAGATCGTGGTCACGGTGAACGAATAAAACCGCGCCGAACGTCTCTCGTCAGGGGCCGTGCTCTCTCCAATAATTTGCTTTCACCGCGGCAATAGCCGACATCGTGGTCACGGTGAACGAATAAAACCGCGCCGAACGTCTCTCGTCAGGGGCCGTGCTCTCCAATAATTTGCTTTCACCGCGGCAATAGGCGAGATCGTGGTCACGGTGAACGAATAAAACCGCGCCGAATGTCTCTCGTCAGGGGCCGTGCTCTCTCCAATAATTTGCTTTCACCGCGGCAATAGGCGAGATCGTGGTCACGGTGAACGAATAAAACCGCGCCGAACGTCTCTCGTCAGGGGCCGTGCTCTCTCCAATAATTTGCTTTCACCGCGGCAATAGCCGACATCGTGGTCACGGTGAACGAATAAAACCGCGCCGAACGTCTCTCGTCAGGGGCCGTGCTCTCTCCAATAATTTGCTTTCACCGCGGCAATAGGCGAGATCGTGGTCACGGTGAACGAATAAAACCGCGCCGAACGTCTCTCGTCAGGGGCCGTGCTCTCTCCAATAATTTGCTTTCACCGCGGCAATAGCCGACATCGTGGTCACGGTGAACGAATAAAACCGCGCCGAACGTCTCTCGTCAGGGGCCGTGCTCTCTCCAATAATTTGCTTTCACCGCGGCAATAGGCGAGATCTTGGTCACGGTGAACGAATAAAACCGCGCCGAAAGTCTCTCGTCAGGGGCCGTGCTCTCTCCAATAATTTGCTTTCACCGCGGCAATAGCCGACATCGTGGTCACGGTGAACGAATAAAACCGCGCCGAACGTCTCTCGTCAGGGGCCGTGCTCTCTCCAATAATTTGCTTTCACCGCCGCAATAGGCGAGATCGTGGTCACGGTGAACGAATAAAACCGCGCCGAACGTCTCTCGTCAGGGGCCGTGCTCTCTCCAATAATTTGCTTTCACCGCGGCAATAGCCGACATCGTGGTCACGGTGAACGAATAAAACCGCGCCGAACGTCTCTCGTCAGGGGCCGTGCTCTCTCCAATAATTTGCTTTCACCGCGGCAATAGCCGACATCGTGGTCACGGTGAACGAATAAAACCGCGCCGAACGTCTCTCGTCAGGGGCCGTGCTCTCTCCAATAATTTGCTTTCACCGCGGCAATAGGCGAGATCGTGGTCACGGTGAACGAATAAAACCGCGCCGAACGTCTCTCGTCAGGGGCCGTGCACTCTCCAATAATTTGCTTTCACCGCGGCAATAGGCGAGATCGTGGTCACGGTGAACGAATAAAACCGCGCCGAACGTCTCTCGTCAGGGGCCGTGCTCTCTCCAATAATTTGCTTTCACCGCGGCAATAGCCGACATCGTGGTCACGGTGAACGAATAAAACCGCGCCGAACGTCTCTCGTCAGGGGCCGTGCTCTCTCCAATAATTTGCTTTCACCGCGGCAATAGGCGAGATCGTGGTCACGGTGAACGAATAAAACCGCGCCGAACGTCTCTCGTCAGGGGCCGTGCTCTCTCCAATAATTTGCTTTCACCGCGGCAATAGCCGACATCGTGGTCACGGTGAACGAATAAAACCGCGCCGAACGTCTCTCGTCAGGGGCCGTGCTCTCTCCAATAATTTGCTTTCACCGCGGCAATAGGCGAGATCGTGGTCACGGTGAACGAATAAAACCGCGCCGAACGTCTCTCGTCAGGGGCCGTGCACTCTCCAATAATTTGCTTTCACCGCGGCAATAGGCGAGATCGTGGTCACGGTGAACGAATAAAGCCGCGCCGAACGTCTCTCGTCAGGGGCCGTGCTCTCTCCAATAATTTGCTTTCACCGCGGCAATAGGCGAGATCGTGGTCACGGTGAACGAATAAAACCGCGCCGAACGTCTCTCGTCAGGGGCCGTGCTCTCTCCAATAATTTGCTTTCACCGCGGCAATAGCCGACATCGTGGTCACGGTGAACGAATAAAACCGCGCCGAACGTCTCTCGTCAGGGGCCGTGCTCTCTCCAATAATTTGCTTTCACCGCGGCAATAGGCGAGATCGTGGTCACGGTGAACGAATAAAACCGCGCCGAACGTCTCTCGTCAGGGGCCGTGCTCTCTCCAATAATTTGCTTTCACCGCGGCAATAGCCGACATCGTGGTCACGGTGAACGAATAAAACCGCGCCGAACGTCTCCCGTCAGGGGCCGTGCTCTCTCCAATAATTTGCTTTCACCGCGGCAATAGGCGAGATCGTGGTCACGGTGAACGAATAAAACCGCGCCGAACGTCTCTCGTCAGGGGTTGTGCTCTCTCCAATAATTTGCTTTCACCGCGGCAATAGCCGACATCGTGGTCACGGTGAACGAATAAAACCGCGCCGAACGTCTCTCGTCAGGGGCCGTGCTCTCTCCAATAATTTGCTTTCACCGCGGCAATAGGCGAGATCGTGGTCACGGTGAACGAATAAAACCGCGCCGAACGTCTCTCGTCAGGGGCCGTGCTCTCTCCAATAATTTGCTTTCACCGCGGCAATAGGCGAGATCGTGGTCACGGTGAACGAATAAAACCGCGCCGAACGTCTCTCGTCAGGGGCCGTGCTCTCTCCAATAATTTGCTTTCACCGCGGCAATAGCCGACATCGTGGTCACGGTGAACGAATAAAACCGCGCCGAACGTCTCTCGTCAGGGGCCGTGCTCTCTCCAATAATTTGCTTTCACCGCGGCAATAGCCGACATCGTGGTCACGGTGAACGAATAAAACCGCGCCGAACGTCTCTCGTCAGGGGCGGTGCTCTCTCCAATAATTTGCTTTCACCGCGGCAATAGGCGAGATCGTGGTCACGGTGAATGAATAAAACCGCGCCGAACGTCTCTCGTCAGGGGCCGTGCTCTCTCCAATAATTTGCTTTCACCGCGGCAATAGCCGACATCGTGGTCACGGTGAACGAATAAAACCGCGCCGAACGTCTCTTGTCAGGGGCCGTGCTCTCTCCAATAATTTGCTTTCACCGCGGCAATAGGCGAGATCGTGGTCACGGTGAACGAATAAAACCGCGCCGAACGTCTCTCGTCAGGGGCCGTGCTCTCTCCAATAGTTTGCTTTCACCGCGGCAATAGGCGAGATCGTGGTCACGGTGAACGAATAAAACCGCGCCGAACGTCTCTCGTCAGGTTCCGTGCTCTCTCCAATAATTTGCTTTCACCGCGGCAATAGGCGAGATCGTGGTCACGGTGAACGAATAAAACCGCGCCGAACGTCTCTCGTCAGGGGCCGTGCTCTCTCCAATAATTTGCTTTCACCGCGGCAATAGCCGACATCGTGGTCACGGTGAACGAATAAAACCGCGCCGAACGTCTCTCGTCAGGGGCCGTGCTCTCTCCAATAATTTGCTTTCACCGCGGCAATAGGCGAGATCGTGGTCACGGTGAACGAACAAAAACCGCGCCGAAAGTCTCTCGTCAGGGCCGTCCGTGCTCTCTCCAATAATTTGCTTTCACCGCGGCAATAGGCGAGATCGTGGTCACGGTGAGCGAATAAAACCGCGCCGAACGTCTCTCGTCAGCGGCCGTGCTCTCTCCAATAATTTGCTTTCACCGCGGCAATAGCCGACATCGTGGTCACGGTGAACGAATAAAACCGCGCCGAACGTCTCTCGTCAGGGGCCGTGCTTTCTCCAATAATTTGCTTTCACCGCGGCAATAGGCGACATCGTGGTCACGGTGAACGAATAAAACCGCGCCGAACGTCTCTCGTCAGGGGCCGTGCTCTCTCCAATAATTTGCTTTCACCGCGGCAATAGGCGAGATCGTGGTCACGGTGAACGAATAAAACCGCGCCGAACGTCTCTCGTTAGGGGCCGTGCTCTCTCCAATAATTTGCTTTTACCGCGGCAATAGCCGACATCGTGGTCACGGTGAACGAATAAAACCGCGCCGAACGTCTCTCGTCAGGGGCCGTGCTCTCTCCAATAATTTGCTTTCACCGGGGCAATAGGCGAGATCGTGGTCACGGTGAACGAATAAAACCGCGCCGAACGTCTCTCGTCAGGGGCCGTGCTCTCTCCAATAATTTGCTTTCACCGCGGCAATAGCCGACATCGTGGTCACGGTGAACGAATAAAACCGCGCCGAACGTCTCTCGTCAGGGGCCGTGCTCTCTCCAATAATTTGCTTTCACCGCGGCAATAGCCGACATCGTGGTCACGGTGAACGAATAAAACCGCGCCGACCGTCTCTCGTCAGGGGCCGTGCTCTCTCCAATAATTTGCTTTCACCGCGGCAATAGGCGAGATCGCGGTCACGGTGAACGAATAAAACCGCGCCGAACGTCTCTCGTCAGGGGCCGTGCTCTCTCCAATAATTTGCTTTCACCGCGGCAATAGCCGACATCGTGGTCACGGTGAACGAATAAAACCGCGCCGAACGTCTCTCGTCAGGGGCCGTGCTCTCTCCAATAATTTGCTTTCACCGCGGCAATAGGCGAGATCGCGGTGACGGTGAACGAATAAAACCGCGCCGAACGTCTCTCGTCAGGGGCCGTGCTCTCTCCAATAATTTGCTTTCACCGCGGCAATAGGCGAGATCGTGGTCACGGTGAACGAATAAAACCGCGCCGAACGTCTCTCGTCAGGGGCCGTGCTCTCTCCAATAATTTGCTTTCACCGCGGCAATAGGCGAGATCGTGGTCACGGTGAACGAATAAAACCGCGCCGAACGTCTCTCGTCAGGGGCCGTGCTCTCTCCAATAATTTGCTTTCACCGCGGCAATAGGCGAGATCGTGGTCACGGTGAACGAATAAAACCGCGCCGAACGTCTCTCGTCAGGGGCCGTGCTCTCTCCAATAATTTGCTTTCACCGTGGCAATAGGCGAGATCGTGGTCACGGTGAACGAATAAAACGGCGCCGAACGTCTCTCGTCAGGGGCCGTGCTCTCTCCAATAATTTGCTTTCACCGCGGCAAAAGGCGAGATCGTGGTCACGGTGAACGAATAAAACCGTGCCGACCGTCTCTCGTCAGGGGCCGTGCTCTCTCCAATAATTTGCTTTCACCGCGGCAATAGGCGAGATCGTGGTCCCGGTGAGCGAATAAAACCGCGCCGAACGTCTCTCGTCAGGGGCCGTGCTCTCTCCAATAATTTGCTTTCACCGCGGCAATAGGCGAGATCGTGGTCACGGTGAACGAATAAAACCGCGCCGAACGTCTCTCGTCAGGGGCCGTGCTCTCTCCAATAATTTGCTTTCACCGCGGCAATAGCCGACATCGTGGTCACGGTGAACGAATAAAACCGCGCCGAACGTCTCTCGTCAGGGGCCGTGCTCTCTCCAATAATTTGCTTTCACCGCGGCAATAGGCGAGATCGTGGTCACGGTGAACGAATAAAACCGCGCCGAACGTCTCTCGTCAGGGGCCGTGCTCTCTCCAATAATTTGCTTTCACCGCGGCAATAGCCGACATCGTGGTCACGGTGAACGAATAAAACCGCGCCGAACGTCTCTCGTCAGGGGCCGTGTTCTCTCCAATAATTTGCTTTCACCGCGGCAATAGGCGAGATCGTGGTCACGGTGAACGAATAAAACCGCGCCGAACGTCTCTCGTCAGGGGCCGTGCTCTCTCCAATAATTTGCTTTCACCGCGGCAATAGCCGACATCGTGGTCACGGTGAACGAATAAAACCGCGCCGAACGTCTCTCGTCAGGGGCCGTGCTCTCTCCAATAATTGCTTTCACCGCGGCAATAGGCGAGATCGTGGTCACGGTGAACGAATAAAACCGCGCCGAACGTCTCTCGTCACGGGCCGTGCTCTCTCCAATAATTTGCTTTCACCGCGGCAATAGGCGAGATCGTGGTCACGGTGTACGAATAAAACCGCGCCGAACGTCTCTCGTCAGGGGCCGTGCTCTCTCCAATAATTTGCTTTCACCGTGGCAATAGGCGAGATCGTGGTCACGGTGAACGAATAAAACGGCGCCGAACGTCTCTCGTCAGGGGCCGTGCTCTCTCCAATAATTTGCTTTCACCGCGGCAATAGGCGAGATCGTGGTCACGGTGAACGAATAAAACCGCGCCGTCTGTCTCTCGTCAGGGGCCGTGCTCTCTCCAATAATTTGCTTTCACCGCGGCAATAGGCGAGATCGTGGTCCCGGTGAACGAATAAAACCGCGCCGAACGTCTCTCGTCAGGGGCCGTGCTCTCTCCAATAATTTGCTTTCACCGCGGCAATAGGCGAGATCGTGGTCACGGTGAACGAATAAAACCGCGCCGAACGTCTCTCGTCAGGGGCCGTGCTCTCTCCAATAATTTGCTTTCACCGCGGCAATAGCCGACATCGTGGTCACGGTGAACGAATAAAACCGCGCCGAACGTCTCTCGTCAGGGGCCGTGCTCTCTCCAATAATTTGCTTTCACCGAGGCAATAGGCGAGATCGTGGTCACGGTGAACGAATAAAACCGCGCCGAACGTCTCTCGTCAGGGGCCGTGCTCTCTCCAATAATTTGCTTTCACCGCGGCAATAGGCGAGATCGTGGTCACGGTGAACGAATAAAACCGCGCCGAACGTCTCTCGTCAGGGGCCGTGCTCTCTCCAATAATTTGCTTTCACCGCGGCAATAGGCGAGATCGTGGTCACGGTGAACGAATAAAACCGCGCCGAACGTCTCTCGTCAGGGGCCGTGCTCTCCCCAATAATTTGCTTTCACCGAGGCAATAGGCGAGAGCGTGGTCACGGTGAACGAATAAAACCGCGCCGAACGTCTCTCGTCAGGGGCCGTGCTCTCTCCAATAATTTGCTTTCACCGCGGCAATAGGCGAGATCGTGGTCACGGTGAACGAATAAAACCGCGCCGAACGTCTCTCGTCAGGGGCCGTGCTCTCTCCAATAATTTGCTTTCACCGCGGCAATAGCCGACATCGTGGTCACGGTGAACGAATAAAACCGCGCCGAACGTCTCTCGTCAGGGGCCGTGCTCTCTCCAATAATTTGCTTTCACTGCGGCAATAGGCGAGATCGTGGTCACGGTGAACGAATAAAACCGCGCCGAACGTCTCTCGTCAGGGGCCGTGCTCTCTCCAATAATTTGCTTTCACCGCGGCAATAGGCGAGATCGTGGTCGCGGTGAACGAATAAAACCACGACGAACGTCTCTCGTCAGGGGCCGTGCTCTCTCCAATAATTTGCTTTCACCGCGGCAATAGGCGAGATCGTGGTCACGGTGAACGAATAAAACCGCGCCGAACGTCTCTCGTCAGGGGCCGTGCTCTCTCCAATAATTTGCTTTCACCGCGGCAATAGCCGACATCGTGGTCACGGTGAACGAATAAAACCGCGCCGAACGTCTCTCGTCAGGGGCCGTGCTCTCTCCAATAATTTGCTTTCACCGCGGCAATAGGCGAGATCGTGGTCACGGTGAACGAATAAAACCGCGCCGAACGTCTCTCGTCAGGGGCCGTGCTCTCTCCAATAATTTGCTTTCACCACGGCAATAGGCGAGATCGTGGTCACGGTGAACGAATAAAACCGCGCCGAACGTCTCTCGTCAGGGGCCGTGCTCTCTCCAATAATTTGCTTTCACCGCGGCAATAGGCGAGATCGTGGTCACTGTGAACGAATAAAACCGCGCCGAACGTCTCTCGTCAGGGGCCGTGCTCTCTCCAATAATTTGCTTTCACCGCGGCAATAGCCGACATCGTGGTCACGGTGAACGAATAAAACCGCGCCGAACGTTTCACGTCAGGGGCCGTGCTCTCTCCAATAATTTGCTTTCACCGCGGCAATAGGCGAGATCGTGGTCACGGTGAACGAATAAAACCGCGCCGAACGTCTCTCGTCAGGGGCCATGCTCTCTCCAATAATTTGCTTTCACCGCGGCAATAGCCGACATCGTGGTCACGGTGAACGAATAAAACCGCGCCGAACGTCTCTCGTCAGGGGCCGTGCTCTCTCCAATAATTTGCTTTCACCGCGGCAATAGGCGAGATCGTGGTCACGGTGAACGAATAAATCCGCGCCGAACGTCTCTCGTCGGGGGCCGTGCTCTCTCCAATAATTTGCTTTCACCGCGGCAATAGGCGAGATCGTGGTCACGGTGAACGAATAAAACCGCGCCGAACGTCTCTCGTCAGGGGCCGTGCTCTCTCCAATAATTTGCTTTCACCGCGGCAATAGCCGACATCGTGGTCACGGTGAACGAATAAAACCGCGCCGAACGTCTCTCGTCAGGGGCCGTGCTCTCTCCAATAATTTGCTTTCACCGCGGCAATAGGCGAGATCGTGGTCACGGTGAACGAATAAAACCGCGCCGAACGTCTCTCGTTAGGGGCCGTGCTCTCTCCAATAATTTGCTTTTACCGCGGCAATAGCCGACATCGTGGTCACGGTGAACGAATAAAACCGCGCCGAACGTCTCTCGTCAGGGGCCGTGCTCTCTCCAATAATTTGCTTTCACCGGGGCAATAGGCGAGATCGTGGTCACGGTGAACGAATAAAACCGCGCCGAACGTCTCTCGTCAGGGGCCGTGCTCTCTCCAATAATTTGCTTTCACCGCGGCAATAGCCGACATCGTGGTCACGGTGAACGAATAAAACCGCGCCGAACGTCTCTCGTCAGGGGCCGTGCTCTCTCCAATAATTTGCTTTCACCGCGGCAATAGGCGAGATCGTGGTCACGGTGAACGAATAAAACCGCGCCGAACGTCTCTCGTCAGGGGCCGTGCTCTCTCCAATAATTTGCTTTCACCGCGGCAATAGCCGACATCGTGGTCACGGTGAACGAATAAAACCGCGCCGACCGTCTCTCGTCAGGGGCCGTGCTCTCTCCAATAATTTGCTTTCACCGCGGCAATAGGCGAGATCGCGGTCACGGTGAACGAATAAAACCGCGCCGAACGTCTCTCGTCAGGGGCCGTGCTCTCTCCAATAATTTGCTTTCACCGCGGCAATAGCCGACATCGTGGTCACGGTGAACGAATAAAACCGCGCCGAACGTCTCTCGTCAGGGGCCGTGCTCTCTCCAATAATTAGCTTTCACCGCGGCAATAGGCGAGATCGCGGTGACGGTGAACGAATAAAACCGCGCCGAACGTCTCTCGTCAGGGGCCGTGCTCTCTCCAATAATTTGCTTTCACCGCGGCAATAGGCGAGATCGTGGTCACGGTGAACGAATAAAACCGCGCCGAACGTCTCTCGTCAGGGGCCGTGCTCTCTCCAATAATTTGCTTTCACCGCGGCAATAGGCGAGATCGTGGTCACGGTGAACGAATAAAACCGCGCCGAACGTCTCTCGTCAGGGGCCGTGCTCTCTCCGATAATTTGCTTTCACCGCGGCAATAGCCGACATCGTGGTCACGGTGAACGAATAAAACCGCGCCGAACGTCTCTCGTCAGGGGCCGTGCTCTCTCCAATATTTTGCTTTCACCGCGGCAATAGCCGACATCGTGGTCACGGTGAACGAATAAAACCGCGCCGAACGTCTCTCGTCAGGGGCCGTGCTCTCTCCAATAATTTGCTTTCACCGCGGCAATAGGCTAGATCGTGGTCACGGTGAACGAATAAAACCGCGCCGAACGTCTCTCGTCAGGGGCCGTGCTCTCTCCAATAATTTGCTTTCACCGCGGCAATAGCCGACATCGAGGTCACGGTGAACGAATAAAACCGCGCCGAACGTCTCTCGTCAGGGGCCGTGCTCTCTCCAATAATTTGCTTTCACCGCGGCAATAGGCGAGATCGCGGTCACGGTGAACGAATAAAACCGCGCCGAACGTGTCTCGTCAGGGGCCGTGCTCTCTCCAATAATTTGCTTTCACCGCGGCAATAGGCGAGATCGTGGTCACGGTGAACGAATAAAACCGCGCCGAACGTCTCTCGTCAGGGGCCGTGCTCTCTCCAATAATTTGCTTTCACCGCGGCAATAGCCGACAATGTGGTCACGGTGAACGAATAAAACCGCGCCGAACGTCTCTCGTCAGGGGCCGTGCTCTATCCAATAATTTGCTTTCACCGCGGCAATAGGCGAGATCGTGGTCACGGTGAACGAATAAAACCGCGCCGAACGTCTCTCGTCAGGGGCCGTGCTCTCTCCAATAATTTGCTTTCACCGCGGCAATAGCCGACATCGTGGTCACGGTGAACGAATAAAACCGCGCCGAACGTCTCTCGTCAGGGGCCGTGCTCTTTCCAATAATTTGCTTTCACCGCGGCAATAGGCGAGATCGTGGTCACGGTGAACGAATAAAACCGCGCCGAACGTCTCTCGTCAGGGGCCGTGCTCTCTCCAATAATTTGCTTTCACCGCGGCAATAGGCGAGATCGCGGTCACGGTGAACGAATAAAACCGCGCCGAACGTCTCTCGTCAGGGGCCGTGCTCTCTCCAATAATTTGCTTTCACCGCGGCAATAGGCGAGATCGCGGTCACGGTGAACGAATAAAACCGCGCCGAACGTCTCTCGTCAGGGGCCGTGCTCTCTCCAATAATTTGCTTTCACCGCGGCAATAGGCGAGATCGTGGTCACGGTGAACGAATAAAACCGCGCCGAACGTCTCTCGTCAGGGGCCGTGCTCTCTCCAATAATTTGCTTCCACCGCGGCAATAGGCGAGATCGTGGTCACGGTGAACGAATAAAACCGCGCCGAACGTCTCTCGTCAGGGGCCGTGCTCTCTCCAATAATTTGCTTTCACCGCGGCAATAGCCGACATCGTGGTCACGGTGAACGAATAAAACCGCGCCGAACGTCTCTCGTCAGGGGCCGTGCTCTCTCCAATAATTTGCTTTCACCGCGGCAATAGGCGAGATCGTGGTCACGGTGAACGAATAAAACCGCGCCGAACGTCTCTCGTCAGGGGCCGTGCTCTCTCCAATAATTTGCTTTCACCGCGGCAATAGGCGAGATCGTGGTCACGGTGAACGAATAAAACCGCGCCGAACGTCTCTCGTCAGGGGCCGTGCTCTCTCCAACGATTTGCTTTCACCGCGGCAATAGCCGACATCGTGGTCACGGTGAACGAATAAAACCGCGCCGAACGTCTCTCGTCAGGGGCCGTGCTCTCTCCAATAATTTGCTTTCACCGCGGCAACAGGCGAGATCGTGGTCGCGGTGAACGAATAAAGCCGCGCCGAACGTCTCTCGTCAGGGGCCGTGCTCTCTCCAATAATTTGCTTTCACCGCGGCAATAGGCGAGATCGTGGTCACGGTGAACGAATAAAACCGCGCCGAACGTCTCTCGTCAGGGGCCGTGCTCTCTCCAATAATTTGCTTTCACCGCGGCAATAGCCGACATCGTGGTCACGGTGAACGAATAAAACCGCGCCGAACGTCTCTCGTCAGGGGCCGTGCTCTCTCCAATAATTTGCTTTCACCGCGGCAATAGGCGAGATCGTGGTCACGGTGAACGAATAAAACCGCGCCGAATGTCTCTCGTCAGGGGCCGTGCTCTCTCCAATAATTTGCTTTCACCGCGGCAATAGGCGAGATCGTGGTCACGGTGAACGAATAAAACCGCGCCGAACGTCTCTCGTCAGGGGCCGTGCTCTCTCCAATAATTTGCTTTCACCGCGGCAATAGCCGACATCGTGGTCACGGTGAACGAATAAAACCGCGCCGAACGTCTCTCGTCAGGGGCCGTGCTCTCTCCAATAATTTGCTTTCACCGCGGCAATAGGCGAGATCGTGGTCACGGTGAACGAATAAAACCGCGCCGAACGTCTCTCGTCAGGGGCCGTGCTCTCTCCAATAATTTTCTTTCACCGCGGCAATAGCCGACATCGTGGTCACGGTGAACGAATAAAACCGCGCCGAACGTCTCTCGTCAGGGGCCGTGCTCTCTCCAATAATTTGCTTTCACCGCGGCAATAGGCGAGATCTTGGTCACGGTGAACGAATAAAACCGCGCCGAAAGTCTCTCGTCAGGGGCCGTGCTCTCTCCAATAATTTGCTTTCACCGCGGCAATAGCCGACATCGTGGTCACGGTGAACGAATAAAACCGCGCCGAACGTCTCTCGTCAGGGGCCGTGCTCTCTCCAATAATTTGCTTTCACCGCCGCAATAGGCGAGATCGTGGTCACGGTGAACGAATAAAACCGCGCCGAACGTCTCTCGTCAGGGGCCGTGCTCTCTCCAATAATTTGCTTTCACCGCGGCAATAGCCGACATCGTGGTCACGGTGAACGAATAAAACCGCGCCGAACGTCTCTCGTCAGGGGCCGTGCTCTCTCCAATAATTTGCTTTCACCGCGGCAATAGCCGACATCGTGGTCACGGTGAACGAATAAAACCGCGCCGAACGTCTCTCGTCAGGGGCCGTGCTCTCTCCAATAATTTGCTTTCACCGCGGCAATAGCCGACATCGTGGTCACGGTGAACGAATAAAACCGCGCCGAACGTCTCTCGTCAGGGGCCGTGCTCTCTCCAATAATTTGCTTTCACCGCGGCAATAGGCGAGATCGTGGTCACGGTGAACGAATAAAACCGCGCCGAACGTCTCTCGTCAGGGGCCGTGCTCTCTCCAATAATTTGCTTTCACCGCGGCAATAGCCGACATCGTGGTCACGGTGAACGAATAAAACCGCGCCGAACGTCTCTCGTCAGGGGGCCGTGCTCTCTCCAATAATTTGCTTTCACCGCGGCAATAGCCGACATCGTGGTCACGGTGAACGAATAAAACCGCGCCGAACGTCTCTCGTCAGGGGCCGTGCTCTCTCCAATAATTTGCTTTCACCGCGGCAATAGGCGAGATCGTGGTCACGGTGAACGAATAAAACCGCGCCGAACGTCTCTCGTCAGGGGCCGTGCACTCTCCAATAATTTGCTTTCACCGCGGCAATAGGCGAGATCGTGGTCACGGTGAACGAATAAAGCCGCGCCGAACGTCTCTCGTCAGGGGCCGTGCTCTCTCCAATAATTTGCTTTCACCGCGGCAATAGGCGAGATCGTGGTCACGGTGAACGAATAAAACCGCGCCGAACGTCTCTCGTCAGGGGCCGTGCTCTCTCCAATAATTTGCTTTCACCGCGGCAATAGCCGACATCGTGGTCACGGTGAACGAATAAAACCGCGCCGAACGTCTCTCGTCAGGGGCCGTGCTCTCTCCAATAATTTGCTTTCACCGCGGCAATAGGCGAGATCTTGGTCACGGTGAACGAATAAAACCGCGCCGAAAGTCTCTCGTCAGGGGCCGTGCTCTCTCCAATAATTTGCTTTCACCGCGGCAATAGCCGACATCGTGGTCACGGTGAACGAATAAAACCGCGCCGAACGTCTCTCGTCAGGGGCCGTGCTCTCTCCAATAATTTGCTTTCACCGCCGCAATAGGCGAGATCGTGGTCACGGTGAACGAATAAAACCGCGCCGAACGTCTCTCGTCAGGGGCCGTGCTCTCTCCAATAATTTGCTTTCACCGCGGCAATAGCCGACATCGTGGTCACGGTGAACGAATAAAACCGCGCCGAACGTCTCTCGTCAGGGGCCGTGCTCTCTCCAATAATTTGCTTTCACCGCGGCAATAGCCGACATCGTGGTCACGGGTGAACGAATAAAACCGCGCCGAACGTCTCTCGTCAGGGGCCGTGCTCTCTCCAATAATTTGCTTTCACCGCGGCAATAGGCGAGATCGTGGTCACGGTGAACGAATAAAACCGCGCCGAACGTCTCTCGTCAGGGGCCGTGCACTCTCCAATAATTTGCTTTCACCGCGGCAATAGGCGAGATCGTGGTCACGGTGAACGAATAAAACCGCGCCGAACGTCTCTCGTCAGGGGCCGTGCTCTCTCCAATAATTTGCTTTCACCGCGGCAATAGCCGACATCGTGGTCACGGTGAACGAATAAAACCGCGCCGAACGTCTCTCGTCAGGGGCCGTGCTCTCTCCAATAATTTGCTTTCACCGCGGCAATAGGCGAGATCGTGGTCACGGTGAACGAATAAAACCGCGCCGAACGTCTCTCGTCAGGGGCCGTGCTCTCTCCAATAATTTGCTTTCACCGCGGCAATAGCCGACATCGTGGTCACGGTGAACGAATAAAACCGCGCCGAACGTCTCTCGTCAGGGGCCGTGCTCTCTCCAATAATTTGCTTTCACCGCGGCAATAGCCGACATCGTGGTCACGGTGAACGAATAAAACCGCGCCGAACGTCTCTCGTCAGGGGCCGTGCTCTCTCCAATAATTTGCTTTCACCGCGGCAATAGGCGAGATCGTGGTCACGGTGAACGAATAAAACCGCGCCGAACGTCTCTCGTCAGGGGCCGTGCACTCTCCAATAATTTGCTTTCACCGCGGCAATAGGCGAGATCGTGGTCACGGTGAACGAATAAAGCCGCGCCGAACGTCTCTCGTCAGGGGCCGTGCTCTCTCCAATAATTTGCTTTCACCGCGGCAATAGGCGAGATCGTGGTCACGGTGAACGAATAAAACCGCGCCGAACGTCTCTCGTCAGGGGCCGTGCTCTCTCCAATAATTTGCTTTCACCGCGGCAATAGCCGACATCGTGGTCACGGTGAACGAATAAAACCGCGCCGAACGTCTCTCGTCAGGGGCCGTGCTCTCTCCAATAATTTGCTTTCACCGCGGCAATAGGCGAGATCGTGGTCACGGTGAACGAATAAAACCGCGCCGAACGTCTCTCGTCAGGGGCCGTGCTCTCTCCAATAATTTGCTTTCACCGCGGCAATAGCCGACATCGTGGTCACGGTGAACGAATAAAACCGCGCCGAACGTCTCTCGTCAGGGGCCGTGCTCTCTCCAATAATTTGCTTTCACCGCGGCAATAGGCGAGATCGTGGTCACGGTGAACGAATAAAACCGCGCCGAACGTCTCTCGTCAGGGGTTGTGCTCTCTCCAATAATTTGCTTTCACCGCGGCAATAGCCGACATCGTGGTCACGGTGAACGAATAAAACCGCGCCGAACGTCTCTCGTCAGGGGCCGTGCTCTCTCCAATAATTTGCTTTCACCGCGGCAATAGGCGAGATCGTGGTCACGGTGAACGAATAAAACCGCGCCGAACGTCTCTCGTCAGGGGCCGTGCTCTCTCCAATAATTTGCTTTCACCGCGGCAATAGGCGAGATCGTGGTCACGGTGAACGAATAAAACCGCGCCGAACGTCTCTCGTCAGGGGCCGTGCTCTCTCCAATAATTTGCTTTCACCGCGGCAATAGCCGACATCGTGGTCACGGTGAACGAATAAAACCGCGCCGAACGTCTCTCGTCAGGGGCCGTGCTCTCTCCAATAATTTGCTTTCACCGCGGCAATAGCCGACATCGTGGTCACGGTGAACGAATAAAACCGCGCCGAACGTCTCTCGTCAGGGGCGGTGCTCTCTCCAATAATTTGCTTTCACCGCGGCAATAGGCGAGATCGTGGTCACGGTGAATGAATAAAACCGCGCCGAACGTCTCTCGTCAGGGGCCGTGCTCTCTCCAATAATTTGCTTTCACCGCGGCAATAGCCGACATCGTGGTCACGGTGAACGAATAAAACCGCGCCGAACGTCTCTTGTCAGGGGCCGTGCTCTCTCCAATAATTTGCTTTCACCGCGGCAATAGGCGAGATCGTGGTCACGGTGAACGAATAAAACCGCGCCGAACGTCTCTCGTCAGGGGCCGTGCCGTGCTCTCTCCAATAATTTGCTTTCACCGCCGCAATAGGCGAGATCGTGGTCACGGTGAACGAATAAAACCGCGAAGAACGTCTCTCGTCAGGGGCCGTGCTCTCTCCAATAATTTGCTTTCACCGCGGCAATTGGCGAGATCGTGGTCACGGTGAACGAATAAAACCGCGAAAAACGTCTCTCGTCAGGGGCCGTGCTCTCTCCAATAATTTGATTTCACCGCGGCAATAGCCGACATCGTGGTCACGGTGAACGAATAAAACCCGCGCCGAACGTCTCTCGTCAGGGGCCGTGCTCTCTCCAATAATTTGCTTTCACCGCCGCAATAAGCGAGATCGTGGTCACGGTGAACGAATAAAACCGCGCCGAACGTCTCTCGTCAGGGGCCGTGCTCTCTCCAATAATTTGCTTTCACCGCCGCAATAGGCGAGATCGTGGTCACGGTGAACGAATAAAACCGCGCCGAACGTCTCTCGTCAGGGGCCGTGCTCGCTCCAATAAATTGCTTTCACCGCCGCAATAGGCGAGATCGTGGTCACGGTGAACGAATAAAACCGCGCCGAACGTCTCTCGTCAGGGGCCGTGCTCTCTCCAATAATTTGCTTTCACCGCCGCAATAGGCGACATCGTGGTCACGGTGAACGAATAAAACCGCGCCGAACGTCTCTCGTCAGGGGCCGTGCTCTCTCCAAAAATTTGCTTTTCACCGCGGCAATAGGCGAGATCGTGGTCACGCTGAACGAATAAAACCGCGCCGAACGTCTCTCGTCAGGGGCCGTGCTCTCTCCAATAATTTGCTTTCACCGCCGCAATAGGCGAGATCGTGGTCACGGTGAACGAATAAAAACCGCGAAGAACGTCTCTCGTCCGGGCCGTGCTCTCTCCAATAATTTGCTTTCACCGCCGCAATAGGCGAGATCGTGGTCACGGTGAACGAATAAAACCGCGCCGAACGTCTCTCGTCAGGGGCCGCGCTCTCTCCCAATAATTTGCTTTTACCGCCGCAATAGGCGAGATCGTGGTCACGGTGAACGAATAAAACCGCGCCGAACGTCTCTCGTCAGGGGCCGTGCTCTCTCCAATAATTTGCTTTCACCGCCGCAATAAGCGAGATCGTGGTCACGGTGAACGAATAAAACCGCGCCGAACGTCTCTCGTCAGGGGCCGTGCTCTCTCCAATAATTTGCTCTCACCGCCGCAATAGGCGAGATCGTGGTCACGGTGAACGAATAAAACCGCGCCGAACGTCTCTCGTCAGGGGCCGTGCTCTCTCCAATAATTTGCTTTCACCGCCGCAATAAGCGAGATCGTGGTCACGGTGAACGAATAAAACCGCGCCGAACGTCTCTCGTCAGGGGGCCGTGCTCTCTCCAATAATTTGCTCTCACCGCCGCAATAGGCGAGATCGTGGTCACGGTGAACGAATAAAACCGCGCCGAACGTCTCTCGTCAGGGGCCGCGCTCTCTCCAATAATTTGCTTTCACCGCGGCAATAGCCGACATCGTGGTCACGGTGAACGAATAAAACCGCGCCGAACGTCTCTCGTCAGGGGCCGCGCTCTCTCCAATAATTTGCTTTCACCGCCGCAATAAGCGAGATCGTGGTCACGGTGAACGAATAAAACCGCGCCGAAGGTCTCTCGTCAGGGGCCGTGCTCTCTCCAATAATTTGCTTTCACCGCGGCTATAGCCGACATCGTGGTCACGGTGAACGAATAAAACCGCGCCGAACGTCTCTCGTCAGGGGCCGTGCTCTCTCCAATAATTTGCTTTCACCGCGGCAATTGGCGAGATCGTGGTCACGGTGAACGAATAAAACCGCGCCGAACGTCTCTCGTCAGGGGCCGTGCTCTCTCCAATAATTTGCTTTCACCGCGGCAATAGCCGACATCGTGGTCCCGGTGAACGAATAAAACCGCGCCGAACGTCTCTCGTCAGGGGCCGTGCTCTCTCCAATAATTTGCTTTCACCGCGGCAATAGGCGACATCGTGGTCACGGTGAACGAATAAAACCGCGCCGAACGTCTCTCGTCAGGGGCCGTGCTCTCTCCAATAATTTGCTTTCACCGCGGCAATAGGCGAGATCGTGGTCACGGTGAGCGAATAAAACCGCGCCGAACGTCTCTCGTCAGGGGCCGTGCTCTCTCCAATAATTTGCTTTCACCGCGGCAATAGGCGAGATCGTGGTCACGGTGAACGAATAAAACCGCGAAGAACGTCTCTCGTCAGGGGCCGTGCTCTCTCCAATAATTTGCTTTCACCACGGCAATAGCCGACATCGTGGTCACGGTGAACGAATAAAACCGCGCCAAACGTCTCTCGTCAGGGGCCGTGCTCTCTCCAATAATTTGCTTTCACCGCGGCAATAGGCGAGATGGTGGTCACGGTGAACGAATAAAACCGCGAAGAACGTCTCTCGTCAGGGGCCGTGCTCTCTCCAATAATTTGCTTTCACCGCGGCAATAGCCGACATCGTGGTCACGGTGAACGAATCAAACCGCGCCGAACGTCTCTCGTAAGGGGCCGTGCTCTCTCCAATAATTTGCTTTCACCGCCGCAATAAGCGAGATCGTGGTCACGGTGAACGAATAAAACCGCGCCGAACGTCTCTCGTCAGGGGCCGTGCTCTCTCCAATAATTTGCTTTCACCGCCGCAATAGGCGAGATCGTGGTCACGGTGAACGAATAAAACCGCGCCGAACGTCTCTCGTCAGGGGCCGTGCTCTCTCCAATAATTTGCTTTCAACGCCGCAATAGGCGAGATCGTGGTCACGGTGAACGAATAAAACCGCGCCGAACGTCTCTCGTCAGGGGCCGTGCTCTCTCCAATAATTTGCTTTCACCGCCGCAATAGGCGAGATCGTGGTCACGGTGAACGAATAAAACCGCGCCGAACGTCTCTAGTCATGGGCCGTGCTCTCTCCAAAAATTTGCTTTCACCGCGGCAATAGGCGAGATCGTGGTCACGGTGAACGAATAAAACCGCGCCGAACGTCTCTTGTCAGGGGCCGTGCTCTCTCCAATAATTTGCTTTCACCGCGGCAATAGGCGAGATCGTGGTCACGGTGAACGAATAAAACCGCGAAGAACGTCTCTCGTCAGGGGCCGTGCTCTCTCCAATAATTTGCTTTCACCGCGGCAATTGGCGAGATCGTGGTCACGGTGAACGAATAAAACCGCGAAGAACGTCTCTCGTCAGGGGCCGTGCTCTCTCCAATAATTTGCTTTCACCGCGGCAATAGCCGACATCGTGGTCACGGTGAACGAATAAAACCGCGCCGAACGTCTCTCGTCAGGGGGCCGTGCTCTCTCCAATAATTTGCTTTCACCGCCGCAATAAGCGAGATCGTGGTCACGGTGAACGAATAAAACCACGCCGAACGTCTCTCGTCAGGGGCCGTGCTCTCTCCAATAATTTGCTTTCACCGCCGCAATAGGCGAGATCGTGGTCACGGTGAACGAATAAAACCGCGCCGAACGTCTCTCGTCAGGGGCCGTGCTCTCTCCAATAATTTGCTCTCACCACCGCAATAGGCGAGATCGTGGTCACGGTGAACGAATAAAACCGCGCCGAACGTCTCTCGTCAGGGGCCGCGCTCTCTCCAATAATTTGCTTTCACCGCGGCAATAGCCGGCATCGTGGTCACGGTGAACGAATAAAACCGCGCCGAACGTCTCTCGTCAGGGGCCGCGCTCTCTCCAATAATTTGCTTTCACCGCCGCAATAAGCGAGATCGTGGTCACGGTGAACGAATAAAACCGCGCCGAAGGTCTCTTGTCAGGGGCCGTGCTCTCTCCAATAATTTGCTTTCACCGCGGCTATAGCCGACATCGTGGTCACGGTGAACGAATAAAACCGCGCCGAACGTCTCTCGTCAGGGGCCGTGCTCTCTCCAATAATTTGCTTTCACCGCGGCAATAGGCGAGATCGTGGTCACGGTGAACGAATAAAACCGCGCCGAACGTCTCTCGTCAGGGGCCGTGCTCTCTCCAATAATTTGCTTTCACCGCGGCAATAGCCGACATCGTGGTCCCGGTGAACGAATAAAACCGCGCCGAACGTCTCTCGTCAGGGGCCGTGCTCTCTCCAATAATTTGCTTTCACCGCGGCAATAGGCGACATCGTGGTCACGGTGAACGAATAAAACCGCGCCGAACGTCTCTCGTCAGGGGCCGTGCTCTCTCCAATAATTTGCTTT
The DNA here is from genome assembly GCF_016920785.2 of Ixodes scapularis. Taxonomy (NCBI): domain Eukaryota; kingdom Metazoa; phylum Arthropoda; class Arachnida; order Ixodida; family Ixodidae; genus Ixodes; species Ixodes scapularis. The sequence continues at coordinate 128,905 of NW_024610199.1, read as the reverse complement.
CACCGCGGCAATAGGCGAGATCGTGGTCACGGTGAGCGAATAAAACCGCGCCGAACGTCTCTCGTCAGCGGCCGTGCTCTCTCCAATAATTTGCTTTCACCGCGGCAATAGCCGACATCGTGGTCACGGTGAACGAATAAAACCGCGCCGAACGTCTCTCGTCAGGGGCCGTGCTCTCTCCAATAATTTGCTTTCACCGCGGCAATAGGCGAGATCGTGGTCACGGTGAACGAATAAAACCGCGAAGAACGTCTCTCGTCAGGGGCCGTGCTCTCTCCAATAATTTGCTTTCACCGCGGCAATAGCCGACATCGTGGTCACGGTGAACGAATAAAACCGCGCCGAACGTCTCTCGTCAGGGGCCGTGCTCTCTCCAATAATTTGCTTTCACCGCGGCAATAGGCGAGATGGTGGTCACGGTGAACGAATAAAACCGCGAAGAACGTCTCTCGTCAGGGGCCGTGCTCTCTCCAATAATTTGCTTTCACCGCGGCAATAGCCGACATCGTGGTCACGGTGAACGAATAAAACCGCGCCGAACGTCTCTCGTAAGGGGCCGTGCTCTCTCCAATAATTTGCTTTCACCGCCGCAATAAGCGAGATCGTGGTCACGGTGAACGAATAAAACCGCGCCGAACGTCTCTCGTCAGGGGCCGTGCTCTCTCCAATAATTTGCTTTCACCGCCGCAATAGGCGAGATCGTGGTCACGGTGAACGAATAAAACCGCGCCGAACGTCTCTCGTCAGGGGCCGTGCTCTCTCCAATAATTTGCTTTCAACGCCGCAATAGGCGAGATCGTGGTCACGGTGAACGAATAAAACCGCGCCGAACGTCTCTCGTCAGGGGCCGTGCTCTCTCCAATAATTAGCTTTCACCGCCGCAATAGGCGAGATCGTGGTCACGGTGAACGAATAAAACCGCGCCGAACGTCTCTCGTCAGGGGCCGTGCTCTCTCCAAAAATTTGCTTTCACCGCGGCAATAGGCGAGATCGTGGTCACGGTGAACGAATAAAAACCGCGCCGAACGTCTCTTGTCAGGGGCCGTGCTCTCTCCAATAATTTGCTTTCACCGCCGCAATAGGCGAGATCGTGGTCACGGTGAACGAATAAAACCGCGAAGAACGTCTCTCGTCAGGGGCCGTGCTCTCTCCAATATTTTGCTTTCACCGCGGCAATTGGCGAGATCGTGGTCACGGTGAACGAATAAAACCGCGAAGAACGTCTCTCGTCAGGGGCCGTGCTCTCTCCAATAATTTGCTTTCACCGCGGCAATAGCCGACATCATGGTCACGGTGAACGAATAAAACCGCGCCGAACGTCTCTCGTCAGGGGCCGTGCTCTCTCCAATAATTTGCTTTCACCGCCGCAATAAGCGAGATCGTGGTCACGGTGAACGAATAAAACCGCGCCGAACGTCTCTCGTCAGGGGCCGTGCTCTCTCCAATAATTTGCTTTCACCGCCGCAATAGGCGAGATCGTGGTCACGGTGAACGAATAAAACCGCGCCGAACGTCTCTCGTCAGGGGCCGTGCTCTCTCCAATAATTTGCTTTCACCGCCGCAATAGGCGAGATCGTGGTCACGGTGAACGAATAAAACCGCGCCGAACGTCTCTCGTCAGGGGCCGCGCTCTCTCCAATAATTTGCTTTCACCGCCGCAATAGGCGAGATCGTGGTCACGGTGAACGAATAAAACCGCGCCGAACGTCTCTCGTCAGGGGCCGTGCTCTCTCCAATAATTTGCTTTCACCGCCGCAATAAGCGAGATCGTGGTCACGGTGAACGAATAAAACCGCGCCGAACGTCTCTTGTCAGGGGCCGTGCTCTCTCCAATAATTTGCTTTCACCGCCGCAATAGGCGAGATCGTGGTCACGGTGAACGAATAAAACCGCGCCGAACGTCTCTCGTCAGGGGCCGCGCTCTCTCCAATAATTTGCTTTCACCGCGGCAATAGCCGACATCGTGGTCACGGTGAACGAATAAAACCGCGCGGAACGTCTCTCGTCAGGGGCCGCGCTCTCTCCAATAATTTGCTTTCACCGCGGCAATAGCCGACATCGTGGTCACGGTGAACGAATAAAACCGCGCCGAACGTCTCTCGTCAGGGGCCGTGCTCTCTCCAATAATTTGCTTTCACCGCCGCAATAGGCGAGATCGTGGTCACGGTGAACGAATAAAACCGCGCCGAACGTCTCTCGTCAGGGGCCGTGCTCTCTCCAAAAATTTGCTTTCACCGCGGCAATAGGCGAGATCGTGGTCACGGTGAACGAATAAAACCGCGCCGAACGTCTCTTGTCAGGGGCCGTGCTCTCTCCAATAATTTGCTTTCACCGCCGCAATAGGCGAGATCGTGGTCACGGTGAACGAATAAAACCGCGAAGAACGTCTCTCGTCAGGGGCCGTGCTCTCTCCAATAATTTGCTTTCACCGCGGCAATTGGCGAGATCGTGGTCACGGTGAACGAATAAAACCGCGAAGAACGTCTCTCGTCAGGGGCCGTGCTCTCTCCAATAATTTGCTTTCACCGCGGCAATAGCCGACATCGTGGTCACGGTGAACGAATAAAACCGCGCCGAACGTCTCTCGTCAGGGGCCGTGCTCTCTCCAATAATTTGCTTTCACCGCCGCAAAAAGCGAGATCGTGGTCACGGTGAACGAATAAAACCGCGCCGAACGTCTCTCGTCAGGGGCCGTGCTCTCTCCAATAATTTGCTTTCACCGCCGCAATAGGCGAGATCGTGGTCACGGTGAACGAATAAAACCGCGCCGAACGTCTCTCGTCAGGGGCCGTGCTCTCTCCAATAATTTGCTCTCACCGCCGCAATAGGCGAGATCGTGGTCACGGTGAACGAATAAAACCGCGCCGAACGTCTCTCGTCAGGGGCCGCGCTCTCTCCAATAATTTGCTTTCACCGCGGCAATAGCCGACATCGTGGTCACGGTGAACGAATAAAACCGCGCCGAACGTCTCTCGTCAGGGGCCGCGCTCTCTCCAATAATTTGCTTTCACCGCCGCAATAAGCGAGATCGTGGTCACGGTGAACGAATAAAACCGCGCCGAAGGTCTCTCGTCAGGGGCCGTGCTCTCTCCAATAATTTGCTTTCACCGCGGCTATAGCCGACATCGTGGTCACGGTGAACGAATAAAACCGCGCCGAACGTCTCTCGTCAGGGGCCGTGCTCTCTCCAATAATTTGCTTTCACCGCGGCAATAGGCGAGATCGTGGTCACGGTGAACGAATAAAACCGCGCCGAACGTCTCTCGTCAGGGGCCGTGCTCTCTCCAATAATTTGCTTTCACCGCGGCAATAGGCGACATCGTGGTCACGGTGAACGAATAAAACCGCGCCGAACGTCTCTCGTCAGGGGCCGTGCTCTCTCCAATAATTTGCTTTCACCGCGGCAATAGGCGAGATCGTGGTCACGGTGAGCGAATAAAACCGCGCCGAACGTCTCTCGTCAGCGGCCGTGCTCTCTCCAATAATTTGCTTTCACCGCGGCAATAGCCGACATCGTGGTCACGGTGAACGAATAAAACCGCGCCGAACGTCTCTCGTCAGGGGCCGTGCTCTCTCCAATAATTTGCTTTCACCGCGGCAATAGGCGAGATCGTGGTCACGGTGAACGAATAAAACCGCGAAGAACGTCTCTCGTCAGGGGCCGTGCTCTCTCCAATAATTTGCTTTCACCGCGGCAATAGCCGACATCGTGGTCACGGTGAACGAATAAAACCGCGCCGAACGTCTCTCGTCAGGGGCCGTGCTCTCTCCAATAATATGCTTTCACCGCGGCAATAGGCGAGATGGTGGTCACGGTGAACGAATTAAACCGCGCCGAACGTCTCTCGTCAGGGGCCGTGCTCTCTCCAATAATTTGCTTTCACCGCGGCAATAGGCGAGATCGTGGTCACGGTGAACGAATAAAACCGCGAAGAACGTCTCTCGTAAGGGGCCGTGCTCTCTCCAATAATTTGCTTTCACCGCCGCAAAAAGCGAGATCGTGGTCACGGTGAACGAATAAAACCGCGCCGAACGTCTCTCGTCAGGGGCCGTGCTCTCTCCAATAATTTGCTTTCACCGCCGCAATAGGCGAGATCGTGGTCACGGTGAACGAATAAAACCGCGCCGAACGTCTCTCGTCAGGGGCCGTGCTCTCTCCAATAATTTGCTTTCAACGCCGCAATAGGCGAGATCGTGGTGACGGTGAACGAATAAAACCGCGCCGAACGTCTCTCGTCAGGGGCCGTGCTCTCTCCAATAATTTGCTTTCACCGCCGCAATAGGCGAGATCGTGGTCACGGTGAACGAATAAAACCGCGCCGAACGTCTCTAGTCATGGGCCGTGCTCTCTCCAAAAATTTGCTTTCACCGCGGCAATAGGCGAGATCGTGGTCACGGTGAACGAATAAAACCGCGCCAAACGTCTCTTGTCAGGGGCCGTGCTCTCTCCAATAATTTGCTTTCACCGCGGCAATAGGCGAGATCGTGGTCACGGTGAACGAATAAAACCGCGAAGAACGTCTCTCGTCAGGGGCCGTGCTCTCTCCAATAATTTGCTTTCACCGCGGCAATTGGCGAGATCGTGGTCACGGTGAACGAATAAAACCGCGAAGAACGTCTCTCGTCAGGGGCCGTGCTCTCTCCAATAATTTGCTTTCACCGCGGCAATAGCCGACATCGTGGTCACGGTGAACGAATAAAACCGCGCCGAACGTCTCTCGTCAGGGGCCGTGCTCTCTCCAATAATTTGCTTTCACCGCCGCAATAAGCGAGATCGTGGTCACGGTGAACGAATAAAACCACGCCGAACGTCTCTCGTCAGGGGCCGTGCTCTCTCCAATAATTTGCTTTCACCGCCGCAATAGGCGAGATCGTGGTCACGGTGAACGAATAAAACCGCGCCGAACGTCTCTCGTCAGGGGCCGTGCTCTCTCCAATAATTTGCTTTCACCGCCGCAATAGGCGAGATCGTGGTCACGGTGAACGAATAAAACCGCGCCGAACGTCTCTCGTCAGGGGCCGCGCTCTCTCCAATAATTTGCTTTCACCGCCGCAATAGGCGAGATCGTGGTCACGGTGAACGAATAAAACCGCGCCGAAGGTCTCTCGTCAGGGGCCGTGCTCTCTCCAATAATTTGCTTTCACCGCGGCAATAGGCGAGATGGTGGTCACGGTGAACGAATTAAACCGCGCCGAACGTCTCTCGTCAGGGGCCGTGCTCTCTCCAATAATTTGCTTTCACCGCGGCAATAGGCGAGATCGTGGTCACGGTGAACGAATAAAACCGCGAAGAACGTCTCTCGTAAGGGGCCGTGCTCTCTCCAATAATTTGCTTTCACCGCCGCAAAAAGCGAGATCGTGGTCACGGTGAACGAATAAAACCGCGCCGAACGTCTCTCGTCAGGGGCCGTGCTCTCTCCAATAATTTGCTTTCACCGCCGCAATAGGCGAGATCGTGGTCACGGTGAACGAATAAAACCGCGCCGAACGTCTCTCGTCAGGGGCCGTGCTCTCTCCAATAATTTGCTTTCAACGCCGCAATAGGCGAGATCGTGGTCACGGTGAACGAATAAAACCGCGCCGAACGTCTCTCGTCAGGGGCCGTGCTCTCTCCAATAATTTGCTTTCACCGCCGCAATAGGCGAGATCGTGGTCACGGTGAACGAATAAAACCGCGCCGAACGTCTCTAGTCATGGGCCGTGCTCTCTCCAAAAATTTGCTTTCACCGCGGCAATAGGCGAGATCGTGGTCACGGTGAACGAATAAAACCGCGCCGAACGTCTCTTGTCAGGGGCCGTGCTCTCTCCAATAATTTGCTTTCACCGCGGCAATAGGCGAGATCGTGGTCACGGTGAACGAATAAAACCGCGAAGAACGTCTCTCGTCAGGGGCCGTGCTCTCTCCAATAATTTGCTTTCACCGCGGCAATTGGCGAGATCGTGGTCACGGTGAACGAATAAAACCGCGAAGAACGTCTCTCGTCAGGGGCCGTGCTCTCTCCAATAATTTGCTTTCACCGCGGCAATAGCCGACATCGTGGTCACGGTGAACGAATAAAACCGCGCCGAACGTCTCTCGTCAGGGGCCGTGCTCTCTCCAATAATTTGCTTTCACCGCCGCAATAAGCGAGATCGTGGTCACGGTGAACGAATAAAACCACGCCGAACGTCTCTCGTCAGGGGCCGTGCTCTCTCCAATAATTTGCTTTCACCGCCGCAATAGGCGAGATCGTGGTCACGGTGAACGAATAAAACCGCGCCGAACGTCTCTCGTCAGGGGCCGTGCTCTCTCCAATAATTTGCTCTCACCACCGCAATAGGCGAGATCGTGGTCACGGTGAACGAATAAAACCGCGCCGAACGTCTCTCGTCAGGGGCCGCGCTCTCTCCAATAATTTGCTTTCACCGCGGCAATAGCCGGCATCGTGGTCACGGTGAACGAATAAAACCGCGCCGAACGTCTCTCGTCAGGGGCCGCGCTCTCTCCAATAATTTGCTTTCACCGCCGCAATAAGCGAGATCGTGGTCACGGTGAACGAATAAAACCGCGCCGAAGGTCTCTCGTCAGGGGCCGTGCTCTCTCCAATAATTTGCTTTCACCGCGGCTATAGCCGACATCGTGGTCACGGTGAACGAATAAAACCGCGCCGAACGTCTCTCGTCAGGGGCCGTGCTCTCTCCAATAATTTGCTTTCACCGCGGCAATAGGCGAGATCGTGGTCACGGTGAACGAATAAAACCGCGCCGAACGTCTCTCGTCAGGGGCCGTGCTCTCTCCAATAATTTGCTTTCACCGCGGCAATAGCCGACATCGTGGTCCCGGTGAACGAATAAAACCGCGCCGAACGTCTCTCGTCAGGGGCCGTGCTCTCTCCAATAATTTGCTTTCACCGCGGCAATAGGCGACATCGTGGTCACGGTGAACGAATAAAACCGCGCCGAACGTCTCTCGTCAGGGGCCGTGCTCTCTCCAATAATTTGCTTTCACCGCGGCAATAGGCGAGATCGTGGTCACGGTGAGCGAATAAAACCGCGCCGAACGTCTCTCGTCAGCGGCCGTGCTCTCTCCAATAATTTGCTTTCACCGCGGCAATAGCCGACATCGTGGTCACGGTGAACGAATAAAACCGCGCCGAACGTCTCTCGTCAGGGGCCGTGCTCTCTCCAATAATTTGCTTTCACCGCGGCAATAGGCGAGATCGTGGTCACGGTGAACGAATAAAACCGCGAAGAACGTCTCTCGTCAGGGGCCGTGCTCTCTCCAATAATTTGCTTTCACCGCGGCAATAGCCGACATCGTGGTCACGGTGAACGAATAAAACCGCGCCGAACGTCTCTCGTCAGGGGCCGTGCTCTCTCCAATAATTTGCTTTCACCGCGGCAATAGGCGAGATGGTGGTCACGGTGAACGAATAAAACCGCGAAGAACGTCTCTCGTCAGGGGCCGTGCTCTCTCCAATAATTTGCTTTCACCGCGGCAATAGCCGACATCGTGGTCACGGTGAACGAATAAAACCGCGCCGAACGTCTCTCGTAAGGGGCCGTGCTCTCTCCAATAATTTGCCTTCACCGCCGCAATAAGCGAGATCGTGGTCACGGTGAACGAATAAAACCGCGCCGAACGTCTCTCGTCAGGGGCCGTGCTCTCTCCAATAATTTGCTTTCACCGCCGCAATAGGCGAGATCGTGGTCACGGTGAACGAATAAAACCGCGCCGAACGTCTCTCGTCAGGGGCCGTGCTCTCTCCAATAATTTGCTTTCAACGCCGCAATAGGCGAGATCGTGGTCACGGTGAACGAATAAAACCGCGCCGAACGTCTCTCGTCAGGGGCCGTGCTCTCTCCAATAATTAGCTTTCACCGCCGCAATAGGCGAGATCGTGGTCACGGTGAACGAATAAAACCGCGCCGAACGTCTCTCGTCAGGGGCCGTGCTCTCTCCAAAAATTTGCTTTCACCGCGGCAATAGGCGAGATCGTGGTCACGGTGAACGAATAAAACCGCGCCGAACGTCTCTTGTCAGGGGCCGTGCTCTCTCCAATAATTTGCTTTCACCGCCGCAATAGGCGAGATCGTGGTCACGGTGAACGAATAAAACCGCGAAGAACGTCTCTCGTCAGGGGCCGTGCTCTCTCCAATATTTTGCTTTCACCGCGGCAATTGGCGAGATCGTGGTCACGGTGAACGAATAAAACCGCGAAGAACGTCTCTCGTCAGGGGCCGTGCTCTCTCCAATAATTTGCTTTCACCGCGGCAATAGCCGACATCATGGTCACGGTGAACGAATAAAACCGCGCCGAACGTCTCTCGTCAGGGGCCGTGCTCTCTCCAATAATTTGCTTTCACCGCCGCAATAAGCGAGATCGTGGTCACGGTGAACGAATAAAACCGCGCCGAACGTCTCTCGTCAGGGGCCGTGCTCTCTCCAATAATTTGCTTTCACCGCCGCAATAGGCGAGATCGTGGTCACGGTGAACGAATAAAACCGCGCCGAACGTCTCTCGTCAGGGGCCGTGCTCTCTCCAATAATTTGCTTTCACCGCCGCAATAGGCGAGATCGTGGTCACGGTGAACGAATAAAACCGCGCCGAACGTCTCTCGTCAGGGGCCGCGCTCTCTCCAATAATTTGCTTTCACCGCCGCAATAGGCGAGATCGTGGTCACGGTGAACGAATAAAACCGCGCCGAACGTCTCTCGTCAGGGGCCGTGCTCTCTCCAATAATTTGCTTTCACCGCCGCAATAAGCGAGATCGTGGTCACGGTGAACGAATAAAACCGCGCCGAACGTCTCTTGTCAGGGGCCGTGCTCTCTCCAATAATTTGCTTTCACCGCCGCAATAGGCGAGATCGTGGTCACGGTGAACGAATAAAACCGCGCCGAACGTCTCTCGTCAGGGGCCGCGCTCTCTCCAATAATTTGCTTTCACCGCGGCAATAGCCGACATCGTGGTCACGGTGAACGAATAAAACCGCGCGGAACGTCTCTCGTCAGGGGCCGCGCTCTCTCCAATAATTTGCTTTCACCGCGGCAATAGCCGACATCGTGGTCACGGTGAACGAATAAAACCGCGCCGAACGTCTCTCGTCAGGGGCCGTGCTCTCTCCAATAATTTGCTTTCACCGCCGCAATAGGCGAGATCGTGGTCACGGTGAACGAATAAAACCGCGCCGAACGTCTCTCGTCAGGGGCCGTGCTCTCTCCAAAAATTTGCTTTCACCGCGGCAATAGGCGAGATCGTGGTCACGGTGAACGAATAAAACCGCGCCGAACGTCTCTTGTCAGGGGCCGTGCTCTCTCCAATAATTTGCTTTCACCGCCGCAATAGGCGAGATCGTGGTCACGGTGAACGAATAAAACCGCGAAGAACGTCTCTCGTCAGGGGCCGTGCTCTCTCCAATAATTTGCTTTCACCGCGGCAATTGGCGAGATCGTGGTCACGGTGAACGAATAAAACCGCGAAGAACGTCTCTCGTCAGGGGCCGTGCTCTCTCCAATAATTTGCTTTCACCGCGGCAATAGCCGACATCGTGGTCACGGTGAACGAATAAAACCGCGCCGAACGTCTCTCGTCAGGGGCCGTGCTCTCTCCAATAATTTGCTTTCACCGCCGCAAAAAGCGAGATCGTGGTCACGGTGAACGAATAAAACCGCGCCGAACGTCTCTCGTCAGGGGCCGTGCTCTCTCCAATAATTTGCTTTCACCGCCGCAATAGGCGAGATCGTGGTCACGGTGAACGAATAAAACCGCGCCGAACGTCTCTCGTCAGGGGCCGTGCTCTCTCCAATAATTTGCTCTCACCGCCGCAATAGGCGAGATCGTGGTCACGGTGAACGAATAAAACCGCGCCGAACGTCTCTCGTCAGGGGCCGCGCTCTCTCCAATAATTTGCTTTCACCGCGGCAATAGCCGACATCGTGGTCACGGTGAACGAATAAAACCGCGCCGAACGTCTCTCGTCAGGGGCCCGCGCTCTCTCCAATAATTTGCTTTCACCGCCGCAATAAGCGAGATCGTGGTCACGGTGAACGAATAAAACCGCGCCGAAGGTCTCTCGTCAGGGGCCGTGCTCTCTCCAATAATTTGCTTTCACCGCGGCTATAGCCGACATCGTGGTCACGGTGAACGAATAAAACCGCGCCGAACGTCTCTCGTCAGGGGCCGTGCTCTCTCCAATAATTTGCTTTCACCGCGGCAATAGGCGAGATCGTGGTCACGGTGAACGAATAAAACCGCGCCGAACGTCTCTCGTCAGGGGCCGTGCTCTCTCCAATAATTTGCTTTCACCGCGGCAATAGGCGACATCGTGGTCACGGTGAACGAATAAAACCGCGCCGAACGTCTCTCGTCAGGGGCCGTGCTCTCTCCAATAATTTGCTTTCACCGCGGCAATAGGCGAGATCGTGGTCACGGTGAGCGAATAAAACCGCGCCGAACGTCTCTCGTCAGCGGCCGTGCTCTCTCCAATAATTTGCTTTCACCGCGGCAATAGCCGACATCGTGGTCACGGTGAACGAATAAAACCGCGCCGAACGTCTCTCGTCAGGGGCCGTGCTCTCTCCAATAATTTGCTTTCACCGCGGCAATAGGCGAGATCGTGGTCACGGTGAACGAATAAAACCGCGAAGAACGTCTCTCGTCAGGGGCCGTGCTCTCTCCAATAATTTGCTTTCACCGCGGCAATAGCCGACATCGTGGTCACGGTGAACGAATAAAACCGCGCCGAACGTCTCTCGTCAGGGGCCGTGCTCTCTCCAATAATTTGCTTTCACCGCGGCAATAGGCGAGATGGTGGTCACGGTGAACGAATTAAACCGCGCCGAACGTCTCTCGTCAGGGGCCGTGCTCTCTCCAATAATTTGCTTTCACCGCGGCAATAGGCGAGATCGTGGTCACGGTGAACGAATAAAACCGCGAAGAACGTCTCTCGTAAGGGGCCGTGCTCTCTCCAATAATTTGCTTTCACCGCCGCAAAAAGCGAGATCGTGGTCACGGTGAACGAATAAAACCGCGCCGAACGTCTCTCGTCAGGGGCCGTGCTCTCTCCAATAATTTGCTTTCACCGCCGCAATAGGCGAGATCGTGGTCACGGTGAACGAATAAAACCGCGCCGAACGTCTCTCGTCAGGGGCCGTGCTCTCTCCAATATTTTGCTTTCAACGCCGCAATAGGCGAGATCGTGGTCACGGTGAACGAATAAAACCGCGCCGAACGTCTCTCGTCAGGGGCCGTGCTCTCTCCAATAATTTGCTTTCACCGCCGCAATAGGCGAGATCGTGGTCACGGTGAACGAATAAAACCGCGCCGAACGTCTCTCGTCAGGGGCCGTGCTCTCTCCAAAAATTTGCTTTCACCGCGGCAATAGGCGAGATCGTGGTCACGGTGAACGAATAAAACCGCGCCGAACGTCTCTTGTCAGGGGCCGTGCTCTCTCCAATAATTTGCTTTCACCGCCGCAATAGGCGAGATCGTGGTCATTGTGAACGAATAAAACCGCGAAGAACGTCTCTCGTCAGGGGCCGTGCTCTCTCCAATAATTTGCTTTCACCGCGGCAATTGGCGAGATCGTGGTCACGGTGAACGAATAAAACCGCGAAGAACGTCTCTCGTCAGGGGCCGTGCTCTCTCCAATAATTTGCTTTCACCGCGGCAATAGCCGACATCGTGGTCACGGTGAACGAATAAAACCGCGCCGAACGTCTCTCGTAAGGGGCCGTGCTCTCTCCAATAATTTGCTTTCACCGCCGCAATAAGCGAGATCGTGGTCACGGTGAACGAATAAAACCGCGCCGAACGTCTCTCGTCAGGGGCCGTGCTCTCTCCAATAATTTGCTTTCACCGCCGCAATAGGCGAGATCGTGGTCACGGTGAACGAATAAAACCGCGCCGAACGTCTCTCGTCAGGGGCCGTGCTCTCTCCAATAATTTGCTTTCACCGCCGCAATAGGCGAGATCGTGGTCACGGTGAACGAATAAAACCGCGCCGAACGTCTCTCGTCAGGGGCCGCGCTCTCTCCAATAATTTGCTTTCACCGCCGCAATAGGCGAGATCGTGGTCACGGTGAACGAATAAAACCGCGCCGAACGTCTCTCGTCAGGGGCCGTGCTCTCTCCAATAATTTGCTTTCACCGCCGCAATAAGCGAGATCGTGGTCACGGTGAACGAATAAAACCGCGCCGAACGTCTCTCGTCAGGGGCCGTGCTCTCTCCAATAATTTGCTTTCACCGCCGCAATAGGCGAGATCGTGGTCACGGTGAACGAATAAAACCGCGCCGAACGTCTCTCGTCAGGGGCCGCGCTCTCTCCAATAATTTGCTTTCACCGCGGCAATAGCCGACATCGTGGTCACGGTGAAGGAATAAAACCGCGCCGAACGTCTCTCGTCAGGGGCCGCGCTCTCTCCAATAATTTGCTTTCACCGCCGCAATAAGCGAGATCGTGGTCACGGTGAACGAATAAAACCGCGCCGAACGTCTCTCGTCAGGGGCCGTGCTCTCTCCAATAATTTGCTTTCACCGCCGCAATAAGCGAGATTGTGGTCACGGTGAACGAATAAAACCGCGCCGAACGTCTCTCGTCAGGGGCCGCGCTCTCTCCAATAATTTGCTTTCACCGCGGCATAGCCGACATCGTGGTCACGGTGAACGAATAAAACCGCGCCGAACGTCTCTCGTCAGGGGCCGTGCTCTCTCCAATAATTGCTTTCACCGCCGCAATAAGCGAGATCGTGGTCACGGTGAACGAATAAAACCGCGCCGAACGTCTCTCGTCAGGGGCCGTGCTCTCTCCAATAATTTGCTTTCACCGCGGCAATAGCCGACATCGTGGTCACGGTGAACGAATAAAACCGCGCCGAACGTCTCTCGTCAGGGGCCGTGCTCTCTCCAATAATTTGCTTTCACCGCGGCAATAGCCGACATCGTGGTCACGGTGAACGAATAAAACCGCGCCGAACGTCTCTCGTCAGGGGCCGTGCTCTCTCCAATAATTTGCTTTCACCGCGGCAATAGCCGACATCGTGGTCACGGTGAACGAATAAAACCGCGCCGAACGTCTCTCGTCAGGGGCCGTGCTCTCTCCAATAATTTGCTTTCACCGCCGCAATAGGCGAGATCGTGGTCACGGTGAACGAATAAAACCGCGAAGAACGTCTCTCGTCAGGGGCCGTGCTCTCTCCAATAATTTGCTTTCACCGCGGCAATAGCCGACATCGTGGTCACGGTGAACGAATAAAACCGCGCCGAACGTCTCTCGTCAGGGGCCGCGCTCTCTCCAATAATTTGCTTTCACCGCCGCAATAGGCGAGATCGTGGTCACGGTGAACGAATAAAACCGCGCCGAACGTCTCTCGTCAGGGGCCGCGCTCTCTCCAATAATTTGCTTTCACCGCCGCAATAAGCGAGATCGTGGTCACGGTGAACGAATAAAACCGCGCCGAACGTCTCTCGTCAGGGGCCGCGCTCTCTCCAATAATTTGCTTTCACCGCCGCAATAGGCGAGATCGTGGTCACGGTGAACGAATAAAACCGCGCCGAACGTCTCTCGTCAGGAGCCGCGCTCTCTCCAATAATTTGCTTTCACCGCCGCAATAAGCGAGATCGTGGTCACGGTGAACGAATAAAACGGCGCCGAACGTCTCTCGTCAGGGGCCGCGCTCTCTCCAATAATTTGCTTTCACCGCCGCAATAGGCGAGATCATGGTCACGGTGAACGAATAAAACCGCGCCGAACGTCTCTCGTCAGGGGCCGCGCTCTCTCCAATAATTTGCTTTCACCGCCGCAATAAGCGAGATCGTGGTCACGGTGAACGAATAAAACCGCGCCGAACGTCTCTCGTCATGGGCCGCGCTCTCTCCAATAATTTGCTTTCGCCGCGGCAATAGGCGAGATCGTGGTCACGGTGAACGAATAAAACCGCGAAGAACGTCTCTCGTCAGGGGCCGTGCTCTCTCCAATAATTTGCTTTCACCGCGGCAATAGGCGAGATCGTGGTCACGGTGAACGAATAAAACCGCGAAGAACGTCTCTCGTCAGGGGCCGTGCTCTCTCCAATAATTTGCTCTCACCGCCGCAATAGGCGAGATCGTGGTCACGGTGAACGAATAAAACCGCGCCGAACGTCTCTCGTCAGGGGCCGCGCTCTCTCCAATAATTTGCTTTCACCGCGGCAATAGCCGACATCGTGGTCACGGTGAACGAATAAAACCGCGCCGAACGTCTCTCGTCAGGGGCCGCGCTCTCTCCAATAATTTGCTTTCACCGCCGCAATAAGCGAGATCGTGGTCACGGTGAACGAATAAAACCGCGCCGAAGGTCTCTCGTCAGGGGCCGTGCTCTCTCCAATAATTTGCTTTCACCGCGGCTATAGCCGACATCGTGGTCACGGTGAACGAATAAAACCGCGCCGAACGTCTCTCGTCAGGGGCCGTGCTCTCTCCAATAATTTGCTTTCACCGCGGCAATAGGCGAGATCGTGGTCACGGTGAACGAATAAAACCGCGCCGAACGTCTCTCGTCAGGGGCCGTGCTCTCTCCAATAATTTGCTTTCACCGCGGCAACAGGCGAGATCGTGGTCACGGTGAACGAATAAAACCGCGAAGAACGTCTCTCGTCAGGGGCCGTGCTCTCTCCAACAATTTGCTTTCACCGCGGCAGTAGGCGAGATCGTGGTCACGGTGAACGAATAAAACCGCGCCGAACGTCTCTCGTCAGGGGCCGTGCTCTCTCCAATAATTTGCTTTCACCGCGGCAATAGGCGATCTCGTGGTCACGGTGAACGAATAAAACCGCGAAGAACGTCTCTCGTCAGGGGCCGTGCTCTCTCCAATAATTTGCTTTCACCGCGGCAATAGGCGAGATCGTGGTCACGGTGAACGAATAAAACCGCGAAGAAAGTCTCTCGTCAGGGGCCGTGCTCTCTCCAATAATTTGCTTTCACCGCGGCAATAGGCGAGATCGTGGTCACGGTGAACGAATAAAACCGCGCCGAACGTCTCTCGTGAGGGGCCGTGCTCTCTCCTATAATTTGCTTTCACCGCGGCAATAGGCGAGATCGTGGTCACGGTGAACGAATAAAACCGCGAAGAACGTCTCTCGTCAGGGGCCGTGCTCTCTCCAATAATTTGCTTTCACCGCGGCAATAGGCGAGATCGTGGTCACGGTGAACGAATAAAACCGCGAAGAACGTCTCTCGTCAGGGGCCGTGCTCTCTCCAATAATTCACTTTCACCGCGGCAATAGGCGAGATCGTGCACACGGTAAACGAATAAAACCGCGCCGAACGTCTCTCGTCAGGG
This sequence comes from Ixodes scapularis, assembly GCF_016920785.2. NCBI lineage: Eukaryota > Metazoa > Arthropoda > Arachnida > Ixodida > Ixodidae > Ixodes > Ixodes scapularis. Next base: position 113,606 of record NW_024610199.1, on the reverse strand, counting down.
GCCGTGCTCTCTCCAATAATTCACTTTCACCGCGGCAATAGGCGAGATCGTGCACACGGTAAACGAATAAAACCGCGCCGAACGTCTCTCGTCAGGGGCCGTGGTCTCTCCAATAATTCACTTTCACCGCGGCAATAGGCGAGATCGTGCACACGGTAAACGAATAAAACCGCGCCGAACGTCTCTCGTCAGGGGCCGTGCTCTCTCCAATAATTCACTTTCACCGCGGCAATAGGCGAGATCGTGCACACGGTAAACGAATAAAACCGCGCCGAACGTCTCTCGTCAGGGGCCGTGCTCTCTCCAATAATTCACTTTCACCGCGGCAATAGGCGAGATCGTGCACACGGTAAACGAATAAAACCGCGCCGAACGTCTCTCGTCAGGGGCCGTGCTCTCTCCAATAATTCGCTTTCACCGCGGCAATAGGCGAGATCGTACACACGGTAAACGAATAAAACCGCGCCGAACGTCTCTCGTCAGGGGCCGTGCTCTCTCCAATAATTCGCTTTCACCGCGGCAATAGGCGAGATCGTGCACACGGTAAACGAATAAAACCGCGCCGAACGTCTCTCGTCAGGGGCCGTGCTCTCTCCAATAATTCACTTTCACCGCGGCAATAGGCGAGATCGTGCACACGGTAAACGAATAAAACCGCGCCGAACGTCTCTCGTCAGGGGCCGTGCTCTCTCCAATAATTCACTTTCACCGCGGCAATAGGCGAGATCGTGCACACGGTAAACGAATAAAACCGCGCCGAACGTCTCTCGTCAGGGGCCGTGCTCTCTCCAATAATTCGCTTTCACCGCGGCAATAGGCAAGATCGTGCACACGGTAAACAAATAAAACCGCGCCGAAAGTTTCTCGTCAGGGGCCGTGCTCTCTCCAATAATTCACTTTCACCGCGGCAATAGGCGAGATCGTGCACACGGTAAACGAATAAAACCGCGCCGAACGTCTCTCGTCAAGGCCGTGCTCTCTCCAATAATTCGCTTTCACCGCGGCAATAGGCGAGATCGTGCACACGGTAAACGAATAAAACCGCGCCGAACGTCTCTCGTCAGGGGCCGTGCTCTCTCCAATAATTCACTTTCACCGCGGCAATAGGCGAGATCGTGCACACGGTAAACGAATAAAACCGCGCCGAACGTCTCTCGTCAGGGGCCGTGCTCTCTCCAATAATTCGCTTTCACCGCGGCAATAGGCAAGATCGTGCACACGGTAAACGAATAAAACCGCGCCGAACGTCTCTCGTCAGGGGCCGTGCTCTCTCCAATAATTCACTTTCACCGCGGCAATAGGCGAGATCGTGCACACGGTAAACGAATAAAACCGCGCCGAACGTCTCTCGTCAGGGGCCGTGCTCTCTCCAATAATTCACTTTCACCGCGGCAATAGGCGAGATCGTGCACACGGTAAACGAATAAAACCGCGCCGAACGTCTCTCGTCAGGGGCCGTGCTCTCTCCAATAATTTGCTTTCACCGCCGCAATAAGCGAGATCGTGGTCACGGTGAACGAATAAAACCGCGCCGAACGTCTCTCGTCATGGGCCGCGCTCTCTCCAATAATTTGCTTTCGCCGCGGCAATAGGCGAGATCGTGGTCACGGTGAACGAATAAAACCGCGAAGAACGTCTCTCGTCAGGGGCCGTGCTCTCTCCAATAATTTGCTTTCACCGCGGCAATAGGCGAGATCGTGCACACGGTAAACGAATAAAACCGCGCCGAACGTCTCTCGTCAGGGGCCGTGCTCTCTCCAATAATTCACTTTCACCGCGGCAATAGGCGAGATCGTGCACACGGTAAACGAATAAAACCGCGCCGAACGTCTCTCGTCATGGGCCGCGCTCTCTCCAATAATTTGCTTTCGCCGCGGCAATAGGCGAGATCGTGGTCACGGTGAACGAATAAAACCGCGCCGAACGTCTCTCGTCAGGGGCCGTGCTCTCTCCAATAATTTGCTTTCACCGCCGCAATAGGCGAGATCGTGGTCACGGTGAACGAATAAAACCGCGCCGAACGTCTCTCGTCAGGGGCCGCGCTCTCTCCAATAATTTGCTTTCACCGCCGCAATAGGCGAGATCGTGGTCACGGTGAACGAATAAAACCGCGCCGAACGTCTCTCGTCAGGGGCCGTGCTCTCTCCAATAATTTGCTTTCACCGCCGCAATAAGCGAGATCGTGGTCACGGTGAACGAATAAAACCGCGCCGAACGTCTCTTGTCAGGGGCCGTGCTCTCTCCAATAATTTGCTTTCACCGCCGCAATAGGCGAGATCGTGGTCACGGTGAACGAATAAAACCGCGCCGAACGTCTCTCGTCAGGGGCCGCGCTCTCTCCAATAATTTGCTTTCACCGCGGCAATAGCCGACATCGTGGTCACGGTGAACGAATAAAACCGCGCGGAACGTCTCTCGTCAGGGGCCGCGCTCTCTCCAATAATTTGCTTTCACCGCGGCAATAGCCGACATCGTGGTCACGGTGAACGAATAAAACCGCGCCGAACGTCTCTCGTCAGGGGCCGTGCTCTCTCCAATAATTTGCTTTCACCGCCGCAATAGGCGAGATCGTGGTCACGGTGAACGAATAAAACCGCGCCGAACGTCTCTCGTCAGGGGCCGTGCTCTCTCCAAAAATTTGCTTTCACCGCGGCAATAGGCGAGATCGTGGTCACGGTGAACGAATAAAACCGCGCCGAACGTCTCTTGTCAGGGGCCGTGCTCTCTCCAATAATTTGCTTTCACCGCCGCAATAGGCGAGATCGTGGTCACGGTGAACGAATAAAACCGCGAAGAACGTCTCTCGTCAGGGGCCGTGCTCTCTCCAATAATTTGCTTTCACCGCGGCAATTGGCGAGATCGTGGTCACGGTGAACGAATAAAACCGCGAAGAACGTCTCTCGTCAGGGGCCGTGCTCTCTCCAATAATTTGCTTTCACCGCGGCAATAGCCGACATCGTGGTCACGGTGAACGAATAAAACCGCGCCGAACGTCTCTCGTCAGGGGCCGTGCTCTCTCCAATAATTTGCTTTCACCGCCGCAAAAAGCGAGATCGTGGTCACGGTGAACGAATAAAACCGCGCCGAACGTCTCTCGTCAGGGGCCGTGCTCTCTCCAATAATTTGCTTTCACCGCCGCAATAGGCGAGATCGTGGTCACGGTGAACGAATAAAACCGCGCCGAACGTCTCTCGTCAGGGGCCGTGCTCTCTCCAATAATTTGCTCTCACCGCCGCAATAGGCGAGATCGTGGTCACGGTGAACGAATAAAACCGCGCCGAACGTCTCTCGTCAGGGGCCGCGCTCTCTCCAATAATTTGCTTTCACCGCGGCAATAGCCGACATCGTGGTCACGGTGAACGAATAAAACCGCGCCGAACGTCTCTCGTCAGGGGCCGCGCTCTCTCCAATAATTTGCTTTCACCGCCGCAATAAGCGAGATCGTGGTCACGGTGAACGAATAAAACCGCGCCGAAGGTCTCTCGTCAGGGGCCGTGCTCTCTCCAATAATTTGCTTTCACCGCGGCTATAGCCGACATCGTGGTCACGGTGAACGAATAAAACCGCGCCGAACGTCTCTCGTCAGGGGCCGTGCTCTCTCCAATAATTTGCTTTCACCGCGGCAATAGGCGAGATCGTGGTCACGGTGAACGAATAAAACCGCGCCGAACGTCTCTCGTCAGGGGCCGTGCTCTCTCCAATAATTTGCTTTCACCGCGGCAATAGGCGACATCGTGGTCACGGTGAACGAATAAAACCGCGCCGAACGTCTCTCGTCAGGGGCCGTGCTCTCTCCAATAATTTGCTTTCACCGCGGCAATAGGCGAGATCGTGGTCACGGTGAGCGAATAAAACCGCGCCGAACGTCTCTCGTCAGCGGCCGTGCTCTCTCCAATAATTTGCTTTCACCGCGGCAATAGCCGACATCGTGGTCACGGTGAACGAATAAAACCGCGCCGAACGTCTCTCGTCAGGGGCCGTGCTCTCTCCAATAATTTGCTTTCACCGCGGCAATAGGCGAGATCGTGGTCACGGTGAACGAATAAAACCGCGAAGAACGTCTCTCGTCAGGGGCCGTGCTCTCTCCAATAATTTGCTTTCACCGCGGCAATAGCCGACATCGTGGTCACGGTGAACGAATAAAACCGCGCCGAACGTCTCTCGTCAGGGGCCGTGCTCTCTCCAATAATTTGCTTTCACCGCGGCAATAGGCGAGATGGTGGTCACGGTGAACGAATTAAACCGCGCCGAACGTCTCTCGTCAGGGGCCGTGCTCTCTCCAATAATTTGCTTTCACCGCGGCAATAGGCGAGATCGTGGTCACGGTGAACGAATAAAACCGCGAAGAACGTCTCTCGTAAGGGGCCGTGCTCTCTCCAATAATTTGCTTTCACCGCCGCAAAAAGCGAGATCGTGGTCACGGTGAACGAATAAAACCGCGCCGAACGTCTCTCGTCAGGGGCCGTGCTCTCTCCAATAATTTGCTTTCACCGCCGCAATAGGCGAGATCGTGGTCACGGTGAACGAATAAAACCGCGCCGAACGTCTCTCGTCAGGGGCCGTGCTCTCTCCAATATTTTGCTTTCAACGCCGCAATAGGCGAGATCGTGGTCACGGTGAACGAATAAAACCGCGCCGAACGTCTCTCGTCAGGGGCCGTGCTCTCTCCAATAATTTGCTTTCACCGCCGCAATAGGCGAGATCGTGGTCACGGTGAACGAATAAAACCGCGCCGAACGTCTCTCGTCAGGGGCCGTGCTCTCTCCAAAAATTTGCTTTCACCGCGGCAATAGGCGAGATCGTGGTCACGGTGAACGAATAAAACCGCGCCGAACGTCTCTTGTCAGGGGCCGTGCTCTCTCCAATAATTTGCTTTCACCGCCGCAATAGGCGAGATCGTGGTCATTGTGAACGAATAAAACCGCGAAGAACGTCTCTCGTCAGGGGCCGTGCTCTCTCCAATAATTTGCTTTCACCGCGGCAATTGGCGAGATCGTGGTCACGGTGAACGAATAAAACCGCGAAGAACGTCTCTCGTCAGGGGCCGTGCTCTCTCCAATAATTTGCTTTCACCGCGGCAATAGCCGACATCGTGGTCACGGTGAACGAATAAAACCGCGCCGAACGTCTCTCGTAAGGGGCCGTGCTCTCTCCAATAATTTGCTTTCACCGCCGCAATAAGCGAGATCGTGGTCACGGTGAACGAATAAAACCGCGCCGAACGTCTCTCGTCAGGGGCCGTGCTCTCTCCAATAATTTGCTTTCACCGCCGCAATAGGCGAGATCGTGGTCACGGTGAACGAATAAAACCGCGCCGAACGTCTCTCGTCAGGGGCCGTGCTCTCTCCAATAATTTGCTTTCACCGCCGCAATAGGCGAGATCGTGGTCACGGTGAACGAATAAAACCGCGCCGAACGTCTCTCGTCAGGGGCCGCGCTCTCTCCAATAATTTGCTTTCACCGCCGCAATAGGCGAGATCGTGGTCACGGTGAACGAATAAAACCGCGCCGAACGTCTCTCGTCAGGGGCCGTGCTCTCTCCAATAATTTGCTTTCACCGCCGCAATAAGCGAGATCGTGGTCACGGTGAACGAATAAAACCGCGCCGAACGTCTCTCGTCAGGGGCCGTGCTCTCTCCAATAATTTGCTTTCACCGCCGCAATAGGCGAGATCGTGGTCACGGTGAACGAATAAAACCGCGCCGAACGTCTCTCGTCAGGGGCCGCGCTCTCTCCAATAATTTGCTTTCACCGCGGCAATAGCCGACATCGTGGTCACGGTGAAGGAATAAAACCGCGCCGAACGTCTCTCGTCAGGGGCCGCGCTCTCTCCAATAATTTGCTTTCACCGCCGCAATAAGCGAGATCGTGGTCACGGTGAACGAATAAAACCGCGCCGAACGTCTCTCGTCAGGGGCCGTGCTCTCTCCAATAATTTGCTTTCACCGCCGCAATAAGCGAGATTGTGGTCACGGTGAACGAATAAAACCGCGCCGAACGTCTCTCGTCAGGGGCCGCGCTCTCTCCAATAATTTGCTTTCACCGCGGCATAGCCGACATCGTGGTCACGGTGAACGAATAAAACCGCGCCGAACGTCTCTCGTCAGGGGCCGTGCTCTCTCCAATAATTGCTTTCACCGCCGCAATAAGCGAGATCGTGGTCACGGTGAACGAATAAAACCGCGCCGAACGTCTCTCGTCAGGGGCCGTGCTCTCTCCAATAATTTGCTTTCACCGCGGCAATAGCCGACATCGTGGTCACGGTGAACGAATAAAACCGCGCCGAACGTCTCTCGTCAGGGGCCGCGCTCTCTCCAATAATTTGCTTTCACCGCGGCAATAGCCGACATCGTGGTCACGGTGAACGAATAAAACCGCGCCGAACGTCTCTCGTCAGGGGCCGTGCTCTCTCCAATAATTTGCTTTCACCGCGGCAATAGCCGACATCGTGGTCACGGTGAACGAATAAAACCGCGCCGAACGTCTCTCGTCAGGGGACGTGCTCTCTCCAATAATTCACTTTCACCGCGGCAATAGGCGAGATCGTGCACACGGTAAACGAATAAAGCCGCGCCGAACGTCTCTCGTCAGGGGCCGTGCTCTCTCTAATAATTCACTTTCACCGCGGCAATAGGCGAGATCGTGGTCACGGTAAACGAATAAAACCGCGCCGAACGTCTCTCGTCAGGGGCCGTGCTCTCTCCAATAATTCACTTTCACCGCGGCAATAGGCGAGATCGTGGTCACGGTAAACGAATAAAACCGCGCCGAACGTCTCTCGTCAGGGGCCGTGCTCTCTCCAATAATTCACTTTCACCGCGGCAATAGGCGAGATCGTGCACACGGTAAACGAATAAAACCGCGCCGAACGTCTCTCGTCAGGGGCCGTGCTCTCTTCAATAATTCGCTTTCACCGCGGCAATAGGCGAGATCGTGCACACGGTAAACGAATAAAACCGCGCCGAACGTCTCTCGTCAGGGGCCGTGCTCTCTCCAATAATTCACTTTCACCGCGGCAATAGGCGAGATCGTGCACACGGTAAACGAATAAAACCGCGCCGAACGTCTCTCGTCAGGGGCCGTGCTCTCTCCAATAATTCGCTTTCACCGCGGCAATAGGCGAGATCGTGCACACGGTAAACGAATAAAACCGCCCCGAACGTCTCTCGTCAGGGGCCGTGCTCTCTCCAATAATTCACTTTCACCGCGGCAATAGGCGAGATCGTGGTCACGGTAAACGAATAAAACCGCGCCGAACGTCTCTCGTCAGGGGCCGTGCTCTCTCCAATAATTCGCTTTCACCGCGGCAATAGGCGAGATCGTGCACACGGTAAACGAATAAAACCGCGCCGAACGTCTCTCGTCAGGGGCCGTGCTCTCTCCAATAATTCACTTTCACCGCGGCAATAGGCGAGATCGTGCACACGGTAAACGAATAAAACTGCGCCGAACGTCTCTCGTCAGGGGCCGTGCTCTCTCCAATAATTCACTTTCACCGCGGCAATAGGCGAGATCGTGCACACGGTAAACGAATAAAACCGCGCCGAACGTCTCTCGTCAGGGGCCGTGCTCTCTCCAATAATTCACTTTCACCGCGGCAATAGGCGAGATCGTGGTCACGGTAAACGAATAAAACCGCGCCGAACGTCTCTCGTCAGGGGTCGTGCTCTCTCCAATAATTCACTTTCACCGCGGCAATAGGCGAGATCGTGCACACGGTAAACGAATAAAACCGCGCCGAACGTCTCTCGTCAGGGGCCGTGCTCTCTCCAATAATTCACTTTCACCGCGGCAATAGGCGAGATCGTGGTCACGGTAAACGAATAAAACCTCGCCGAACGTCTCTTGTCAGGGGCCGTGCTCTCTCCAATAATTCACTTTCACCGCGGCAATAGGCGAGATCGTGCACACGGTAAACGAATAAAACCGCTCCGAACGTCTCTCGTCAGGGGCCGTGCTGTCTCCAATAATTCACTTTCACCGCGGCAATAGGCGAGATCGGGCACACGGTAAACGAATAAAACCGCGCCGAACGTCTCTCGTCAGGGGCCGTGCTCTCTCCAATAATTCACTTTCACCGCGGCAATAGGCGAGATCGTGGTCACGGTAAACGAATAAAACCGCGCCGAACGTCTCTCGTCAGGGGCCGTGCTCTCTCCAATAATTCACTTTCACCGCGGCAATAGGCGAGATCGTGCACACGGTAAACGAATAAAACCGCGCCGAACGTCTCTCGTCAGGGGCCGTGCTCTCTCCAATAATTCACTTTCACCGCGGCAATAGGCGAGATCGTGGTCACGGTAAACGAATAAAACCGCGCCGAACGTCTCTCGTCAGTGGCCGTGCTCTCTCCAATAATTCACTTTCACCGCGGCAATAGGCGAGATCGTGGTCACGGTAAACGAATAAAACCGCGCCGAACGTCTCTCGTCAGGGGCCGTGCTCTCTCCAATAATTCACTTTCACCGCGGCAATAGGCGAGATCGTGCACACGGTAAACGAATAAAACCGCGCCGAACGTCTCTCGTCAGGGGCCGTGCTCTCTCCAATAATTCGCTTTCACCGCGGCAATAGGCGAGATCGTGCACACGGTAAACGAATAAAACCGCGCCGAACGTCGCTCGTCAGGGGCCGTGCTCTCTCCAATAATTCACTTTCACCGCGGCAATAGGCGAGATCGTGCACACGGTAAACGAATAAAACCGCGCCGAACGTCTCTCGTCAGGGGCCGTGCTCTCTCCAATAATTCACTTTCACCGCGGCAATAGGCGAGATCGTGCACACGGTAAACGAATAAAACCGCGCCGAACGTCTCTCGTCAGGGGCCGTGCTCTCTCCAATAATTCGCTTTCACCGCGGCAATAGGCGAGGTCGTGGTCACGGTAAACGAATAAAACCGCGCCGAACGTCTCTCGTCAGGGGCCGTGCTCTCTCCAATAATTTGCTTTCACCGCGGCAATAGGCGAGATCCGGCACACGGTAAACGAATAAAACCGGGCCGAACGTCTCTCGTCAGGGGCCGTGCTCTCTCCAATAATTCACTTTCACCGCGGCAATAGGCGAGATCGTGCACACGGTAAACGAATAAAACCGCGCCGAATGTCTCTCGTCAGGGGCCGTGCTCTCTCCAATAATTCACTTTCACCGCGGCAATAGGCGAGATCGTGCACACGGTAAACGAATAAAACCGCGCCGAACGTCTCTCGTCAGGGGCCGTGCTCTCTCCAATAATTCGCTTTCACCGCGGCAATAGGCGAGATCGTGCACACGGTAAACGAATAAAACCGCGCCGAACGTCTCTCGTCAGGGGCCGTGCTCTCTCCAATAATTCGCTTTCACCGCGGCAATAGGCGTGATCGTGCACACGGTAAACGAATAAGACCGCGCCGAACGTCTCTCGTCAGGGCCGTGCTCTCTCCAATAATTCGCTTTTACCGCGGCAATAGGCGAGATCGTGCACACGGTAAACGAATAAAACCGCGCCCAACGTCTCTCGTCAGGGGCCTTGCTCTCTCCAATAATTCGCTTTCACCGCGGCAATAGGCGAGATCGTGCACACGGTAAACGAATAAAACCGCGCCGAACGTCTCTCGTCAGGGGCCGTGCTCTCTCCAATAATTCACTTTCACCGCGGCAATAGGCGAGATCGTGCACACGGTAAACGAATAAAACCGCGCCGAACGTCTCTCGTCAGGGGCCGTGCTCTCTCCAATAATTCGCTTTCACCGCGGCAATAGGCGAGATCGTGGTCACGGTAAACGAATAAAACCGCGCCGAACGTCTCTCGTCAGGGGCCATGCTCTCTCCAATAATTCACTTTCACCGCGGCAATAGGCGAGATCGTGCACACGGTAAACGAATAAAACCGCGCCGAACGTCTCTCGTCAGGGGCCGTGCTCTCTCCAATAATTCACTTTCACCGCGGCAATAGCCGACATCGTGGACACGGTGAACGAATAAAACGGCGCCGAACGTCTCTCTTCAGGGGCCGTGCTCTCTCCAACAATTCGCTTTCACCGCGGCAATAGCCGACATCGTGGACACGGTGAACGAATAAAACCGCGCCGAACGTCTCTCGTCAGGGGCCGTGCTCTCTCCAATAATTCGCTTTCACCGAGGCAATAGCCGACATCGTGGACACGGTGAACGAATAAAACCGCGCCGAACGTCTCTCGTCAGGGGCCGTGCTCTCTCCAATAATTCGCTTTCACCGAGGCAATAGCCGACATCGTGGACACGCTGAACGAATAAAACCGCGCCGAACGTCTCTCGTCAGGGGCCGTGCTCTCTCCAATAATTCGCTTTCACCGAGGCAATAGCCGACATCGTGGACACGGAGAACGAATAAAACCGCGCCGAACGTCTCTCGTCAGGGGCCGTGCTCTCTCCAATAATTCGCTTTCACCGCGGCAATAGCCGACATCGTGGACACGGTGAACGAATAAAACCGCGCCGAACGTCTCTCGTCAGGGGCCGTGCTCTCCAATAATTCGCTTTCACCGAGGCAATAGCCGACATCGTGGACACGGTGAACGAATAAAACCGCGCCGAACGTCTCTCGTCAGGGGCCGTGCTCTCTCCAATAATTCGCTTTCACCGAGGCAATAGCCGACATCGTGGACACGGTGAACGAATAAAACCGCGCCGAACGTCTCTCGTCAGGGGCCGTGCTCTCTCCAATAATTCGCTTTCACCGAGGCAATAGCCGACATCGTGGACACGGTGAACGAATAAAACCGCGCCGAACGTCTCTCGTCAGGGGCCGTTCTCTCTCCAATAATTCGCTTTCACCGCGGCAATAGCCGACATCGTGGACACGGTGAACGAATAAAACCACGCCGAACGTCTCTCGTCAGGGGCCGTTCTCTCTCCAATAATTCGCTTTCACCGCGGCAATAGCCGACATCGTGGACACGGTGAACGAATAAAACCGCGCCGAACGATTCTCGTCAGGGGCCGTTCTCTCTCCAATAATTCGCTTTCACCGCGGCAATAGCCGACATCGTGGACGCGGTGAACGAATAAAACCGCGCCGAACGTCTCTCGTCAGGGGCCGTGCTCTCTCCAATAATTCGCTTTCACCGAGGCAATAGCCGACATCGTGGACACGGTGAACGAATAAAACCGCGGCGAACGTCTCCCGTCAGGGGCCGTGCTCTCTCCAATAATTCGCTTTCACCGCGGCAATAGCCGACATCGTGGACACGGTGAACGAATAAAACCGCGCCGAACGTCTCTCGTCAGGGGCCGTGCTCTCTCCAATATTTCGCTTTCACCGAGGCAATAGCCGACATCGTGGACACGGTGAACGAATAAAACCGCGCCGAACGTCTCCCGTCAGGGGCCGTGCTCTCTCCAATAATTCGCTTTCACCGCGGCAATAGCCGACATCGTGGACACGGTGAACGAATAGAACCGCGCCGAACGTCTGTCGTCAGGGGCCGTGCTCTCTCCAATAATTCGCTTTCACCGCGGCAATAGCCGACATCGTGGGCACGGTGAACGAATAAAACCGCGCCGAACGTCTCTCGTCAGAGGCCGTGCTCTCTCCAATAATTCGCTTTCACCGAGGCCATAGCCGACATCGTGGACACGGTGAACGAATAAATCCGCGCCGAACGTCTCCCGTCAGGGGCCGTGCTCTCTCCAATAATTCGCTTTCACCGCGGCAATAGCCGACATCGTGGACACGGTGAACGAATAAAACCGTGCCGAACGTCTCTCGTCAGGGGCCGTGCTCTCTCCAATAATTCGCTTTCACCGAGGCAATAGCCGACATCGTGGACACGGTGAACGAATAAAACCGCGGCGAACGTCTCCCGTCAGGGGCCGTGCTCTCTCCAATAATTCGCTTTCACCGCGGCAATAGCCGACATCGTGGACACGGTGAACGAATAAAACCGCGCCGAACGTCTCTCGTCAGGGGCCGTGCTCTCTCCAATATTTCGCTTTCACCGAGGCAATAGCCGACATCGTGGACACGGTGAACGAATAAAACCGCGCCGAACGTCTCCCGTCAGGGGCCGTGCTCTCTCCAATAATTCGCTTTCACCGCGGCAATAGCCGACATCGTGGACACGGTGAACGAATAGAACCGCGCCGAACGTCTCTCGTCAGGGGCCGTGCTCTCTCCAATAGTTCGCTTTCACCGCGGCAATAGCCGACATCGTGGACACGGTGAACGAATAAAACAGCGCCGAACGTCTCTCGTCAGAGGCCGTGCTCTCTCCAATAATTCGCTTTCACCGAGGCCATAGCCGACATCGTGGACACGGTGAACGAATAAAACCGCGCCGAACGTCTCCCGTCAGGGGCCGTGCTCTCTCCAATAATTCGCTTTCACCGCGGCCATAGCCGACATCGTGGACACGGTGAACGAATAAAACCGCGCCGAACGTCTCTCGTCAGGGGCCGTGCTCTCTCCAATAATTCGCTTTCACCGCGGCAATAGCCGACATCGTGGACACGGTGAACGAATAAAACCGCGCCGAACGTCTCCCGTCAGGGGCCGTGCTCTCTCCAATAATTCGCTTTCACCGCGGCAATAGCCGACATCGTGGACACGGTGAACGAATAAAACCGCACCGAACGTCTCTCGTCAGGGGCCGTGCTCTCTCCAATAATTCGCTTTCACCGCGGCAATAGCCGACATCGTGGACACGGTGAACGAATAAAACCGCGCCGAACGTCTCTCGTCAGGGGCCGTGCTCTCTCCAATAATTCGCTTTCACCGAGGCAATAGCCGACATCGTGGACACGGTTAACAAATAAAACCGCGCCGAACGTCTCCCGTCAGGGGCCGTGCTCTCTCCAATAATTCGCTTTCACCGCGGCAATAGCCGACATCGTGGACACGGTGAACGAATAAAACCGCGCCGAACGTCTCTCGTCAGGGGCCGTGCTCTCTCCAATAATTCGCTTTCACCGCGGCAATAGCCGACATCGTGGACACGGTGAACGCATAAAACCGCACCGAACGTCTCTCGTCAGGGGCCGTGCTCTCTCCAATAATTCGCTTTCACCGCGGCAATAGCCGACATCGTGGACACGGTGAACGAATAAAACCGCGCCGAACGTCTCCCGTCAGGGGCCGTGCTCTCTCCAATAATTCGCTTTCATCGCGGCAATAGCCGACATCGTGGACACGGTGAACGAATAAAACCGCGCCGAACGTCTCTCGTCAGGGGCCGTGCTCTCTCCAATGATTCGCTTTCACCGCGGCAATAGCCGACATCGTGGACACGGTGAACGAATAAAACCGCGCCGAACGTCTCCCGTCAGGGGCCGTGCTCTCTCCAATAATTCGCTTTCACCGAGGCAATAGCCGACATCGTGGACACGGTGAACGAATAAAACCGCGCCGAACGTCTCCCGTCAGGGGCCGTGCTCTCTCCAATAATTCGCTTTCACCGCGGCAATAGCCGACATCGTGGACACGGTGAACGAATAAAACCGCGCCGAACGTCTCTCGTCAGGGGCCGTGCTCTCTCCAATAATTCGCTTTCACCGCGGCAATAGCCGACATCGTGGACACGGTGAACGAATAAAACCGCGCCGAACGTCTCTCGTCAGGGGCCGTGCTCTCTCCAATAATTCGCTTTCACCGAGGCAATAGCCGACATCGTGGACACAGTGAACGAATAAAACCGCGCCGAACGTCTCCCGTCAGGGGCCGTGCTCTCTCCAATAATTCGCTTTCACCGCGGCAATAGCCGACATCGTGGACACGGTGAACGAATAAAACCGCGCCGAACGTCTCTCGTCAGGGGCCGTGCTCTCTCCAATAATTCGCTTTCACCGCGGCAATAGCCGACATCGTGGACACGGTGAACGAATAAAACCGCGCCGAACGTCTCCGGTCAGGGGCCGTGCTCTCTCCAATAATTCGCTTTCACCGAGGCAATAGCCGACATCGTGGACACGGTGAACGAATAAAACCGCGCCGAACGTCTCCGGTCAGGGGCCGTGCTCTCTCCAATAATTCGCTTTCACCGAGGCAATAGCCGACATCGTGGACATGGTGAACGAATAAAACCGCGTCGAACGTCTCTCGTCAGGGGCCGTGCTCTCTCCAATAATTCGCTTTCACCGCGGCAATAGCCGACATCGTGGACACGGTGAACGAATAAAACGGCGCCGAACGTCTCTCGTCAGGGGCCGTGCTCTCTCCAATAATTCGCTTTCACCGCGGCAATAGCCGACATCGTGGACACGGTGAACGAATAAAACCGCGCCGAACGTCTCTCGTCAGGGGCCTTGCTCTCTCCAATAATTCGCTTTCACCGAGGCAATAGCCGACATCGTGGACACGGTGAACGAATAAAACCGCGCCGAACGTCTCTCGTCAGGGGCCGTGCTCTCTTCAATAATTCGCTTTCACCGAGGCAATAGCCGACATCGTGGACACGGTGAACGAATAAAACCGCGCCGAACGTCTCTCGTCAGGGGCCGTGCTCTCTCCAATAATTCGCTTTCACCGAGGCAATAGCCGACATCGTGGACACGGTGAACGAATAAAACCGCGTCGAACGTCTCTCGTCAGGGGCCGTGCTCTCTCCAATAATTCGCTTTCACCGCGGCAATAGCCGACATCGTGGACACGGTGAACGCATAAAACCGCACCGAACGTCTCTCGTCAGGGGCCGTGCTCTCTCCAATAATTCGCTTTCACCGCGGCAATAGCCGACATCGTGGACACGGTGAACGAATAAAACCGCGCCGAACGTCTCCCGTCAGGGGCCGTGCTCTCTCCAATAATTCGCTTTCATCGCGGCAATAGCCGACATCGTGGACACGGTGAACGAATAAAACCGCGCCGAACGTCTCTCGTCAGGGGCCGTGCTCTCTCCAATGATTCGCTTTCACCGCGGCAATAGCCGACATCGTGGACACGGTGAACGAATAAAACCGCGCCGAACGTCTCCCGTCAGGGGCCGTGCTCTCTCCAATAATTCGCTTTCACCGAGGCAATAGCCGACATCGTGGACACGGTGAACGAATAAAACCGCGCCGAACGTCTCCCGTCAGGGGCCGTGCTCTCTCCAATAATTCGCTTTCACCGCGGCAATAGCCGACATCGTGGACACGGTGAACGAATAAAACCGCGCCGAACGTCTCTCGTCAGGGGCCGTGCTCTCTCCAATAATTCGCTTTCACCGCGGCAATAGCCGACATCGTGGACACGGTGAACGAATAAAACCGCGCCGAACGTCTCTCGTCAGGGGCCGTGCTCTCTCCAATAATTCGCTTTCACCGAGGCAATAGCCGACATCGTGGACACAGTGAACGAATAAAACCGCGCCGAACGTCTCCCGTCAGGGGCCGTGCTCTCTCCAATAATTCGCTTTCACCGCGGCAATAGCCGACATCGTGGACACGGTGAACGAATAAAACCGCGCCGAACGTCTCTCGTCAGGGGCCGTGCTCTCTCCAATAATTCGCTTTCACCGCGGCAATAGCCGACATCGTGGACACGGTGAACGAATAAAACCGCGCCGAACGTCTCCGGTCAGGGGCCGTGCTCTCTCCAATAATTCGCTTTCACCGAGGCAATAGCCGACATCGTGGACACGGTGAACGAATAAAACCGCGCCGAACGTCTCCGGTCAGGGGCCGTGCTCTCTCCAATAATTCGCTTTCACCGAGGCAATAGCCGACATCGTGGACATGGTGAACGAATAAAACCGCGTCGAACGTCTCTCGTCAGGGGCCGTGCTCTCTCCAATAATTCGCTTTCACCGCGGCAATAGCCGACATCGTGGACACGGTGAACGAATAAAACGGCGCCGAACGTCTCTCGTCAGGGGCCGTGCTCTCTCCAATAATTCGCTTTCACCGCGGCAATAGCCGACATCGTGGACACGGTGAACGAATAAAACCGCGCCGAACGTCTCTCGTCAGGGGCCTTGCTCTCTCCAATAATTCGCTTTCACCGAGGCAATAGCCGACATCGTGGACACGGTGAACGAATAAAACCGCGCCGAACGTCTCTCGTCAGGGGCCGTGCTCTCTTCAATAATTCGCTTTCACCGAGGCAATAGCCGACATCGTGGACACGGTGAACGAATAAAACCGCGCCGAACGTCTCTCGTCAGGGGCCGTGCTCTCTCCAATAATTCGCTTTCACCGAGGCAATAGCCGACATCGTGGACACGGTGAACGAATAAAACCGCGCCGAACGTCTCTCGTCAGGGGCCGTGCTCTCTCCAATAATTCGCTTTCACCGCGGCAATAGCCGACATCGTGGACACGGTGAACGAATAAAACCGCGCCGAACGTCTCTCGTCAGGGGCCGTGCTCTCTCCAATAATTCGCTTTCACCGAGGCAATAGCCGACATCGTGGACACGGTGAACGAATAAAACCGCGCCGAACGTCTCTCGTCAGGGGCCGTGCTCTCTCCAATAATTCGCTTTCACCGAGGCAATAGCCGACATCGTGGACACGGTGAACGAATAAAACCGCGCCGAACGTCTCTCGTCAGGGGCCGTGCTCTCTCCAATAATTCGCTTTCACCGAGGCAATAGCCGACATCGTGGACACGGTGAACGAATAAAACCGCGCCGAACGTCTCTCGTCAGGGGCCGTTCTCTCTCCAATAATTCGCTTTCACCGCGGCAATAGCCGACATCGTGGACACGGTGAACGAATAAAACCACGACGAACGTCTCTCGTCAGGGGCCGTTCTCTCTCCAATAATTCGCTTTCACCGCGGCAATAGCCGACATCGTGGACACGGTGAACGAATAAAACCTTGCCGAACGTCTCTCGTCAGGGGCCGTTCTCTCTCCAATAATTCGATTTCACCGCGGCAATAGCCGACATCGTGGACACGGTGAACGAATAAAACCGCGGCGAACGTCTCCCGTCAGGGGCCGTGCTCTCTCCAATAATTCGCTTTCACCGCGGCAATAGCCGACATCGTGGACACGGTGAACGAATAAAACCGCGCCGAACGTCTCTCGTCAGGGGCCGTGCTTTCTCCAATATTTCGCTTTCACCGAGGCAATAGCCGACATCGTGGACACGGTGAACGAATAAAACCGCGCCGAACGTCTCCCGTCAGGGGCCGTGCTCTCTCCAATAATTCGCTTTCACCGCGGCAATAGCCGACATCGTGGACACGGTGAACGAATAGAACCGCGGTGAACGTCTCTCGTCAGGGGCCATGCTCTCTCCAATAATTCGCTTTCACTGCGGCAATAGCCGACATCGTGGACACGGTGAACGAATAAAACCGCGCCGAACGTCTCTCGTCAGAGGCCGTGCTCTCTCCAATAATTCGCTTTCACCGAGGCCATAGCCGACATCGTGGACACGGTGAACGAATAAAACCGCGCCGAACGTCTCCCGTCAGGGGCCGTGCTCTCTCCAATAATTCGCTTTCACCGCGTCAATAGCCGACATCGTGGACACGGTAAACGAATAAAACCGCGCCGAACGTCTCTCGTCAGGGGCCGTGCTCTCTCCAATTATTCGCTTTCACCGAGGCAATAGCCGACATCGTGGACACGGTGAACGAATAAAACCGCGGCGAACGTCTCCCGTCAGGGGCCGTGCTCTCTCCAATAATTCGCTTTCACCGCGGCAATAGCCGACATCATGGACACGGTGAACGAATAAAACCGCGCCGAACGTCTCTCGTCAGAGGCCGTGCTCTCTCCAATATTTCGCTTTCACCGAGGCCATAGCCGACATCGTGGACACGGTGAACGAATAAAACCGCGCCGAACGTCTCCCGTCAGGGGCCGTGCTCTCTCCAATAATTCGCTTTCACCGCGGCAATAGCCGACATCGTGGACACGGTGAACGAATAAAACCGCGCCGAACGTCTCTCGTCAGGGGCCGTGCTCTCTCCAATAATTCGCTTCCACCGCGGCAATAGCCGACATCGTGGACACGGTGAACGAATAAAACCGCGCCGAACGTCTCCCGTCAGGGGCCGTGCTCTCTCCAATAATTCGCTTTCACCGCGGCAATAGCCGACATCGTGGACACGGTGAACGAATAAAACCGCGCCGAACGTCTCTCGTCAGGGGCCGTGCTCTCTCCAATAATTCGCTTTCACCGCGGCAATAGCCGACATCGTGGACACGGTGAACGAATAAAACCGCACCGAACGTCTCTCGTCAGGGGCCGTGCTCTCTCCAATAATTCGCTTTCACCGCGGCAATAGCCGACATCGTGGACACGGTGAACGAATAGAACCGCGGTGAACGTCTCTCGTCAGGGGCCGTGCTCTCTCCAATAATTCGCTTTCACTGCGGCAATAGCCGACATCGTGGACACGGTGAACGAATAAAACCGCGCCGAACGTCTCTCGTCAGGGGCCGTGCTCTCTCCAATAATTCGCTTTCACCGCGGCAATAGCCGACATCGTGGACACGGTGAACGAATAAAACCGCGCCGAACGTCTCTCGTCAGGGGCCGTGCTCTCTCCAATAATTCGCTTTCACCGAGGCAATAGCCGACATCGTGGACACGGTGAACGAATAAAACCGCGCCGAACGTCTCTCGTCAGGGGCCGTGCTCTCTCCAATAATTCGCTTTCACCGCGGCAATAGCCGACATCGTGGACACGGTGAACGAATAAAACCGCGCCGAACGTCTCTCGTCAGGGGCTGTGCTCTCTCCAATAATTCGCTTTCACCGAGGCAATAGCCGACATCGTGGACATGGTGAACGAATAAAACCGCGTCGAACGTCTCTCGTCAGGGGCCGTGCTCTCTCCAATAATTTGCTTTCACCGCGGCAATAGCCGACATCGTGGACACGGTGAACGAATAAAACGGCGCCGAACGTCTCTCGTCAGGGGCCGTGCTCTCTCCAATAATTCGCTTTCACCGCGGCAATAGCCGACATCGTGGACACGGTGAACGAATAAAACCGCGCCGAACGTCTCTCGTCAGGGGCCGTGCTCGCTCCAATAATTCGCTTTCACCGAGGCAATAGCCGACATCGTGGACACGGTGAACGAATAAAACCGCGCCGAACGTCTCTCGTCAGGGGCCGTGCTCTCTTCAATAATTCGCTTTCACCGAGGCAATAGCCGACATCGTGGACACGGTGAACGAATAAAACCGCGCCGAACGTCTCTCGTCAGGGGCCGTGCTCTCTCCAATAATTCGCTTTCACCGAGGCAATAGCCGACATCGTGGACACGGTGAACGAATAAAACCGCGCCGAACGTCTCTCGTCAGGGGCCGTGCTCTCTCCAATAATTCGCTTTCACCGCGGCAATAGCCGACATCGTGGACACGGTGAACGAATAAAACCGCGCCGAACGTCTCTCGTCAGGGGCCGTGCTCTCTCCAATAATTCGCTTTCACCGAGGCAATAGCCGACATCGTGGACACGGTGAACGAATAAAACCGCGCCGAACGTCTCTCGTCAGGGGCCGTGCTCTCTCCAATAATTCGCTTTCACCGAGGCAATAGCCGACATCGTGGACACGGTGAACGAATAAAACCGCGCCGAACGTCTCTCGTCAGGGGCCGTGCTCTCTCCAATAATTCGCTTTCACCGAGGCAATAGCCGACATCGTGGACACGGTGAACGAATAAAACCGCGCCGAACGTCTCTCGTCAGGGGCCGTTCTCTCTCCAATAATTCGCTTTCACCGCGGCAATAGCCGACATCGTGGACACGGTGAACGAATAAAACCACGACGAACGTCTCTCGTCAGGGGCCGTTCTCTCTCCAATAATTCGCTTTCACCGCGGCAATAGCCGACATCGTGGACACGGTGAACGAATAAAACCTTGCCGAACGTCTCTCGTCAGGGGCCGTTCTCTCTCCAATAATTCGCTTTCACCGCGGCAATAGCCGACATCGTGGACACGGTGAACGAATAAAACCGCGGCGAACGTCTCCCGTCAGGGGCCGTGCTCTCTCCAATAATTCGCTTTCACCGCGGCAATAGCCGACATCGTGGACACGGTGAACGAATAAAACCGCGCCGAACGTCTCTCGTCAGGGGCCGTGCTCTCTCCAATATTTCGCTTTCACCGAGGCAATAGCCGACATCGTGGACACGGTGAACGAATAAAACCGCGCCGAACGTCTCCCGTCAGGGGCCGTGCTCTCTCCAATAATTCGCTTTCACCGCGGCAATAGCCGACATCGTGGACACGGTGAACGAATAGAACCGCGGTGAACGTCTCTCGTCAGGGGCCATGCTCTCTCCAATAATTCGCTTTCACTGCGGCAATAGCCGACATCGTGGACACGGTGAACGAATAAAACCGCGCCGAACGTCTCTCGTCAGAGGCCGTGCTCTCTCCAATAATTCGCTTTCACCGAGGCCATAGCCGACATCGTGGACACGGTGAACGAATAAAACCGCGCCGAACGTCTCCCGTCAGGGGCCGTGCTCTCTCCAATAATTCGCTTTCACCGCGGCAATAGCCGACATCGTGGACACGGTGAACGAATAAAACCGCGCCGAACGTCTCTCGTCAGGGGCCGTGCTCTCTCCAATTATTCGCTTTCACCGAGGCAATAGCCGACATCGTGGACACGGTGAACGAATAAAACCGCGGCGAACGTCTCCCGTCAGGGGCCGTGCTCTCTCCAATAATTCGCTTTCACCGCGGCAATAGCCGACATCGTGGACACGGTGAACGAATAAAACCGCGCCGAACGTCTCTCGTCAGGGGCCGTGCTCTCTTCAATATTTCGCTTTCACCGAGGCAATAGCCGACATCGTGGACACGGTGAACGAATAAAACCGCGCCGAACGTCTCCCGTCAGGGGCCGTGCTCTCTCCAATAATTCGCTTTCACCGCGGCAATAGCCGACATCGTGGACACGGTGAACGAATAGAACCGCGCCGAACGTCTCTCGTCAGGGGCCGTGCTCTCTCCAATAATTCGCTTTCACCGCGGCAATAGCCGACATCATGGACACGGTGAACGAATAAAACCGCGCCGAACGTCTCTCGTCAGAGGCCGTGCTCTCTCCAATATTTCGCTTTCACCGAGGCCATAGCCGACATCGTGGACACGGTGAACGAATAAAACCGCGCCGAACGTCTCCCGTCAGGGGCCGTGCTCTCTCCAATAATTCGCTTTCACCGCGGCAATAGCCGACATCGTGGACACGGTGAACGAATAAAACCGCGCCGAACGTCTCTCGTCAGGGGCCGTGCTCTCTCCAATAATTCGCTTTCACCGCGGCAATAGCCGACATCGTGGACACGGTGAACGAATAAAACCGCGCCGAACGTCTCCCGTCAGGGGCCGTGCTCTCTCCAATAATTCGCTTTCACCGCGGCAATAGCCGACATCGTGGACACGGTGAACGAATAAAACCGCGCCGAACGTCTCTCGTCAGGGGCCGTGCTCTCTCCAATAATTCGCTTTCACCGCGGCAATAGCCGACATCGTGGACACGGGGAACGAATAAAACCGCACCGAACGTCTCTCGTCAGGGGCCGTGCTCTCTCCAATAATTCGCTTTCACCGCGGCAATAGCCGACATCGTGGACACGGTGAACGAATAGAACCGCGGTGAACGTCTCTCGTCAGGGGCCGTGCTCTCTCCAATAATTCGCTTTCACTGCGGCAATAGCCGACATCGTGGACACGGTGAACGAATAAAACCGCGCCGAACGTCTCTCGTCAGAGGCCGTGCTCTCTCCAATAATTCGCTTTCACCGAGGCCATAGCCGACATCGTGGACACGGTGAACGAATAAAACCGCGCCGAACGTCTCCCGTCAGGGGCCGTGCTCTCTCCAATAATTCGCTTTCACCGCGGCAATAGCCGACATCGTGGACACGGTGAACGAATAAAACCGCGCCGAACGTCTCTCGTCAGGGGCCGTGCTCTCTCCAATTATTCGCTTTCACCGAGGCAATAGCCGACATCGTGGACACGGTGAACGAATAAAACCGCGGCGAACGTCTCCCGTCAGGGGCCGTGCTCTCTCCAATAATTCGCTTTCACCGCGGCAATAGCCGACATCGTGGACACGGTGAACGAATAAAACCGCGCCGAACGTCTCTCGTCAGGGGCCGTGCTCTCTCCAATATTTCGCTTTCACCGAGGCAATAGCCGACATCGTGGACACGGTGAACGAATAAAACCGCGCCGAACGTCTCCCGTCAGGGGCCGTGCTCTCTCCAATAATTCGCTTTCACCGCGGCAATAGCCGACATCGTGGACACGGTGAACGAATAAAACCGCGCCGAACGTCTCTCGTCAGGGGCCGTGCTCTCTCCAATAATTCGCTTTCACCGCGGCAATAGCCGACATCGTGGACACGGTGAACGAATAAAACCGCACCGAACGTCTCTCGTCAGGGGCCGTGCTCTCTCCAATAATTCGCTTTCACCGCGGCAATAGCCGACATCGTGGACACGGTGAACGAATAAAACCGCGCCGAACGTCTCTCGTCAGGGGCCGTGCTCTCTCCAATAATTCGCTTTCACCGAGGCAATAGCCGACATCGTGGACACGGTGAACGAATAAAACCGCGCCGAACGTCTCCCGTCAGGGGCCGTGCTCTCTCCAATAATTCGCTTTCACCGCGGCAATAGCCGACATCGTGGACACGGTGAACGAATAAAACCGCGCCGAACGTCTCTCGTCAGGGGCCGTGCTTTCTCCAATAATTCGCTTTCACCGCGGCAATAGCCGACATCGTGGACACGGTGAACGAATAAAACCGCGCCGAACGTCTCTCGTCAGGGGCCGTGCTCTCTCCATTAATTCGTTTCACCGCGGCAATAGCCGACATCGTGGACACGGTGAACGAATAAAACCGCGCCGAACGTCTCCCGTCAGGGGCCGTGCTCTCTCCAATAATTCGCTTTCACCGCGGCAATAGCCGACATCGCGGACACGGTGAACGAATAAAACCGCGCCGAACGTCTCTCGTCAGGGGCCGTGCTCTCTCCAATAATTCGCTTTCACCGCGGCAATAGCCGACATCGTGGACACGGTGAACGAATAAAACCGCGCCGAACGTCTCTCGTCAGGGGCCGTTCTCTCTCCTATAATTCGCTTTCAGCGCGGCAATAGCCGACATCGTGGACACGGTGAACGAATAAAACCGCGCCGAACGTCTCTCGTCAGGGGCCGTGCTCTCTCCAATAATTCGTTTCACCGCGGCAATAGCCGACATCGTGGACACGGTGAACGAATAAAACCGCGCCGAACGTCTCCCGTCAGGGGCCGTGCTCTCTCCAATAATTCGCTTTCACCGCGGCAATAGCCGACATCGCGGACACGGTGAACGAATAAAACCGCGCCGAACGTCTCTCGTCAGGGGCCGTGCTCTCTCCAATAATTCGCTTTCACCGCGGCAATAGCCGACATCGTGGACACGGTGAACGAATAAAACCGCGCCGAACGTCTCTCGTCAGGGGCCGTGCTCTCTCCAATAATTCGCTTTCACCGCGGCAATAGCCGACATCGTGGACACGGTGAACGAATAAAACCGCGCCGAACGTCTCTCGTCAGGGGCCGCGCTATCTCCAATAATTCGCTTTCACCGCGGCAATAGCCGACATCGTGGACACGGTGAACGAATAAAACCGCGCCGAACGTCTCTCGTCAGGGGCCGTTCTCTCTCCAATAATTCGCTTTCACCGCGGCAATAGCCGACATCGTGGACACGGTGAACGAATAAAACCACGCCGAACGTCTCTCGTCAGGGACCGTGCTCTCTCCAATAATTCGCTTTCACCGAGGCAATAGCCGACATCGTGGACACGGTGAACGAATAAAACCGCGCCGAACGTCTCTCGTCAGGGGCCGTTCTCTCTCCAATAATTCGCTTTCACCGAGGCAATAGCCGACATCGTGGACACGGTGAACGAATAAAACAGCGCCGAACGTCTCTCGTCAGGGGCCGTGCTCTCTCCATTAATTCGCTTTCACCGCGGCAATAGCCGACATCGTGGACACGGTGAACGAATAAAACCGCGCCGAACGTCTCTCGTCAGGGGCCGTGCTCTCTCCAATAATTCGCTTTCACCGAGGCAATAGCCGACATCGTGGACACGGTGAACGAATAAAACCACACCGAACGTCTCTCGTCAGGGGCCGTTCTCTCTCCAATAATTCGCTTTCACCGAGGCAATAGCCGACATCGTGGACACGGTGAACGAATAAAACCACGCCGAACGTCTCTCGTCAGGGGCCGTGCTCTCTCCAATAATTCGCTTTCACCGAGGCAATAGCCGACATCGTGGACACGGTGAACGAATAAAACCACGCCGAACGTCTCTTGTCAGGGGCCGTTCTCTCTCCAATAATTCGCTTTCACCGAGGCAATAGCCGACATCGTGGACACGGTGAACAAATAAAACCACGCCGAACGTCTCTCGTCAGGGGCCGTGCTCTCTCCAATAATTCGCTTTCACCGCGGCAATAGCCGACATCGTGGACACGGTGAACGAATAAAACCACGCCGAACGTCTCTCGTCAGGGGCCGTGCTCTCTCCAATAATTCGCTTTCACCGAGGCAATAGCCGACATCCTGGACACGGTGAACGAATAAAACCACGCCGAACGTCTCTCGTCAGGGGCCGTGCTCTCTCCAATAATTCGCTTTCACCGCGGCAATAGCCGACATCGTGGACACGGTGAACGAATAAAACCGCGCCGAACGTCTCTCGTCAGGGGCCGTGCTCTCTCCAATAATTCGCTTTCACCGCGGCAATAGCCGACATCGTGGACACGGTGAATGAATAAAACCGCTCCGAACGTCTCTCGTCAGGGGCCGTGCTCTCTCCAATAATTCGCTTTCACCGCGGCAATAGCCGACATCGTGGACACGGTGAACGAATAAAACCGCGCCGAACGTCTCTCGTCAGGGGCCGTGCTCTCTCCAATAATTCGCTTTCACCGCGGCAATAGCCGACATCGTGGACACGGTGAACGAATAAAACCACACCGAACGTCTCTCGTCAGGGGCCGTTCTCTCTCCAATAATTCGCTTTCACCGAGGCAATAGCCGACATCGTGGACACGGTGAACGAATAAAACCGCGCCGAACGTCTCTCGTCAGGGGCCGTGCTCTCTCCAATAATTCGCTTTCACCGCGGCAATAGCCGACATCGTGGACACGGTGAACGAATAAAACCGCTCCGAACGTCTCTCGTCAGGGGCCGTGCTCTCTCCAATAATTCGCTTTCACCGCGGCAATAGCCGACATCGTGGACACGGTGAACGAATAAAACCACACCGAACGTCTCTCGTCAGGGGCCGTTCTCTCTCCAATAATTCGCTTTCACCGAGGCAATAGCCGACATCGTGGACACGGAGAACGAATAAAACCACGCCGAACGTCTCTCGTCAGGGGCCGTGCTCTCTCCAATAATTCGTTTCACCGCGGCAAGAGCCGACATCGTGGACACGGTGAACGAATAAAACCGCGCCGAACGTCTCCCGTCAGTGGCCGTGCTCTCTCCAATATTTCGCTTTCACCGCGGCAATAGCCGACATCGTGGACACGGTGAACGAATAAAACCGCGCCGAACGTCTCTCGTCAGGGGCCGTGCTCTCTCCAATAATTCGTTTCACCGCGGCAATAGCCGACATCGTGGACACGGTGAACGAATAAAACCGCGCCGAACGTCTCCCGTCAGGGGCCGTGCTCTCTCCAATAATTCGCTTTCACCGCGGCAATAGCCGACATCGCGGACACGGTGAACGAATAAAACCGCGCCGAACGTCTCTCGTCAGGGGCCGTGCTCTCTCCAATAATTCGCTTTCACCGCGGCAATAGCCGACATCGTGGACACGGTGAACGAATAAAACCGCGCCGAACGTCTCTCGTCAGGGGCCGTTCTCTCTCCTATAATTCGCTTTCAGCGCGGCAATAGCCGACATCGTGGACACGGTGAACGAATAAAACCGCGCCGAACGTCTCTCGTCAGGGGCCGTGCTCTCTCCAATAATTCGCTTTCACCGCGGCAATAGCCGACATCGTGGACACGGTGAACGAATAAAACCGCGCCGAACGTCTCTCGTCAGGGGCCGTGCTCTCTCCAATAATTCGCTTTCACCGCGGCAATAGCCGACATCGTGGACACGGTGAACGAATAAAACCGCGCCGAACGTCTCTCGTCAGGGGCCGTGCTATCTCCAATAATTCGCTTTCACCGCGGCAATAGCCGACATCGTGGACACGGTGAACGAATAAAACCGCGCCGAACGTCTCTCGTCAGGGGCCGTTCTCTCTCCAATAATTCGCTTTCACCGCGGCAATAGCCGACATCGTGGACACGGTGAACGAATAAAACCACGCCGAACGTCTCTCGTCAGGGGCCGTGCTCTCTCCAATAATTCGCTTTCACCGAGGCAATAGCCGACATCGTGGACACGGTGAACGAATAAAACCGCGCCGAACGTCTCTCGTCAGGGGCCGTTCTCTCTCCAATAATTCGCTTTCACCGAGGCAACAGCCGACATCGTGGACACGGTGAACGAATAAAACAGCGCCGAACGTCTCTCGTCAGGAGCCGTGCTCTCTCCAATAATTCGCTTTCACCGCGGCAATAGCCGACATCGTGGACACGGTGAACGAATAAAACCGCGCCGAACGTCTCTCGTCAGGGGCCGTTCTCTCTCCAATAATTCGCTTTAACCGCGGCAATAGCCGACATCGTGGACACGGTGAACGAATAAAACCGCGCCGAACGTCTCTCGTCATGGGCTGTGCTCTCTCCATTAATTCGCTTTCACCGCGGCAATAGCCGACATCGTGGACACGGTGAACGAATAAAACCGCGCCGAACGTCTCTCGTCAGGGGCCGTGCTCTCTCCAATAATTCGCTTTCACCGAGGCAATACCCGACATCGTGGACACGGTGAACGAATAAAACCACACCGAACGTCTCTCGTCAGGGGCCGTTCTCTCTCCAATAATTCGCTTTCACCGAGGCAATAGCCGACATCGTGGACACGGTGAACGAATAAAACCACGCCGAACGTCTCTCGTCAGGGGCCGTGCTCTCTCCAATAATTCGCTTTCACCGAGGCAATAGCCGACATCGTGGACACGGTGAACGAATAAAACCACGCCGAACGTCTCTCGTCAGGGGCCATTCTCTCTCCAATAATTCGCTTTCACCGAGGCAATAGCCGACATCGTGGACACGGTGAACGAATAAAACCACGCCGAACGTCTCTCGTCAGGGGCCGTGCTCTCTCCAATAATTCGCTTTCACCGCGGCAATAGCCGACATCGTGGACACGGTGAACGAATAAAACCACGCCGAACGTCTCTCGTCAGGGGCCGTGCTCTCTCCAATAATTCGCTTTCACCGAGGCAATAGCCGACATCGTGGACACGGTGAACGAATAAAACCACGCCGAATGTCTCTCGTCAGGGGCCGTTCTCTCTCCAATAATTCGCTTTCACCGCGGCAAAATCCGACATCGTGGACACGGTGAACGAATAAAACCACGCCGAACGTCTCTCGTCAGGGGCCGTTCTCTCTCCAATAATTCGCTTTCACCGCGGCAATAGCCGACATCGTGGACACGGTGAACGAATAAAACCGCGCCGAACGTCTCTCGTCAGGGGCCGTTCTCTCTCCAATAATTCGCTTTCACCGCGGCAATAGCCGACATCGTGGACACGGTGAACGAATAAAACCGCGCCGAACGTCTCTCGTCAGGGGCCGTGCTCTCTCCAATAATTCGCTTTCACCGCGGCAATAGCCGACATCGTGGACACGGTGAACGAATAAAACCGCGCCGAACGTCTCTCGTCAGGGGCCGTTCTCTCTCCAATAATTCGCTTTCACCGCGGCAATAGCCGACATCGTGGACACGGTGAACGAATAAAACCGCGCCGAACGTCTCTCGTCAGGGGCCGTGCTCTCTCCAATAATTCGCTTTCACCGCGGCAATAGCCGACATCGTGGACACGGTGAAAGAATAAAACCGCGCCGAACGTCTCTCGTCAGGGGCCGTGCTCTCTCCAATAATTCGCTTTCACCGAGGCAATAGCCGACATCGTGGACACGGTGAACGAATAAAACCGCGCCGAACGTCTCTCGTCAGGGGCCGTGCTCTCTCCAATAATTCGCTTTCACCGCGGCAATAGCCGACATCGTGGACACGGTGAACGAATAAAACCGCGCCGAACGTCTCTCGTCAGGGGCCGTGCTCTCTCCAATAATTCGCTTTCACCGCGGCAATAGCCGACATCGTGGACACGGTGAACGAATAAAACCGCGCCGAACGTCTCTCGTCAGGGGCCGTGCTCTCTCCAATAATTCGCTTTCACCGAGGCAATAGCCGACATCGTGGACACGGTGAACGAATAAAACCGCGCCGAACGTCTCTCGTCAGGGGCCGTGATCTCTCCATTAATTCGCTTTCACCGCGGCAATAGCCGACATCGTGGACACGGTGAAAGAATAAAACCGCGCCGAACGTCTCTCGTCAGGGGCCGTGCTCTCTCCAATAATTCGCTTTCACCGCGGCAATAGCCGACATCGTGGACACGGTGAAAGAATAAAACCGCGCCGAACGTCTCTCGTCAGGAGCCGTGCTCTCTCCAATAATTCGCTTTCACCGCGGCAATAGCCGACATCGTGGTCACGGTGAACGAATAAAACCGCGCCGAACGTCTCTCGTCAGGGGCCGTTCTCTCTCCTATAATTCGCTTTCAGCGCGGCAATAGCCGACATCGTGGACACGGTGAACGAATAAAACCGCGCCGAACGTCTCTCGTCAGGGGCCGTGCTCTCTCCAATAATTCGCTTTCACCGCGGCAATAGCCGACATCGTGGACACGGTGAACGAATAAAACCGCGCCGAACGTCTCTCGTCAGGGGCCGTGCTCTCTCCAATAATTCGCTTTCACCGCGGCAATAGCCGACATCGTGGACACGGTGAACGAATAAAACCGCGCCGAACGTCTCTCGTCAGGGGCAGTGCTATCTCCAATAATTCGCTTTCACCGCGGCAATAGCCGACATCGTGGACACGGTGAACGAATAAAACCGCGCCGAACGTCTCTCGTCAGGGGCCGTTCTCTCTCCAATAATTCGCTTTCACCGCGGCAATAGCCGACATCGTGGACACGGTGAACGAATAAAACCACGCCGAACGTCTCTCGTCAGGGGCCGTGCTCTCTCCAATAATTCGCTTTCACCGAGGCAATAGCCGACATCGTGGACACGGTGAACGAATAAAACCGCGCCGAACGTCTCTCGTCAGGGGCCGTTCTCTCTCCAATAATTCGCTTTCACCGAGGCAACAGCCGACATCGTGGACACGGTGAACGAATAAAACAGCGCCGAACGTCTCTCGTCAGGAGCCGTGCTCTCTCCAATAATTCGCTTTCACCGCGGCAATAGCCGGCATCGTGGACACGGTGAACGAATAAAACCGCGCCGAACGTCTCTCGTCAGGGGCCGTTCTCTCTCCAATAATTCGCTTTCACCGCGGCAATAGCCGACATCGTGGACACGGTGAACGAATAAAACCGCGCCGAACGTCTCTCGTCATGGGCTGTGCTCTCTCCATTAATTCGCTTTCACCGCGGCAATAGCCGACATCGTGGACACGGTGAACGAATAAAACCGCGCCGAACGTCTCTCGTCAGGGGCCGTGCTCTCTCCAATAATTCGCTTTCACCGAGGCAATACCCGACATCGTGGACACGGTGAACGAATAAAACCACACCGAACGTCTCTCGTCAGGGGCCGTTCTCTCTCCAATAATTCGCTTTCACCGAGGCAATAGCCGACATCGTGGACACGGTGAACGAATAAAACCACGCCGAACGTCTCTCGTCAGGGGCCGTGCTCTCTCCAATAATTCGCTTTCACCGAGGCAATAGCCGACATCGTGGACACGGTGAACGGATAAAACCACGCCGAACGTCTCTCGTCAGGGGCCATTCTCTCTCCAATAATTCGCTTTCACCGAGGCAATAGCCGACATCGTGGACACGGTGAACGAATAAAACCACGCCGAACGTCTCTCGTCAGGGGCCGTGCTCTCTCCAATAATTCGCTTTCACCGCGGCAATAGCCGACATCGTGGACACGGTGAACGAATAAAACCACGCCGAACGTCTCTCGTCAGGGGCCGTGCTCTCTCCAATAATTCGCTTTCACCGAGGCAATAGCCGACATCGTGGACACGGTGAACGAATAAAACCACGCCGAATGTCTCTCGTCAGGGGCCGTTCTCTCTCCAATAATTCGCTTTCACCGCGGCAAAATCCGACATCGTGGACACGGTGAACGAATAAAACCACGCCGAACGTCTCTCGTCAGGGGCCGTTCTCTCTCCAATAATTCGCTTTCACCGCGGCAATAGCCGACATCGTGGACACGGTGAACGAATAAAACCGCGCCGAACGTCTCTCGTCAGGGGCCGTGCTCTCTCCAATAATTCGCTTTCACCGCGGCAATAGCCGACATCGTGGACACGGTGAACGAATAAAACCGCGCCGAACGTCTCTCGTCAGGGGCCGTTCTCTCTCCAATAATTCGCTTTCACCGCGGCAATAGCCGACATCGTGGACACGGTGAACGAATAAAACCGCGCCGAACGTCTCTCGTCAGGGGCCGTGCTCTCTCCAATAATTCGCTTTCACCGCGGCAATAGCCGACATCGTGGACACGGTGAAAGAATAAAACCGCGCCGAACGTCTCTCGTCAGGGGCCGTGCTCTCTCCAATAATTCGCTTTCACCGAGGCAATAGCCGACATCGTGGACACGGTGAACGAATAAAACCGCGCCGAACGTCTCTCGTCAGGGGCCGTGCTCTCTCCAATAATTCGCTTTCACCGCGGCAATAGCCGACATCGTGGACACGGTGAACGTATAAAACCGCGCCGAACGTCTCTCGTCAGGGGCCGTGCTGTCTCCAATAATTCGCTTTCACCGCGGCAATAGCCGACATCGTGGACACGGTGAACGAATAAAACCGCGCCGAACGTCTCTCGTCAGGGGCCGTGCTCTCTCCAATAATTCGCTTTCACCGAGGCAATAGCCGACATCGTGGACACGGTGAACGAATAAAACCGCGCCGAACGTCTCTCGTCAGGGGCCGTGCTCTCTCCATTAATTCGCTTTCACCGCGGCAATAGCCGACATCGTGGACACGGTGAAAGAATAAAACCGCGCCGAACGTCTCTCGTCAGGGGCCGTGCTCTCTCCAATAATTCGCTTTCACCGCGGCAATAGCCGACATCGTGGACACGGTGAAAGAATAAAACCGCGCCGAACGTCTCTCGTCAGGAGCCGTGCTCTCTCCAATAATTCGCTTTCACCGCGGCAATAGCCGACATCGTGGTCACGGTGAACGAATAAAACCGCGCCGAACGTCTCTCGTCAGGGGCCGTGCTCTCTCCATTAATTCGCTTTCACCGCGGCAATAGCCGACATCGTGGACACGGTGAACGAATAAAACCGCGCCGAACGTCTCTCGTCAGGGGCCGTGCTCTCTCCAATAATTCGCTTTCACCGAGGCAATAGCCGACATCGTGGACACGCTGAACGAATAAAACCGCGCCGAACGTCTCTCGTCAGGGGCCGTGCTCTCTCCATTAATTCGCTTTCACCGCGGCAATAGCCGACATCGTGGACACGGTGAACGAATAAAACCGCGGCGAACGTCTCTCGTCAGGGGCCGTGCTCTCTCCAATAATTCGCTTTCACCGCGGCAATAGCCGACATCGTGGACACGGTGAAAGAATAAAACCGTGCCGAACGTCTCTCGTCAGGAGCCGTGCTCTCTCCAGTAATTCGCTTTCACCGCGGCAATAGCCGACATCGTGGTCACGGTGAACGAATAAAACCGCGCCGAACGTCTCCCGTCAGGGGCCGTGCTCTCTCCATTAATTCGCTTTCACCGCGGCAATAGCCGACATCGTGGACACGGTGAACGAATAAAACCGCGCCGAACGTCTCTCGTCAGGGGCCGTGCTCTCTCCAATAATTCGCTTTCACCGAGGCAATAGCCGACATCGTGGACACGGTGAAAGAATAAAACCGCGCCGAACGTCTCTCGTCAGGGGCCGTGCTCTCTCCAATAATTCGCTTTCACCGAGGCAATAGCCGACATCGTGGACACGGTGAACGAATAAAACCGCGCCGAACGTCTCTCGTCAGGGGCCGTGCTCTCTCCATTAATTCGCTTTCACCGAGGCAATAGCCGACATCGTGGACACGGTGAACGAATAAAACCGCGCCGAACGTCTCTCGTCAGGGGCCGTGCTCTCTCCAATAATTCTCTTTCACCGAGGCAATAGCCGACATCGTGGACACGGTGAACGAATAAAACCGCGCCGAACGTCTCTCGTCAGGGGCCGTGCTCTCTCCAATAATTCGCTTTCACCGAGGCAATAGCCGACATCGTGGACACGGTGAACGAATAAAACCGCGCCGAACGTCTCTCGTCAGGGGCCGTGCTCTCTCCAATAATTCGCTTTCACCGAGGCAATAGCCGACATCGTGGACACGGTGAACGAATAAAACCGCGCCGAACGTCTCTCGTCAGGGGCCGTGCTCTCTCCATTAATTCGCTTTCACCGAGGCAATAGCCGACATCGTGGACACGGTGAACGAATAAAACCGCGCCGAAAGTCTCTCGTCAGGGGCCGTGCTCTGTCCAATAATTCGCTTTCACCGAGGCAATAGCCGACATCGTGGACACGGTGAACGAATAAAACCGCGCCGAACGTCTCTCGTCAGGGGCAGTTCTCTCTCCAATAATTCGCTTTCACCGAGGCAATAGCCGACATCGTGGACACGGCGAACGAATAAAACAGCGCCGAACGTCTCTCATCAGGGGCCGTGCTCTCTCCAATAATTCGCTTTCACCGAGGCAATAGCCGACATCGTGGACACGGTGAACGAATAAAACCGCGCCGAAAGTCTCTCGTCAGGGGCCGTGCTCTCTCCAATAATTCGCTTTCACCGAGGCAATAGCCGACATCGTGGACACGGTGAACGAATAAAACCGCGCCAAACGTCTCTCGTCAGGGGCCGTGGTCTCTCCAATAATTCGCTTTCAACGAGGCAATAGCCGACATCGTGGACACGGTGAACGAATAAAACCGCGCCGAACGACTCTCGTCAGGGGCCGTGCTCTCTTCAATAATTCGCTTTCACCGAGGCAATAGCCGACATCGTGGACACGGTGAACGAATAAAACCGCGCCGAACGTCTCTCGTGAGGGGCCGTGCTCTCTCCATTAATTCGCTTTCACCGAGGCAATAGCCGACATCGTGGACACGGTGAACGAATAAAACCGCGCCGAACGTTTCTCGTCAGGGGCCGTGCTCTCTCCAATAATTCGCTTTCACCGAGGCAATAGCCGACATCGTGGACACGTTGAACGAATAAAACCGCGCCGAACGTCTCTCGTCAGGGGCCGTGCTCTCTCCATTAATTCGCTTTCACCGAGGCAATAGCCGACATCGTGGACACGGTGAACGAATAAAACCGCGCCGAACGTCTCTCGTCAGGGGCCGTGCTCTCTCCAATAATTCGCTTTCACCGAGGCAATAGCCGACATCGTGGACACGGTGAACGAATAAAACCGCGCCGAACGTCTCTCGTCAGGGGCCGTGCTCTCTCCAATAATTCGCTTTCACCGCGGCAATAGCCGACATCGTGGTCACGGTGAACGAATAAAACGGCGCCGAACGTCTCCCGTCAGGGGCCGTGCTCTCTCCAATATTTTGCTTTCACCGAGGCAATAGCCGACATCGTGGTCACGGTGAACGAATAAAACGGCGCCGAACGTCTCCCGTCAGAGGCCGTGCTCTCTCCAATAATTCGCTTTCACCGCGGCAATAGCCGACATCGTTGTCACGGTGAACGAATAAAACGGCGCCGAAGGTCTCCCGTCAGGGGCGTGCTCTCTCCAATAATTCGCTTTCACCGAGGCAATAGCCGACATCGTGGTCACGATGAACGAATAAAACGGCGCCGAACGTCTCCCGTCAGGGGCCGTGCTCTCTCCAATAATTCGCTTTCACCGCGGCAATAGCCGACATCGTGGTCACGGTGAACGAATAAAACGGCGCCGAACGTCTCCCGTCAGGGGCCGTGCTCTCTCCAATAATTCGCTTTCACCGCGGCAATAGCCGACATCGTGGTCACGGTGAACGAATAAAACGGCGCCGAACGTCTCCCGTCAGGGGCCGTGCTCTCTCCAATATTTCGCTTTCACCGCGGCAATAGCCGACATCGTGGTCACGGTGAACGAATAAAACGGCGCCGAACGTCTCCCGTCAGAGGCCGTGCTCTCTCCAATAATTCGCTTTCACCGCGGCAATAGCCGACATCGTGGTCACGGTGAACGAATAAAACGGCGCCGAACGTCTCCCGTCAGGGGCCGTGCTCTCTCCAATAATTCGCTTTCACCGCGGCAATAGCCGACATTGTGGTCACGGTGAACGAATAAAACGGCGCCGAACGTCTCCCGTCAGGGGCCGTGCTCTCTCCAATAATTCGCTTTCACCGCGGCAATAACCGACATCGTGGTCACGGTGAACGAATAAAACGGCGCCGAACGTCTCCCGTCAGGGGCCGTGCTCTCTCCAATAATTCGCTTTCACCGCGGCAATAGCCGACATCGTGACACGGTGAACGAATAAAACGGCGCCGAACGTCTCCCGTCAGAGGCCGTGCTCTCTCCAATAATTCGCTTTCACCGGGGCAATTGCCGACATCGTGGTCACGGTGAACGAATAAAACGGCGCCGAACGTCTCCCGTCAGGGGCCGTGCTCTCTCCAATATTTCGCTTTCACCGCGGCAATTGCCGACATCATGGTCACGGTGAACGAATAAAACGGCGCCGAACGTCTCCCGTCAGGGGCCGTGCTCTCTCCAATAATTCGCTTTCACCGCGGCAATAGCCGACATCGTGGTCACGGTGAACGAATAAAACGGCGCCGAAAGTCTCCCGTCAGAGGCCGTGCTCTCTCCAATAATTCGCTTTCACCGAGGCAATAGCCGACATCGTGGTCACGGTGAACGAATAAAACGGCGCCGAACGTCTCCCGTCAGAGGCCGTGCTCTCTCCAATAATTCGCTTTCACCGCGGCAATAGCCGACAATGTGGTCACGGTGAACGAATAAAACGGCGCCGAACGTCTCCCGTCAGGGGCCGTGCTCTCTCCAATAATTCGCTTTCACCACGGCAATAGCCGACATCGTGGTCACGGTGAACGAATAAAACGGCGCCGAACGTCTCCCGTCAGGGGCCGTGCTCTCTCCAATAATTCGCTTTCACCGCGGCAATAGCCGACATCGTGGTCACGGTGAACGAATAAAACGGCGCCGAACGTCTCCCGTCAGGGGCCGTGCTCTCTCCAATAATTCGCTTTCACCGCGGCAATAGCCGACATCGTGGTCACGGTGAACGAATAAAACGGCGCCGAACGTCTCCCGTCAGGGGCCGTGCTCTCTCCAATAATTCGCTTTCACCGCGGCAATTGCCGACATCGTGGTCACGGTGAACGAATAAAACGGCGCCGAACGTCTCCCGTCAGGGGCCGTGCTCTCTCCAATAATTCGCTTTCACCGCGGCAATAGCCGACATCGTGGTCACGGTGAACGAATAAAACGACGCCGAACGTCTCCCGTCAGGGGCCGTGCTCTCTCCAATAATTCGCTTTCACCGCGGCAATAGCCGACATCGTGGTCACGGTGAACGAATAAAACGGCGCCGAACGTCTCCCGTCAGAGGCCGTGCTCTCTCCAATAATTCGCTTTCACCGAGGCAATAGCCGACATCGTGGTCACGGTGAACGAATAAAACGGCGCCGAACGTCTCCCGTCAGGGGCCGTGCTCTCTCCAATAATTCGCTTTCACCGCGGCAATAGCCGACATCGTGGTCACGGTGAACGAATAAAACGGCGCCGAACGTCTCCCGTCAAGGGCCGTGCTCTCTCCAATAATTCGCTTACACCGCGGCAATAGCCGACATCGTGGTCACGGTGAACGAATAAAACCGCGCCGAACGTCTCTCGTCAGGGGCCGTGCTCTCTCCAATAATTCGCTTTCACCGAGGCAATAGCCGACATCGTGGACACGGTGAACGAATAAAACCGCGCCGAACGTCTCTCGTCAGGGGCCGTGCTCTCTCCATTAATTCGCTTTCACCGAGGCAATAGCCGACATCGTGGACACGGTGAACGAATAAAACCGCGCCGAACGTTTCTCGTCAGGGGCCGTGCTCTCTCCAATAATTCGCTTTCACCGAGGCAATAGCCGACATCGTGGACACGGTGAACGAATAAAACCGCGCCGAACGTCTCTCGTCAGGGGCCGTGCTCTCTCCATTAATTCGCTTTCACCGAGGCAATAGCCGACATCGTGGACACGGTGAACGAATAAAACCGCGCCGAGCGTCTCTCGTCAGGGGCCGTGCTCTCTCCAATAATTCGCTTTCACCGAGGCAATAGCCGACATCGTGGACACGGTGAACGAATAAAACCGCGCCGAACGTCTCTCGTCAGGGGCCGTGCTCTCTCCATTAATTCGCTTTCACCGAGGCAATAGCCGACATCGTGGACACGGTGAACGAATAAAACCGCGCCGAACGTCTCTCGTCAGGGGCCGTGCTCTCTCCATTAATTCGCTTTCACCGAGGCAATAGCCGACATCGTGGACACGGTGAACGAATAAAACCGCGCCGAACGTCTCTCGTCAGGGGCCGTGCTCTCTCCAATAATTCGCTTTCACCGAGGCAATAGCCGACATCGTGGACACGGTGAACGAATAAAACCGCGCCGAACGTCTCTCGTCAGGGGCCGTGCTCTCTCCAATAATTCGCTTTCACCGAGGCAATAGCCGACATCGTGGTCACGGTGAACGAATAAAACGGCGCCGAACGTCTCCCGTCAGGGGCCGTGCTCTCTCCAATATTTCGCTTTCACCGAGGCAATAGCCGACATCATGGTCACGGTGAACGAATAAAACGGCGCCGAACGTCTCCCGTCAGAGGCCGTGCTCTCTCCAATAATTCGCTTTCACCGCGGCAATAGCCGACATCGTTGTCACGGTGAACGAATAAAACGGCGCCGAACGTCTCCCGTCAGGGGCCGTGCTCTCTCCAATAATTCGCTTTCACCGAGACAATAGCCGACATCGTGGTCACGGTGAACGAATAAAACGGCGCCGAACGTCTCCCGTCAGGGGCCGTGCTCTCTCCAATAATTCGCTTTCACCGCGGCAATAGCCGACATCGTGGTCACGGTGAACGAATAAAACGGCGCCGAACGTCTCCCGTCAGGGGCCGTGCTCTCTCCAATAATTCGCTTTCACCGCGGCAATAGCCGACATCGTGGTCACGGTGAACGAATAAAACGGCGCCGAACGTCTCCCGTCAGGGGCCGTGCTCTCTCCAATATTTCGCTTTCACCGCGGCAATAGCCGACATCGTGGTCACGGTGAACGAATAAAACGGCGCCGAACGTCTCCCGTCAGAGGCCGTGCTCTCTCCAATAATTCGCTTTCACCGCGGCAATAGCCGACATCGTGGTCACGGTGAACGAATAAAACGGCGCCGAACGTCTCCCGTCAGGGGCCGTGCTCTCTCCAAGAATTCGCTTTCACCGCGGCAATAGCCGACATCGTGGTCACGGTGAACGAATAAAACGGCGCCGAACGTCTCCCGTCAGGGGCCGTGCTCTCTCCAATAATTCGCTTTCACCGCGGCAATAGCCGACATCGTGGTCACGGTGAACGAATAAAACGGCGCCGAACGTCTCCCGTCAGGGGCCGTGCTCTCTCCAATAATTCGCTTTCACCGCGGCAATAGCCGACATCGTGACACGGTGAACGAATAAAACGGCGCCGAACGTCTCCCGTCAGAGGCCGTGCTCTCTCCAATAATTCGCTTTCACCGCGGCAATTGCCGACATCGTGGTCACGGTGAACGAATAAAACGGCGCCGAACGTCTCCCGTCAGGGGCCGTGCTATCTCCAATATTTCGCTTTCACCGCGGCAATAGCCGACATCGTGGTCACGGTGAACGAATAAAACGGCGCCGAACGTCTCCCGTCAGGGGCCGTGCTCTCTCCAATAATTCGCTTTCACCGCGGCAATACCCGACATCGTGGTCACGGTGAACGAATAAAACGGCGCCGAACGTCTCCCGTCAGAGGCCGTGCTCTCTCCAATAATTCGCTTTCACCGAGGCAATAGCCGACATCGTGGTCACGGTGAACGAATAAAACGGCGCCGAACGTCTCCCGTCAGGGGCCGTGCTCTCTCCAATAATTCGCTTTCACCGCGGCAATAGCCGACATCGTGGTCACGGTGAACGAATAAAACGGCGCCGAACGTCTCCCGTCAGGGGCCGTGCTCTCTCCAATAATTCGCTTTCAACTCGGCAATAGCCGACATCGTGGTCACGGTGAACGAATAAAACGGCGCCGAACGTCTCCCGTCAGGGGCCGTGCTCTCTCCAATAATTCGCTTTCACCGCGGCAATAGCCGACATCGTGGTCACGGTGAACGAATAAAACGGCGCCGAACGTCTCCCGTCAGGGGCCGTGCTCTCTCCAATAATTCGCTTTCACCGCGGCAATAGCCGACATCGTGGTCACGGTGAACGAATAAAACGGCGCCGAACGTCTCCCGTCAGGGGCCGTGCTCTCTCCAATAATTCGCTTTCACCGCGGCAATAGCCGACATCGTGGTCACGGTGAACGAATAAAACGACGCCGAACGTCTCCCGTCAGGGGCCGTGCTCTCTCCAATAATTCGCTTTCACCGCGGCAATAGCCGACATCGTGGTCACGGTGAACGAATAAAACGGCGCCGAACGTCTCCCGTCAGAGGCCGTGCTCTCTCTAATAATTCGCTTTCACCGAGGCAATAGCCGACATCGTGGTCACGGTGAACGAATAAAACGGCGCCGAACGTCTCCCGTCAGGGGCCGTGCTCTCTCCAATAATTCGCTTTCACCGCGGCAATAGCCGACATCGTGGTCACGGTGAACGAATAAAACGGCGCCGAACGTCTCCCGTCAGGGGCCGTGCTCTCTCCAATAATTCACTTTCACCGCGGCAATAGCCGACATCGTGGTCACGGTGAACGAATAAAACGGCGCCGAACGTCTCCCGTCAGAGGCCGTGCTCTCTCCAATAATTCGCTTTCACCGAGGCAATAGCCGACATCGTGGTCACGGTGAACGAATAAAACGGCGCCGAACGTCTCCCGTCAGGGGCCGTGCTCTCTCCAATAATTCGCTTTCACCGCGGCAATAGCCGACATCGTGGTCACGGTGAACGAATAAAACGGCGCCGAACGTCTCCCGTCAGGGGCCGTGCTCTCTCCAATAGTTCGCTTTCACCGCGGCAATAGCCGACATCGTGGTCACGGTGAACGAATAAAACCGCGCCGAACGTCTCTCGTCAGGGGCCGTGCTCTCTCCAATAATTCGCTTTCACCGAGGCAATAGCCGACATCGTGGACACGGTGAACAAATAAAACCGCGCCGAACGTCTCTCGTCAGGGGCCGTGCTCTCTCCATTAATTCGCTTTCACCGAGGCAATAGCCGACATCGTGGACACGGTGAACGAATAAAACCGCGCCGAACGTTTCTCGTCAGGGGCCGTGCTCTCTCCGATAATTCGCTTTCACCGAGGAAATAGCCGACATCGTGGACACGGTGAACGAATAAAACCGCGCCGAACGTCTCTCGTCAGGGGCCGTGCTCTCTCCATTAATTCGCTTTCACCGAGGCAATAGCCGACATCGTGGACACGGTGAACGAATAAAACCGCGCCGAGCGTCTCTCGTCAGGGGCCGTGCTCTCTCCAATAATTCGCTTTCACCGAGGCAATAGCCGACATCGTGGACACGGTGAACGAATAAAACCGCGCCGAACGTCTCTCGTCAGGGGCCGTGCTCTCTCCATTAATTCGCTTTCACCGAGGCAATAGCCGACATCGTGGACACGGTGAACGAATAAAACCGCGCCGAACGTCTCTCGTCAGGGGCCGTGCTCTCTCCATTAATTCGCTTTCACCGAGGCAATAGCCGACATCGTGGACACGGTGAACGAATAAAACCGCGCCGAACGTCTCTCGTCAGGGGCCGTGCTCTCTCCAATAATTCGCTTTCACCGAGGCAATAGCCGACATCGTGGACACGGTGAACGAATAAAACCGCGCCGAACGTCTCTCGTCAGGGGCCGTGCTCTGTCCAATAATTCGCTTTCACCGAGGCAATAGCCGACATCGTGGACACGGTGAACGAATAAAACCGCGCCGAACGTCTCTCGTCAGGGGCCGTGCTCTCTCCAATAATTCGCTTTCACCGCGGCAATAGCCGACATCGTGGTCACGGTGAACGAATAAAACGGCGCCGAACGTCTCCCGTCAGGGGCCGTGCTCTCTCCAATATTTCGCTTTCACCGAGGCAATAGCCGACATCGTGGTCACGGTGAACGAATAAAACGGCGCCGAACGTCTCCCGTCAGAGGCCGTGCTCTCTCCAATAATTCGCTTTCACCGCGGCAATAGCCGACATCGTTGTCACGGTGAACGAATAAAACGGCGCCGAACGTCTCCCGTCAGGGGCCGTGCTCTCTCCAATAATTCGCTTTCACCGAGGCAATAGCCGACATCGTGGTCACGGTGAACGAATAAAACGGCGCCGAACGTCTCCCGTCAGGGGCCGTGCTCTCTCCAATAATTCGATTTCACCGCGGCAATAGCCGACATCGTGGTCA
This sequence comes from Ixodes scapularis, assembly GCF_016920785.2. Classification (NCBI taxonomy): domain Eukaryota; kingdom Metazoa; phylum Arthropoda; class Arachnida; order Ixodida; family Ixodidae; genus Ixodes; species Ixodes scapularis. The sequence continues at coordinate 72,920 of NW_024610199.1, read as the reverse complement.
CGGTGAACGAATAAAACGGCGCCGAACGTCTCCCGTCAGGGGCCGTGCTCTCTCCAATATTTCGCTTTCACCGCGGCAATAGCCGACATCGTGGTCACGGTGAACGAATAAAACGGCGCCGAACGTCTCCCGTCAGAGGCCGTGCTCTCTCCAATAATTCGCTTTCACCGCGGCAATAGCCGACATCGTGGTCACGGTGAGCGAATAAAACGGCGCCGAACGTCTCCCGTCAGGGGCCGTGCTCTCTCCAATATTTCGCTTTCACCGCGGCAATTGCCGACATCGTGACACGGTGAACGAATAAAACGGCGCCGAACGTCTCCCGTCAGAGGCCGTGCTCTCTCCAATAATTCGCTTTCACCGCGGCAATTGCCGACATCGTGACACGGTGAACGAATAAAACGGCGCCGAACGTCTCCCGTCAGAGGCCGTGCTCTCTCCAATAATTCGCTTTCACCGCGGCAATTGCCGACATCGTGGTCACGGTGAACGAATAAAACGGCGCCGAACGTCTCCCGTCAGGGGCCGTGCTATCTCCAATATTTCGCTTTCACCGCGGCAATAGCCGACATCGTGGTCACGGTGAACGAATAAAACGGCGCCGAACGTCTCCCGTCAGGGGCCGTGCTCTCTCCAATAATTCGCTTTCACCGCGGCAATACCCGACATCGTGGTCACGGTGAACGAATAAAACGGCGCCGAACGTCTCCCGTCAGAGGCCGTGCTCTCTCCAATAATTCGCTTTCACCGAGGCAATAGCCGACATCGTGGTCACGGTGAACGAATAAAACGGCGCCGAACGTCTCCCGTCAGGGGCCGTGCTCTCTCCAATAATTCGCTTTCACCGCGGCAATAGCCGACATCGTGGTCACGGTGAACGAATAAAACGGCGCCGAACGTCTCCCGTCAGGATCCGTGCTCTCTCCAATAATTCGCTTTCAACTCGGCAATAGCCGACATCGTGGTCACGGTGAACGAATAAAACGGCGCCGAACGTCTCCCGTCAGGGGCCGTGCTCTCTCCATTAATTCGCTTTCACCGCGGCAATAGCCGACATCGTGGTCACGGTGAACGAATAAAACGGCGCCGAACGTCTCCCGTCAGGGGCCGTGCTCTCTCCAATAATTCGCTTTCACCGCGGCAATAGCCGACATCGTGGTCACGGTGAACGAATAAAACGGCGCCGAACGTCTCCCGTCAGGGGCCGTGCTCTCTCCAATAATTCGCTTTCACCGCGGCAATAGCCGACATCGTGGTCACGGTGAACGAATAAAACGACGCCGAACGTCTCCCGTCAGGGGCCGTGCTCTCTCCAATAATTCGCTTTCTCCGCGGCAATAGCCGACATCGTGGTCACGGTGAACGAATAAAACGGCGCCGAACGTCTCCCGTCAGAGGCCGTGCTCTCTCCAATAATTCGCTTTCACCGAGGCAATAGCCGACATCGTGGTCACGGTGAACGAATAAAACGGCGCCGAACGTCTCCCGTCAGGGGCCGTGCTCTCTCCAATAATTCACTTTCACCGCGGCAATAGCCGACATCGTGGTCACGGTGAACGAATAAAACGGCGCCGAACGTCTCCCGTCAGAGGCCGTGCTCTCTCCAATAATTCGCTTTCACCGCGGCAATAGCCGACATCGTGGTCACGGTGAACGAATAAAACGGCGCCGAACGTCTCCCGTCAGAGGCCGTGCTCTCTCCAATAATTCGCTTTCACCGAGGCAATAGCCGACATCGTGGTCACGGTGAACGAATAAAACGGCGCCGAACGTCTCCCGTCAGGGGCCGTGCTCTCTCCAATAATTCGCTTTCACCGCGGCAATAGCCGACATCGTGGTCACGGTGAACGAATAAAACGGCGCCGAACGTCTCCCGTCAGGGGCCGTGCTCTCTCCAATAATTCGCTTTCACCGCGGCAATAGCCGACATCGTGGTCACGGTGAACGAATAAAACCGCGCCGAACGTCTCTCGTCAGGGGCCGTGCTCTCTCCAATAATTCGCTTTCACCGAGGCAATAGCCGACATCGTGGACACGGTAAACAAATAAAACCGCGCCGAACGTCTCTCGTCAGGGGCCGTGCTCTCTCCATTAATTCGCTTTCACCGAGGCAATAGCCGACATCGTGGACACGGTGAACGAATAAAACCGCGCCGAACGTTTCTCGTCAGGGGCCGTGCTCTCTCCAATAATTCGCTTTCACCGAGGCAATAGCCGACATCGTGGACACGGTGAACGAATAAAACCGCGCCGAACGTCTCTCGTCAGGGGCCGTGCTCTCTCCATTAATTCGCTTTCACCGAGGCAATAGCCGACATCGTGGACACGGTGAACGAATAAAACCGCGCCGAGCGTCTCTCGTCAGGGGCCGTGCTCTCTCCAATAATTCGCTTTCACCGAGGCAATAGCCGACATCGTGGACACGGTGAACGAATAAAACCGCGCCGAACGTCTCTCGTCAGGGGCCGTGCTCTCTCCAATAATTCGCTTTCACCGAGGCAATAGCCGATATCGTGGACACGGTGAACGAATAAAACCGCGCCGAACGTCTCTCGTCAGGGGCCGTGCTCTCTCCATTAATTCGCTTTCACCGAGGCAATAGCCGACATCGTGGACACGGTGAAGGAATAAAACCGCGCCGAACGTCTCTCGTCAGGGGCCGTGCTCTCTCCAATAATTCGCTTTCACCGAGGCAATAGCCGACATCGTGGACACGGTGAACGAATAAAACCGCGCCGAACGTCTCTCGTCAGGGGCCGTGCTCTCTCCAATAATTCGCTTTCACCGAGGCAATAGCCGACATCGTGCACACGGTGAACGAATAAAACCGCGCCGAACGTCTCTCGTCAGGGGCCGTGCTCTCTCCAATAATTCGCTTTCACCGCGGCAATAGCCGACATCGTGGTCACGGTGAACGAATAAAACGGCGCCGAACGTCTCCCGTCAGGGGCCGTGCTCTCTCCAATATTTTGCTTTCACCGAGGCAATAGCCGACATCGTGGTCACGGTGAACGAATAAAACGGCGCCGAACGTCTCCCGTCAGAGGCCGTGCTCTCTCCAATAATTCGCTTTCACCGCGGCAATAGCCGACATCGTTGTCACGGTGAACGAATAAAACGGCGCCGAACGTCTCCCGTCAGGGGCCGTGCTCTCTCCAATAATTCGCTTTCACCGAGGCAATAGCCGACATCGTGGTCACGGTGAACGAATAAAACGGCGCCGAACGTCTCCCGTCAGGGGCCGTGCTCTCTCCAATAATTCGCTTTCACCGCGGCAATAGCCGACATCGTGGTCACGGTGAACGAATAAAACGGCGCCGAACGTCTCCCGTCAGGGGCCGTGCTCTCTCCAATAATTCGCTTTCACCGCGGCAATAGCCGACATCGTGGTCACGGTGAACGAATAAAACGGCGCCGAACGTCTCCCGTCAGGGGCCGTGCTCTCTCCAATATTTCGCTTTCACCGCGGCAATAGCCGACATCGTGGTCACGGTGAACGAATAAAACGGCGCCGAACGTCTCCCGTCAGAGGCCGTGCTCTCTCCAATAATTCGCTTTCACCGCGGCAATAGCCGACATCGTGGTCACGGTGAACGAATAAAACGGCGCCGAACGTCTCCCGTCAGGGGCCGTGCTCTCTCCAATAATTCGCTTTCACCGCGGCAATAGCCGACATCGTGGTCACGGTGAACGAATAAAACGGCGCCGAACGTCTCCCGTCAGGGGCCGTGCTCTCTCCAATAATTCGCTTTCACCGCGGCAATAGCCGACATCGTGGTCACGGTGAACGAATAAAACAGCGCCGAACGTCTCCCGTCAGGGGCCGTGCTCTCTCCAATAATTCGCTTTCACCGCGGCAATAGCCGACATCGTGACACGGTGAACGAATAAAACGGCGCCGAACGTCTCCCGTCAGAGGCCGTGCTCTCTCCAATAATTCGCTTTCACCGCGGCAATTGCCGACATCGTGGTCACGGTGAACGAATAAAACGGCGCCGAACGTCTCCCGTCAGGGGCCGTGCTATCTCCAATATTTCGCTTTCACCGCGGCAATAGCCGACATCGTGGTCACGGTGAACGAATAAAACGGCGCCGAACGTCTCCCGTCAGGGGCCGTGCTCTCTCCAATAATTCGCTTTCACCGCGGCAATACCCGACATCGTGGTCACGGTGAACGAATAAAACGGCGCCGAACGTCTCCCGTCAGAGGCCGTGCTCTCTCCAATAATTCGCTTTCACCGAGGCAATAGCCGACATCGTGGTCACGGTGAACGAATAAAACGGCGCCGAACATCTCCCATCAGGGGCCGTGCTCTCTCCAATAATTCGCTTTCACCGCGGCAATAGCCGACATCGTGGTCACGGTGAACGAATAAAATGGCGCCGAACGTCTCCCGTCAGGGGCCGTGCTCTCTCCAATAATTCGCTTTCACCGCGGCAATAGCCGACATCGTGGTCACGGTGAACGAATAAAACGGCGCCGAACGTCTCCCGTCAGGGGCCGTGCTCTCTCCAATAATTCGCTTTCACCGCGGCAATAGCCGACATCGTGGTCACGGTGAACGAATAAAACGGCGCCGAACGTCTCCCGTCAGGGGCCGTGCTCTCTCCAATAATTCGCTTTCACCGCGGCAATAGCCGACATCGTGGTCACGATGAACGAATAAAACGGCGCCGAACGTCTCCCGTCAGGGGCCGTGCTCTCTCCAATAATTCGCTTTCACCGCGGCAATTGCCGACATCGTGGTCACGGTGAACGAATAAAACGGCGCCGAACGTCTCCCGTCAGGGGCCGTGCTCTCTCCAATAATTCGCTTTCACCGCGGCAATAGCCGACATCGTGGTCACGGTGAACGAATAAAACGACGCCGAACGTCTCCCGTCAGGGGCCGTGCTCTCTCCAATAATTCGCTTTCACCACGGCAATAGCCGACATCGTGGTCACGGTGAACGAATAAAACGGCGCCGAACGTCTCCCGTCAGAGGCCGTGCTCTCTCCAATAATTCGTTTTCACCGAGGCAATAGCCGACATCGTGGTCACGGTGAACGAATAAAACGGCGCCGAACGTCTCCCGTCAGGGGCCGTGCTCTCTCCAATAATTCGCTTTCACCGCGGCAATAGCCGACATCGTGGTCACGGTGAACGAATAAAACGGCGCCGAACGTCTCCCGTCAGGGGCCGTCCTCTCTCCAATAATTCGCTTTCACCGCGGCAATAGCCGACATCGTGGTCACTGTGAACGAATAAAACGGCGCCGAACGTCTCCCGTCAGAGGCCGTGCTCTCTCCAATAATTCGCTTTCACCGCGGCAATAGCAGACATCGTGGTCACGGTGAACGAATAAAACGGCGCCGAACGTCTCCCGTCAGAGGCCGTGCTCTCTCCAATAATTCGCTTTCACCGCGGCAATAGCCGACATCGTGGTCACGGTGAACGAATAAAACGGCGCCGAACGTCTCCCGTCAGGGGCCGTGCTCTCTCCAATAATTCGCTTTCACCGAGGCAATAGCCGACATCGTGGTCACGGTGAACGAATAAAACGGCGCCGAACGTCTCCCGTCAGGGGCCGTGCTCTCTCCAATAATTCGCTTTCACCGCGGCAATAGCCGACATCGTGGTCACGGTGAACGAATGAAACGGCGCCGAACGTCTCCCGTCAGGGGCCGTGCTCTCTCCAATAATTCGCTTTCACCGCGGCAATAGCCGACATCGTAGTCACGGTGAACGAATAAAACGGCGCCGAACGTCTCCCGTCAGGGGCCGTGCTCTCTCCAATAATTCGCTTTCACCGCGGCAATAGCCGACATCGTGGTCACGGTGAACGAATAAAACGGCGCCGAACGTCTCCCGTCAGGGGCCGTGCTCTCTCCAATAATTCGCTTTCACCGCGGCAATAGCCGACATCGTGGTCACGGTGAACGAATAAAACGGCGCCGAACGTCTCCCGTCAGGGGCTGCGCTCTCTCCAATAATTCGCTTTCACCGCGGCAATAGCCGACATCGTGGTCACGGTGAACGAATAAAACGGCGCCGAACGTCTCCCGTCAGGGGCCGTGCTCTCTCCAATAATTCGCTTTCACCGCGGATATAGCCGACATCGTGGTCACGGTGAACGAATAAAACGGCGCCGAACGTCTCCCGTCAGAGGCCGTGCTCTCTCCAATAATTCGCTTTCACCGCGGATATAGCCGACATCGTGGTCACGGTGAACGAATAAAACGGCGCCGAACGTCTCCCGTCAGGGGCCGTGCTCTCTCCAATAATTCGCTTTCACCGAGGCAATAGCCGACATCGTGGTCACGGTGAACGAATAAAACGGCGCCGAACGTCTCCCGTCAGGGGCCGTGCTCTCTCCAATAATTCGCTTTCACCGAGGCAATAGCCGACATCGTGGTCACGGTGAACGAATAAAACGGCGCCGAACGTCTCCCGTCAGAGGCCGTGCTCTCTCCAATAATTCGCTTTCACCGCGGCAATAGCCGACATCGTGGTCACTGTGAACGAATAAAACGGCGCCGAACGTCTCCCGTCAGAGGCCGTGCTCTCTCCAATAATTCGCTTTCACCGCGGCAATAGCCGACATCGTGGTCACGGTGAACGAATAAAACGGCGCCGAACGTCTCCCGTCAGGGGCCGTGCTCTCTCCAATAATTCGCTTTCACCGAGGCAATAGCCGACATCGTGGTCACGGTGAACGAATAAAACGGCGCCGAACGTCTACCGTCAGGGGCCGTGCTCTCTCCAATAATTCGCTTTCACCGCGGCAATAGCCGACATCGTGGTCAGGGTGAACGAATAAAACGGCGCCGAACGTCTCCCGTCAGGGGCCGTGCTCTCTCCAATAATTCGCTTTCACCGCGGCAATAGCCGACATCGTGGTCACGGTGAACGAATAAAACGGCGCCGAACGTCTCCCGTCAGGGGCCGTGCTCTCTCCAATAATTCGCTTTCACCGCGGCAATAGCCAACATCGTGGTCACGGCGGTGAACGAATAAAACGGCGCCGAACGTCTCCCGTCAGGGGCCGTGCTCTCTCCAATAATTCGCTTTCACCGCGGCAATAGCCGACATCGTGGTCACGGTGAACGAATAAAACGGCGCCGAACGTCTCCCGTCAGGGGCTTTGCTCTCTCCAATAATTCGCTTTCACCGCGGCAATAGCCGACATCGTGGTCACGGTGAACGAATAAAACGGCGCCGAACGTCTCCCGTCAGGGGCCGTGCTCTCTCCAATAATTCGCTTTCACCGCGGATATAGCCGACATCGGGGTCACGGTGAACGAATAAAACGGCGCCGAACGTCTCCCGTCAGAGGCCGTGCTCTCTCCAATAATTCGCTTTCACCGCGGATATAGCCGACATCGTGGTCACGGTGAACGAATAAAACGGCGCCGAACGTCTCCCGTCAGGGGCCGTGCTCTCTCCAATAATTCGCTTTCACCGAGGCAATAGCCGACATCGTGGTCACGGTGAACGAATAAAACGGCGCCGAACGTCTCCCGTCAGGGGCCGTGCTCTCTCCAATAATTCGCTTTCACCGAGGCAATAGCCGACATCGTGGTCACGGTGAACGAATAAAACGGCGCCGAACGTCTCCCGTCAGGGGCCGTGCTCTCTCCAATATTTCGCTTTCACCGCGGATATAGGCGACATCGTGGTCACGGTGAACGAATAAAACGGCGCCGAACGTCTCCCGTCAGAGGCCGTGCTCTCTCCAATAATTCGCTTTCACCGCGGATATAGCCGACATCGTGGTCACGGTGAACGAATAAAACGGCGCCGAACGTCTCCTGTCAGGGGCCGTGCTCTCTCCAATAATTCGCTTTCACCGCGGCAATAGCCGACATCGTGGTCACGGTGAACGAATAAAACGGCGCCGAACGTCTCCCGTCAGGGGCCGTGCTCTCTCCAATAATTCGCTTTCACCGAGGCAATAGCCGACATCGTGGTCACGGTGAACGAATAAAACGGCGCCGAACGTCTCCCGTCAGGGGCCGTGCTCCTCTCCAATAATTCGCTTTCACCGCGGCAATAGCCGACATCGTGGTCACTGTGAACGAATAAAACGGCGCCGAACGTCTCCCGTCAGGGGCCGTGCTCTCTCCAATAATTCGCTTTCACCGCGGCAATAGCCGACATCGTGGTCACGGTGAACGAATAAAACGGCGCCGAACGTTTCCCGTCAGGGGCCGTGCTCTCTCCAATAATTCGCTTTCACCGAGGCAATAGCCGAGATCGTGGTCACGGTGAACGAATAAAACGGCCCAAACGTCTCTCGTCAGGCCGTGCTCTCTCCAATAATTCGCTTTCACCGAGGCAATAGCCGAGATCGTGGTCACGGTGAACGAATAAAACCGCGCCAAACGACTCTCGTCAGGCCGTGCTCTCTCCAATAATTCGCTTTCACCGAGGCCATAGCCGAGATCGTGGTCACGGTGAACGAATAAAACGGCGCCAAACGTCTCTCGTCAGGCTGTGCTCTCTCCAATAATTCGCTTTCACCGAGGCAATAGCCGAGATCGTGGTCACGGTGTACGAATAAAACGGCGCCAAACGTCTCTCGTCAGGCCGTGCTCTCTCCAATAATTCGCTTTCACCGAGGCAATAGCCGACATCGTGGTCACGGTGAACGAATAAAACGGCGCCGAACGTCTCCCGTCAGGGGCCGTGCTCTCTCCATTAATTCGCTTTCACCGAGGCAATAGCCGACATCGTGGACACGGTGAACGAATAAACCGCGCCGAACGTCTCTCGTCAGGGGCCGTGCTCTCTCCAATAATTCGCTTTCACCGAGGCAATAGCCGACATCGTGGACACGGTGAACGAATAAAACCGCGCCGAACGTCTCTCGTCAGGGGCCGTGCTCTCTCCATTAATTCGCTTTCACCGAGGCAATAGCCGACATCGTGGACACGGTGAACGAATAAAACCGCGCCGAACGTCTCTCGTCAGGCCGTGCTCTCACCAATAATTCGCTTTCACCGAGGCAATAGCCGAGATCGTGGTCACGGTGAACGAATAAAACCGCGCCAAGCGTCTCTCGTCAGGCCGTGCTCTCTCCAATAATTCGCTTTCACCGAGGCAATAGCCGAGATCGTGGTCACGGTGAACGAATAAACCGCGCCAAACGTCTTCTCGTCAGGCCGTGCTCTCTCCAATAATTCGCTTTCACCGAGGCAATAGCCGAGATCGTGGTCACGGTGAACGAATAAAACCGCGCCAAACGTCTCTCGTCAGGCCGTGCTCTCTCCAATAATTCGCTTTCACCGAGGCAATCGCCGAGATCGTGGTCACGGTGAACGAATAAAACCGCGCCAAACGTCTCTCGTCAGGCCGTGCTCTCTCCAATAATTCGCTTTCACCAAGGCAATAGCCAAGATCGTGGTCACGGTGAACGAATAAAACCCCGCCGAACGTCTCTCGTCAGGCCGTGCTTACTCCAATAATTCGCTTTCACCGAGGCAATAGGCGAGATCGTGGTCACGGTGAACGAATAAAACCGCGCCGAACGTCTCTCGTCAGGCCGTGCTCTCTCCAATAATTCGCTTTCACCGAGGCAATAGCCGAGATCGTGGTCACGGTGAACGAATAAAACCGCGCCAAACGTCTCTCGTCAGGCCGTGCTCTCTCCAATAATTCGCTTTCACCGAGGCAATAGCCGAGATCGTGGTCAAGGTGAACGAATAAAACCGCGCCAAACGTCTCTCGTCAGGCCGTGCTCTCTCCAATAATTCGCTTTCACCGAGGCAATAGCCGAGATCGTGGTCACGGTGAACGAATAAAACCGCGCCAAACGTCTCTCGTCAGGCCGTGCTCTCTCCAATAATTCGCTTTCACCGAGGCAATAGCCGAGATCGTGGTCACGGTGAACGAATAAAACCGCGCCAAACGTCTCTCGTCAGGCCGTGCTCTCTCCAATAATTCGCTTTCACCGAGGCAATAGCCGAGATCGTGGTCACGGTGAACGAATAAAACCGCGCCAAACGTCTCTCGTCAGGCCGTGCTCTCTCCAATAATTCGCTTTCACCGAGGCAATAGCCGAGATCGTGGTCACGGTGAACGAATAAAACCGCGCCAAACGTCTCTCGTCAGGCCGTGCTCTCTCCAATAATTCGCTTTCACCGAGGCAATAGCCGAGATCGTGGTCACGGTGAACGAATAAAACCGCGCCAAACGTCTCTCGTCAGGCCGTGCTCTCTCCAATAATTCGCTTTCACCGAGGCAACAGCCGAGATCGTGGTCACGGTGAACGAATAAAACCGCGCCAAACGTGTCTCGTCAGGCCGTGCTCTCTCCAATAATTCGCTTTCACCGAGGCAATAGCCGAGATCGTAATCACGGTGAACGAATAAAACCGCGCCGAACGCCTCTCGTCAGGCCGTGCTCTCTCCGATAATTCGCTTTCACCGAGGCAATAGCCGAGATCGTGGTCACGGTGAACGAATAAAACCGCGCCAAACGTCTCTCGTCAGGCCGTGCTCTCTCCAATAATTCGCTTTCACCGAGGCAATAGCCGTGATCGTGGTCACGGTGAACGAATAAAACCGCGCCAAACGTCTCTCGTCAGGCCGTGCTCTCTCCAATAATTCGCTTTCACCGAGGCAATAGCCGAGATCGTGGTCACGGTGAACGAATAAAACCGCGCCAAACGTCTCTCGTCAGGCCGTGCTCTCTCCAATAATTCGCTTTCACCGAGGCAATAGCCGAGATCGTGGTCACGGTGAACGAATAAAACCGCGCCGAACGTCTCTCGTCAAGCCGTGCTCTCTCCAATAATTCGCTTTCACCGAGGCAATAGCCGAGATCGTGGTCACGGTGAACGAATAAAACCGCGCCAAACGTCTCTCGTCAGGCCGTGCTCTCTCCAATAATTCGCTTTCACCGAGGCAATAGCCGAGATCGTGGTCACGGTGAACGAATAAAACCGCGCCAAACGTCTCTCGTCAGGCCGTGCTCTCTCCAATAATTCGCTTTCACCAAGGCAATAGCCGAGATCGTGGTCACGGTGAACGAATAAAACGGCGCCAAACGTCTCTCGTCAGGCCGTGCTCTCTCCAATAATTCGCTTTCACCGAGGCAATAGCCGAGATCGTGGTCACGGTGAACGAATAAAACGGCGCCGAACGTCTCTCGTCAGGCCGTGCTCTCTCCAATAATTCGCTTTCACCGAGGCAATAGCCGAGATCGTGGTCACGGTGAACGAATAAAACGGCGCCAAACGTCTCTCGTCAGGCCGTGCTCTCTCCAATAATTCGCTTTCACCGAGGCAATAGCCGAGATCGTGGTCACGGTGAACGAATAAAACGGCGCCAAACGTCTCTCGTCAGGCCGTGCTCTCTCCAATAATTCGCTTTCACCGAGGCAATAGCCGAGATCGTGGTCACGGTGAACAAATAAAACGGCGCCAAACGTCTCTCGTCAGGCCGTGCTCTCTCCAATAATTCGCTTTCACCGAGGCAATAGCCGAGATCGTGGTCACGGTGAACGAATAAAACGGCGCCGAACGTCTCTCGTCAGGCCGTGCTCTCTCCAATAATTCGCTTTCACCGAGGCAATAGCCGAGATCGTGGTCACGGTGAACGAATAAAACGGCGCCAAACGTCTCTCGTCAGGCCGTGCTCTCTCCAATAATTCGCTTTCACCGAGGCAATAGCCGAGATCGTGGTCACGGTGAACGAATAAAACGGCGCCAAACGTCTCTCGTCAGGCCGTGCTCTCTCCTATAATTCGCTTTCACCGAGGCAATAGCCGAGATCGTGGTCACGGTGAACGAATAAAACGGCGCCAAACGTCTCTCGTCAGGCCGTGCTCTCTCCAATAATTCGCTTTCACCGAGGCAATAGCCGAGATCGTGGTCACGGTGAACGAATAAAACGGCGCCAAACGTCTCTCGTCAGGCCGTGCTCTCTCCAATAATTCGCTTTCACCAAGGCAATAGCCGAGATCGTGGTCACGGTGAACGAATGAAACGGCGCCAAACGTCTCTCGTCAGGCCGTGCTCTCTCCAATAATTCGCTTTCACCGAGGCAATAGCCGAGATCGTGGTCACGGTGAACGAATAAAACGGCGCCGAACGTCTCTCGTCAGGCCGTGCTCTCTCCAATAATTCGCTTTCACCGAGGCAATAGCCGAGATCGTGGTCACGGTGAACGAATAAAACGGCGCCAAACGTCTCTCGTCAGGCCGTGCTCTCTCCAATAATTCGCTTTCACCGAGGCAATAGCCGAGATCGTGGTCACGGTGAACGAATAAAACGGCGCCGAACGTCTCTCGTCAGGCCGTGCTCTCTCCAATAATTCGCTTTCACCGAGGCAATAGCCGAGATCGTGGTCACGGTGAACGAATAAAACGGCGCCAAACGTCTCTCGTCAGGCCGTGCTCTCTCCAATAATTCGCTTTCACCGAGGCAATAGCCGAGATCGTGGTCACGGTGAACGAATAAAACGGCGCCGAACGTCTCTCGTCAGGCCGTGCTCTCTCCAATAATTCGCTTTCACCGAGGCAATAGCCGAGATCGTGGTCACGGTGAACGAATAAAACGGCGCCGAACGTCTCTCGTCAGGCCGTGCTCTCTCCAATAATTCGCTTTCACCGAGGCAATAGCCGAGATCGTGGTCACGGTGAACGAATAAAACGGCGCCGAACGTCTCTCGTCAGGCCGTGCTCTCTCCAATAATTCCCTTTCACCGAGGCAATAGCCGAGATCGTGGTCACGGTGAACGAATAAAACGGCGCCAAACGTCTCTCGTCAGGCCGTGCTCTCTCCAATAATTCGCTTTCACCGAGGCAATAGCCGAGATCGTGGTCACGGTGAACGAATAAAACGGCGCCAAACGTCTCTCGTCAGGCCGTGCTCTCTCCAATAATTCGCTTTCACCGTGGCAATAGCCGAGATCGTGGTCACGGTGAACGAATAAAACGGCGCCAAACGTCTCTCGTCAGGCCGTGCTCTCTCCAATAATTCGCTTTCACCGAGGCAATAGCCGAGATCGTGGTCACGGTGAACGAATAAAACGGCGCCAAACGTCTCTCGTCAGGCCGTGCTCTCTCCAATAATTCGCTTTCACCGAGGCAATAGCCGAGATCGTGGTCACGGTGAACGAATAAAACGGCGCCGAACGTCTCTCGTCAGGCCGTGCTCTCTCCAATAATTCGCTTTCACCGAGGCAATAGCCGAGATCGTGGTCACGGTGAACGAATAAAACGGCGCCAAACGTCTCTCGTCAGGCCGTGCTCTCTCCAATAATTCGCTTTCATCGAGGCAATAGCCGAGATTCTGGTCACGGTGAACGAATAAAACGGCGCCAAACGTCTCTCGTCAGGCCGTGCTCTCTCCTATAATTCGCTTTCACCGAGGCAATAGCCGAGATCGTGGTCACGGTGAACGAATAAAACGGCGCCAAACGTCTCTCGTCAGGCCGTGCTCTCTCCAATAATTCGCTTTCACCGAGGCAATAGCCGAGATCGTTGTCACGGTGAACGAATAAAACGGCGCCAAACGTCTCTCGTCAGGCCGTGCTCTCTCCAATAATTCGCTTTCACCGAGGCAATAGCCGAGATCGTGGTCACGGTGAACGAATAAAACGGCGCCAAACGTCTCTCGTCAGGCCGTGCTCTCTCCAATAATTCGCTTTCACCGAGGCAATAGCCGAGATCGTGGTCACGGTGAACGAATAAAACGGCGCCAAACGTCTCTCGTCAGGCCGTGCTCTCTCCAATAATTCGCTTTCACCGAGGCAATAGCCGAGATCGTGGTCACGGTGAACGAATAAAACGGCGCCAAACGTCTCTCGTCAGGCCGTGCTCTCTCCAATAATTCGCTTTCACCGAGGCAATAGCCGAGATCGTGGTCACGGTGAACGAATAAAACGGCGCCAAACGTCTCTCGTCAGGCCGTGCTCTCTCCAATAATTCGCTTTCACCGAGGCAATAGCCGAGATCGTGGTCACGGTGAACGAATAAAACGGCGCCAAACGTCTCTCGTCAGGCCGTGCTCTCTCCAATAATTCGCTTTCACCGAGGCAATAGCCGAGATCGTGGTCACGGTGAACGAATAAAACGGCGCCAAACGTCTCTCGTCAGGCCGTGCTCTCTCCAATAATTCGCTTTCACCGAGGCAATAGCCGAGATCGTGGTCACGGTGAACGAATAAAACGGCGCCGAACGTCTCTCGTCAGGCCGTGCTCTCTCCAATATTTCGCTTTCACCGAGGCAATAGCCGAGATCGTGGTCACGGTGAACGAATAAAACGGCGCCAAACGTCTCTCGTCAGGCCGTGCTCTCTCCAATAATTCGCTTTCACCGAGGCAATAGCCGAGATCGTGGTCACGGTGAACGAATAAAACGGCGCCAAACGTCTCTCGTCAGGCCGTGCTCTCTCCTATAATTCGCTTTCACCGAGGCAATAGCCGAGATCGTGGTCACGGTGAACGAATAAAACGGCGCCAAACGTCTCTCGTCAGGCCGTGCTCTCTCCAATAATTCGCTTTCACCGAGGCAATAGCCGAGATCGTGGTCACGGTGAACGAATAAAACGGCGCCAAACGTCTCTCGTCAGGCCGTGCTCTCTCCAATAATTCGCTTTCACCGAGGCAATAGCCGAGATCGTGGTCACGGTGAACGAATAAAACGGCGCCAAACGTCTCTCGTCAGGCCGTGCTCTCTCCAATAATTCGCTTTCACCGAGGCAATAGCCGAGATCGTGGTCACGGTGAACGAATAAAACGGCGCCAAAGTCTCTCGTCAGGCCGTGCTCTCTCCAATAATTCGCTTTCACCGAGGCAATAGCCGAGATCGTGGTCACGGTGAACGAATAAAACGGCGCCAAACGTCTCTCGTCAGGCCGTGCTCTCTCCAATAATTCGCTTTCACCGAGGCAATAGCCGAGATCGTGGTCACGGTGAACGAATAAAACGGCGCCAAACGCCTCTCGTCAGGCCGTGCCCTCTCCAATAATTCGCTTTCACCGAGGCAATAGCCGAGATCGTGGTCACGGTGAACGAATAAAACCGCGCCAAAGGTCTCTCGTCAGGCCGTGCTCTCTCCAATAATTCGCTTTCACCGAGGCAATAGCCGAGATCGTGGTCACGGTGAACGAATAAAACGGCGCCAAACGTCTCTCGTCAGGCCGTGCTCTCTCCAATAATTCGCTTTCACCGAGGCAATAGCCGAGATCGTGGTCACGGTGAACGAATAAAACGGCGCCAAACGTCTCTCGTCAGGCCGTGCTCTCTCCAATAATTCGCTTTCACCGAGGCAATAGCCGAGATCGTGGTCACGGTGAACGAATAAAACGGCGCCAAACGTCTCTCGTCAGGCCGTGCTCTCTCCAATAATTCGCTTTCACCGAGGCAATAGCCGAGATCGTGGTCACGGTGAACGAATAAAACCGCGCCAAACGTCTCTCGTCAGGCCGTGCTCTCTCCAATAATTCGCTTTCACCGAGGCAATAGCCGAGATCGTGGTCACGGTGAACGAATAAAACCGCGCCGAACGTCTCTCGTCAGGCCGTGCTCTCAGTAAAATAATTCGCTTTCACCGAGGCAATAGCCGAGATCGTGGTCACGGTGAACGAATAAAACCGCGCCAAACGTCTCTCGTCAGGCCGTGCTCTCTCCAATAATTCGCTTTCACCGAGGCAATAGCCGAGATCGTGGTCCCGGTGAACGAATAAAACCGCGCCGAACGTCTCTCGTCAGGCCGTGCTCTCTCCAATAATTCGCTTTCACCGAGGCAATAGCCGAGATCGTGGTCACGGTGAACGAATAAAACCGCGCCGAACGTCTCTCGTCAGGCCGTGCTCTCTCCAATAATTCGCTTTCACCGAGGCAATAGCCGAGATCGTGGTCACGGTGAACGAATAAAACCGCGCCAAACGTCTCTCGTCAGGCCGTGCTCTCTCCAATAATTCGCTTTCACCGAGGCAATAGCCGAGATCGTGGTCACGGTGAACGAATAAAACCGCGCCGAACGTCTCTCGTCAGGCCGTGCTCTCTCCAATAATTCGCTTTCACCGAGGCAATAGCCGAGATCGTGGTCACGGTGAACGAATAAAACCGCGCCGAACGTCTCTCGTCAGGCCGTGCTCTCTCCAATAATTCGCTTTCACCGAGGCAATAGCCGAGATCGTGGTCACGGTGAACGAATAAAACCGCGCCGAACGTCTCTCGTCAGGCCGTGCTCTCTCCACTAATTCGCTTGAACGAATAAAACGGCGCCGAACGTCTCCCGTCAGGGGCCGTGCTCTCTCCAATAATTCGCATTCACCGCGGCAATAGCCGACATCGTGGTCACGGTGAACGAATAAAACGGCGCCGAACGTCTCCCGTCAGGGGCCGTGCTCTCTCCAATAATTCGCTTTCACCGCGGCAATAGCCGACATCGTGGTCACGGTGAACGAATAAAACGGCGCCGAACGTCTCCCGTCAGAGGCCGTGCTCTCTCCAATAATTCGCTTTCACCGCGGCAATAGCCGACATCGTGGTCACGGTGAACGAATAAAACGGCGCCGAACGTCTCCCGTCAGAGGCCGTGCTCTCTCCAATAATTCGCTTTCACCGCGGCAATAGCCGACATCGTGGTCACGGTGAACGAATAAAACGGCGCCGAACGTCTCCCGTCAGGGGCCGTGCTCTCTCCAATAATTCGCTTTCACCGAGGCAATAGCCGACATCGTGGTCACGGTGAACGAATAAAACGGCGCCGAACGTCTCCCGTCAGGGGCCGTGCTCTCTCCAATAATTCGCTTTCACCGCGGCAATAGCCGACATCGTGGTCACGGTGAACGAATAAAACGGCGCCGAACGTCTCCCGTCAGGGGCCGTGCTCTCTCCAATAATTCGCTTTCACCGCGGCAATAGCCGACATCGTGGTCACGGTGAACGAATAAAACGGCGCCGAACGTCTCCCGTCAGGGGCCGTGCTCTCTCCAATAATTCGCTTTCACCGCGGCAATAGCCGACATCGTGGTCACGGTGAACGAATAAAACGGCGCCGAACGTCTCCCGTCAGGGGCTGCGCTCTCTCCAATAATTCGCTTTCACCGCGGCAATAGCCGACATCGTGGTCACGGTGAACGAATAAAACGGCGCCGAACGTCTCCCGTCAGGGGCCGTGCTCTCTCCAATAATTCGCTTTCACCGCGGATATAGCCGACATCGTGGTCACGGTGAACGAATAAAACGGCGCCGAACGTCTCCCGTCAGAGGCCGTGCTCTCTCCAATAATTCGCTTTCACCGCGGATATTGCCGACATCGTGGTCACGGTGAACGAATAAAACGGCGCCGAACGTCTCCCGTCAGGGGCCGTGCTCTCTCCAATAATTCGCTTTCACCGAGGCAATAGCCGACATCGTGGTCACGGTGAACGAATAAAACGGCGCCGAACGTCTCCCGTCAGGGGCCGTGCTCTCTCCAATGATTCGCTTTCACCGCGGATATAGCCGACATCGTGGTCACGGTGAACGAATAAAACGGCGCCGAACGTCTCCCGTCAGAGGCCGTGCTCTCTCCAATAATTCGCTTTCACCGCGGATATAGCCGACATCGTGGTCACGGTGAACGAATAAAACGGCGCCGAACGTCTCCCGTCAGGGGCCGTGCTCTCTCCAATAATTCGCTTTCACCGCGGCAATAGCCGACATCGTGGTCACGGTGAACGAATAAAACGGCGCCGAACGTCTCCCGTCAGGGGCCGTGCTCTCTCCAATAATTCGCTTTCACCGAGGCAATAGCCGTCATCGTGGTCACGGTGAACGAATAAAACGGCGCCGAACGTCTCCCGTCAGGGGCCGTGCTCTCTCCAATAATTCGCTTTCACCGCGGCAATAGCCGACATCGTGGTCACGGTGAACGAATAAAACGGCGCCGAACGTCTCCCGTCAGGGGCCGTGCTCTCTCCAATAATTCGCTTTCACCGCGGCAATAGCCGACATCGTGGTCACGGTGAACGAATAAAACGGCGCCGAACGTCTCCCGTCAGGGGCCGTGCTCTCTCCAATAATTCGCTTTCACCGCGGCAATAGCCGACATCGGGGTCACGGTGAACGAATAAAACGGCGCCGAACGTCTCCCGTCAGAGGCCGTGCTCTCTCCAATAATTCGCTTTCACCGCGGATATAGCCGACATCGTGGTCACGGTGAACGAATAAAACGGCGCCGAACGTCTCCCGTCAGGGGCCGTGCTCTCTCCAATAATTCGCTTTCACCGAGGCAATAGCCGACATCGTGGTCACGGTGAACGAATAAAACGGCGCCGAACGTCTCCCGTCAGGGGCCGTGCTCTCTCCAATAATTCGCTTTCACCGAGGCAATAGCCGACATCGTGGTCACGGTGAACGAATAAAACGGCGCCGAACGTCTCCCGTCAGGGGCCGTGCTCTCTCCAATATTTCGCTTTCACCGCGGATATAGCCGACATCATGGTCACGGTGAACGAATAAAACGGCGCCGAACGTCTCCCGTCAGAGGCCGTGCTCTCTCCAATAATTCGCTTTCACCGCGGATATAGCCGACATCGTGGTCACGGTGAACGAATAAAACGGCGCCGAACGTCTCCCGTCAGGGGCAGTGCTCTCTCCAATAATTCGCTTTCACCGCGGCAATAGCCGACATCGTGGTCACGGTGAACGAATAAAACGGCGCCGAACGTCTCCCGTCAGGGGCCGTGCTCTCTCCAATAATTCGCTTTCACCGAGGCAATAGCCGACATCGTGGTCACGGTGAACGAATAAAACGGCGCCGAACGTCTCCCGTCAGGGTCCGTGCTCTCTCCAATAATTCGCTTTCACCGCGGCAATAGCCGACATCGTGGTCACTGTGAACGAATAAAACGGTGCCGAACGTCTCCCGTCAGGGGCCGTGCTCTCTCCAATAATTCGCTTTCACCGCGGCAATAGCCGACATCGTGGTCACGGTGAACGAATAAAACGGCGCCGAACGTTTCCCGTCAGGGGCCGTGCTCTCTCCAATAATTCGCTTTCCACCGAGGCAATAGCCGACATCGTGGTCACGGTGAACGAATAAAACGGCGCCGAACGTCTCCCGTCAGGGGCCGTGCTCTCTCCAATAATTCGCTTTCACCGCGGCAATAGCCGACATCGTGGTCACGGTGAACGAAAAAAACGCGCCGAACGTCTCCCGTCAGGGGCCGTGCTCTCTCCAATAATTCGCTTTCACCGAGGCAATAGCCGACATCGTGGTCACTGTGAACGAATAAAACGGGGCCGAACGTCTCCCGTCAGGGGCCGTGCTCTCTCCAATAATTCGCTTTCACCGCGGCAATAGCCGACATCGTGGTCACGGTGAACGAATAAAACGGCGCCGAACGTCTCCCGTCAGGGGCCGTGCTCTCTCCAATAATTCGCTTTCACCGCGGCAATAGCCGACATCGTGGTCACGGTGAACGAATAAAACGGCGCCGAACGTCTCCCGTCAGGGGCCGTGCTCTCTCCAATAATTCGCTTTCACCGCGGCAATAGCCGACATCGTGGTCACGGTGAACGAATAAAACGGCGCCGAACGTCTCCCGTCAGGGGCCGTGCTCTCTCCAATAATTCGCTTTCACCGCGGCAATAGCCGACATCGTGGTCACGGTGAACGAATAAAACGGCGCCGAACGTCTCCCGTCAGGGTCCGTGCTCTCTCCAATAATTCGCTTTCACCGCGGCAATAGCCGACATCATGGTCACGGTGAATGAATAAAACGGCGCCGAGCGTCTCCCGTCAGGGGCCGTGCTCTCTCCAATAATTCGCTTTCACCGAGGCAATAGCCGACATCGTGGTCACGGTGAACGAATAAAACGGCGCCGAACGTCTCCCGTCAGGGGCCGTGCTCTCTCCAATAATTCGCTTTCACCGCGGCAATAGCCGACATCGTGGTCACGGTGAACGAATAAAATGGCGCCGAACGTCTTCCGTCAGGGGCCCTGCTCTCTCCAATAATTCGCTTTCACCGAGGCAATAGCAACATCGTGGTCACGGTGAACGAATAAAACGGCGCCGAAAGTCTCCCGTCAGGGGCCGTGCTCTCTCCAATAATTCGCTTTCACCGCGGCAATAGCCGACATCGTGGTCACGGTGAACGAATAAAACGGCGCCGAACGTCTCCCGTCAGGGGCCGTGCTCTCTCCAATAATTCGCTTTCACCGCGGCAATAGCCGACATCGCGGTCACGGTGAACGAATAAAACGGCGCCGAACGTCTCCCGTCAAGGGCCGTGCTCTCTCCAATAATTCGCTTTCACCGAGGCAATAGCCGACATCGTGGTCACTGTGAACGAATAAAACGGCGCCGAACGTCTCCCGTCAGGGGCCGTGCTCTCTCCAATAATTCGCTTTCACCGCGGCAATAGCCGACATCGTGGTCACGGTGAACGAATAAAACGGCGCCGAACGTCTCCCGTCAGGGGCCGTGCTCTCTCCAATAATTCGCTTTCACCGAGGCAATAGCCGACATCGTGGTCACGGTGAACGAATAAAACGGCGCCGAACGTCTCCCGTCAGGGTCCGTGCTCTCTCCAATAATTCGCTTTCACCGCGGCAATAGCCGACATCGTGGTCACGGTGAACGAATAAAACGGCGCCGAACGTCTCCCGTCAGGGTCCGTGCTCTCTCCAATAATTCGCTTTCACCGCGGCAATAGCCGACATCATGGTCACGGTGAATGAATAAAACGGCGCCGAGCGTCTCCCGTCAGGGGCCGTGCTCTCTCCAATAATTCGCTTTCACCGAGGCAATAGCCGACATCGTGGTCACGGTGAACGAATAAAACGGCGCCGAACGTCTCCCGTCAGGGGCCGTGCTCTCTCCAATAATTCGCTTTCACCGCGGCAATAGCCGACATCGTGGTCACGGTGAACGAATAAAATGGCGCCGAACGTCTTCCGTCAGGGGCCCTGCTCTCTCCAATAATTCGCTTTCACCGAGGCAATAGCAACATCGTGGTCACGGTGAACGAATAAAACGGCGCCGAAAGTCTCCCGTCAGGGGCCGTGCTCTCTCCAATAATTCGCTTTCACCGCGGCAATAGCCGACATCGTGGTCACGGTGAACGAATAAAACGGCGCCGAACGTCTCCCGTCAGGGGCCGTGCTCTCTCCAATAATTCGCTTTCACCGCGGCAATAGCCGACATCGCGGTCACGGTGAACGAATAAAACGGCGCCGAACGTCTCCCGTCAAGGGCCGTGCTCTCTCCAATAATTCGCTTTCTCCGAGGCAATAGCCGACATCGTGGTCACTGTGAACGAATAAAACGGCGCCGAACGTCTCCCGTCAGGGGCCGTGCTCTCTCCAATAATTCGCTTTCACCGCGGCAATAGCCGACATCGTGGTCACGGTGAACGAATAAAACGGCGCCGAACGTCTCCCGTCAGGGGCCGTGCTCTCTCCAATAATTCGCTTTCACCGAGGCAATAGCCGACATCGTGGTCACGGTGAACGAATAAAACGGCGCCGAACGTCTCCCGTCAGGGTCCGTGCTCTCTCCAATAATTCGCTTTCACCGCGGCAATAGCCGACATCGTGGTCACGGTGAACGAATAAAACGGCGCCGAACGTCTCCCGTCAGGGGCCGTGCTCTCTCCAATAATTCGCTTTCACCGCGGCAATAGCCGACATCGTGGTCACGGTGAACGAATAAAACGGCGCCGAGCGTCTCCCGTCAGGGGCCGTGCTCTCTCCAATAATTCGCTTTCACCGCGGCAATAGCCGACATCGTGGTCACGGTGAACGAATAAAACGGCGCCGAACGTCTCCCGTCAGGGGCCGTGCTCTCTCCAATAATTCGCTTTCACCGCGGCAATAGCCGACATCGTGGTCACGGTGAACGAATAAAACGGCGCCGAGCGTCTCCCGTCAGGGGCCGTGCTCTCTCCAATAATTCGCTTTCACCGAGGCAATAGCCGACATCGTGGTCACGGTGAACGAATAAAACGGCGCCGAACGTCTCCCGTCAGGGGCCGAGCTCTCTCCAATAATTCGCTTTCACCGAGGCAATAGCCGACATCGTGGTCACGGTGAACGAATAAAACGGCGCCGAACGTCTCCCGTCAGGGGCCGTGCTCTCTCCAATAATTCGCTTTCACCGCGGCAATAGCCGACATCGTGGTCACGGTGAACGAATAAAACGGCGCCGAGCGTCTCACGTCAGGGGCCGTGCTCTCTCCAATAATTCGCTTTCACCGAGGCAATAGCCGACATCGTGGTCACGGTGAACGAATAAAACGGCGCCGAACGTCTCCCGTCAGGGGCCGTGCTCTCTCCAATAATTCGCTTTCACCGCGGCAATAGCCGACATCGTGGTCACGGTGAACGAATAAAACGGCGCCGAACGTCTTCCGTCAGGGGCCGTGCTCTCTCCAATAATTCGCTTTCACCGCGGATATAGCCGACATCGTGGTCACGGTGAACGAATAAAACGGCGCCGAACGTCTCCCGTCAGAGGCCGTGCTCTCTCCAATAATTCGCTTTCACCGCGGATATAGCCGACATCGTGGTCACGGTGAACGAATAAAACGGCGCCGAACGTCTCCCGTCAGGGGCCGTGCTCTCTCCAATTATTCGCTTTCACCGAGGCAATAGCCGACATCGTGGTCACGGTGAACGAATAAAAGGGCGCCGAACGTCTCCCGTCAGGGGCCGTGCTCTCTCTAATAATTCGCTTTCACCGAGGCAATAGCCCACATCGTGGTCACGGTGAACGAATAAAAGGGCGCCGAACGTCTCCCGTCAGGGGCCGTGCTCTCTCCAATAATTCGCTTTCACCGCGGATATAGCCGACATCGTGGTCACGGTGAACGAATAAAACGGCGCCGAGCGTCTCACGTCAGGGGCCGTGCTCTCTCCAATAATTCGCTTTCACCGAGGCAATAGCCGACATCGTGGTCACGGTGAACGAATAAAACGGCGCCGAACGTCTCCCGTCAGGGGCCGTGCTCTCTCCAATAATTCGCTTTCACCGCGGCAATAGCCGACATCGTGGTCACGGTGAACGAATAAAACGGCGCCGAACGTCTTCCGTCAGGGGCCGTGCTCTCTCCAATAATTCGCTTTCACCGCGGATATAGCCGACATCGTGGTCACGGTGAACGAATAAAACGGCGCCGAACGTCTCCCGTCAGAGGCCGTGCTCTCTCCAATAATTCGCTTTCACCGCGGATATAGCCGACATCGTGGTCACGGTGAACGAATAAAACGGCGCCGAACGTCTCCCGTCAGGGGCCGTGCTCTCTCCAATTATTCGCTTTCACCGAGGCAATAGCCGACATCGTGGTCACGGTGAACGAATAAAAGGGCGCCGAACGTCTCCCGTCAGGGGCCGTGCTCTCTCTAATAATTCGCTTTCACCGAGGCAATAGCCCACATCGTGGTCACGGTGAACGAATAAAAGGGCGCCGAACGTCTCCCGTCAGGGGCCGTGCTCTCTCCAATAATTCGCTTTCACCGCGGATATAGCCGACATCGTGGTCACGGTGAACGAATAAAACGGCGCCGAACGTCTCCCGTCAGAGGCCGTGCTCTCTCCAATAATTCGCTTTCACCGAGGCAATAGCCGACATCGTGGTCACGGTGAACGAATAAAACGGCGCCGAACGTCTCCCGTCAGGGGCCGTGCTCTCTCCAATAATTCGCTTTCACCGCGGCAATAGCCGACATCGTGGTCACGGTGAACGAATAAAACGGCGCCGAACGTCTTCCGTCAGGGGCCGTGCTCTCTCCAATAATTCGCTTTCACCGCGGATATAGCCGACATCGTGGTCACGGTGAACGAATAAAACGGCGCCGAACGTCTCCCGTCAGAGGCCGTGCTCTCTCCAATAATTCGCTTTCACCGCGGATATAGCCGACATCGTGGTCACGGTGAACGAATAAAACGGCGCCGAACGTCTCCCGTCAGGGGCCGTGCTCTCTCCAATTATTCGCTTTCACCGAGGCAATAGCCGACATCGTGGTCACGGTGAACGAATAAAAGGGCGCCGAACGTCTCCCGTCAGGGGCCGTGCTCTCTCTAATAATTCGCTTTCACCGAGGCAATAGCCCACATCGTGGTCACGGTGAACGAATAAAAGGGCGCCGAACGTCTCCCGTCAGGGGCCGTGCTCTCTCCAATAATTCGCTTTCACCGCGGATATAGCCGACATCGTGGTCACGGTGAACGAATAAAACGGCGCCGAACGTCTCCCGTCAGAGGCCGTGCTCTCTCCAATAATTCGCTTTCACCGCGGATATAGCCGACATCGTGGTCACGGTGAACGAATAAAACGGCGCCGAACGTCTCCCGTCAGGGGCCGTGCTCTCTCCAATAATTCGCTTTCACCGCGGCAATAGCCGACATTCAGGTCACGGTGAACGAATAAAACGGCGCCGAACGTCTCCCGTCAGGGGCCGTGCTCTCTCCAATAATTCGCTTTCACCGCGGCAATAGCCGACATCGCGGTCACGGTGAACGAATAAAACGGCGCCGAACGTCTCCCGTCAAGGGCCGTGCTCTCTCCAATAATTCGCTTTCACCGAGGCAATAGCCGACATCGTGGTCACTGTGAACGAATAAAACGGCGCCGAACGTCTCCCGTCAGGGGCCGTGCTCTCTCCAATAATTCGCTTTCACCGCGGCAATAGCCGACATCGTGGTCACGGTGAACGAATAAAACGGCGCCGAACGTCTCCCGTCAGGGGCCGTGCTCTCTCCAATAATTCGCTTTCACCGAGGCAATAGCCGACATCGTGGTCACGGTGAACGAATAAAACGGCGCCGAACGTCTCCCGTCAGGGTCCGTGCTCTCTCCAATAATTCGCTTTCACCGCGGCAATAGCCGACATCGTGGTCACGGTGAACGAATAAAACGGCGCCGAACGTCTCCCGTCAGGAACGTGCTCTCTCCAATAATTCGCTTTCACCGCGGCAATAGCCGACATCGTGGTCACGGTGAACGAATAAAACGGCGCCGAGCGTCTCCCGTCAGGGGCCGTGCTCTCTCCAATAATTCGCTTTCACCGCGGCAATAGCCGACATCGTGGTCACGGTGAACGAATAAAACGGCGCCGAACGTCTCCCGTCAGGGGCCGTGCTCTCTCCAATAATTCGCTTTCACCGCGGCAATAGCCGACATCGTGGTCACGGTGAACGAATAAAACGGCGCCGAGCGTCTCCCGTCAGGGGCCGTGCTCTCTCCAATAATTCGCTTTCACCGAGGCAATAGCCGACATCGTGGTCACGGTGAACGAATAAAACGGCGCCGAACGTCTCCCGTCAGGGGCCGTGCTCTCTCCAATAATTCGCTTTCACCGAGGCAATAGCCGACATCGTGGTCACGGTGAACGAATAAAACGGCGCCGAACGTCTCCCGTCAGGGGCCGTGCTCTCTCCAATAATTCGCTTTCACCGCGGCAATAGCCGACATCGTGGTCACGGTGAACGAATAAAACGGCGCCGAGCGTCTCACGTCAGGGGCCGTGCTCTCTCCAATAATTCGCTTTCACCGAGGCAATAGCCGACATCGTGGTCACGGTGAACGAATAAAACGGCGCCGAACGTCTCCCGTCAGGGGCCGTGCTCTCTCCAATAATTCGCTTTCACCGCGGCAATAGCCGACATCGTGGTCACGGTGAACGAATAAAATGGCGCCGAACGTCTCCCGTCAGGGGCCGTGCTCTCTCCAATAATTCGCT
This sequence comes from Ixodes scapularis, assembly GCF_016920785.2. Taxonomy (NCBI): domain Eukaryota; kingdom Metazoa; phylum Arthropoda; class Arachnida; order Ixodida; family Ixodidae; genus Ixodes; species Ixodes scapularis. The sequence continues at coordinate 47,251 of NW_024610199.1, read as the reverse complement.
TTCACCGAGGCAATAGCCGACATCGTGGTCACGGTGAACGAATAAAACGGCGCCAAACGTCTCCCGTCAGGGGCCGTGCTCTCTCCAATAATTCGCTTTCACCGAGGCAATAGCCGACATCGTGGTCACGGTGAACGAATAAAACGGCGCCGAACGTCTCCCGTCAGGGGCCGTGCTCTCTCCAATAATTCGCTTTCACCGCGGCAATAGCCGACATCATGGTCACGGTGAACGAATAAAATGGCGCCGAACGTCTCCCGTCAGGGGCCGTGCTCTCTCCAATAATTCGCTTTCACCGAGGCAATAGCCGACATCGTGGTCACGGTGAACGAATAAAACGGCGCCAAACGTCTCCCGTCAGGGGCCGTGCTCTCTCCAATATTTCGCTTTCACCGCGGATATAGCCGACATCATGGTCACGGTGAACGAATAAAACGGCGCCGAACGTCTCCCGTCAGAGGCCGTGCTCTCTCCAATAATTCGCTTTCACCGCGGATATAGCCGACATCGTGGTCACGGTGAACGAATAAAACGGCGCCGAACGTCTCCCGTCAGGGGCAGTGCTCTCTCCAATAATTCGCTTTCACCGCGGCAATAGCCGACATCGTGGTCACGGTGAACGAATAAAACGGCGCCGAACGTCTCCCGTCAGGGGCCGTGCTCTCTCCAATAATTCGCTTTCACCGAGGCAATAGCCGACATCGTGGTCACGGTGAACGAATAAAACGGCGCCGAACGTCTCCCGTCAGGGTCCGTGCTCTCTCCAATAATTCGCTTTCACCGCGGCAATAGCCGACATCGTGGTCACTGTGAACGAATAAAACGGTGCCGAACGTCTCCCGTCAGGGGCCGTGCTCTCTCCAATAATTCGCTTTCACCGCGGCAATAGCCGACATCGTGGTCACGGTGAACGAATAAAACGGCGCCGAACGTTTCCCGTCAGGGGCCGTGCTCTCTCCAATAATTCGCTTTCACCGAGGCAATAGCCGACATCGTGGTCACGGTGAACGAATAAAACGGCGCCGAACGTCTCCCGTCAGGGTCCGTGCTCTCTCCAATAATTCGCTTTCACCGCGGCAATAGCCGACATCGTGGTCACGGTGAACGAATAAAACGGCGCCGAACGTCTCCCGTCAGGAACGTGCTCTCTCCAATAATTCGCTTTCACCGCGGCAATAGCCGACATCGTGGTCACGGTGAACGAATAAAACGGCGCCGAGCGTCTCCCGTCAGGGGCCGTGCTCTCTCCAATAATTCGCTTTCACCGCGGCAATAGCCGACATCGTGGTCACGGTGAACGAATAAAACGGCGCCGAACGTCTCCCGTCAGGGGCCGTGCTCTCTCCAATAATTCGCTTTCACCGCGGCAATAGCCGACATCGTGGTCACGGTGAACGAATAAAACGGCGCCGAGCGTCTCCCGTCAGGGGCCGTGCTCTCTCCAATAATTCGCTTTCACCGAGGCAATAGCCGACATCGTGGTCACGGTGAACGAATAAAACGGCGCCGAACGTCTCCCGTCAGGGGCCGTGCTCTCTCCAATAATTCGCTTTCACCGAGGCAATAGCCGACATCGTGGTCACGGTGAACGAATAAAACGGCGCCGAACGTCTCCCGTCAGGGGCCGTGCTCTCTCCAATAATTCGCTTTCACCGCGGCAATAGCCGACATCGTGGTCACGGTGAACGAATAAAACGGCGCCGAGCGTCTCACGTCAGGGGCCGTGCTCTCTCCAATAATTCGCTTTCACCGAGGCAATAGCCGACATCGTGGTCACGGTGAACGAATAAAACGGCGCCGAACGTCTCCCGTCAGGGGCCGTGCTCTCTCCAATAATTCGCTTTCACCGCGGCAATAGCCGACATCGTGGTCACGGTGAACGAATAAAACGGCGCCGAACGTCTTCCGTCAGGGGCCGTGCTCTCTCCAATAATTCGCTTTCACCGCGGATATAGCCGACATCGTGGTCACGGTGAACGAATAAAACGGCGCCGAACGTCTCCCGTCAGAGGCCGTGCTCTCTCCAATAATTCGCTTTCACCGCGGATATAGCCGACATCGTGGTCACGGTGAACGAATAAAACGGCGCCGAACGTCTCCCGTCAGGGGCCGTGCTCTCTCCAATTATTCGCTTAAACCGAGGCAATAGCCGACATCGTGGTCACGGTGAACGAATAAAAGGGCGCCGAACGTCTCCCGTCAGGGGCCGTGCTCTCTCTAATAATTCGCTTTCACCGAGGCAATAGCCCACATCGTGGTCACGGTGAACGAATAAAAGGGCGCCGAACGTCTCCCGTCAGGGGCCGTGCTCTCTCCAATAATTCGCTTTCACCGCGGATATAGCCGACATCGTGGTCACGGTGAACGAATAAAACGGCGCCGAACGTCTCCCGTCAGAGGCCGTGCTCTCTCCAATAATTCGCTTTCACCGCGGATATAGCCGACATCGTGGTCACGGTGAACGAATAAAACGGCGCCGAACGTCTCCCGTCAGGGGCCGTGCTCTCTCCAATAATTCGCTTTCACCGCGGCAATAGCCGACATCGTGGTCACGGTGAACGAATAAAACGGCGCCGAACGTCTCCCGTCAGGGGCCGTGCTCTCTCCAATAATTCGCTTTCACCGAGGCAATAGCCGACATCGTGGTCACGGTGAACGAATAAAACGGCGCCGAACGTCTCCCGTCAGGGGCCGTGCTCTCTCCAATAATTCGCTTTCACCGCGGCAATAGCCGACATCGTGGTCACTGTGAACGAATAAAACGGCGCCGAACGTCTCCCGTCAGGGGCCGTGCTCTCTCCAATAATTCGCTTTCACCGCGGCAATAGCCGACATCGTGGTCACGGTGAACGAATAAAACGGCGCCGAAAGTCTCCCGTCAGGGGCCGTGCTCTCTCCAATAATTCGCTTTCACAGAGGCAATAGCCGACATCGTGATCATGGTGAACGAATAAAACGGCGCCGAACGTCTCCCGTCAGGGGCCGTGCTCTCTCCAATAATTCGCTTTCACCGCGGCAATAGCCGACATCGTGGTCACGGTGAACGAATAAAACGGCGCCGAACGTCTCCCGTCAGGGGCCGTGCTCTCTCCAATAATTCGCTTTCACCGAGGCAATAGCCGACATCGTGGTCACTGTGAACGAATAAAACGGCGCCGAACGTCTCCCGTCAGGGGCCGTGCTCTCTCCAATAATTCGCTTTCACCGCGGCAATAGCCGACATCGTGGTCACGGTGAACGAATAAAACGGCGCCGAACTTCTCCCGTCAGGGGCCGTGCTCTCTCCAATAATTCGCTTTCACCGCGGCAATAGCCGACATCGTGGTCACGGTGAACGAATAAAACGGCGCCGAACGTCTCCCGTCAGGGGCCGTGCTCTCTCCAATAATTCGCTTTCACCGCGGCAATAGCCGACATCGTGGTCATGGTGAACGAATAAAACGGCGCCGAACGTCTCCCGTCAGGGGCCGTGCTCTCTCCAATAATTCGCTTTCACCGCGGCAATAGCCGACATCGTGGTCACGGTGAACGAATAAAACGGCGCCGAACGTCTCCCGTCAGGGGCCGTGCTCTCTCCAATAATTCGCTTTCACCGCGGCAATAGCCGACATCGTGGTCACGGTGAACGAATAAAACGGCGCCGAACGTCTCCCGTCAGGGGCCGTGCTCTCTCCAATAATTCGCTTTCACCGCGGCAATAGCCGACATCGTGGTCATGGTGAACGAATAAAACGGCGCCGAACGTCTCCCGTCAGGGGCCGTGCTCTCTCCAATATTTCGCTTTCACCGAGGCAATAGCCGACATCGTGGTCACGGTGAACGAATAAAACGGCGCCGAACGTCTCCCGTCAGGGGCCGTGCTCTCTCCAATAATTCGCTTTCACCGCGGCAATAGCCGACATCGTGGTCACGGTGAACGAATAAAACGGCGCCGAACGTCTCCCGTCAGGGGCCGTGCTCTCTCCAATAATTCGCTTTCACCGCGGCAATAGCCGACATCGTGGTCACGGTGAACGAATAAAACGGCGCCGAGCGTCTCCCGTCAGGGGCCGTGCTCCCTCCAATAATTCGCTTTCACCGAGGCAATAGCCGACATCGTGGTCACGGTGAACGAATAAAACGGCGCCGAACGTCTCCCGTCAGGGGCCGCGCTCTCTCCAATAATTCGCTTTCACCGCGGCAATAGCCGACATCGTGGTCACGGTGAACGAATAAAATGGCGCCGAACGTCTTCCGTCAGGGGCCGTGCTCTCTCCAAAAATTCGCTTTCACCGCGGCAATAGCCGACATCGCGGTCACGGTGAACGAATAAAACGGCGCCGAACGTCTCCCGTCAGGGGCCGTGCTCTCTCCAATAATTCGCTTTCACCGAGGCAATAGCCGACATCGTGGTCACTGTGAACGAATAAAACGGTGCCGAACGTCTCCCGTCAGGGGCCGTGCTCTCTCCAATAATTCGCTTTCACCACGGCAATATCCGACATCGTGGTCACGGTGAACGAATAAACGGCGCCGAACGTCTCCCGTCAGGGGCCGTGCTCTCTCCAATAATTCGCTTTCACCGCGGCAATAGCCGACATCGTGGTCACGGTGAACGAATAAAACGGCGCCGAACGTCTCCCGTCAGTGGCCGTGATCTCTCCAATAATTCGCTTTCACCGCGGCAATAGCCGACATCGTGGTCACGGTGAACGAATAAAACGGCGCCGAACGTCTCCCGTCAGGGGCCGTGCTCTCTCCAATAATTCGCTTTCACCGCGGCAATAGCCGACATCGTGGTCACGGTGAACGAATAAAACGGCGCCGAGAGTCTCCCGTCAGGGGCCGTGCTCTCTCTAATAATTCGCTTTCACCGAGGCAATAGCCGACATCGTGGTCACGGTGAACAAATAAAACGGCGCCGAACGTCTCCCGTCAGGGGCCATGCTCTCTCCAATAATGCGCTTTCACCGCGGCAATAGCCGACATCGTGGTCACGGTGAACGAATAAAACGGCGCCGAACGTCTCCCGTCAGGGGCCGTGCTCTCTCCAATAATTCGCTTTCACCGCGGCAATAGCCGACATCGTGGTCACGGTGAACGAATAAAACGGCGCCGAGCGTCTCCCGTCAGGGGCCGTGCTCTCTCCAATAATTCGCTTTCACCGAGGCAATAGCCGACATCGTGGTCACGGTGAACGAATAAAACGGCGCCGAACGTCTCCCGTCAGGGGCCGTGCTCTCTCCAATAATTCGCTTTCACCGAGGCAATAGCCGACATCGTGGTCACGGTGAACGAATAAAACGGCGCCGAACGTCTCCCGTTAGGGGCCGTGCTCTCTCCAATAATTTGCTTTCACCGAGGCAATAGCCGACATCGTGGTCACGGTGAACGAATAAAACGGCGCCGAACGTCTCCCGTCAGGGGCCGTTCTCTCTCCAATAATTCGCTTTCACCGAGGCAATAGCCGACATCGTGGTCACGGTGAACGAATAAAACGGCGCCGAGCGTCGCCCGTCAGGGGCCGTGCTCTCTCCAATAATTCGCTTTCACCGAGGCAATAGCCGACATCGTGGTCACGGTGAACGAATAAAACGGCGCCGAACGTCTCCCGTCAGGGGCCGTGCTCTCTCCAATAATTCGCTTTCACCGCGGCAATAGCCGACATCGTGGTCACGGTGAACGAATAAAACGGCGCCGAGCGTCTCCCGTCAGGGGCCGTGCTCTCTCCAATAATTCGCTTTCACCGAGGCAATAGCCGACATCGTGGTCACGGTGAACGAATAAAACGGCGCCGAACGTCTCCCGTCAGAGGCCGTGCTCTCTCCAATAATTCGCTTTCACCGCGGCAATAGCCGACATCGTGGTCACGGTGAACGAATAAAACGGCGCCGAACGTCTCCCGTCAGGGGCCGTGCTCTCTCCAATAATTCCTTTCACCGCGGCAATAGCCGACATCGTGGTCACGGTGAACGAAAAAAACGGCGCCGAACGTCTCCCGTCAGGGGCCGTGCTCTCTCCAATAATTCGCTTTCACCGAGGCAATAGCCGACATCGTGGTCACGGTGAACGAATAAAACGGCGCCGAACGTCTCCCGTCAGGAGCCGTGCTCTCTCCAATAATTCGCTTTCACCGAGGCAATAGCCGACATCGTGGTCACGGTGAACGAATAAAACGGCGCCGAACGTCTCCCGTCAGGGGCCGTGCTCTCTCCAATAATTCGCTTTCACCGAGGCAATAGCCGATACCGTGGTCACGGTGAACGAATAAAACGGCGCCGAACGTCTCCCGTCAGGGGCCGTGCTCTCTCCAATAATTCGCTTTCACCGCGGCAATAGCCGACATCGTGGTCACGGTGAACGAATAAAACGGCGCCGAACGTCTCCCGTCAGGGGCCGTGCTCTCTCCAATAATTCGCTTTCACCGACGCAATAGCCGACATCGTGGTCACGGTGAACGAATAAAACGGCGCCGAACGTCTCCCGTCAGGGGCCGTGCTCTCTCCAATAATTCGCTTTCACCGAGGCAATAGCCGACATCGTGGTCACGGTGAACGAATAAAACGGCGCAGAACGTCTCCCGTCAGGGGCCGTGCTCTCTCCAATAATTCGCTTTCACCGAGGCAATAGCCGACATCGTGGTCACGGTGAACGAATAAAACGGCGCCGAACGTCTCCCGTCAGGGGCCGTGCTCTCTCCAATAATTCGCTTTCACCGAGGCAATAGCCGACATCGTGGTCACGGTGAACGAATAAAACGGCGCCGAACGTCTCCCGTCAGAGGCCGTGCTCTCTCCAATAATTCGCTTTCACCGCGGCAATAGCCGACATCGTGGTCACGGTGAACGAATAAAACGGCGCCGAACGTCTCCCGTCAGGGGCCGTGCTCTCTCCAATAATTCGCTTTCACCGCGGCAATAGCCGACATCGTGGTCACGGTGAACGAAAAAAACGGCGCCGAACGTCTCCCGTCAGGGGCCGTGCTCTCTCCAATAATTCGCTTTCACCGAGGCAATAGCCGACATCGTGGTCACGGTGAACGAATAAAACGGCGCCGAACGTCTCCCGTCAGGAGCCGTGCTCTCTCCAATAATTCGCTTTCACCGAGGCAATAGCCGACATCGTGGTCACGGTGAACGAATAAAACGGCGCCGAACGTCTCCCGTCAGGGGCCGTGCTCTCTCCAATAATTCGCTTTCACCGAGGCAATAGCCGATACCGTGGTCACGGTGAACGAATAAAACGGCGCCGAACGTCTCCCGTCAGGGGCCGTGCTCTCTCCAATAATTCGCTTTCACCGCGGCAATAGCCGACATCGTGGTCACGGTGAACGAATAAAACGGCGCCGAACGTCTCCCGTCAGGGGCCGTGCTCTCTCCAATAATTCGCTTTCACCGACGCAATAGCCGACATCGTGGTCACGGTGAACGAATAAAACGGCGCCGAACGTCTCCCGTCAGGGGCCGTGCTCTCTCCAATAATTCGCTTTCACCGAGGCAATAGCCGACATCGTGGTCACGGTGAACGAATAAAACGGCGCAGAACGTCTCCCGTCAGGGGCCGTGCTCTCTCCAATAATTCGCTTTCACCGCGGCAATAGCCGACATCGTGGTCACGGTGAACGAATAAAACGGCGCCGAACGTCTCCCGTCAGGGGCCGTGCTCTCTCCAATAATTCGCTTTCACCGCGGCAATAGCCGACATCGTTTTCACGGTGAACGAATAAAACGGCGCCGAACGTCTCCCGTCAGGGGCCGTGCTCTCTCCAATAATTCGCTTTCACCGCGGCAATAGCCGACATCGTGGTCACGGTGAACGAATAAAACGGCGCCGAACGTCTCCCGTCAGGGGCCGTGCTCTCTCCAATAATTCGCTTTCACCGAGGCAATAGCCGACATCGTGGTCACGGTGAACGAATAAAACGGCGCCGAACGTCTCCCGTCAGGGGCCGTGCTCTCTCCAATAATTCGCTTTCACCGAGGCAATAGCCGACATCGTGGTCACGGTGAACGAATAAAACGGCGCCGAACGTCTCCCGTCAGGGGCCGTGCTCTCTCCAATAATTCGCTTTCACCAAGGCAATAGCCGACATCGTGGTCACGGTGAACGAATAAAACGGCGCCGAACGTCTCCCGTCAGGGGCCGTGCTCTCTCCAATAATTCGCTTTCACCGCGGCAATAGCCGACATCGTGGTCACGGTGAACGAATAAAACGGCGCCGAACGTCTCCCGTAAGGGGCCGTGCTCTCTCCAATAATTCGCTTTCACCGCGGCAATAGCCGACATCGTGGTCACGGTGAACGAATAAAACGGCGCCGAACGTCTCCCGTCAGGGGCCGTGCTCTCTCCAATAATTCGCTTTCATCGAGGCAATAGCCGACGTCGTGGTCACGGTGAACGAATAAAACGGCCCCGAACGTCTCCCGTCAGGGGCCGTGCTCTCTCCAATATTTCGCTTTCACCGAGGCAATAGCCGACATCGTGGTCACGGTGAACGAATAAAACGGCGCCGAACGTCTCCCGTCAGGGGCCGTGCTCTCTCCAATAATTCGCTTTCACCGCGGCAATAGCCGACATCGTGGTCACGGTGAACGAATAAAACGGCGCCGAACGTCTCCCGTCAGGGGCCGTTCTCTCTCCAATAATTCGCTTTCACCGAGGCAATAGCCGACATCGTGGTCACGGTGAACGAATAAAACGGCGCCGAACGTCTCCCGTCAGGGGCCGTGCTCTCTCCAATAATTCGCTTTCACCGAGGCAATAGCCGACATCGTGGTCACGGTGAACGAATAAAACGGCGCCGAACGTCTCCCGTCAGGGGCCGTGCTCTCTCCAATAATTCGCTTTCACCGAGGCAATAGCCGACATCGTGGTCACGGTGAACGAATAAAACGGCGCCGAACGTCTCCCGTCAGGGGCCGTTCTCTCTCCAATAATTCGCTTTCACCGAGGCAATAGCCGACATCGTGGTCACGGTGAACGAATAAAACGGCGCCGAACGTCTCCCGTCAGGGGCCGTGCTCTCTCCAATAATTCGCTTTCACCGCGGCAATAGCCGACATCGTGGTCACGGTGAACGAATAAAACGGCGCCGAACGTCTCCCGTCAGGGGCCGTGCTCTCTCCAATAATTCGCTTTCACCGCGGCAATAGCCGACATCGTGGTCACGGTGAACGAATAAAACGGCGCCGAACGTCTCCCGTCAGGGGCCGTGCTCTCTCCAATAATTCGCTTTCACCGCGGCAATAGCCGACATCGTGGTCACGGTGAACGAATAAAACGGCGCCGAACGTCTCCCGTCAGGGGCCGTGCTCTCTCCAATAATTCGCTTTCACCGAGGCAATAGCCGACATCGTGGTCACGGTGAACGAATAAAACGGCGCCGAACGTCTCCCGTCAGGGGCCGTTCTCTCTCCAATAATTCGCTTTCACCGAGGCAATAGCCGACATCGTGGTCACGGTGAACGAATAAAACGGCGCCGAGCGTCTCCCGTCAGGGGCCGTGCTCTCTCCAATAATTCGCTTTCACCGAGGCAATAGCCGACATCGTGGTCACGGTGAACGAATAAAACGGCGCCGAACGTCTCCCGTCAGGGGCCGTGCTCTCTCCAATAATTCGCTTTCACCGCGGCAATAGCCGACATCGTGGTCACGGTGAACGAATAAAACGGCGCCGAGCGTCTCACGTCAGGGGCCGTGCTCTCTCCAATAATTCGCTTTCACCGAGGCAATAGCCGATATCGTGGTCACGGTGAACGAATAAAACGGCGCCGAACGTCTCCCGTCAGGGGCCGTGCTCTCTCCAATAATTCGCTTTCACCGAGGCAATAGCCGACATCGTGGTCACGGTGAACGAATAAAACGGCGCCGAACGTCTCCCGTCAGGGGCCGTGCTCTCTCCAATAATTCGCTTTCACCGAGGCAATAGCCGACATCGTGGTCACGGTGAACGAATAAAACGGCGCCGAACGTCTCCCGTCAGGGGCCGTTCTCTCTCCAATAATTCGCTTTCACCGAGGCAATAGCCGACATCGTGGTCACGGTGAACGAATAAAACGGCGCCGAACGTCTCCCGTCAGGGGCCGTTCTCTCTCCAATAATTCGCTTTCACCGCGGCAATAGCCGACATCGTGGTCACGGTGAACGAATAAAACGGCGCCGAACGTCTCCCGTCAGGGGCCGTTCTCTCTCCAATAATTCGCTTTCACCGCGGCAATAGCCGACATCGTGGTCACGGTGAACGAATAAAACGGCGCCGAACGTCTCCCGTCAGGGGCCGTGCTCTCTCCAATAATTCGCTTTCACCGAGGCAATAGCCGATACCGTGGTCACGGTGAACGAATAAAACGGCGCCGAACGTCTCCCGTCAGGGCCCGTGCTCTCTCCAATAATTCGCTTTCACCGAGGCAATAGCCGACATCGTGGTCACGGTGAACGAATAAAACGGCGCCGAACGTCTCCCGTCAGGGGCCGTGCTCTCTCCAATAATTCGCTTTCACCGACGCAATAGCCGACATCGTGGTCACGGTGAACGAATAAAACGGCGCCGAACGTCTCCCGTCAGGGGCCGTGCTCTCTCCAATAATTCGCTTTCACCGAGGCAATAGCCGACATTGTGGTCACGGTGAACGAATAAAACGGCGCCGAACGTCTCCCGTCAGAGGCCGTGCTCTCTCCAATAATTCGCTTTCACCGCGGCAATAGCCGACATCGTGGTCACGGTGAACGAATAAAACGGCGCCGAACGTCTCCCGTCAGGGGCCGTGCTCTCTCCAATAATTCGCTTTCACCGCGGCAATAGCCGACATCGTGGTCACGGTGAACGAATAAAACGGCGCCGAACGTCTCCCGTCAGGGGCCGTGCTCTCTCCAATAATTCGCTTTCACCGAGGCAATAGCCGACATCGTGGTCACGGTGAACGAATAAAACGGCGCCGAACGTCTCCCGTCAGGGGCCGTGCTCTCTCCAATAATTCGCTTTCACCGAGGCAATAGCCGACATCGTGGTCACGGTGAACGAATAAAACGGCGCCGAACGTCTCCCGTCAGGGGCCGTGCTCTCTCCAATAATTCGCTTTCACCGCGGCAATAGCCGACATCGTGGTCACGGTGAACGAATAAAATGGCGCCGAACGTCTCCCGTCAGGGGCCGCGCTCTCTCCAATAATTCGCTTTCACCGCGGCAATAGCCGACATCGTGGTCACGGTGAACGAATAAAACGGCGCCGAACGTCTCCCGTCAGGGGCCGTGCTCTCTCCAATAATTCGCTTTCACCGCGGCAATAGCCGACATCGTGGTCACGGTGAACGAATAAAACGGCGCCGAACGTCTACCGTCAGGGGCCGTGCTCTCTCCAATAATTCGCTTTCACCGCGGCAATAGCCGACATCGTGGTCACGGTGAACGAATAAAACGGCGCCGAACGTCTCCCGTCAGGGGCCGTTCTCTCTCCAATAATTCGCTTTCACCGAGGCAATAGCCGACATCGTGGTCACGGTGAACGAATAAAACGGCGCCGAACGTCTCCCGTCAGGGGCCGTGCTCTCTCCAATAAATTCGCTTTCACCGAGGCAATAGCCGACATCGTGGTCACGGTGAACGAATAAAACGGCGCCGAACGTCTCCCGTCAGGGGCCGTGCTCTCTCCAATAATTCGCTTTCACCGAGGCAATAGCCGACATCGTGGTCACGGTGAACGAATAAAACGGCGCCGAACGTCTCCCGTCAGGGGCCGTGCTCTCTCCAATAATTCGCTTTCACCGCGGCAATAGCCGACATCGGGGTCACGGTGAACGAATAAAACGGCGCCGAACGTCTCCCGTCAGGGGCCGTGCTCTCTCCAATAATTCGCTTTCACCGCGGCAATAGTCGACATCGTGGTCACGGTGAACGAATAAAACGGCGCCGAACGTCTCCCGTCAGGGGCCGTGCTCTCTCCAATAATTCGCTTTCACCGAGGCAATAGCCGACATCGTGGTCACGGTGAACGAATAAAACGGCGCCGAACGTCTCCCGTCAGGGGCCGTGCTCTCTCCAATAATTCGCTTTCACCGACGCAATAGCCGACATCGTGGTCACGGTGAACGAATAAAACGGCGCCGAACGTCTCCCGTCAGGGGCCGTGCTCTCTCCAATAATTCGCTTTCACCGAGGCAATAGCCGACATCGTGGTCACGGTGAACGAATAAAACGGCGCCGAACGTCTCCCGTCAGGGGCCGTGCTCTCTCCAATAATTCGCTTTCACCGCGGCAATAGCCGACATCGTGGTCACGGTGAACGAATAAAACGGCGCCGAACGTCTCCCGTCAGGGGCCGTGCTCTCTCCAATAATTCGCTTTCACCGCGGCAATAGCCGACATCGTGGTCACGGTGAACGAATAAAACGGCGCCGAACGTCTCCCGTCAGGGGCCGTGCTCTCTCCAATAATTCGCTTTCACCGCGGCAATAGCCGACATCGTGGTCACGGTGAACGAATAAAACGGCGCCGAACGTCTACCGTCAGGGGCCGTGCTCTCTCCAATAATTCGCTTTCACCGCGGCAATAGCCGACATCGTGGTCACGGTGAACGAATAAAACGGCGCCGAACGTCTACCGTCAGGGGCCGTGCTCTCTCCAATAATTCGCTTTCACCGCGGCAATAGCCGACATCGTGGTCACGGTGAACGAATAAAACGGCGCCGAACGTCTCCCGTCAGGGGCCGTTCTCTCTCCAATAATTCGCTTTCACCGAGGCAATAGCCGACATCGTGGTCACGGTGAACGAATAAAACGGCGCCGAACGTCTCCCGTCAGGGGCCGTGCTCTCTCCAATAATTCGCTTTCACCGAGGCAATAGCCGACATCGTGGTCACGGTGAACGAATAAAACGGCGCCGAACGTCTCCCGTCAGGGGCCGTGCTCTCTCCAATAATTCGCTTTCACCGAGGCAATAGCCGACATCGTGGTCACGGTGAACGAATAAAACGGCGCCGAACGTCTCCCGTCAGGGGCCGTGCTCTCTCCAATAATTCGCTTTCACCGCGGCAATAGCCGACATCGGGGTCACGGTGAACGAATAAAACGGCGCCGAACGTCTCCCGTCAGGGGCCGTGCTCTCTCTCCAATAATTCGCTTTCACCGCGGCAATAGTCGACATCGTGGTCACGGTGAACGAATAAAACGGCGCCGAACGTCTCCCGTCAGGGGCCGTGCTCTCTCCAATAATTCGCTTTCACCGAGGCAATAGCCGACATCGTGGTCACGGTGAACGAATAAAACGGCGCCGAACGTCTCCCGTCAGGGGCCGTGCTCTCTCCAATAATTCGCTTTCACCGACGCAATAGCCGACATCGTGGTCACGGTGAACGAATAAAACGGCGCCGAACGTCTCCCGTCAGGGGCCGTGCTCTCTCCAATAATTCGCTTTCACCGAGGCAATAGCGGACATCGTGGTCACGGTGAACGAATAAAACGGCGCCGAACGTCTCCCGTCAGGGGCCGTGCTCTCTCCAATAATTCGCTTTCACCGCGGCAATAGCCGACATCGTGGTCACGGTGAACGAATAAAACGGCGCCGAACGTCTCCCGTCAGGGGCCGTGCTCTCTCCAATAATTCGCTTTCACCGCGGCAATAGCCGACATCGTGGTCACGGTGAACGAATAAAACGGCGCCGAACGTCTCCCGTCAGGGGCCGTGCTCTCTCCAATAATTCGCTTTCACCGCGGCAATAGCCGACATCGTGGTCACGGTGAACGAATAAAACGGCGCCGAACGTCTACCGTCAGGGGCCGTGCTCTCTCCAATAATTCACTTTCACCGCGGCAATAGCCGACATCGTGGTCACGGTGAACGAATAAAACGGCGCCGAACGTCTCCCGTCAGGGGCCGTTCTCTCTCCAATAATTCGCTTTCACCGAGGCAATAGCCGACATCGTGGTCACGGTGAACGAATAAAACGGCGCCGAACGTCTCCCGTCAGGGGCCGTGCTCTCTCCAATAATTCGCTTTCACCGAGGCAATAGCCGACATCGTGGTCACGGTGAACGAATAAAACGGCGCCGAACGTCTCCCGTCAGGGGCCGTGCTCTCTCCAATAATTCGCTTTCACCGAGGCAATAGCCGACATCGTGGTCACGGTGAACGAATAAAACGGCGCCGAACGTCTCCCGTCAGGGGCCGTGCTCTCTCCAATAATTCGCTTTCACCGCGGCAATAGCCGACATCGTGGTCACGGTGAACGAATAAAACGGCGCCGAACGTCTCCCGTCAGGGGCCGTGCTCTCTCCAATAATTCGCTTTCACCGCGGCAATAGCCGACATCGTGGTCACGGTGAACGAATAAAACGGCGCCGAACGTCTCCCGTCGGGGGCCGTGCTCTCTCCAATAATTCGCTTTCACCGAGGCAATAGCCGACATCGTGGTCACGGTGAACGAATAAAACGGCCCCGAACGTCTCCCGTCAGGGGCCGTGCTCTCTCCAATATTTCGCTTTCACCGAGGCAATAGCCGACATCGTGGTCACGGGGAACGAATAAAACGGCGCCGAACGTCTCCCGTCAGGGGCCGTGCTCTCTCCAATAATTCGCTTTCACCGCGGCAATAGCCGACATCGTGGTCACGGTGAACGAATAAAACGGCGCCGAACGTCTCCCGTCAGGGGCCGTTCTCTCTCCAATAATTCGCTTTCACCGAGGCAATAGCCGACATCGTGGTCACGGTGAACGAATAAAACGGCGCCGAACGTCTCCCGTCAGGGGCCGTGCTCTCTCCAATAATTCGCTTTCACCGAGGCAATAGCCGACATCGTGGTCACGGTGAACGAATAAAACGGCGCCGAACGTCTCCCGTCAGGGGCGTGCTCTCTCCAATAATTCGCTTTCACCGAGGCAATAGCCGACATCGTGGTCACGGTGAACGAATAAAACGGCGCCGAACGTCTCCCGTCAGGGGCCGTTCTCTCTCCAATAATTCGCTTTCACCGAGGCAATAGCCGACATCGTGGTCACAGTGAACGAATAAAACGGCGCCGAATGTCTCCCGTCAGGGGCCGTGCTCTCTCCAATAATTCGCTTTCACGGCGGCAATAGCCGACATCGTGGTCACGGTGAACGAATAAAACGGCGCCGAACGTCTCCCGTTAGGGGCCGTGCTCTCTCCAATAATTCGCTTTCACCGCGGCAATAGCCGACATCGTGGTCACGGTGAACGAATAAAACGGCGCCGAACGTCTCCCGTCAGGGGCCGTGCTCTCTCCAATAATTCGCTTTCACCGCGGCAATAGCCGACATCGTGGTCACGGTGAACGAATAAAACGGCGCCGAAAGTCTCCCGTTAGGGGCCGTGCTCTCTCCAATAATTCGCTTTCACCGAGGCAATAGCCGACATCGTGGTCACGGTGAACGAATAAAACGGCGCCGAACGTCTCCCGTCAGGGGCCGTTCTCTCTCCAATAATTCGCTTTCACCGAGGCAATAGCCGACATCGTGGTCACGGTGAACGAATAAAACGGCGCCGAACGTCTCCCGTCAGGGGCCGTTCTCTATCCAATAATTCGCTTTCACCGAGGCAATAGCCGACATCGTGGTCACGGTGAACGAATAAAACGCCGCCGAACGTCTCCCGTCAGGGGCCGTGCTCTCTCCAATAATTCGCTTTCACCGATGCAATAGCCGACATCGTGGTCACGGTGAACGAATAAAACGGCGCCGAACGTCTCCCGTCAGGGGCCGTTCTCTCTCCAATAATTCGCTTTCACCGAGGCAATAGCCGTCATCGTGGTCACGGTGAACGAATAAAACGGCGCCGAACGTCTCCCGTCAGGGGCCGTGCTCTCTCCAATAATTCGCTTTCACCGAGGCAATAGCCGACATCGTGGTCACGGTGAACGAATAAAACGGCGCCGAACGTCTCCCGTCAGGGGCCGTTCTCTCTCCAATAATTCGCTTTCACCGAGGCAATAGCCGACATCGTGGTCACGGTGAACGAATAAAACGGCGCCGAACGTCTCCCGTCAGGGGCCGTGCTCTCTCCAATAATTCGCTTTCACCGAGGCAATAGCCGACATCGTGGTCACGGTGAACGAATAAAACGGCGCCGAACGTCTCCCGTCAGGGGCCGTGCTCTCTCCAATAATTCGCTTTCACCGCGGCAATAGCCGACATCGTGGTCACGGTGAACGAATAAAACGGCGCCGAACGTCTCCCGTCAGGGGCCGTTCTCTCTCCAATAATTCGCTTTCACCGAGGCAATAGCCGACATCGTGGTCACGGTGAACGAATAAAACGGCGCCGAACGTCTCCCGTCAGGGGCCGTGCTCTCTCCAATAATTCGCTTTCACCGAGGCAATAGCCGACATCGTGGTCACGGTGAACGAATAAAACGGCGCCGAACGTCTCCCATCAGGGGCCGTTCTCTCTCCAATAATTCGCTTTCACCGAGGCAATAGCCGACATCGTGGTCACGGTGAACGAATAAAACAGCGCCGAACGTCTCCCGTCAGGGGCCGTTCTCTCTCCAATAATTCGCTTTCACCGAGGCAATAGCCGACATCGTGGTCACGGTGAACGAATAAAACGGCGCCGAACGTCTCCCGTCAGGGGCCGTGCTCTCTCCAATAATTCGCTTTCACCGAGGCAATAGCCGACATCGTGGTCACGGTGAACGAATAAAACGGCGCCGAACGTCTCCCGTCAGGGGCCGTGCTCTCTCCAATAATTCGCTTTCACCGCGGCAATAGCCGACATCGTGGTCACGGTGAACGAATAAAACGGCGCCGAACGTCTCCCGTCAGGGGCCGTGCTCTCTCCAATAATTCGCTTTCACCGAGGCAATAGCCGACATCGTGGTCACGGTGAACGAATAAAACGGCGCCGAACGTCTCCCGTCAGGGGCCGTGCTCTCTCCAATAATTCGCTTTCACCGAGGCAATAGCCGACATCGTGGTCACGGTGAACGAATAAAACGGCGCCGAATGTCTCCCGTCAGGGGCCGTGCTCTCTCCAATAATTCGCTTTCACCGAGGCAATAGCCGACATCATGGTCACGGTGAACGAATAAAACGGCGCCGAACGTCTCCCGTCAGGGGCCGTGCTCTCTCCAATAATTCGCTTTCACCGAGGCAATAGCCGACATCGTGGTCACGGTGAACGAATAAAACGGCGCCGAACGTCTCCCGTCAGGGGCCGTGCTCTCTCCAATAATTCGCTTTCACCGAGGCAATAGCCGACATCGTGGTCACGGTGAACGAATAAAACGGCGCCGAACGTCTCCCGTCAGGGGCCGTTCTCTCTCCAATAATTCGCTTTCACCGCGGCAATAGCCGACATCGTGGTCACGGTGAACGAATAAAACGGCGCCGAACGTCTCCCGTCAGGGGCCGTGCTCTCTCCAATAATTCGCTTTCACCGAGGCAATAGTCGACATCGTGGTCACGGTGAACGAATAAAACGGCGCCGAACGTCTCCCGTCAGGGGCCGTGCTCTCTCCAATAATTCGCTTTCACCGAGGCAATAGCCGACATCGTGGTCACGGTGAACGAATAAAACGGCGCCGAACGTCTCCCGTCAGGGGCCGTGCTCTCTCCAATAATTCGCTTTCACCGAGGCAATAGCCGACATCGTGGTCACGGTGAACGAATAAAACGGCGCCGAACGTCTCCCGTCAGGGGCCGTTCTCTCTCCAATAATTCGCTTTCACCGAGGCAATAGCCGACATCGTGGTCACGGTGAACGAATAAAACGGCGCCGAACGTCTCCCGTCAGGGGCCGTTCTCTCTCCAATAATTCGCTTTCACCGCGGCAATAGCCGACATCGTGGTCACGGTGAACGAATAAAACGGCGCCGAACGTCTCCCGTCAGGGGCCGTTCTCTCTCCAATAATTCGCTTTCACCGCGGCAATAGCCGACATCGTGGTCACGGTGAACGAATAAAACGGCGCCGAACGTCTCCCGTCAGGGGCCGTGCTCTCTCCAATAATTCGCTTTCACCGAGGCAATAGCCGACATCGTGGTCACGGTGAACGAATAAAACGGCGCCGAACGTCTCCCGTCAGGGGCCGTTCTCTCTCCAATAATTCGCTTTCACCGCGGCAATAGCCGACATCGTGGTCACGGTGAACGAATAAAACGGCGCCGAACGTCTCCCGTCAGGGGCCGTGCTCTCTCCAATAATTCGCTTTCACCGACGCAATAGCCGACATCGTGGTCACGGTGAACGAATAAAACGGCGCCGAACGTCTCCCGTCAGGGGCCGTGCTCTCTCCAATAATTCGCTTTCACCGAGGCAATAGCCGACATCGTGGTCACGGTGAACGAATAAAACGGCGCCGAACGTCTCCCGTCAGAGGCCGTGCTCTCTCCAATAATTCGCTTTCACCGCGGCAATAGCCGACATCGTGGTCACGGTGAACGAATAAAACGGCGCCGAACGTCTCCCGTCAGGGGCCGTGCTCTCTCCAATAATTCGCTTTCACCGCGGCAATAGCCGACATCGTGGTCACGGTGAACGAATAAAATGGCGCCGAACGTCTCCCGTCAGGGGCCGTGCTCTCTCCAATAATTCGCTTTCACCGAGGCAATAGCCGACATCGTGGTCACGGTGAACGAATAAAACGGCGCCAAACGTCTCCCGTCAGGGGCCGTGCTCTCTCCAATAATTCGCTTTCACCGAGGCAATAGCCGACATCGTGGTCACGGTGAACGAATAAAACGGCGCCGAACGTCTCCCGCCAGGGGCCGTGCTCTCTCCAATAATTCGCTTTCACCGCGGCAATAGCCGACATCATGGTCACGGTGAACGAATAAAATGGCGCCGAACGTCTCCCGTCAGGGGCCGTGCTCTCTCCAATAATTCGCTTTCACCGAGGCAATAGCCGACATCGTGGTCACGGTGAACGAATAAAACGGCGCCAAACGTCTCCCGTCAGGGGCCGTGCTCTCTCCAATAATTCGCTTTCACCGAGGCAATAGCCGACATCGTGGTCACGGTGAACGAATAAAACGGCGCCGAACGTCTCCCGTCAGGGGCCGTGCTCTCTCCAATAATTCGCTTTCACCGCGGCAATAGCCGACATCGTGGTCAAGGTGAACGAATAAAACGGCGCCGAACGTCTCCCGTCAGGGGCCGTGCTCTCTCCAATAATTCGCTTTCACCGCGGCAATAGCCGACATCGTGGTCACGGTGAACGAATAAAACGGCGCCGAACGTCTCCCGTCAGGGGCCGTGCTATCTCCAATAATTCGCTTTCACCGCGGCAATAGCCGACATCGTGGTCACGGTGAACGAATAAAACGGCGCCGAACGTCTACCGTCAGGGGCCGTGCTCTCTCCAATAATTCGCTTTCACCGCGGCAATAGCCGACATCGTGGTCACGGTGAACGAATAAAACGGCGCCGAACGTCTCCCGTCAGGGGCCGTTCTCTCTCCAATATTTCGCTTTCACCGAGGCAATAGCCGACATCGTGGTCACGGTGAACGAATAAAACGGCGCCGAACGTCTCCCGTCAGGGGCCGTGCTCTCTCCAATAATTCGCTTTCACCGAGGCAATAGCCGACATCGTGGTCACGGTGAACGAATAAAACGGCGCCGAACGTCTCCCGTCAGGGGCCGTGCTCTCTCCAATAATTCGCTTTCACCGAGGCAATAGCCGACATCGTGGTCACGGTGAACGAATAAAACGGCGCCGAACGTCTCCCGTCAGGGGCCGTGCTCTCTCCAATAATTCGCTTTCACCGCGGCAATAGCCAACATCGTGGTCACGGTGAACGAATAAAACGGCGCCGAACGTCTCCCGTCAGGGGCCGTGCTCTCTCCAATAATTCGCTTTCACCGCGGCAATAGTCGACATCGTGGTCACGGTGAACGAATAAAACGGCGCCGAACGTCTCCCGTCAGGGGCCGTGCTCTCTCCAATAATTCGCTTTCACCGAGGCAATAGCCGACATCGTGGTCACGGTGAACGAATAAAACGGCGCCGAACGTCTCCCGTCAGGGGCCGTGCTCTCTCCAATAATTCGCTTTCACCGACGCAATAGCCGACATCGTGGTCACGGTGAACGAATAAAACGGCGCCGAACGTCTCCCGTCAGGGGCCGTGCTCTCTCCAATAATTCGCTTTCACCGAGGCAATAGCCGACATCGTGGTCACGGTGAACGAATAAAACGGCGCCGAACGTCTCCCGTCAGGGGCCGTGCTCTCTCCAATAATTCGCTTTCACCGCGGCAATAGCCGACATCGTGGTCACGGTGAACGAATAAAACGGCGCCGAACGTCTCCCGTCAGGGGCCGTGCTCTCTTCAATAATTCGCTTTCACCGCGGCAATAGCCGACATCGTGGTCACGGTGAACGAATAAAACGGCGCCGAACGTCTCCCGTCAGGGGCCGTGCTCTCTCCAATAATTCGCTTTCACCGCGGCAATAGCCGACATCGTGGTCACGGTGAACGAATAAAATGGCGCCGAACGTCTACCGTCAGGGGCCGTGCTCTCTCCAATAATTCACTTTCACCGCGGCAATAGCCGACATCGTGGTCACGGTGAACGAATAAAACGGCGCCGAACGTCTCCCATCAGGGGCCGTTCTCTCTCCAATAATTCGCTTTCACCGAGGCAATAGCCGACATCGTGGTCACGGTGAACGAATAAAACGGCGCCGAACGTCTCCCGTCAGGGGCCGTGCTCTCTCCAATAATTCGCTTTCACCGAGGCAATAGCCGACATCGTGGTCACGGTGAACGAATAAAACGGCGCCGAACGTCTCCCGTCAGGGGCCGTGCTCTCTCCAATAATTCGCTTTCACCGAGGCAATAGCCGACATCGTGGTCACGGTGAACGAATAAAACGGCGCCGAACGTCTCCCGTCAGGGGCCGTGCTCTCTCCAATAATTCGCTTTCACCGCGGCAATAGCCGACATCGTGGTCACGGTGAACGAATAAAACGGCGCCGAACGTCTCTCGTCAGGGGCCGTGCTCTCTCCAATAATTCGCTTTCACCGCGGCAATAGCCGACATCGTGGTCACGGTGAACGAATAAAACGGCGCCGAACGTCTCCCGTCCGGGGCCGTGCTCTCTCCAATAATTCGCTTTCACCGAGGCAATAGCCGACATCGTGGTCACGGTGAACGAATAAAACGGCCCCGAACGTCTCCCGTCAGGGGCCGTGCTCTCTCCAATATTTCGCTTTCACCGAGGCAATAGCCGACATCGTGGTCACGGTGAACGAATAAAACGGCGCCGAACGTCTCCCGTCAGGGGCCGTGCTCTCTCCAATAATTCGCTTTCACCGCGGCAATAGCCGACATCGTGGTCACGGTGAACGAATAAAACGGCGCCGAACGTCTCCCGTCAGGGGCCGTTCTCTCTCCAATAATTCGCTTTCACCGAGGCAATAGCCGACATCGTGGTCACGGTGAACGAATAAAACGGCGCCGAACGTCTCCCGTCAGGGGCCGTGCTCTCTCCAATAATTCGCTTTCACCGAGGCAATAGCCGACATGGTGGTCACGGTGAACGAATAAAACGGCGCCGAACGTCTCCCGTCAGGGCGTGCTCTCTCCAATAATTCGCTTTCACCGAGGCAATAGCCGACATCGTGGTCACGGTGAACGAATAAAACGGCGCCGAACGTCTCCCGTCAGGGGCCGTTCTCTCTCCAATAATTCGCTTTCACCGAGGCAATAGCCGACATCGTGGTCACGGTGAACGAATAAAACGGCGCCGAATGTCTCCCGTCAGGGGCCGTGCTCTCTCCAATAATTCGCTTTCACCGCGGCAATAGCCGACATCGTGGTCACGGTGAACGAATAAAACGGCGCCGAACGTCTCCCGTTAGGGGCCGTGCTCTCTCCAATAATTCGCTTTCACCGCGGCAATAGCCGACATCGTGGTCACGGTGAACGAATAAAACGGCGCCGAACGTCTCCCGTCAGGGGCCGTGCTCTCTCCAATAATTCGCTTTCACCGCGGCAATAGCCGACATCGTGGTCACGGTGAACGAATAAAACGGCGCCGAACGTCTCCCGTCAGGGGCCGTGCTCTCTCCAATAATTCGCTTTCACCGAGGCAATAGCCGACATCGTGGTCACGGTGAACAAATAAAACGGCGCCGAACGTCTCCCGTCAGGGGCCGTTCTCTCTCCAATAATTCGCTTTCACCGAGGCAATAGCCGACATCGTGGTCACGGTGAACGAATAAAACGGCGCCGAACGTCTCCCGTCAGGGGCCGTTCTCTATCCAATAATTCGCTTTCACCGAGGCAATAGCCGACATCGTGGTCACGGTGAACGAATAAAACGGCGCCGAACGTCTCCCGTCAGGGGCCGTGCTCTCTCCAATAATTCGCTTTCACCGAGGCAATAGCCGACATCGTGGTCACGGTGAACGAATAAAACGGCGCCGAACGTCTCCCGTCAGGGGCCGTGCTCTCTCCAATAATTCGCTTTCACCGAGGCAATAGCCGACATCGTGGTCACGGTGAACGAATAAAACGGCGCCGAACGTCTCCCGTCAGGGGCCGTGCTCTCTCCAATAATTCGCTTTCACCGCGGCAATAGCCGACATCGTGGTCACGGTGAACGAATAAAACGGCGCCGAACGTCTCCCGTCAGGGGCCGTGCTCTCTCCAATAATTCGCTTTCACCGCGGCAATAGCCGACATCGTGGTCACGGTGAACGAATAAAACGGCGCCGAACGTCTCCCGTCGGGGGCCGTGCTCTCTCCAATAATTCGCTTTCACCGAGGCAATAGCCGACATCGTGGTCACGGTGAACGAATAAAACGGCCCCGAACGTCTCCCGTCAGGGGCCGTGCTCTCTCCAATATTTCGCTTTCACCGAGGCAATAGCCGACATCGTGGTCACGGTGAACGAATAAAACGGCGCCGAACGTCTCCCGTCAGGGGCCGTGCTCTCTCCAATAATTCGCTTTCACCGCGGAAATAGCCGACATCGTGGTCACGGTGAACGAATAAAACGGCGCCGAACGTCTCCCGTCAGGGGCCGTTCTCTCTCCAATAATTCGCTTTCACCGAGGCAATAGCCGACATCGTGGTCACGGTGAACGAATAAAACGGCGCCGAACGTCTCCCGTCAGGGGCCGTGCTCTCTCCAATAATTCGCTTTCACCGAGGCAATAGCCGACATCGTGGTCACGGTGAACGAATAAAACGGCGCCGAACGTCTCCCGTCAGGGGCGTGCTCTCTCCAATAATTCGCTTTCACCGAGGCAATAGCCGACATCGTGGTCACGGTGAACGAATAAAACGGCGCCGAACGTCTCCCGTCAGGGGCCGTTCTCTCTCCAATAATTCGCTTTCACCGAGGCAATAGCCGACATCGTGGTCACGGTGAACGAATAAAACGGCGCCGAATGTCTCCCGTCAGGGGCCGTGCTCTCTCCAATAATTCGCTTTCACCGCGGCAATAGCCGACATCGTGGTCACGGTGAACGAATAAAACGGCGCCGAACGTCTCCCGTTAGGGGCCGTGCTCTCTCCAATAATTCGCTTTCACCGCGGCAATAGCCGACATCGTGGTCACGGTGAACGAATAAAACGGCGCCGAACGTCTCCCGTCAGGGGCCGTGCTCTCTCCAATAATTCGCTTTCACCGCGGCAATAGCCGACATCGTGGTCACGGTGAACGAATAAAACGGCGCCGAACGTCTCCCGTCAGGGGCCGTGCTCTCTCCAATAATTCGCTTTCACCGAGGCAATAGCCGACATCGTGGTCACGGTGAACGAATAAAACGGCGCCGAACGTCTCCCGTCAGGGGCCGTTCTCTCTCCAATAATTCGCTTTCACCGAGGCAATAGCCGACATCGTGGTCACGGTGAACGAATAAAACGGCGCCGAACATCTCCCGTCAGGGGCCGTGCTCTCTCCAATAATTCGCTTTCACCGAGGCAATAGCCGACATCGTGGTCACGGTGAACGAATAAAACGGCGCCGAACGTCTCCCGTCAGGGGCCGTTCTCTCTCCAATAATTCGCTTTCACCGAGGCAATAGCCGACATCGTGGTCACGGTGAACGAATAAAACGGCGCCGAACGTCTCCCGTCAGGGGCCGTGCTCTCTCCAATAATTCGCTTTCACCGAGGCAATAGCCGACATCGTGGTCACGGTGAACGAATAAAACGGCGCCGAACGTCTCCCGTCAGGGGCCGTGCTCTCTCCAATAATTCGCTTTCACCGCGGCAATAGCCGACATCGTGGTCACGGTGAACGAATAAAACGGCGCCGAACGTCTCCCGTCAGGGGCCGTTCTCTCTCCAATAATTCGCTTTCACCGAGGCAATAGCCGACATCGTGGTCACGGTGAACGAATAAAACGGCGCCGAACGTCTCCCGTCAGGGGCAGTGCTCTCTCCAATAATTCGCTTTCACCGAGGCAATAGCCGACATCGTGGTCACGGTGAACGAATAAAACGGCGCCGAACGTCTCCCATCAGGGGCCGTTCTCTCTCCAATAATTCGCTTTCACCGAGGCAATAGCCGACATCGTGGTCACGGTGAACGAATAAAACGGCGCCGAACGTCTCCCGTCAGGGGCCGTTCTCTCTCCAATAATTCGCTTTCACCGAGGCAATAACCGACATCGTGGTCACGGTGAACGAATAAAACGGCGCCGAACGTCTCCCGTCAGGGGCCGTGCTCTCTCCAATAATTCGCTTTCACCGAGGCAATAGCCGACATCGTGGTCACGGTGAACGAATAAAACGGCGCCGAACGTCTCCCGTCAGGGGCCGTGCTCTCTCCAATAATTCGCTTTCACCGCGGCAATAGCCGACATCGTGGTCACGGTGAACGAATAAAACGGCGCCGAACGTCTCCCGTCAGGGGCCGTGCTCTCTCCAATAATTCGCTTTCACCGAGGCAATAGCCGACATCGTGGTCACGGTGAACGAATAAAACGGCGCCGAACGTCTCCCGTCAGGGGCCGTGCTCTCTCCAATAATTCGCTTTCACCGAGGCAATAGCCGACATCGTGGTCACGGTGAACGAATAAAACGGCGCCGAATGTCTCCCGTCAGGGGCCGTGCTCTCTCCAATAATTCGCTTTCACCGAGGCAATAGCCGACATCATGGTCACGGTGAACGAATAAAACGGCGCCGAACGTCTCCCGTCAGGGGCCGTGCTCTCTCCAATAATTCGCTTTCACCGAGGCAATAGCCGACATCGTGGTCACGGTGAACGAATAAAACGGCGCCGAACGTCTCCCGTCAGGGGCCGTGCTCTCTCCAATAATTCGCTTTCACCGAGGCAATAGCCGACATCGTGGTCACGGTGAACGAATAAAACGGCGCCGAACGTCTCCGTCAGGGGCCGTTCTCTCTCCAATAATTCGCTTTCACCGCGGCAATAGCCGACATCGTGGTCACGGTGAACGAATAAAACGGCGCCGAACGTCTCCCGTCAGGGGCCGTGCTCTCTCCAATAATTCGCTTTCAGCGAGGCAATAGTCGACATCGTGGTCACGGTGAACGAATAAAACGGCGCCGAACGTCTCCCGTCAGGGGCCGTGCTCTCTCCAATAATTCGCTTTCACCGAGGCAATAGCCGACATCGTGGTCACGGTGAACGAATAAAACGGCACCGAACGTCTCCCGTCAGGGGCCGTGCTCTCTCCAATAATTCGCTTTCACCGAGGCAATAGCCGACATCGTGGTCACGGTGAACGAATAAAACGGCGCCGAACGTCTCCCGTCAGGGGCCGTTCTCTCTCCAATAATTCGCTTTCACCGAGGCAATAGCCGACATCGTGGTCACGGTGAACGAATAAAACGGCGCCGAACGTCTCCCGTCAGGGGCCGTTCTCTCTCCAATAATTCGCTTTCACCGCGGCAATAGCCGACATCGTGGTCACGGTGAACGAATAAAACGGCGCCGAACGTCTCCCGTCAGGGGCCGTTCTCTCTCCAATAATTCGCTTTCACCGCGGCAATAGCCGACATCGTGGTCACGGTGAACGAATAAAACGGCGCCGAACGTCTCCCGTCAGGGGCCGTGCTCTCTCCAATAATTCGCTTTCACCGAGGCAATAGCCGACATCGTGGTCACGGTGAACGAATAAAACGGCGCCGAACGTCTCCCGTCAGGGGCCGTTCTCTCTCCAATAATTCGCTTTCACCGCGGCAATAGCCGACATCGTGGTCACGGTGAACGAATAAAACGGCGTCGAACGTCTCCCGTCAGGGGCCGTGCTCTCTCCAATAATTCGCTTTCACCGACGCAATAGCCGACATCGTGGTCACGGTGAACGAATAAAACGGCGCCGAACGTCTCCCGTCAGGGGCCGTGCTCTCTCCAATAATTCGCTTTCACCGAGGCAATAGCCGACATCGTGGTCACGGTGAACGAATAAAACGGCGCCGAACGTCTCCCGTCAGAGGCCGTGCTCTCTCCAATAATTCGCTTTCACCGCGGCAATAGCCGACATCGTGGTCACGGTGAACGAATAAAACGGCGCCGAACGTCTCCCGTCAGGGGCCGTGCTCTCTCCAATAATTCGCTTTCACCGCGGCAATAGCCGACATCGTGGTCACGGTGAACGAATAAAATGGCGCCGAACGTCTCCCGTCAGGGGCCGTGCTCTCTCCAATAATTCGCTTTCACCGAGGCAATAGCCGACATCGTGGTCACGGTGAACGAATAAAACGGCGCCGAACGTCTCCCGTCAGGGGCCGTTCTCTCTCCAATAATTCGCTTTCACCGCGGCAATAGCCGACATCGTGGTCACGGTGAACGAATAAAACGGCGCCGAACGTCTCCCGTCAGGGGCCGTTCTCTCTCCAATAATTCGCTTTCACCGCGGCAATAGCCGACATCGTGGTCACGGTGAACGAATAAAACGGCGCCGAACGTCTCCCGTCAGGGGCCGTGCTCTCTCCAATAATTCGCTTTCACCGAGGCAATAGCCGACATCGTGGTCACGGTGAACGAATAAAACGGCGCCGAACGTCTCCCGTCAGGGGCCGTTCTCTCTCCAATAATTCGCTTTCACCGCGGCAATAGCCGACATCGTGGTCACGGTGAACGAATAAAACGGCGCCGAACGTCTCCCGTCAGGGGCCGTGCTCTCTCCAATAATTCGCTTTCACCGACGCAATAGCCGACATCGTGGTCACGGTGAACGAATAAAACGGCGCCGAACGTCTCCCGTCAGGGGCCGTGCTCTCTCCAATAATTCGCTTTCACCGAGGCAATAGCCGACATCGTGGTCACGGTGAACGAATAAAACGGCGCCGAACGTCTCCCGTCAGAGGCCGTGCTCTCTCCAATAATTCGCTTTCACCGCGGCAATAGCCGACATCGTGGTCACGGTGAACGAATAAAACGGCGCCGAACGTCTCCCGTCAGGGGCCGTGCTCTCTCCAATAATTCGCTTTCACCGCGGCAATAGCCGACATCGTGGTCACGGTGAACGAATAAAATGGCGCCGAACGTCTCCCGTCAGGGGCCGTGCTCTCTCCAATAATTCGCTTTCACCGACGCAATAGCCGACATCGTGGTCACGGTGAACGAATAAAACGGCGCCGAACGTCTCCCGTCAGGGGCCGTGCTCTCTCCAATAATTCGCTTTCACCGAGGCAATAGCCGACATCGTGGTCACGGTGAACGAATAAAACGGCGCCGAACGTCTCCCGTCAGAGGCCGTGCTCTCTCCAATAATTCGCTTTCACCGCGGCAATAGCCGACATCGTGGTCACGGTGAACGAATAAAACGGCGCCGAACGTCTCCCGTCAGGGGCCGTGCTCTCTCCAATAATTCGCTTTCACCGCGGCAATAGCCGACATCGTGGTCACGGTGAACGAATAAAATGGCGCCGAACGTCTCCCGTCAGGGGCCGTGCTCTCTCCAATAATTCGCTTTCACCGAGGCAATAGCCGACATCGTGGTCACGGTGAACGAATAAAACGGCGCCGAACGTCTCCCGTCAGGGGCCGTTCTCTCTCCAATAATTCGCTTTCACCGCGGCAATAGCCGACATCGTGGTCACGGTGAACGAATAAAACGGCGCCGAACGTCTCCCGTCAGGGGCCGTTCTCTCTCCAATAATTCGCTTTCACCGCGGCAATAGCCGACATCGTGGTCACGGTGAACGAATAAAACGGCGCCGAACGTCTCCCGTCAGGGGCCGTGCTCTCTCCAATAATTCGCTTTCACCGAGGCAATAGCCGACATCGTGGTCACGGTGAACGAATAAAACGGCGCCGAACGTCTCCCGTCAGGGGCCGTTCTCTCTCCAATAATTCGCTTTCACCGCGGCAATAGCCGACATCGTGGTCACGGTGAACGAATAAAACGGCGCCGAACGTCTCCCGTCAGGGGCCGTGCTCTCTCCAATAATTCGCTTTCACCGACGCAATAGCCGACATCGTGGTCACGGTGAACGAATAAAACGGCGCCGAACGTCTCCCGTCAGGGGCCGTGCTCTCTCCAATAATTCGCTTTCACCGAGGCAATAGCCGACATCGTGGTCACGGTGAACGAATAAAACGGCGCCGAACGTCTCCCGTCAGAGGCCGTGCTCTCTCCAATAATTCGCTTTCACCGCGGCAATAGCCGACATCGTGGTCACGGTGAACGAATAAAACGGCGCCGAACGTCTCCCGTCAGGGGCCGTGCTCTCTCCAATAATTCGCTTTCACCGCGGCAATAGCCGACATCGTGGTCACGGTGAACGAATAAAATGGCGCCGAACGTCTCCCGTCAGGGGCCGTGCTCTCTCCAATAATTCGCTTTCACCGAGGCAATAGCCGACATCGTGGTCACGGTGAACGAATAAAACGGCGCCGAATGTCTCCCGTCAGGGGCCGTGCTCTCTCCAATAATTCGCTTTCACCGAGGCAATAGCCGACATCATGGTCACGGTGAACGAATAAAACGGCGCCGAACGTCTCCCGTCAGGGGCCGTGCGCTCTCCAATAATTCGCTTTCACCGAGGCAATAGCCGACATCGTGGTCACGGTGAACGAATAAAACGGCGCCGAACGTCTCCCGTCAGGGGCCGTGCTCTCTCCAATAATTCGCTATCACCGAGGCAATAGCCGACATCGTGGTCACGGTGAACGAATAAAACGGCGCCGAACGTCTCCCGTCAGGGGCCGTTCTCTCTCCAATAATTCGCTTTCACCGCGGCAATAGCCGACATCGTGGTCACGGTGAACGAATAAAACGGCGCCGAACGTCTCCCGTCAGGGGCCGTGCTCTCTCCAATAATTCGCTTTCACCGAGGCAATAGTCGACATCGTGGTCACGGTGAACGAATAAAACGGCGCCGAACGTCTCCCGTCAGGGGCCGTGCTCTCTCCAATAATTCGCTTTCACCGAGGCAATAGCCGACATCGTGGTCACGGTGAACGAATAAAACGGCGCCGAACGTCTCCCGTCAGGGGCCGTGCTCTCTCCAATAATTCGCTTTCACCGAGGCAATAGCCGACATCGTGGTCACGGTGAACGAATAAAACGGCGCCGAACGTCTCCCGCCAGGGGCCGTTCTCTCTCCAATAATTCGCTTTCACCGAGGCAATAGCCGACATCGTGGTCACGGTGAACGAATAAAACGGCGCCGAACGTCTCCCGTCAGGGGCCGTTCTCTCTCCAATAATTCGCTTTCACCGCGGCAATAGCCGACATCGTGGTCACGGTGAACGAATAAAACGGCGCCGAACGTCTCCCGTCAGGGGCCGTTCTCTCTCAAATAATTCGCTTTCACCGCGGCAATAGCCGACATCGTGGTCACGGTGAACGAATAAAACGGCGCCGAACGTCTCCCCTCAGGGGCCGTGCTCTCTCCAATAATTCGCTTTCACCGAGGCAATAGCCGACATCGTGGTCACGGTGAACGAATAAAACGGCGCCGAACGTCTCCCGTCAGAAGCCGTTCTCTCTCCAATAATTCGCTTTCACCGCGGCAATAGCCGACATCGTGGTCACGGTGAACGAATAAAACGGCGCCGAACGTCTCCCGTCAGGGGCCGTGCTCTCTCCAATAATTCGCTTTCACCGACGCAATAGCCGACATCGTGGTCACGGTGAACGAATAAAACGGCGCCGAACGTCTCCCGTCAGGGGCCGTGCTCTCTCCAATAATTCGCTTTCACCGAGGCGATAGCCGACATCGTGGTCACGGTGAACGAATAAAACGGCGCCGAACGTCTCCCGTCAGAGGCCGTGCTCTCTCCAATAATTCGCTTTCACCGCGGCAATAGCCGACATCGTGGTCACGGTGAACGAATAAAACGGCGCCGAACGTCTCCCGTCAGGGGCCGTGCTCTCTCCAATAATTCGCTTTCACCGCGGCAATAGCCGACATCGTGGTCACGGTGAACGAATAAAATGGCGCCGAACGTCTCCCGTCAGGGGCCGTGCTCTCTCCAATAATTCGCTTTCACCGAGGCAATAGCCGACATCGTGGTCACGGTGAACGAATAAAACGGCGCCAAACGTCTCCCGTCAGGGGCCGTGCTCTCTCCAATAATTCGCTTTCACCGAGGCAATAGCCGACATCGTGGTCACGGTGAACGAATAAAACGGCGCCGAACGTCTCCCGTCAGGGGCCGTGCTCTCTCCAATAATTCGCTTTCACCGCGGCAATAGCCGACATCATGGTCACGGTGAACGAATAAAACGGCGCCGAACGTCTCCCGTCAGGGGCCGTGCTCTCTCCAATAATTCGCTTTCACCG
Organism: Ixodes scapularis; assembly: GCF_016920785.2. Lineage (NCBI taxonomy): Eukaryota > Metazoa > Arthropoda > Arachnida > Ixodida > Ixodidae > Ixodes > Ixodes scapularis. The sequence goes on along the minus strand of NW_024610199.1, from coordinate 16,597 downwards.
AGGCAATAGCCGACATCGTGGTTACGGTGAACGAATAAAACGGCGCCGAACGTCTCCCGTCAGGGGCCGTGCTCTCTCCAATAATTCGCTTTCACCGCGGCAATAGCCGACATCGTGGTCACGGTGAACGAATAAAACGGCGCCGAACGTCTCCCGTCAGGGGCCGTTCTCTCTCCAATAATTCGCTTTCACCGAGGCAATAGCCGACATCGTGGTCACGGTGAACGAATAAAACGGCGCCGAACGTCTCCCGTCAGGGGCCGTGCTCTCTCCAATAATTCGCTTTCACCGAGGCAATAGCCGACATCGTGGTCACGGTGAACGAATAAAACGGCGCCGAACGTCTCGCGTCAGGGGCCGTGCTCTCTCCAATAATTCGCTTTCACCGAGGCAATAGCCGACATCGTGGTCACGGTGAACGAATAAAACGGCGCCGAACGTCTCCCGTCAGGGGCCGTTCTCTCTCCAATAATTCGCTTTCACCGAGGCAATAGCCGACATCGTGGTCACGGTGAACGAATAAAACGGCGCCGAACGTCTCCCGTCAGGGGCCGTGCTCTCTCCAATAATTCGCTTTCACCGCTGCAATAGCCGACATCGTGGTCACGGTGAACGAATAAAACGGCGCCGAACGTCTCCCGTCAGGGGCCGTGCTCTCTCCAATAATTCGCTTTCACCGCGGCAATAGCCGACATCGTGGTCACGGTGAACGAATAAAACGGCGCCGAACGTCTCCCGTCAGGGGCCGTGCTCTCTCCAATAATTCGCTTTCACCGCGGCAATAGCCGACATCGTGGTCACGGTGAACGAATAAAACGGCGCCGAACGTCTCCCGTCAGGGGCCGTGCTCTCTCCAATAATTCGCTTTCACCGAGGCAATAGCCGACATCGTGGTCACGGTGAACGAATAAAACGGCGCCGAACGTCTCCCGTCAGGGGCCGTTCTCTCTCCAATAATTCGCTTTCACCGAGGCAATAGCCGACATCGTGGTCACGGTGAACGAATAAAACGGAGGCGAACGTCTCCCGTCAGGGGCCGTTCTCTCTCCAATAATTCGCTTTCACCGAGGCAATAGCCCACATCGTGGTCACGGTGAACGAATAAAACGGCGCCGAACGTCTCCCTGTCAGGGGCCGTGCTCTCTCCAAAAATTCGCTTTCACCGAGGCAATAGCCGACATCGTGGTCACGGTGAACGAATAAAACGGCGCCGAACGTCTCCCGTCAGGGGCCGTGCTCTCTCCAATAATTCGCTTTCACCGAGGCAATAGCCGACATCGTGGTCACGGTGAACGAATAAAACGGCGCCGAACGTCTCCCGTCAGGGGCCGTTCTCTCTCCAATAATTCGCTTTCACCGAGGCAATAGCCGACATCGTGGTCACGGTGAACGAATAAAACGGCGCCGAACGTCTCCCGTCAGGGGCCGTTCTCTCTTCAATAATTCGCTTTCACCGAGGCAATAGCCGACATCGTGGTCACGGTGAACGAATAAAACGGCGCCGAACGTCTCCCGTCAGGGGCCGTTCTCTTTCCAATAATTCGCTTTCACCGAGGCAATAGCCGACATCGTGGTCATGGTGAACGAATAAAACGGCGCCGAACGTCTCCCGTCAGGGGCCGTTCTCTCTCCAATAATTCGCTTTCACCGAGGCAATAGCCGACATCGTGGTCACGGTGAACGAATAAAACGGCGCCGAACGTCTCCCGTCAGGGGCCGTGCTCTCTCCAATAATTCGCTTTCACCGAGGCAATAGCCGACATCGTGGTCACGGTGAACGAATAAAACGGCGCCGATCGTCTCCCGTCAGGGGCCGTGCTCTCTCCAATAATTCGCTTTCACCGAGGCAATAGCCGACATCGTGGTCACGGTGAACGAATAAAACGGCGCCGAACGTCTCCCGTCAGGGGCCGTTCTCTCTCCAATAATTCGCTTTCACCGAGGCAATAGCCGACATCGTGGTCACGGTGAACGAATAAAACGGCGCCGAACGTCTCCCGTCAGGGGCCGTGCTCTCTCCAATAATTCGCTTTCACCGAGGCAATAGCCGACATCGTGGTCACGGTGAAGGAATAAAACGGCGCCGAACGTCTCCCGTCAGGGGCCGTTCTCTCTCCAATAATTCGCTTTCACCGAGGCAATAGCCGACATCGTGGTCACGGTGAACGAATTAAACGGCGCCGAACGTCTCCCGTCAGGGGCCGTTTTCTCTCCAATAATTCGCTTTCACCGAGGCAATGGCCGACATCGTGGTCACGGTGAACGAATAAAACGGCGCCGAACGTCTCCCGTCAGGGGCCGTGCTCTCTCCAATAATTCGCTTTCACCGAGGCAATTGCCGACATCGTGGTCACGGTGAACGAATAAAACGGCGCCGAACGTCTCCCGTCAGGGGCCGTGCTCTCTCCAATAATTCGCTTTCACCGCGGCAATAGCCGACATCGTGGTCACGGTGAACGAATAAAACGGCGCCGAACGTCTCCCGTCAGGGGCCGTGCTCTCTCCAATAATTCGCTTTCACCGAGGCAATAGCCGACATCGTGGTCACGGTGAACGAATAAAACGGCGCCGAACGTCTCCCGTCAGGGGCCGTGCTCTCTCCAATAATTCGCTTTCACCGAGGCAATAGCCGACATCGTGGTCACGATGAACGAATAAAACGGCGCCGAACGTCTCCCGTCAGGGGCCGTTCTCTCTCCAATAATTCGCTTTCACCGCGGCAATAGCCGACATCGTGGTCACGGTGAACGAATAAAACGGCGCCGAACGTCTCCCGTCAGGGGCCGTGCTCTCTCCAATAATTCGCTTTCACCGAGGCAATAGCCGACATCGTGGTCACGGTGAACGAATAAAACGGCGCCGAACGTCTCCCGTCAGGGGCCGTTCTCTCTCCAATAATTCGCTTTCACCGAGGCAATAGCCGACATCGTGGTCACATGAACGAATAAAACGGCGCCGAACGTCTCCCGTCAGGGGCCGTGCTCTCTCCAATAATTCGCTTTCACCGAGGCAATAGCCGACATCGTGGTCACGGTGAACGAATAAAACGGCGCCGAACGTCTCCCGTCAGGGGCCGTTCTCTCTCCAATAATTCGCTTTCACCGCGGCAATAGCCGACATCGTGGTCACGGTGAACGAATAAAACGGCGCCGAACGTCTCCCGTGAGGGGCCGTTCTCTCTCCAATAATTCGCTTTCACCGAGGCAATAGCCGACATCGTGGTCACGGTGAACGAATAAAACGGCGCCGAACGTCTCCCGTCAGGGGCCGTGCTCTCTAAAATAATTCGCTTTCACCGAGGCAATAGCCGACATCGTGGTCACGGTGAACGAATAAAACGGCGCCGAACGTCTCCCGTCAGGGGCCGTTCTCTCTCCAATAATTCGCTTTCACCGAGGCAATAGCCGACATCCTGGTCACGGTGAACGAATAAAACGGCGCCGAACGTCTCCCGTCAGGGGCCGTTCTCTCTCCAATAATTCGCTTTCACCGCGGCAATAGCCGACATCGTGGTCACGGTGAACGAATAAAACGGCGCCGAACGTCTCCCGTCAGGGGCCGTTCTCTCTCCAATAATTCGCTTTCACCGCGGCAATAGCCGACATCGTGGTCATGGTGAACGAATAAAACGGCGCCGAACGTCTCCCGTCAGGGGCCGTTCTCTCTCCAATAATTCGCTTTCACCGCGGCAATAGCCGACATCGTGGTCACGGTGAACGAATAAAACGGCGCCGAACGTCTCCCGTCAGGGGCCGTGCTCTCTCCAATAATTCGCTTTCACCGAGGCAATAGCCGACATCGTGGTCACGGTGAACGAATAAAACGGCGCCGAACGTCTCCCGTCAGGGGCCGTGCTCTCTCCAATAATTCGCTTTCACCGAGGCAATAGCCGACATCGTGGTCACGGTGAACGAATAAAACGGCGCCGAACGTCTCCCGTCAGGGGCCGTGCTCTCTCCAATAATTCGCTTTCACCAAGGCAATAGCCGACATCGTGGTCACGGTGAACGAATAAAACGGCGCCGAACGTCTCCCGTCAGGGGCCGTTCTCTCTCCAATAATTCGCTTTCACCGCGGCAATAGCCGACATCGTGGTCACGGTGAACGAATAAAACGGCGCCGAACGTCTCCCGTCAGGGGCCGTGCTCTCTCCAATAATTCGCTTTCACCGAGGCAATAGCCGACATCGTGGTCACGGTGAACGAATAAAACGGCGCCGAACGTCTCCCGTCAGGGGCCGTGCTCTCTCCAATAATTCACTTTCACCGAGGCAATAGCCGACATCGTGGTCACGGTGAACGAATAAAACGGCGCCGAACGTCTCCCGTCAGGGGCCGTGCTCTCTCCAATAATTCGCTTTCACCGCGGCAATAGCCGACATCGTGGTCACGGTGAACGAATAAAACGGCGCCGAACGTCTCCCGTCAGGGGCCGTGCTCTCTCCAATAATTCGCTTTCACCGAGGCAATAGCCGACATCGTGGTCACGGTGAACGAATAAAACGGCGCCGAACGTCTCCCGTCAGGGGCCGTTCTCTCTCCAATAATTCGCTTTCACCGCGGCAATAGCCGACATCGTGGTCACGGTGAACGAATAAAACGGCGCCGAACGTCTCCCGTCAGGGGCCGTGCTCTCTCCAATAATTCGCTTTCACCGAGGCAATAGCCGACATCGTGGTCACGGTGAACGAATAAAACGGCGCCGAACGTCTCCCGTCAGGGGCCGTGCTCTCTCCAATAATTCACTTTCACCGAGGCAATAGCCGACATCGTGGTCACGGTGAACGAATAAAACGGCGCCGAACGTCTCCCGTCAGGGGCCGTGCTCTCCAATAATTCGCTTTCACCGCGGCAATAGCCGACATCGTGGTCACGGTGAACGAATAAAACGGCGCCGAACGTCTCCCGTCAGGGGCCGTGCTCTCTCCAATAATTCGCTTTCACCGAGGCAATAGCCGACATCGTGGTCACGGTGAACGAATAAAACGGCGCCGAACGTCTCCCGTCAGGGGCCGTGCTCTCTCCAATAATTCGCTTTCACCGAGGCAATAGCCGACATCGTGGTCACGGTGTACGAATAAAACGGCGCCGAACGTCTCCCGTCAGAGGCCGTGCTCTCTCCAATAATTCGCTTTCACCGAGGCAATAGCCGACATCGTGGTCACGGTGAACGAATAAAACGGCGCCGAACGTCTCCCGTCAGGGGCCGTGCTCTCTCCAATAATTCGCTTTCACCGCGGCAATAGCCGACATCGTGGTCACGGTGAACGAATAAAACGGCGCCGAACGTCTCCCGTCAGAGGCCGTGCTCTCTCCAATAATTCGCTTTCACCGCGGCAATAGCCGACATCGTGGTCACGGTGAACGAATAAAACGGCACCGAACGTCTCCCGTAAGAGGCCGTGCTCTCTCCAATAATTCGGTTTCACCGAGGCAATAGCCGACATCGCGGTCACGGTGAACGAATAAAACGGCGCCGAACGTCTCCCGTCAGGGGCCGTGCTCTCTCCAATAATTCGCTTTCACCGCGGCAATAGCCGACATCGTGGTCACGGTGAACGAATAAAACGGCGCCGAACGTCTCCCGTCAGAGGCCGTGCTCTCTCCAATAATTCGCTTTCACCGAGGCAATAGCCGACATCGTGGTCACGGTGAACGAATAAAACGGCGCCGAACGTCTCCCGTCAGAGGCCGTGCTCTCTCCAATAATTCGCTTTCACCGCGGCAATAGCCGACATCGTGGTCACGGTGAACGAATAAAACGGCGCCGAACGTCTCCCGTCAGGGGCCGTGCTCTCTCCAATAATTCGCTTTCACCGCGGCAATAGCCGACATCGTGGTCACGGTGAACGAATAAAACGGCGCCGAACGTCTCCCGTCAGGGGCCGTGCTCTCTCCAATAATTCGCTTTCACCGAGGCAATAGCCGACATCGTGGTCACGGTGAACGAATAAAACGGCGCCGAACGTCTCCCGTCAGGGGCCGTGCTCTCTCCAATAATTCGCTTTCACCGAGGCAATAGCCGACATCGTGGTCACGGTGAACGAATAAAACGGCGCCGAACGTCTCCCGTCAGGGGCCGTGCTCTCTCCAATAATTCGCTTTCACCGAGGCAATAGCCGACATCGTGGTCACGGTGAACGAATAAAACGGCGCCGAACGTCTCCCGTCAGGGGCCGTGCTCTCTCCAATAATTCGCTTTCACCGAGGCAATAGCCGACATCGTGGTCATGGTGAACGAATAAAACGGCGCCGAACGTCTCCCGTCAGGGGCCGTTCTCTCTCCAATAATTCGCTTTCACCGCGGCAATAGCCGACATCGTGGTCACGGTGAACGAATAAAACGGCGCCGAACGTCTCCCGTCAGGGGCCGTGCTCTCTCCAATAATTCGCTTTCACCGAGGCAATAGCCGACATTGTGGTCACGGTGAACGAATAAAACGGCGCCGAACGTCTCCCGTCAGGGGCCGTGCTCTCTCCAATAATTCGCTTTCACCGAGGCAATAGCCGACATCGTGGTCACGGTGAACGAATAAAACGGCGCCGAACGTCTCCCGTCAGGGGCCGTTCTCTCTCCAATAATTCGCTTCACCGAGGCAATAGCCGACATCGTGGTCACGGTGAACGAATAAAACGGCGCCGAACGTCTCCCGTCAGGGGCCGTGCTCTCTCCAATAATTCGCTTTCACCGCGGAAATAGCCGACATCGTGGTCACGGTGAACGAATAAAACGGCGCCGAACGTCTCCCGTCAGGGGCCGTGCTCTCTCCAATAATTCGCTTTCACCGAGGCAATAGCCGACATCGTGGTCACGGTGAACGAATAAAACGGCGCCGAGCGTCTCCCGTCAGGGGCCGTGCTCTCTCCAATAATTCGCTTTCACCGAGGCAATAGCCGACATCGTGGTCACGGTGAACGAATAAAACGGCGCCGAACGTCTCCCGTCAGGGGCCGTTCTCTCTCCAATAATTCGCTTTCACCGCGGCAATAGCCGACATCGTGGTCACGGTGAACGAATAAAATGGCGCCGAACGTCTCCCGTCAGGGGCCGTGCTCTCTCCAATAATTCGCTTTCACCGAGGCAATAGCCGACATCGCGGTCATGGTGAACGAATAAAACGGCGCCGAACGTCTCCCGTCAGGGGTTGTGCTCTCTACAATAATTCGCTTTCACCGAGGCAATAGCCGACATCGTGGTCACGGTGAACGAATAAAACGGCGCCGAACGTCTCCCGTCAGGGGCCGTGCTCTCTCCAATAATTCGCTTTCACCGAGGCAATAGCCGACATCGTGGTCACGGTGAACGAATAAAACGGCGCCGAACATCTCCCGTCAGGGGCCGTTCTCTCTCCAATAATTCGCTTTCACCGAGGCAATAGCCGACATCGTGGTCACGGTGAACGAATAAAACGGCGCCGAACGTCTCCCGTCAGGGGCCGTGCTCTCTCCAATAATTCGCTTTCACCGAGGCAATAGCCGACATCGTGGTCACGGTGAACGAATAAAACGGCGCCGAACGTCTCCCGTCAGGGGCCGTTCTCTCTCCAATAATTCGCTTTCACCGAGGCAATAGCCGACATCGTGGTCACGGTGAACGAATAAAACGGCGCCGAACGTCTCCCGTCAGGGGCCGTGCTCTCTCCAATAATTCGCTTTCACCGAGGCAATAGCCGACATCGTGGTCACGGTGAACGAATAAAACGGCGCCGAACGTCTCCCGTCAGGGGCCGTTCTCTCTCCAATAATTCGCTTTCACCGAGGCAATAGCCGACATCGTGGTCACGGTGAACGAATAAAACGGCGCCGAACGTCTCCCGTCAGGGGCCGTGCTCTCTCCAATAATTCGCTTTCACCGCGGAAATAGCCGACATCGTGGTCACGGTGAACGAATAAAACGGCGCCGAACGTCTCCCGTCAGGGGCCGTGCTCTCTCCAATAATTCGCTTTCACCGCGGAAATAGCCGACATCGTGGTCACGGTGAACGAATAAAACGGCGCCGAACGTCTCCCGTCAGGGGCCGTGCTCTCTCCAATAATTCGCTTTCACCGAGGCAATAGCCGACATCGTGGTCACGGTGAACGAATAAAACGGCGCCGAGCGTCTCCCGTCAGGGGCCGTGCTCTCTCCAATAATTCGCTTTCACCGAGGCAATAGCCGACATCGTGGTCACGGTGAACGAATAAAACGGCGCCGAACGTCTCCCGTCAGGGGCCGTTCTCTCTCCAATAATTCGCTTTCACCGCGGCAATAGCCGACATCGTGGTCACGGTGAACGAATAAAATGGCGCCGAACGTCTCCCGTCAGGGGCCGTGCTCTCTCCAATAATTCGCTTTCACCGAGGCAATAGCCGACATCGCGGTCATGGTGAACGAATAAAACGGCGCCGAACGTCTCCCGTCAGGGGTTGTGCTCTCTACAATAATTCGCTTTCACCGAGGCAATAGCCGACATCGTGGTCACGGTGAACGAATAAAACGGCGCCGAACGTCTCCCGTCAGGGGCCGTGCTCTCTCCAATAATTCGCTTTCACCGAGGCAATAGCCGACATCGTGGTCACGGTGAACGAATAAAACGGCGCCGAACATCTCCCGTCAGGGGCCGTTCTCTCTCCAATAATTCGCTTTCACCGAGGCAATAGCCGACATCGTGGTCACGGTGAACGAATAAAACGGCGCCGAACGTCTCCCGTCAGGGGCCGTGCTCTCTCCAATAATTCGCTTTCACCGAGGCAATAGCCGACATCGTGGGTCACGGTGAACGAATAAAACGGCGCCGAACGTCTCCCGTCAGGGGCCGTTCTCTCTCCAATAATTCGCTTTCACCGAGGCAATAGCCGACATCGTGGTCACGGTGAACGAATAAAACGGCGCCGAACGTCTCCCGTCAGGGGGCCGTGCTCTCTCCAATAATTCGCTTTCACCGAGGCAATAGCCGACATCGTGGTCACGGTGAACGAATAAAACGGCGCCGAACGTCTCCCGTCAGGGGCCGTGCTCTCTCCAATAATTCGCTTTCACCGAGGCAATAGCCGACATCGTGGTCACGGTGAACGAATAAAACGGCGCCGAACGTCTCCCGTCAGGGGCCGTGCTCTCTCCAATAATTCACTTTCACCGAGGCAATAGCCGACATCGTGGTCACGGTGAACGAATAAAACGGCGCCGAACGTCTCCCGTCAGGGGCCGTTCTCTCTCCAATAATTCGCTTTCACCGAGGCAATAGCCGACATCGTGGTCACGGTGAACGAATAAAACGGCGCCGAACGTCTCCCGTCAGGGGCCGTGCTCTCTCCAATAATTCGCTTTCACCGAGGCAATAGCCGACATCGTGGTCACGGTGAACGAATAAAACGGCGCCGAACGTCTCCCGTCAGGGGCCGTGCTCTCTCCAATAATTCGCTTTCACCGAGGCAATAGCCGACATCGTGGTCACGGTGAACGAATAAAACGGCGCCGAACGTCTCCCGTCAGGGGCCGTGCTCTCTCCAATAATTCGCTTTCACCGAGGCAATAGCCGACATCGTGGTCACGGTGAACGAATAAAACGGCGCCGAACGTCTCCCGTCAGGGGCCGTTATCTCTCCAATAATTCGCTTTCACCGAGGCAATAGCCGACATCGTGGTCACGGTGAACGAATAAAACGGCGCCGAACGTCTCCCGTCAGGGGCCGTGCTCTCTCCAATAATTCGCTTTCACCGAGGCAACAGCCGACATCGTGGTCACGGTGAACGAATAAAACGGCGCCGAACGTCTCCCGTCAGGGGCCGTGCTCTCTCCAATAATTCGCTTTCACCGAGGCAATAGCCGACATCGTGGTCACGGTGAACGAATAAAACGGCGCCGAACGTCTCCCGTCAGGGGCCGTGCTCTCTCCAATAATTCGCTTTCACCGAGGCAATAGCCGACATCGTGGTCACGGTGAACAAATAAAACGGCGCCGAACGTCTCCCGTCAGGGGCCGTGCTCTCTCCAATAATTCGCTTTCACCGAGGCAATAGCCGACATCGTGGTCACGGTGAACGAATAAAACGGCGCCGAACGTCTCCCGTCAGGGGCCGTGCTCTCTCCAATAATTCGCTTTCACCGCGGCAATAGCCGACATCGTGGTCACGGTGAACGAATAAAACGGCGCCGAACGTCTCCCGTCAGGGGCCGTGCTCTCTCCAATAATTCGCTTTCACCGAGGCAATAGCCGACATCGTGGTCACGGTGAACGAATAAAACGGCGCCGAACGTCTCCCGTCAGGGGCCGTGCTCTCTCCAATAATTCGCTTTCACCGCGGCAATAGCCGACATCGTGGTCACGGTGAACGAATAAAACGGCGCCGAACGTCTCCCGTCAGGGGCCGTGCTCTCTCCAATAATTCGCTTTCACCGAGGCAATAGCCGACATCGTGGTCACGGTGAACGAATAAAACGGCGCCGAACGTCTCCCGTCAGGGGCCGTGCTCTCTCCAATAATTCGCTTTCACCGCGGCAATAGCCGACATCGTGGTCACGGTGAACGAATAAAACGGCGCCGAACGTCTCCCGTCAGGGGCCGTGCTCTCTCCAATAATTCGCTTTCACCGCGGCAATAGCCGACATCGTGGTCACGGTGAACGAATAAAACGGCGCCGAACGTCTCCCGTCAGGGGCCGTGCTCTCTCCAATAATTCGCTTTCACCGCGGCAATAGCCGACATCGTGGTCACGGTGAACGAATAAAACGGCGCCGAACGTCTCCCGTCAGGGGCCGTGCTCTCTCCAATAATTCGCTTTCACCGCGGCAATAGCCGACATCGTGGTCACGGTGAACGAATAAAACGGCGCCGAACGTCTCCCGTCAGGGGCCGTGCTCTCTCCAATAATTCGCTTTCACCGCGGCAATAGCCGACATCGTGGTCACGGTGAACAAATAAAACGGCGCCGAACGTCTCCCGTCAGGGGCCGTGCTCTCTCCAATAATACGCTTTCACCGAGGCAATAGCCGACATCGTGGTCACGGTGAACGAATAAAACGGCGCCGAACGTCTCCCGTCAGGGGCCGTGCTCTCTCCAATAATTCGCTTTCACCGCGGCAATAGCCGACATCGTGGTCACGGTGAACAAATAAAACGGCGCCGAACGTCTCCCGTCAGGGGCCGTGCTCTCTCCAATAATTCGCTTTCACCGAGGCAATAGCCGACATCGTGGTCACGGTGAACGAATAAAACGGCGCCGAACGTCTCCCGTCAGGGGCCGTGCTCTCTCCAATAATTCGCTTTCACCGCGGCAATAGCCGACATCGTGGTCACGGTGAACGAATAAAACGGCGCCGAACGTCTCCCGTCAGGGGCCGTGCTCTCTCCAATAATTCGCTCTCACCGAGGCAATAGCCGACATCGTGGTCACGGTGAACGAATAAATAGGCGCCGAACGTCTCCCGTCAGGGGCCGTGCTCTCTCCAATAATTCGCTTTCACCGCGGCAATAGCCGACATCGTGGTCACGGTGAACGAATAAAACGGCGCCGAACGTCTCCCGTCAGGGGCCGTGCTCTCTCCAATAATTCGCTTTCACCGAGGCAATAGCCGACATCGTGGTCCCGGTGAACGAATAAAACGGCGCCGAACGTCTCCCGTCAGGGGCCGTGCTCTCTCCAATAATTCGCTTTCACCGAGGCAATAGCCGACATCGTGGTCACGGTGAACGAATAAAACGGCGCCGAACGTCTCCCGTCAGGGGCCGTTCTCTCTCCAATAATTCGCTTTCACCGAGGCAATAGCCGACATCGTGGTCACGGTGAACGAATAAAACGGCGCCGAACGTCTCCCGTCAGGGGCCGTGCTCTCTCCAATAATTCGCTTTCACCGCGGCAATAGCCGACATCGTGGTCACAATGAACGCATAAAACGGCGCCGAACGTCTCCCGTCAGGGGCCGTGCTCTCTCCTATAATTCGCTTTCACCGAGGCAATAGCCGACATCGTGGTCACGGTGAACGAATAAAACGGCGCCGAACGTCTCCCGACAGGGGCCGTGCTCTCTCCAATAATTCGCTTTCACCGAGGCAATAGCCGACATCGTGGTCATGGTGAACGAATAAAACGGCGCCGAACGTCTCCCGTCAGGGGCCGTTCTCTCTCCAATAATTCGCTTTCACCGAGGCAATAGCCGACATCGTGGTCACGGTGAACGAATAAAACGGCGCCGAACGTCTCCCGTCAGGGGCCGTGCTCTCTCCAATAATTCGCTTTCACCGCGGCAATAGCCGACATCGTGGTCACGGTGAACGAATAAAACGGCGCCGAGCGTCTCCCGTCAGGGGCCGTGCTCTCTCCAATAATTCGCTTTCACCGAATCAATAGCCGACATCGTGGTCACGGTGAACGAATAAAACGGCGCCGAACGTGTCCCGTCAGGGGCCGTTCTCTCTCCAATAATTCGCTTTCACCGAGGCAATAGCCGACGTCGTGGTCACGGTGAACGAATAAAACGGCGCCGAACGCCTCCCGTCAGGGGCCGTGCTCTCTCCAATAATTCGCTTTCACCGAGGCAATAGCCGACATCGTGGTCACGGTGAACGAATAAAACGGCGCCGAACGTCTCCCGTCAGGGGCCGTGCTCTCTCCAATAATTCGCTTTCACCGCGGCAATAGCCGACATCGTGGTCACGGTGAACGAATAAAACGGCGCCGAACGTCTCCCGTCAGGGGCCGTGCTCTCTCCAATAATTCGCTTTCACCGAGGCAATAGCCGACATCGTGGTCACGGTGAACGAATAAAACGGCGCCGAACGTCTCCCGTCAGGGGCCGTGCTCTCTCCAATAATTAGCTTTCACCGCGGCAATTGCCGACATCGTGGTCACGGTGAACGAATAAAACGGCGCCGAGCGTCTCCCGTCAGGGGCCGTGCTCTCTCCAATAATTCGCTTTCACCGCGGCAATAGCCGACATCGTGGTCACGGTGAACGAATAAAACGGCGCCGAGCGTCTCCCGTCAGGAGCCGTTCTCTCTCCAATAATTCGCTTTCACCGAGGCAATAGCCGACATCGTGGTCACGGTGAACGAATAAAACGGCGCCGAACGTCTCCCGTCAGGGGCCGTTCTCTCTCCAATAATTCGCTTTCACCGAGGCAATAGCCGACATCGTGGTCACGGTGAACGAATAAAACGGCGCCGAACGTCTCCCGTCAGGGGCCGTTCTCTCTCCAATAATTCGCTTTCACCGAGGCAATAGCCGACATCGTGGTCACGGTGAACGAATAAAACGGCGCCGAACGTCTCCCGTCAGGGGCCGTTCTCTCTCCAATAATTCGCTTTCACCGAGGCAATAGCCGACATCGTGGTCACGATGAACGAATAAAACGGCGCCGAACGTCTCCCGTCAGGGGCCGTTCTCTCTCCAATAATTCGCTTTCACCGAGGCAATAGCCGACATCGTGGTCACGGTGAACGAATAAAACGGCGCCGAACGTCTCCCGTCAGGGGCCGTTCTCTCTCCAATAATTCGCTTTCACCGAGGCAATAGCCGACATCGTGGTCACGGTGAACGAATAAAACGGCGCCGAACGTCTCCCGTCAGGGGCCGTTCTCTCTCCAATAGTTCGCTTTCACCGAGGCAATAGCCGACATCGTGGTCACGGTGAACGAATAAAACGGCGCCGAACGTCTCCCGTCAGGGGCCGTGCTCTCTCCAATAATTCGCTTTCACCGCGGCAATAGCCGACATCGTGGTCACGGTGAACGAATAAAACGGCGCCGAGCGTCTCCCGTCAGGGGCCGTGCTCTCTCCAATAATTCGCTTTCACCGAGGCAATAGCCGACATCGTGGTCACGGTGAACGAATAAAACGGCGCCGAACGTCTCCCGTCAGGGGCCGTTCTCTCCAATAATTCGCTTTCACCGAGGCAATAGCCGACATCGTGGTCACGGTGAACGAATAAAACGGCGCCGAACGTCTCCCGTCAGGGGCCGTTCTCTCTCCAATAATTCGCTTTCACCGAGGCAATAGCCGACATCGTGGTCACGGTGAACGAATAAAACGGCGCCGAACGTCTCCCGTCAGGGGCCGTTCTCTCTCCAATAATTCGCTTTCACCGAGGCAATAGCCGACATCGTGGTCACGGTAAACAAATAAAACGGCGCCGAACGTCTCCCGTCAGGGGCCGTTCTCTCTCCAATAATTCGCTTTCACCAAGGCAATAGCCGACATCGTGGTCACGGTGAACGAATAAAACGGCGCCGAACGTCTCCCGTCAGGGGCCGTTCTCTCTCCAATAATTCGCGTTCACCGAGGCAATAGCCGACATCGTGGTCACGGTGAACGAATAAAACGGCGCCAAACGTCTCCCGTCAGGGGCCGTGCTCTCTCCAATAATTCGCTTTCACCGAGGCAATAGCCGACATCGTGGTCACGGTGAACGAATAAAACGGCGCCGAACGTCTCCCGTCAGGGGCCGTGCTCTCTCCAATAATTCGCTTTCACCGCGGCAATAGCCGACATCGTGGTCACGGTGAACGAATAAAACGGCGCCGAACGTCTCCCGTCAGGGGCCGTGCTCTCTCCAATAATTCGCTTTCACCGAGGCAGTAGCCGACATCGTGGTCACGGTGAACGAATAAAACGGCGCCGAACGTCTCCCGTCAGGGGCCGTGCTCTCTCCAATAATTCGCTTTCACCGCGGCAATAGCCGACATCGTGGTCAAGGTGAACGAATAAAACGGCGCCGAGCGTCTCCCGTCAGGGGCCGTGCTCTCTCCAATAATTCGCTTTCACCGAGGCAATAGCCGACATCGTGGTCACGGTGAACGAATAAAACGGCGCCGAACGTCTCCCGTCAGGGGCCGTGCTCTCTCCAATAATTCGCTTTCACCGAGGCAATAGCCGACATCGTGGTCACGGTGAACGAATAAAACGGCGCCGAACGTCTCCCGTCAGGGGCCGTTCTCTCTCCAATAATTCGCTTTCACCTCGGCAATAGCCGACATCGTGGTCACGGTGAACGAATAAAACGGCGCCGAACGTCTCCCGTCAGGGGCCGTGCTCTCTCCAATAATTCGCTTTCACCGAGGCAAAAACCGACATTGTGGTCACGGTGAACGAATAAAACGGCGCCGAACGTCTCCCGTCAGGGGCCGTGCTCTCTCCAATAATTCGCTTTCACCGAGGCAATAGCCGACATCGTGGTCACGGTGAACGAATAAAACGGCGCCGAACGTCTCCCGTCAGGGGCCGTTCTCTCTCCAATAATTCGCTTCACCGAGGCAATAGCCGACATCGTGGTCACGGTGAACGAATAAAACGGCGCCGAACGTCTCCCGTCAGGGGCCGTGCTCTCTCCAATAATTCGCTTTCACCGCGGAAATAGCCGACATCGTGGTCACGGTGAACGAATAAAACGGCGCCGAACGTCTCCCGTCAGGGGCCGTGCTCTCTCCAATAATTCGCTTTCACCGAGGCAATAGCCGACATCGTGGTCACGGTGAACGAATAAAACGGCGCCGAGCGTCTCCCGTCAGGGGCCGTGCTCTCTCCAATAATTCGCTTTCACCGAGGCAATAGCCGACATCGTGGTCACGGTGAACGAATAAAACGGCGCCGAACGTCTCCCGTCAGGGGCCGTTCTCTCTCCAATAATTCGCTTTCACCGCGGCAATAGCCGACATCGTGGTCACGGTGAACGAATAAAATGGCGCCGAACGTCTCCCGTCAGGGGCCGTGCTCTCTCCAATAATTCGCTTTCACCGAGGCAATAGCCGACATCGTGGTCATGGTGAACGAATAAAACGGCGCCGAACGTCTCCCGTCAGGGGTTGTGCTCTCTACAATAATTCGCTTTCACCGAGGCAATAGCCGACATCGTGGTCACGGTGAACGAATAAAACGGCGCCGAACGTCTCCCGTCAGGGGCCGTGCTCTCTCCAATAATTCGCTTTCACCGAGGCAATAGCCGACATCGTGGTCACGGTGAACGAATAAAACGGCGCCGAACATCTCCCGTCAGGGGCCGTTCTCTCTCCAATAATTCGCTTTCACCGAGGCAATAGCCGACATCGTGGTCACGGTGAACGAATAAAACGGCGCCGAACGTCTCCCGTCAGGGGCCGTGCTCTCTCCAATAATTCGCTTTCACCGAGGCAATAGCCGACATCGTGGTCACGGTGAACGAATAAAACGGCGCCGAACGTCTCCCGTCAGGGGCCGTTCTCTCTCCAATAATTCGCTTTCACCGAGGCAATAGCCGACATCGTGGTCACGGTGAACGAATAAAACGGCGCCGAACGTCTCCCGTCAGGGGCCGTGCTCTCTCCAATAATTCGCTTTCACCGAGGCAATAGCCGACATCGTGGTCACGGTGAACGAATAAAACGGCGCCGAACGTCTCCCGTCAGGGGCCGTTCTCTCTCCAATAATTCGCTTTCACCGAGGCAATAGCCGACATCGTGGTCACGGTGAACGAATAAAACGGCGCCGAACGTCTCCCGTCAGGGGCCGTGCTCTCTCCAATAATTCGCTTTCACCGAGGCAATAGCCGACATCGTGGTCACGGTGAACGAATAAAACGGCGCCGAACGTCTCCCGTTAGGGGCCGTGCTCTCTCCAATAATTCGCTTTCACCGAGGCAATAGCCGAC